>NW_027225568.1:2612500-3285833 GCF_038994185.2 Dermacentor albipictus
TTTGTAGTGTATATAAATGACATTTTTCATGCCCCCTTTCCAGTTCATCTCGTAGCTTACGCTAATGATATTACAATGCTTGCCTCAGGAAACACACTAGCTGAGTTATCCCTCCGTGGCAACCAATTTTTTGAACATTTGCGTCACTGGTGTAATAAAAATTGTCTTAAAGTTAATACGAACTAAACAAAGGCTTTGATATACAGGACAAAAAATAAAGTAGTAAGTGGTGATATCGAACTATTATTTGGTAATGACAAGATTGATATTGTACGCGACATAAAATCTCTTGTATCTCTTGTATTCTCTGAGACACTCAGTTGGGACCTACAAATTAAAAATATTCATGCTAAAATGAACCGGTTAAGTTGCGTGTTATGTAAACATAGGTTAACCCCTCCCGCACAGGTTAAACTCATCATGTATAATTCATTTATAGCGTCAGCAACTGCTTATTGTCACACAGTTGCGGGTACGACGACACAGCGCAATAAACAGCGCCTTCTTATTGCACAACAGCGTGTGATGAGAATGATAGCTAATTTGCCGTGGAATGCTGGCCCCAGAGAATATTTCAGGCAGTTCAGTATTTTAAGAATAACTGCCTTGTTTGTGTGTTCAAACTGCTTTACCTTTACAAAACTGCTGTAGCAACGAACAATAACCTTATGCTAACAATCTTTCAGCTAGTACGTCATGAACCTACATATGATGTACGTCACTCTATATCACGGACCCTACCGTTAAGTCGCAGCAAATATCGCACACAATCTTTATCGTACAATCTGCCTAGGTACCTAAATGTTCTCGAAGATAATCGCTTTTCTCTTAGGTTGCTTTCAACACAAACCTTCATGGAATTCACAAATCTGCCTAGCTACCTAAATGTTCTCGAAGATAATCGTTTTTATCTTAGGTTGCTTTCTACACAAACCTTAATAGAATTGATAGATCTTTTCGAGCCTTCTGCCAAAGGGCTCACCTGTGTAACTGTTGGGGGACTTGAATAAATTCTATTTATTTGTATTTTTGTCTACGTTTGCGTTAGAACTGTGTAATGGGAATTGGCGAAGAAATTGTGTAATTGCGTTAATTGTGTAAAATCATGACAATGTAATAGATTACGTGTAAAATTACAGTTCTGCAATAGATTACGGGTATTGTGATTTTGAATTCTGTTTCTGTGTATACTTTGCAAACTGTCGCGTTGCCTTTGTTTCCCACCACACTGCTGCTCTGTGGGGCGTAGGGGGACCTCAAGCTGCCTTCGGCAGCTTTTTCTCTTCCGTCCTCTCTCATTTCTGTACTTTGTTTTGAGAGAAATAAATCTATCAGTAAGCACTTCTTATGAGTTGTGAATGCGAAAGCATTAATGTTCACTTGAACGCCGCTGAGTGGTCCTTCGAGACGCGCTCGCGGGCAAGCGAGCGCGTTGAGATGCTTGGCCAACGCCTCCTAGATAACACAAGGCCGGTGCACTTCGATCTCTGACGCCACGCGGCCTTACCCGACTTCCATAGAATCTAATGAGGATGCATCCGAGTCAGTGGCGGTGATTTTGGCGTTACTGCCTTCGTCACCCAGGCTTGGAAATGGAAATTTGAGTCCAGTTAGCATGCTGGCATAAAGCACAATGCGCTGCTCTGCATTCTAAGAGGCGCCGATTGAACGCAGTGGGTAAGACGCTCGGCTTCTGAGCGTAGGGTCGCAGGTTCGAAACTCACTACCGACAACCCTTGTTCTTTCAAATTTATTCAGTTTTTCGCCGCGAGAGCTGTATACCTCTCTCTTCCAATGGGTCTCTCGTGTGCTTAGGCAAATCTCGGGAGGCGTCCGCCGCTGGATCCCTTAAGCACCACCCACAGATGGCGCTCGCCTCCATGCATCCGCGTAGTCCTTACTCAGTGTATTAAAATGTCCAGAGAAGAAAGGAGGCTGCCATATGTGGCTCTTTTAGACATTACCAGAGCGTACGACAATGTACACCGCTACCTATTGTGGGATATTATGGAAGTGGAAGGCATAGGCAACGACTGTATGCAGGCGTTCAATGAGATGTTTACCCTGAAAATACAGTTTGCGCTGAATGGAAAAGAATGAGGGGCGAGGAGAAAACTGGTATTAACAAGGCACTGAGACGGGGATGCTTTCCATCCCCGCCGCTCTTTATGGTGTACATGGTAAGGATGGAAAGGGCGCAAGAGGGAAGCAATATCGGGTTTAATCTCTCATACAAATAGACGGGTACCATAGTAGAGCAGCAGCCTCCAGTATTATATTATGCGCAACAATTGTGTTTCTAGCCAATAAGCAAAGTGATATGCAACGTCTGTGGACACGAAGGCGAGAATTTGAGCCTCAAATCTAGCCGCGAAAAAAACGGGGGTTATGGTGTGCAATGCAAACAGCTGAACAGACAGCGTAAATACAGGGCCAGGAAATACCTTGCGTAAAAGAATATACATTTCTTGCTATATAAATAAACGAAGGCAACAGATATATGGAAACACAGGAAAAAACAATAACAGTAAAGGGGAAAAGAAATGCAGCCATAATGAAGCGCAGAGCGCTGTGGGGATACAATAGGTACGAGGTGCTCCGGGGTATGTGGAAGTTGTAATGGTTCCACGACTTACTTTTGGAAATGCGGTTGTTTGCTTGAAATCACGGATACAATAAGGACTCGACGGGAACCAAAGGTCAGTGGGTCGCCTCGCATTGGGCGCTCACGGGAAGACTACAAATGAACCGGTGCAGGGTGATACGGGCTGGGCAAGATTTGAAGTGAGGGAACCTTGCAGTAAAATTGAGTATGAAGAAGGACTGAGGAATATCGAAGAGTGTAAATGGGCTGGGAGAGTGTTCAGGTATCTGTACAGGAAAAGCATCGATTCACAGTGAAGGAAAAGAACTAGGAAGCTTACCAGCAAGTATGCGGCCTGTAGAGTGAGCAAGATGGCAACAAAGAGCGGCAAGCGGAAAGCCAGAGAGGCTGATATTGTCACGTGGTAGTGACGGTGAAGAAAGAAGCAATACGGTGGAATACAAAACTAGCTTTTATTGGGCGAACCTGTGCCCACAAAAACAGGCTGCACTTATAGCACAACGATAGCGGCGAACACGGTCGGCGACCGTCGGAAAACTGATCAGCGGGTCAAGCGCGACGGCTTTTATAGATCAGTCGTCGAATGTTCCAGATTAACTGATGGGACCCGCGTGTCTTCCACAAAGTTCTACACCATTCGTGTCACGCGACGAAATCTGATAACACAAGGATCGGCGACAACAGACACGCGGATAGAAGCGTCGATAACTTTCCAGAAACGTCGGACACATGCAGGCGCGTCCCTCGCTGTGCGATTACAGTTGTTAAGCGGCGAAACGTGGTTGCCTGATAAAGATAAGTACATGTGTCATTACCCCCCTCTTAAAAAAACATCGACCCGATGCTGCAAACAAACGAAAGTAACAAAGAAAAGCACTCGTAGCAAAGAAAACAACAAACTAAGGAAGTTCATCTGCGTCCGTAAAATGGTTTAAGGCGCACCACGTGGACCACTTCAGATCGTGCGCGGCGCCGCTGTGAGTGCGAAATGCCGTCTGGCACGACCTCATAGTCTAGTGCGCCAATACGTCGGATGACCTTGTAGGGTACGAAATAGCGTCGCAGCAGCTTCTCACTGAGTCCTCGCCGGCGTATCGGGGTCCATACCCAAACACGGTCGCCGGGCTGGTACTCGACGAAGCGTCGTCGGAGGTTGTAGTGTCGGCTGTCGGTACGCTGCTGGGTCTTGATCCGTAGGCGGGCGAGCTGTCGGGCTTCTTCGGCGCGCTGGAGATAGGTAGCGACGTCAAGATTCTCCTCGTCAGTGACGTGCGGCAGCATGGCGTCGAGCGTCGTCGTCGGGTTCCTGCCGTAAACCAACTTGAATGGCGTGATCTGTTTTGTTTCTTGCAGCGCCGTGTTGTAGGCGATGGTGACATACGGCAGGACCGCGTCCCACGTCTTGTGCTCGACGCCGACGTACATTGCTAGCATGTCGGCGAGGGTCTTGTTCAGGCGCTCCGTGAGACCATTCGTCTGCGGATGGTAGGCAGTTGACCTCCTGTGGCTTGTCTGGCTGTACTGCAGAATGGCTTTGGTGAGCTCTGCTGTAAAAGCCGTTCCTCTGTCAGTGATGAGGACTTCCGGGGCACCATGTCGCAGCAGGATGTTCTCGACGAAAAATTTCGCCACTTCGGCTGCGCTGCCTTTTGGTAGAGCTTTGGTTTCAGCAAAGCGGGTGAGATAGTCCGTCGCCACGATGATCCACTTATTCCTGGATGTTGACATCGGAAACGGCCCCAAAAAATCCATCCCAATCTGCTGGAATGGTCGACGAGGAGGTTCGATCGGCTGTAGTAATCCTGCTGGCCTTGTCGGTGGTTTCTTGCGTCGTTGACAGTCTCTGCATGTCTTGACGTAACGGGCGACGTCGGCCGTCAGACGCGGCCAGTAATACTTTTCCTGTATCCTCGACAGCGTCCGGGAGAATCCGAGGTGCCCAGCGGTTGGATCGTCGTGTAGGGCGTGCAGTATTTCTGGACGGAGCGCTGACGGCACCACAAGAAGGTACCTGGCGTGGACTGGTGAGAAGTTCTTCACGAGCAGGTTGTTTCGTAGCGTGAACGAAGACAACACGCGCTTAAATGCCCTATAGGGACAACGTCGGTGTTCCCTTTCAAATACTCGACGAGGCCTTTTAGCTCCGGGTCTGCTCGTTGCTGTTTAGTGAAGTCTTCCGCGCTTATTATCCCAAGGAAGGCGTCGTCGTCCACCTCGTCTTGCGGCGGGGGATCGATTGGGGCGCGTGATAAGCAGTCGGCGTCGGAGTGTTTTCTTCCGGACTTGTATATTACCGTAACGTCATATTCTTGTAGTCTGAGGCTCCACCGCGCCAGCCGTCCTGAAGGGTCCTTTAAGTTAGCTAGCCAACACAACGCGTGGTGGTCGCTGACGACTTTAAATGGCCTGCCATAGAGGTAAGGGCGGAATTTAGCTGTAGCCCAAATGATGGCGAGGCATTCCTTTTCAGTCGTAGAATAATTGCTTTCCGCTTTTGACAGCGACCGCCTAGCATACGATATCACCCGTTCAAGTCCTTCTTTCCTCTGGACTAGGACGCCACCGAGGCCTAGGCTACTGGCGTCAGTGTGGATTTCAGTATCGGCGTCCTCGTCGAAGTGTGCAAGTACCGGCGGCGACTGCATGCGTCGTTTGAGTTCTTGAAATGCGTCGGCCTGCGGCGTTTCCCAATTGAACTCGACATCAAATTTCGTTAGATGTGTCAGCGGCTCCGCGATGCGCAAAAAGTGCTTGACAAAGCGCCTATAGTAGGCACACATGCCAAGGAATCTGCTCACTGCCTTCTTGTCGATTGGCTGCGGGAACTTTGCGATGGCAGCTGTCTTCTGCGGGTCGGGGCGTACTCCAGATTTGCTGATGACATGGCCTAGGAATAGAAGCTCATCGTAAGCGACGCGACACTTTTCCGGCTTCAGGGTGAGCCCCGATGACTTGATGGCCTCTAATACTGTCGCAAGCCACTTAAGGTGATCGTCGAAATTTCCGGCGAAGACGACGACGTCATCCAAGTAAACAAGACAGGTCTGCCACTTCAATCCTGCTAAAACCGTGTCCATCACGCGCTGGAACGTTGCAGGCGCCGAGCACAGTCCAAATGGCATAACCTTGAATTCATAGAGGCCGTCTGGCGTGATGAAGGCGGTCTTTTCGCGATCCCTTTCGTCGACTTCTATTTGCCAGTAGCCAGACTTGAGGTCCATCGATCAGAAGTATTTAGCATCGCAGAGCCGATCTAATGCGTCGTCTATCCGTGGGAGGGGGTATACGTCTTTCTTCGTGATTTTGTTCAGTCGACGATAATCGACGCAGAAACGTAAGGTTCCGTCCTTTTTCTTCACTAAAACAACTGGGGACGCCCACGGGCTTTTCGACGGCTGGATGATGTCGTCGCGCAGCATTTCGTCGACTTGTTGTCTTATAGCTTCGCGTTCTCGCGTCGAAACTCGGTAAGGGCTCTGGCGTACTGGTCGAGCGCTCTCTTCGGTGATTATGCGATGCTTTGCGACTGGTGTTTGTCGAATCCTTGATGACGTCGAAAAGCAGTCTTTGTATCGTCGAAGCAGACTTCTGAGCTGTTGCTGCTTAATCACGGGGAGACTTGGATTTATGTTGAAGTCTGGCTCGGGAACTACGGTTGTCGGGGTAGATGCAACAGAATCCGAGAGGACAAAGGCATCGCTGGTTTCCTGTATTTCCTCGATGAATGCGATCGTTGTGCCCTTGTTGATGTGCTCGAACTCCTGGCTGAAGTTTGTCAGCAACACTCTCGTGTTTCCTCCGTGCAGTCGAGCGATCCCTCTTGCGACGTAAATTTCACGGTCGAGTAGTAGACGTTGGTCGCCTTCGATGACGCCTTCTACGTCAGCGGGTGTTTCGGTGCCGACGGAAATAACGATGCTGGAGCGAGGCGGGATGCTCACTTGATCTTCGAGCACACTCAAGGCGTGGTGACTACAAGGGCTCTCCGATGGTATCGCTTGCTCTTCCGACAGCGTTATTGACTGCGACTTCAGGTTTGCGCCGTGTTGGTTCAGGAAGTCCATGCCGAGAATGACGTCTCGTGAACACTGTTGCAGGATAACGAAGGTGGCAGGGTAAGTCCGGTCATGAATGGTAATTCTTGCCGTGCAGATTCCAGTCGGCGTAATGAGGTGTCCTCCAGCGGTTCGAATTTGAGGGCCTTCCCATGCAGTCTTAACCTTATTCAACTGGGCGGCGATGTGTCCACTCATGACGGAGTAATCAGCCCCTGTGTCGACTAAGGCGGTAACTGCGTGGCCGTCGAGTAGTACGTCGAGGTCGGTGGTTCTTTGTCTGGCGTTGCAGTTGGGTCTTGGCGTCGGATCACGGCTGCGTCGTGTTAAGCTGAAGCTGGAACGTCGCTTCGTCAAGTCGTCTTTCGTCGGTGTAGTCTTGGCTTCCTGACTTCGTCGGGACGGCGGCGTGTCGTCATTAGGTCGTCGAGATGGTTTCTTCGTCGTCTTCGTCGGCGGCGGAGGATCTTCGTCAGTTCGACGAACAGCAACCGCACCTCCATCGGTTGCTGCTTTTAGTTTTCCGGATATGGGCTCGCAGAGCGGCCCCGGGCTGCGCCGGTGTATGGTCGGTGCTGCGGCGACAGGTAGCGGCCTGGTGACGGCGAACGGGACGGTCGTCGAGGGCTCCACTGAGTAGCGGCGAGGTAGTCGGCGATGTCACGAGGGCGTTCACCTTCCCTCGGGCGCTGTGCGTTCACGGCGAAGCTTCGCAATCCCAAGTCGCGGTATGGGCATCGGCGGTACACGTGGCCGGCTTCGCCGCAGTGGTAGCAGAGCGGGCGGTGGTCGGGGGCGCGCCAAATGTCCGTCTTCCTCGCGTAGGCGCGCTGGGCGACGGGTGGGCGTGCTGGCGGCCGTGGCGGTGGACGACGGAATTGCGGCGTTACAGGGCCCTGGCGTTGTCGCGGAGGGGGAGCTTGACGGCGTGCGACGGCGGCGTAAGTCATCGCTTCTGGCTGGGGCTGCGGTAATTGTGGTTGCACCTCAGGAACTCCTAGCGATCGGTGCACCTCTTCTTTCACGATGTCGGCGATCGAGGCCACTTGAGGCTGCGACGATGGCAAGACCTTGCGCAGTTCCTCGCGCACGATGGCCCTGATGGTCTCGCATAAATCGTCCGTGGCCAGTGATTGAATTCCGGAGTAGCTTGTTCGCTTGGTGCGTCGGTCAAATTGCCGGTTCCGCAATTCCAGTGTCTTCTCGATGCTCCTCGCCTCACGAAGAAACTCGTCGACGGTCTTCGGTGGGCTTCTTACCATACCGGCGAAAAGTTCCTCCTTTACACCACGCATCAGTAGACGTACTTTCTTCTCCTCGGACATTTCTGGGTCGGCGTGGCGGAACAGACGGCTCATTTCCTCAGTGAAAATCGCGATCGGCTCATTCGGCAGCTGCGCTCTTGTCTCCAGTAGAGCTTGGGCTCGCTCTTTTCGCACGACGCTTTGAAATGTTTGCAGGAAGCCGCTTCGGAAGAGGTCCCACGTCGTCAAGGTGGCTTCTCGATTCTCGAACCACGTCTTGGCGGCGTCCTCCAATGCGAAATAGACATGTCGTAGCTTGTCGTCGCTTGCCCAGTTGTTAAACGTACCGACCCTCTCATACGTTTCCAGCCAGGTTTCCGGGTCCTCAAATGTGGAACCGCGGAACGTCGGTGGTTCCCTGGGCTGCTGCAGCACGATGGGGGACGCTGGGGCTGCCATTGCGGTTGCCTTGGCCACACTCTTCTTGGTCTTCTCAGGTAGAAGTCCGTGCTCCGGGGGCAGCTGTTGAAGACGGCGGCTTGCTCGGTGGTCCGGGACTACGTTCGTGTTCTGTTTGCGGTCTGGGCTGGGATCACGGCTTGTCGGGGGCGTCCTGTACATGGACGAAAAGCACCTCCACCAGATGTCACGTGGTAGTGACGGTGAAGAAAGAAGCAATACGGTGGAATACAAAACTAGCTTTTATTGGGCGAACCTGTGCCCACAAAAGCAGGCTGCACTTATAGCACAACGATAGCGGCGAACACGGTCGGCGATCGTCGGAAAACTGATCAGCGGGTCAAGCGCGTCGGCTTTTATAGATCAGTCGCCGAATGTTCCAGATTAACTGATGGGACCCGCGTGTCTTCCACAAAGTTCTACACCATTCGTGTCACGCGATGAAATCTGATAACACAAGGTTCGGCGACAACAGACACGCGGATAGAAGCGTCGATAACTTTCCAGAAACGTCGGATACATGCAGGCGCGTCCCTCGCTGTGCGATTACAGTTGTTAAGCGGCGAAACGTGGTTGCCCGATAAAGATAAGTACACCTGTCAATATATTCTCATGGGTAGCAACAATGAAAATGAAATCTGCTATGAGTGACTATTTAAGAGGAAAAAACTAAATCAGGAAAGAAACTACTGGTGGTAATTCAAAAGGAAGCTGTTTACTTTTCGAGCGAAATCAGGATGCCTTAGAACACGCACTTATAAAGCGAGATATAACAAGGAAGAAGAAGCATGTGAGTGGATAAACGATGAACCATGTTTTATTAGAATGTGAAGATACCTGCACAGCGGTCGATTTAGGTAACTCTGGCCTCCTTGAAGCCTTTGGGTTCAGCTAGAGCAAGGGGAAAGGGAACATGTGCACAACAGAGATTAGTAACAGGTGATTGTAAGATTGGTGGAAAAAGGGAAACGACAAACAACGCTGGCCTACAAAAAGAAAGTTCACAATAGGAAGTTAAAAGTTTGGTGGTCGGAAGCCTTCGTGTGTGTGCCTTTCTTTTCTTTTTTTTTTTTGAGGACAAGTAGGAAATTAGGCATTGTGATAAGAAGAGCTTGGTGCTGCAACCCACCGCCCCGTTCCAAAGGGGATGCTCAAAGCATCCATCTGCGGCAGCGGCTCCCGTGCGAGGCTAAGTAGGAAAAAGAACCAGAAATGCTCGCATTCGCGCATAGCTTTCTCCGCGAACGTTCCGTAGAAAAGTTTACGGCTGCATGAGCTGCAGTTGCTGGGAAGTGGCATACGAAGCGGGCAGTGACGTAACTACACTTTCGTACGTAAAGGAAATACCCCCCTATCAAGTGATTTGTCTTCTGACATTACTATGGGAAGGCCAGGTACAGTGGGGAGTCCTGAAAAGCAGCGTATTTAACAGGTGCGGCGAAAGTGTGGTCAAGTACATTTCTATTCTATCTAGACCACTTCTTGTAGGGCGCAAGAAGTAGCCATGCAAGCCAAGTTGCAGGCCATTGAAACGACTTCGGGTAATAATTAGGTAAACTGCATGTGAATAATTTCACCCTGCGCCACAATAGGTAGCCGCAACGGGTAGTATCGCAACGGGTAGCGATAAACGAGGTGAAGTTAGGACGCAGGCGAGAGCTTTCGCAGACGAGGAATGCGCGGGTAACACAGGCTTCTGAAAGGGACAGCGACAGTGACGTGAAATGGCGGCGATGCCTCATCTCCTCACGCGACACCTGGCGCACCATGCAGTCGGAATTCGGGTGCCGTTTCGCTAGTACAGACGCCTGTTTTTTTCGTGCAATGGGCGATTTTATGCTTTCGTATCAAAAGACCATGAGAAAGAAAGGTACATTCACGCACGCACGCACGCACGCGCGCGCACACACACACGCGCGCGCACACACACACACACACACACACACACAACACACACACACACACACCACACAAACACACACACACACACACACACACACACACAGGGTGTCCCAGCTAACTTGGATCAAGATTTTAAAAATACCCAAGAGCTCTAGAGAAATCATACCGACTGCATAGTAGCCCTAGTCGTATGTACTTACGGCCAGTATATTTTTCATCACGAAGTATTAATTAATTGCTTTTATTTAGTGAACTTTTTATTATTGCTTGAATCGGAAACAGAAATTACAAAGTTATAGGGCACCTTAAGTAACCTCGAGCGCTAATGCGAGCGCAAGAAGAAAAAAGAACCAGAAAGCTCGCATTCGCCCCCAGCGTTTGCGCCAATGTTTCCCGGTAAGGAGCAGGCAATGACGTAAATACATGTGCACTTTCGCATGTAAAAGAAAAGCCCGCCTACGAACTGATTTGTTTTGTGATAGGGCTAGTGAACACCATGTACAGTCAGAACGCCCGAAGAGCAGCGTACATAGGAGGCGCGCAGAAAGTCTGGTTAATACAAAATCGTGCCGCTAGATTCATCACTTCCAGATACAGCCGTGAACAAAGTGTCAGTGCGATTAAATCATCTCTAGGACTCGAACCATTGGTGTTGCGTCGGAAAATTGCGAAACTGTGCCTTTTCCAGCGACTTTATTATAACTTCCCCGAACTGCATGGAAGGCTTCTAATCCCACCAACCCGTACATCTCGTCGCCTTTTTAACTCTTGCAGCATCCAGCGCTTGCATGGTTCAACAGCTTCCTTTAATCAATCGTTTTTGCCTAGCGCCATTATAGAGTGGAACAATTTACCAGATAGAGTTGTCAATGAGCGCAACCCCATTATCTTCAAGCAGCTGCTCACTGATCACCTTAAACCCTAACCTTACAATGACCGTACTGTGCCTTCATTCTTTTGCGATTGCCGTCTCACATTGTGACTGTTCTGCTGATTTGCTTTTGCATTCTATTCAGTGTGCCTCTTGTTGTTGTTGTTGTTTTATTTTTTATTTTTAATGCGAATCCACAGGCTGAGTCTTGTAAGAAATTGTAACCATATCTTTGTCTCTATCCTTATCTTCTGTAACCCCCCCTTATGTAATACCCCGACAGGGGTCCTTAAGGGAAAATAAATGATGATGATGATGAAGTGCATCCCTCTTCTCTCTGGCCCGCTCTATAGGGCTGCACGAAGTAGCGGCGCAAGCCAAGTCTCAAGGAGTTAAACGCCTTAGGCTAATAATTCGGTAAGGTGCATGTGATGGTCGCCGTGTGAATAATTTCAAGCCATGTCGCAATAAATTATCGTTCTTGTGACTTACAACTTCGCTGTCCAACCACCTGCACATCGTGCATTGGGGGGCAGTATTTTTGAAGACCATTAATTTTTCTGTGGGTACATTTTTTTCGGTTTCTACGTCTGTCGCCCTCAAACAAGCCCCATAGCCGTTAGTGGTGCAGCTGGCGCTTTATCTGGTGCTCCCCACCCGCGACCGCGCCGCGCCTTGGTGTTGATAAGGAAAGAGTTCCGGAAACTGGTGGTTGACGCGTCGTGGAAAGACTTCGCCCACTAACGTCGGTGGAGCCTCTTTGAGGGCGCCGCACTTTGATGCGGGCGGACCGTCAGCTACGTGATGTTTTTACAACGAAAGCTGTGCATGGCTAACCTTCCGTAGTTGTTTCGGCGTCCGGCAACAGAAACGGAATTAGCGATTTCTAAGAAACCCATACACAATGGGTTTCATTGTTTGCTTTGTGTGCAATCGCGTACGGGTGCAGTGCGACGGCGCAGATGTCAAAATGCGGGACAGATGAGAACGCTCGCTGTGGAAAATAACGTGAGATCAAAGTTCTCGCAGTATATAAGCAGGAAGTATCGTCGCTAGAAAGAGCTGCGTTATCAATGGGACGGACACCTATAGTTCGTACAACCGAAGAATAACATGCGTACGAGGAGCGCCGGAGGGAACCGCACGAGAATGTAAACAGCGCCGGTGCAAAGCGACCACCAACGAAGAATGTTGCCGTGATGCTGAATCAAAACGACAATCGCAAGCCCGGGCAACCATTGCACTCTGTGGCGAAAGCTGACGACAATTAAAGCTCTCAAACGAAAACCAAAGTGCTTTCGGTGCCATTCCATCTTCATGGAGTGGAATGGTTGTCAATATTTTTTCATTTTCCGCGAGCTTTCTTTATCAGCCGGAACAAATAAACGGGCAAAAAAGTGTCTGGTTGAAAACGTGCCAGATTTATATTTCTTTCACTTTCTTAAAGATTATTCATTTACAGCAAGCCATTGAGACCAATATTTGAAGAATAGCTAATTGCTAATAAATAATGACATCAAGCAGCAAAACTGGCGGCTACTATACTCCTCTGTGAACAATATACACTTGGTTATCTTCGCACAGAACGGATCGTCTTACTTTAAAAACGCGGTGCATGATTGTTGTGACACTCTATATGCCAAAGTAGACTTGAGAGCAAAAGTGAGCATAAATGCTGGAATAAAGTGGCACTGCCTACGTGCGCTTGTTCGACCACCGTCATGCATTAGGACAAAATCCCGCTGAACGGCTCTGCTATGTTAAACTAATGTTTCTATTTTTTTATTTTTATTTTTGCTACGGCCACAGCCTCTTCACTTTCGCTCTCTTCTCTACATCCACACTAGCGAATAAGAGCGTCATCACTTTCGCTCTCTTCTCTACATCCACACTAGCGAATAAGAGCGTCATGTTGCAGGAGGTAGAAACGGTGCAGCCAAAATGGCCGAGCGGCAACATTTTCCTATATCGTGGAGCGAATGGGAGCTAATTTTCTGCGACATGCCGCTAGCCGCCGATCCTTTTTTATTTACTTACAGATATTGTCGGTCCACATTGGGACCAAGACAGGAGTGGTAACAATACAACATACAGCAAGCAGTGACCGGAACAATACAAAAGAGCAAGAGAGTGATATCTTCCCTATTGTTGAGAATATTCGGACACAATTGCGGAAAACTGCTCACGAGTCCTTGCATTCACTCTGTTTGCAGGGAGGCAATTCCAATCACGTGCTGTCGAAAGTAAAAATGAGTATTTGTAGCAATCTGTGAAATACATTTTCCTCAACGCGTCTACTATGTTTCGTACTATGCGCATCTTAGATTCAGTTATGTAGTGAGACTTATCAACAAGAAACAGATCATTAATGATCAAATAAAAAAGGCTAAGCCGTTTTTCCTCACTCCTGACATGAAGTAGGGGCAGGTTCTCCCTCGCATCAGGAGGTGTGACGGCGCCTTGTCGATGGTATCGGGAATAAATAAACCTCAATGCATGTCTTCGGACCTGCTCCAGTTCTGACACTGAATATTTCAAACATGGATAGCACACTTCACATGCATATTTTATTGTCGGGCGCACGAGCACTTCATAAGTAGTCAGTTTCGCTGCCCAAGAAGCGAGCTTAAGGATATGTTGAATATAACCTAATCTCTAGTTGGCTTTCCCTGCGACTTTTTCAATGTGTAGTGTCCGAATAAGGTCAGATTTTACTAAACTTCCGAGGTACTTGTACTCTGTTCATGAAGTGGCTCACCTTCTAGAGTGTATGTGAATGACAGAGATTCATGTTTGTGTGTGATTGTCATACGTACTGTCTTCACTGGGCTAAGGGACATCTGCGACGTGTCGCACCATTGGTGTACTTTTCCTAAGGAGTTATTTAAGGGCATCTGGTCACTAATACATTTCACTTATCTATATGTGACACAATCGTCGGCGAATAGCCTCGCTGTAACTGTGGCCGATTCTTCGATTAGATCGTTAATACCAGGAACAGCACAGGCCCATGACCTGAACTCTGAGGCACCCCTAGCTTAACGTCAAAGATGGCTGACCTATTTTCTTCAATACTGACGAACTGTCCGCGATTAGTAAGAAAATCCTCCACCCATTTGACTACACCTGTGTCTCCTAAAATAGCCTTTGATTTATTGAACACTTTTCTATGAGTAACCTCATCAAAGGCCTTTTTGAAGTCAAGGTAGATCAGGTCGATTGGTACGTTGCCATCGATAACATTACTGAAATTGTGAACACTTTCTAGTGATTGTTTTGCGGTTGAGAAGCCCTCGCGAAACCTATGCTCACAGTTGCTAAGAATTTTGTTCTGTGACAAATACAGTCGAATGTGCTTAGAAACAATATGTTCTAACATTTTGCAACAGCTTGACGTTAGTGCAATGGGCCAGTAATTGGTTGTAGACGTGGTGTGCCCGTCTTTAATGCGGGTATAACTTGACTCATTTTCCATTCTTCATGAAGTGTACCTGACCGTAGTGACTTCGTGAAGACAGTAATGAACTTCGCAATCCATTCAGATTACTTCTTTAAAGACAAGTTTGATGACTCATCCGGGCCTGTCGATTTCTTTGTATTTAGGTTCGGCAGCAAGTTTAACATAGGCGTATCCACCGGGGAGGCAGCGAGCGCTAGTGGTCATCGAGTGAGATGTGTTTATATTGGCATGTGCGTGCGTCACACCTTGCTTCTCATAGGCGTCTCTGCCGGTGTGTGTGAGGGGGGAGGAGGAGGCATGCCGCTCCTACACACACACTAGTGAAAGTGGGCACTGTCGGCCGTGCACTGACAAATCCAACAGAATAACAGCTGTAGCCAACTTTATCAGAATTGCGCCGACATAGGCACGATTTCTTTATCACATATCCCGTGCTTGGGCAGCTAGGATTTTCTTTCAGGCGTCATTGCCACGTGCTGTAGGAGATGGTCTCCGGCCGACTGCACTAAGCGGATAAGGGTTACCGTGCTTTGCTGTACGAGCTGCCTGCGGGGCGTGCTTTGCCAACCAGCATTGTAGAGAAAGCTGTCGCTGGGCAGTCCAAAACACGTTTAATCTACCACCTCTTGCATCATCCCGTGTTTGTTCGGGCCGTTTAGCCTAACCATCTTTGAAAACAAAATCAAATTTCGTTCTATAATTTACCGGTACTTAATCAGTGTGCCCACATTAGCAATATTGTCGCTAGATTTAGTGACCTTTTTGTCTGTTAGCGGCAAAGTTTTCTATTTAGCAATCAGCGTTATATTATAGTGACTTAAAGGAACAATTGGCGGTTTTTTAATGACTTGTTAGTTAGACAGGTTCCTTCAAAATGATCATCTAGAACGCAGTTTAATGTTCAAAAGCTACATATAGTAAGTGGAAGAAACTCGCTGTGCGACGCATAAGCTCCGTGACTACGGTGAAGCAATGATTTACATCACATTGGTAGCCTTCACGTTGTGATTGTGTTTCATAGCACAGTGGTCTACATAGCCTTCACAGTGTGCCCACAAAATTGAAGTTTGTTTATTATTTACAAAATCTATTTGAACGCGTTTAAACGCTGTGGGCTCAGCGGTGTCGCTACATTCATTCGATTGCCACACGTGCGCAAGCGTGCCAGAGAGATAATTTCCCTAAACCAAATTGAATAAATTTTATGTTCAGATTTAGAATACGGCAGATGAATATAAGACATATCGACTGCGTAAAAAAGGCGTAAATATCGGAACGCTGAGCCCGTCCAAGCGCGACTGAACAAATCGCTTCCGTTTCTCACGGCTTTCGGCGGCTTTCAAGTAGATCAGTGGTGCAGATATTGTATTTCACCTGTACAAAGCTCGGGTAATTGTCATCTCCGTGTTAACAACAAGCGGCCAAGCGCATACCGCAGAATCTAGTTCTGCTACTATGAACGTGGAGAAGCACAAAACATTTAGGGATGATATGCAGACTAAGTGCATTTTCATGCTAGGAAATCTACGCTGGTTGTGTTCTTTTGAATATTCCTGTACTTGTAAACTTCCAATCTGAAGGTAATGAAGATTTTAAGCTGTCATAATACCTTATGTAAATATTAGAGGTATGCGATCGAACACCGACTTTTTCGAATACGAATAGTGAGTATCAAATATCGAATCGAATAGACAAATGCGTACGCACTTATTTACAGCAGAAATAGTTATTTCGGTATATTTAGGAACCCACTTGTACTCGATAGAGAGTCAGCTATTACGGACAATCAGGACCATATTAAACAAAAGGTCACTACAACAGTAAAAAAACTGCACAGATATAGCCGCTTGACACCGTTAGACTGGTGGAAAACAAGTTTTCCGAGAATGACAGGATGCTGTATGATCAACTTTACAAAAAACGCAAAATAAATATTTGTTGAGAAAATATCAGAAGTTATGGAAAAGGAAAAGAAAAAGTTAATTTTTTTTGCCCTAGACACAATAAAGAGCATGTTACAAGGGAAAAAAATCACTCGTTGTAAAGTAAAACATAAAACTACTACGTGACTAGACTGCAAGAAAGTCTAATTGGTAGCACAGAAGCAACAACACCGGGTTGTCATCCATGGGACGAAACGAAGGAGAGCCGAGGGGCCCAGTTTTGTAAGGGCGATGTTTCTGTCAGAACGTTCGCACATATTTGTTATTCAGAACCATATTAAACCAACAGATAATGAAGAAAATAAAAAAAGGCATAGAGGAAATCATTTGCAGTTTTTAATTGAGGTTCAGGTGTAATTAGAAGCTCAAGAGAAATGGAGGGAAAACAACTGAGGGTGAGAGCTGAACCCGCAACCACCGCTGTACGCGCGTCTCACTACCACGTTAGCATGGATGGTTGGGCGTGCTGCTTCAGCGGTTTTGATGTGAAGCGGCCCCTGTGTGTGTGTGTTTCTCTCTTTGTCCGTCGTCGTGTTGGCGCCTTTCACATCATATCTTGCACTACCCAATGGTGCTACAGCGACGGAAGTTTCCACGTCCATCCATTCTTGGGTATATACGTATGTGCACAAGATCGAACCACAGGTGTGTTAACGATCGCCATACTTCCAACGCAAAACAGAAAACAAGGCTTGCACTACCCATCCTGTTTCTGCATTGCTTCAAAACTTTGTCGCTGTTTTACTTCTGATAATTATAATTTGCGATACCTTGTTCAGCAGGTGGAGAATAGTAACCCGATCTTAAACAGGCGGTTGTTGCAAAATATCGAGTTGATTCTGAAATTCGAAAATACCAAATAGTTCATTTTTGAATACGAATAAACCATTACGCACCAACTATTCGTATTCGAATATTGGCACACCCTATGTAAATGCATTAGCTATAGCCTTCTATGCCTTCCTGGTAAAAGGCACTGTTTCCCTTCAGCTCCACGGAGATTAGACCAACATGAAACGTCTAGGTAAATCATTTACTTCCCATTACCTTATAATAGTGTGCTCCGAACTACCTGCGTTCTTAGATTCCTCTTCACAGTTATAAGCGAGAACAACGGGGTTAACAAAGGGGCCCAATTTTTATTAACCATAAGAAGCCAACAAACAAAGAAAACCAAGGAAAACATAGGAGAATTTACTTGTACTTACTAATTGAAATAAAGAAATGATGAATTAATGGAAATGAAAGTGGATGGAGAAACTACTTGCCGCAGGTGGGGAACGATCTCACGTCTGCGCATTACGCGTGCGATGCTCTACAGGCACATCAGAAAAAAAAAAATCTGTGATTTTCTTTTTACAAGATAGATGTAAAACGAAGACGAATCAAAGAAACTTTGTTACTGGCTTAAAATCAAGAAAGGAAAGCACAAAATGGCCGTGAAAACGAATTCAGAGAGGGCATGAAGTTTGGCTGCTAGACAGCACCGACTCCCCTACGAGCTGAATGAAGCTTTCCAGCGTATCCTGCGACGTTACAAGGCTATTCAATGCGTTGCAATTGCGTACCGCTCGGGGGAAAAAGTGTACTGAAATACGTTGTTAACGCAAGAGTATAAATTCACGTTTGTGTCGTGTTTCCCTGGAACGACTGAAATTGACATAAATGGTAGGATGTATTTACAGCACATTATGAACTATTAAATATAGAAACTTCAGTCTATGGAGGGTCGCGCGGCTGGGTAAGGTGGCAAGGCCAGCGCGTAAAAGCAGTTCCGGGGGGGGGGGGGGGGGGGGGGAGTCGGTGCGCCGATACCTGTTGTCGATAAGGCGAACTGCTTTCCATTGCACCGACTCAAGCATGATCATATATTTTTGGAGAAACGGTTACCAGACGATGTTCGCATATTCTAGGATTGGGTGGATAAGCACCTTTTAAGCGAGTAGTTCGGTCTCGTGGGTCCAATTGCGTAGGGCGCGCTTAGAAAGCAAAAGCCTGCTCATTGCTTTTTTGATGATATACTGCACATGAGTACATGAACCGAGGTCTTGTGAGATAGTTATGTCGAGGTATTTCTGCTCCCTTACAGTTTCAAGAACGAATTCGTTGCCGCAGCAATAAGAGTAGTTACGCTTTGATTTCATTTTTGTAATTCACACTGAAACAGTTTTTTTTTCTGAATTTATAGCCATTCGCCAGATGTTGCACCACTGCACGACGTTGTTGGGCGCCTTGTTCAACCTTGCCTGGTCTGGTGGAGAGTTTATTTCCTGTAAGAGTACGCAGTCCGGTCTGCGAACAAACGTATGTTGACATCGACGTGGTGCGCTATGTCATTTATATAAATAAGAGCAATGAAAATGGTGCCAGCACTGAACCTTGCGAAAAGCCAGAAACAACTGAGACGGTGTCAGAAGCACGGTCCTTATACTGTACGAAATGCCGGTGCTCAGACAAATAGCCGCCTATCCATCTAACTATCCCCAAGTATGCAGTTAAGTTTAAAGAGCAATTTAATGGCCTGTGAAACACGATCAAAAGCCTTCGAGTAGTGGGGAAAAATTATGTCTCTTTGGCTATGGTCATTAAACAGGGTGTCTACCAAGTTGACATTTCCAAATTCCAACGAGTTTTCGAGGTTTTCCCTGAGGGCCCTTGCCAAATTCCCTGAGCTACACAAAACTGTTTTATGTCAAGAGACGGGCTGACACCATGTCGCCCGATGGTGTCACTCTCTAGTAAGCATGCTAAAAAATAAAAAAAAGCGACTTAATCCCGCTTGAATAGTAAGGGGTAGTGTTTAATTTATCAAAAAAAAAACAGGAGAGAGGAGTTAGTAAAATGCATAGCGAAAAAAAGATATATTGGAATAAATGCGTAAAACTCATAGTGAGACATTCTCAAATACAAATAAAAATGAGATGTATACAGAAGCAAATATTTTCGAAGATTAGCTATTTGCTGGAGACGCCATATAGAAGGCAAGTCAAGGTGGAAGAATGCCTCTGAATTTTATAGTGACCCATCGTAAATATATAGTAACTAATATTCATTAATTGTAAAGTGAGTCGTGCAACGTTTCTTCAATAAGTATATTGAATCATCCGCTCAAATTACTTGCAAATTTTAATTATTGGGCCCAAGAATTACAACATGGGAAAAAATAATTTTTTGCGATTACTACCGAAACCCCCCACTTCGCTTTCATGAAGGCATTGAAGGCATCACGAAGGCTTTGAAGGGACGTCAAAGAGGGCAATTCCTTCATGAAAGCGGTCGTTTGAAGGGATACATTTCACTGAGAAGTGGACTGGCTGTACAGCCGCGGCCACGCCTGTGTAGAGCGCGCGAGCAGACGGCCTTGCTCTGCAGGGCGACACCGTGCGGCAGTTGCGGGATCTGACGCACTGTGTCCAGGAGCATGCGCGGCCTAATAGACATGCAGGTCGGCGCACGCTGCTTTAAACCAGAAATTATGTTGGTAAGCGCACGTGTTTTGCCGGTTGTGCGTATTACCCGAGGGCGCCATCTTACTACGCGCGATGACAAGGGAATTGCGCACGTGAGTGATAGCGTGTGCGATTCTGTCAGGGCACTTGATATGAAAAACTATGTCTTCACCAATCCCAGATAATGTTATCGGCCAATGAAATGACAACATCGCATGCGTGCTGCCTATATTAGACATAGAAGTCAAACCTTTTCGCAGAATTCATTCGCAATGGCTCCCCGACTCACAGCGGATGAGCGACGCGCAATAGCTATTATGGGGCGCACAATGTCCCAAAGAGCGATAGAGTCGGGCGCGTGTTATCAGCTGAAACGCGTAATCGTTTGGCATGGCTATACCGAGAGCGTCCTGAGGAAGCGTACATATTCGTTTAAACAACTGCCCTTTTCAACGTTGGCACTCGTGCAATGTAGTTCTGCATGTCTTTTAGGCCGCGCATGCTCCTGGGCACAGTGCGTCAGATCCCGCAACTGCCGCACGGTGTCGCCCCGCAGAGCAAGGCTGTCTGCTCGCGCGCTCTACACAGACGTGGCCGCGGCTGTACCTTAAAAAAGCACATTGTGCAATTTACTCAAAGCCTAATGTTCACTTTCTATCCCTTGTAAACACTACACAGTAATGGCAAAAATAAGTTGCGTTCGCAAATGTCATGCCGTGACCGAAGGGGATATTACGAGATTCGCAGTTTGTTTCTTAGGTGTTCCTGGTGAGCTAAACATGGCATCTTGTTTATTTCTAGTGGAAATTAGGGGCATGGTAAGGGTGGGTTAAAGGCACATCTTCAAGTAGAATAGGTATGCAAGTGGTCCATAGCCTTATTAGTCTATTTTACGAGCGGTGTAAGACTTAGACTTCTGCGCTTGCATAGTTACAATAACAATTGAGATAAATTGTGCGAAAATAAGAGGAGCAATACGCCAAGCTTATGTGCGATGGTAAATGCATGTTGATCAAATACACCATCAACAAATTGTGAACAACTCTTGGAAATTATCACGCTACTGCTATTATCCCAAGAGAGTTTAAGATACTTTATACTTTGAAGGAATAGGCAGCATTTCAAGTGGAATGTGGTGCATAGTTTTAATATTTCTGGGTTATTGAGAGGCGTTACGAATAATCATTGAACCCTCATTTTTTTGTACTTACTTTGTCATGCGTGATATATTAGTTTCGGCTGGTATCCTCACTGAACTAAAAAAGGCAGCTTCGTTAGGTTTGGTGACTGTAAGGACAAATTAATGGGTGATGTGGATTTAAAGTTCAAAATATATGGCTTTCGTAATAAATTACGTATGCAAGCACTCCGGCGTGTTTGAGCGTGTCTAACGAGAGCGGAAGAATTGAGCCAGCTGCTCGGGCAGCACTATAAAAGCCGCCAAGACCAAATTTAGCGAAAATTGGTGGTGCCCAATGGAAACTTCCTGTGCGAAGTGGTTGGATCAAATACAGCTTTTGTACAAATTTGCTTATTCAAGCATTAGAGTGTGTGATATGACTGCTAGCAACTATGCTTCCCGGTGTGCCGACGTAGCTGTAGTTTACAACAGGCTCATACTTTGTGGAAAGTGGAGGGGGGCCATTGTAACTGCAATGTGTGACAAAATTTTTATGTTCCTGGTCCGGTTAAAAGCGTAAATAATAACGAGCCGTCGTTTTTCTTTCCTTATTTTCATGTGTCATAACACCTTCCGTCCTTGTTTCAGCGATGTCCTCCATGAACTAAACAATACATTTTGTTTATATTTGTCGAATATAAAGGGCGCATTATCACCAATACGAAGGCAAACTTCGAAGATAGAGAACCAATTATGATATTTTTCGTATATTATGCATGTAAGCTATTTGGAGCTTTATGAATGTGTTTGCGAACAAAGAATTTATCCCATTGCCCTGGAATAACTGTGCACTCAACAGCTTTCAAGTCTAGTAGAAATTGAGTGTGTGGAAACAATGGGGGGGGGGGATTATAAAGCACTAAAGCACTGCCTACCCCCCACAGCAGTTGTAGTGGTGGTTTTTAACCGGTTCGCTGGACGTCCACTGTCGCAGGGCCGAGATGGCGAGTCCACTTTTTTCAATGCATGAATATTGCACGTAATTTATGTTGATTGTATGTCGTCGCCTATAACCTCGACAGCACTATTATCTAAACTAACAATACATTTATCTTCTAGACTTAAACAGCAAGTACAATTCTTTGTTGAATTATTTATATGCTTTGTAGCAAATGTGCCTTTTTATGTATGCTGTACTGCTACTGCTGGGTGCGATCCGACACCACTGTGGGTGCACTCATTGCCTTTTGCTCCTGTATCATCTTGAGATGTTATATAGTTGAGCAACTGTATAACAACTATAACTCATGCAAATTCAGCTCATTTTTCGGGCCCCCATGGTTCAGCATATGTGATTGATAAATAGGTCCCTGTCGGTGAAATATACTTATAACAGAATCATTTCCAGGCTATTTCACTTATTGTAATAGTAATGGGCAACACACACACACACACACACAGAGAGAGAGAGAGAGAGAGAGAACGATAGGTGAGATCATCTGCGGTTTGCCGCCCCCCCCTCCACACACACGCACACACACTAGAAATAGTTGGAGCACCACTGCATGTCTTTTACTGCCGCAGAACATCAGAAAAAGCTCTGAGGGCCCGCCAGTACATTTATTAGGCACATCGGTGCCCATCCTGTGACAAAACGGAGCGGGTGCACGCGTGTCCCGTGACAATTGCCCCTTCCCACGCCCTTAAAGCTTCACCGCAATAATGTGCGCACGCTTCACCGCGTAATACAACTGTAGTGAGGCGAAGCTGACTTTCGGCAACCGGCATTATGCAGCGCGTTGTGCTTTCCGCGCTTCGAAGCCAGTCGCGAGGACCACTAAGGCGGAGTCGGTGCCATTGCTGATAGCGGCGAATTCTTTCAATAAAAAACACGGCACAGAACGGCAAGAAGCTGAATAGCGAACGCAGAAGCAGCTACGCCTAGCGTTGCTGCGGTGGTGGCTACAGCTGCCAGCGGATCTGCGTGCGAGAACGTTCGAGGAGCGACGAGGTAATCAAAATGGTGGCGGTAGTGGTGGTTTTATTAATGCCGTTTCGGACCTGCCATGAAGGCGAAAATTCCGGAAAATCGGACGGCGAAGGGTTCTTGCATCCTAAATTTCAGACATTATTTTAGATAGGATCTATGGGGTACGTGGTGATGCCGAGAAGCCGTCCGAATTATCGGGAGTCCGGAAAGTCAGTCGTTGACTAAACACTGGCTACTTCTACTCGAGCCACCTTTACCGTGACTTTCTTTCCCTTTCAATAAAATTACAGCTAATTTTCCCTGATAGAAGCACAAATTCCATGAGTTTTCCCTGAGTTCTTCCAGACTATTGAAAATCCCTGAGAATTGCCGGTTTTCCCGGTTTTCCCGGTTGGTAGGCACCCTGTTAATTCTCTCTGCGAGGTCCTGAAAAAGTTCGACAAATTCAGTAACAGGAGACAGACCATTTCTGAAACCATGCTGGTTAGGATGAATAATGTTAGTGTTATTGGTTATTAATGTTATTCTTAGTTATATTATTCTTATTGCCATTGGTTTCTTGTCATATGATTAATAAAATTCTGGCCCCTCGCTTAACCTCCTTTCTTCTCGTTTATTACATAACGAGGGTGCCGAACCCGGCAACACTGATGCCTTTAGGTAGCATGTGTGGGTTTATTGACCCGTCGGCATGACCCCTCCCCCCCATCCCCCCCCCCAAAAAAAATCACGTACTCGGGACGCCTGCGGCAGAAAAATGTTCTACATCGTCCCCCAGGTTTGTGAGTGCTGGCGCTGGCTAACACTCCCAGGGTTCTCGTAGTAAAACGAATATACCCAAGTAAGTAGATGCGAAAACGGCGCCGCGGTAGCTCAATTGGTAATGTGAATGTGAATGACGCGTAATGTGAATAATACCACAACGGTCTTGCGCTATCTAGGAGGCGTTGGCCAAGCGTCTCGACGCGTTCGCTTGCCCGCGAGGAGTTGGTAACTGGTAGGACTGCTCAGCGGTGTTCAAATGGACATTAATGCTTCCGCATTCACAACTCGTAAGAGCTTAGGTGTCGTCGGATTTTCCTTAGCATGGACACGAAAGCCCGTTGCATTCGGTACTATGGGCGCAGTGTAACGGTGGCTGCAAAATGTTTTGCGCATGCTCAGTCAATGCAGCGCAAAGTAATTATTACATCGCGCGCATGACATCACGCCATCGCGTACCTTTACACCCAAGATGACGGCCGCACCCTTGCAGTTTGCTTCAACCTCGTAAGTGCGAAGACGAATTTCGTCCACCAACGCACAGCCACCGGCATGTGAACTCATGCCCCTAACGGCAATGTGCCACTGGACGCTGCTCGCTCTAGCCACTGCGCCATCTGGCAACTTTTGTGCTTTGCAGTTTATACGGGATTTGACACCGCAGAGACATACTTTGCAAGTGGTCGCGTCAGTGCGTCTATATAAAAACTACACAACGTCGAATGACGATGGTCACGTGGGCTTGTTGGTAGATCATGCAATGGCATGAAGTGTAGAGCAGCAAGAAAAAGGACCACATGAGGACACCATACACAGATACAAACACTTGTGTAGGCATTTTGTTTCTTCTTGTGTCCTTGTTCTTACCCCGTGACATATCATGTCGTTCCAAGTCATTCGATCCTTTATCGGATCAGGACGACATTTCGGGCATCACAAAGTTGTTTTTGAAAAGAAGGTTCTGCTTATGGTTTTGCCGATTGTGGCGAGCTTCTTTATTGCTTTCTATAGCATTTTATTTTGTTTAACTGTCATTGTGTTACCTAATGAGCTATTTTTAAATGTTTGATCAAAAGGGAGCTGGCTGCTATATTGGTCACAAGTGCGGCGTCTTGGCATGATGCGTTTATGAGGTGAATAAACTTTGCTAACGCAGCGAAAAAGAAAGAATGAAACGAGTTTATTGCAGATATTGTGTGTGGTGTGGCATCTCTATTCCAGGACGCATGTCGCAATTATCAGGACTCATCCACTTCAGGTTCTTTGCTCCTTGACAGCACACAAAAAATACGCAGTTTTCAGTTCTCACCCATATCACACATTCTTTTAATGGCTAGATGTCAGTTAAAAGGAAAAAATGTTTCACGTATGTACTATAATATGCTAAAATACAGTCGTGTTTCAGTATAATTCAGAAGAAAGAGACTATTTTATATTGCTCCATTTTTTTGCAAGTATAGTTTTGCCCTATCTTCGAGCGAGTAATGGCAGCAACTGAGGATTTGTTAAGCGTAGCAAGATTATAATAGCTTCGCAGAGCAGCAAAACCTTTGCTTTGTATTGTCATCGCATTCCACAATTCAGCGTCCTTGCAGATGTAACGGGGCGGTTGGCGCATGCGCTCCTCGGTCTCTGCCTGTACGTATTTGTTGTAGCCTTTCTAGTGCTTAAGCCCTTTTGCCCTTCCTATGAATGTCGGTATGCATGAGTAGGTGTGGTTTCTGCAAGGCGAACTTTTGTCACTGTCAGAACTTGAACAAAAGCGATACATAAGCTCTTATCTCGATGTCTCGACCAGGTTCTTAGCTGTGCCATCGCTTGCTTTTGTTTGGTTTTTCTACTTGCAGCTATGATGCGAGAATATACTAGAACAAAGTGCGGTGACCTTACCGCTTGATGTGTTCAAGTTGCTCTTGTCGTATCTACAAATTTGTATGTTGATAGAGCTCTCATGCACAACGTAGGTGGGTGATACAGGTTCATTTACCTTCATCTTTATTATTTGCCCGCTAGTTGTTTGCGTTTAGCTGAAATCTAAAAATAAGCAGACTAGCTCACCTGGAAGTACATTTTATGAACTGTTGCTGTCAGTTTGCAACCACGCCAATTGCACTTGGAATTTCATTTTATTTTGAGGAAAGATTACCTTAATCTAAATTTGTGTTGGTCTATGTGTTGGTTGTGTTGCACTATGAGAGGAATTTAAACGCACACTTCAACGCACCTCGGAGATTAGCTGTCGCCATTATAACTTCACGTCCATTGATGTCTTTGTGGCCCGTCAGTAAATTGGGTTGTGATTATAGTACGATGAAAGGGTCCGTACGTATACGTACGAAACCTGTGAGCGTGAAATAAAAAGAATGAATATCTAACATTGCTTTACAATGTCATCATCATCATCATCATCATCATCATAATCCTGGTTGCGCCCACTGCTGGGCAAAGGCCTCTCCCATACTTCTCCAACTACCCCGGTCATGTACTAATTTTGGCCATGTCGTCCCCGCAAACTTCTCAATCTCATACGCCCACCTAACTTTCTGCCGCCCCCTGCTACGCTTCCCTTCCCTTGGAATCCAGTCCGTAACCCTTAATGACCACCGGTTATCTTCCCTCCTCATCATTAGATGTCCTGCCCATGCCCCATTTTTTTTTCTTAATTTCAACTAAGATGTCATTAACTCGCGTTTGTTCTCTCACCCAATCTGCTCTTTTCTTATCCCTTAACGTTACACCCAACATACTTCTTTCCATAGCTCGTTGCGTCGTCCTCAATTTAAGTAGAAGCCTTTTCGTAAGCCTCCAGGTTTCTGCCCTGTAGGTGAGTACTGGTAAGACACAGCTATTATACACTTTTCTCTTGAGGGATAATGGCAATTTGCTTGTCATGATCTGAGAATGCCTGCCAAACGCACCCCAGCCCATTCTTGTTCTTCTGATTATTTCTGTCTCATGATCCGGATCCGCGCTGACTACCTTTCCTAAGTAGATGTATTCCCCTACCACTTCCAGTGCCTCCCTACCTATTGTAAATTGCTGTTCTCTTCCGAGACTGTTCAACATTAGTTTTCTGCAGATTAATTCTTAGACCCACTTTTCTGCTTTGCATCTCCAGGTCAGTAAGCATGCATTTCAATTGGTCCCCTGAGTTACTAAGCAAGGCAATTTCATCAGCGAATCGCAAGTTACGAAGGTATTCTCCATTAACTCTTATTCTTCCCAATCCTTCCCCAGTTCTTCCCAATCCAGGCCTCTGAATACCTCCTGTAAACACGCTGTGGATAGCATTGGAGAGATCGTATCTCCCTGCCTGATGCCTTTCTTTATTGGGATATTGTTGCTTTCCTTATGGCCACTATAGATATCTTTCAGTATTTTTACATACGGCTCGTCTACACCCTGATCCCGTAATGCCTCCATGACTGCTGAGGTTTCGATAAAATCAAACGCTTTCTTGTAATCAATCAAAGCTATATATAAGGGTTGGTTATATTCCGCACATTTCTCTATCACCTGATTGATAATGTGCATATGGTCTATTGTTGTGTATCCTTTCCGGAATCCCGCCTGGTCCTTTGCTTGACAGAAGTCTAAGGTGTTGATGATTCTATTTGCGATTACCTTAGTAAATAGTTGGTAGGCAACTGACAGTAAGCTGATCGCTCTATAAGTTTTCAAGTCTTTGGCATCCCCTTTCTTATGGATAATAATTATGTTAGCGTTCTTCCACGATTCCGGTACCCTCGAGGTCATGAGGCATTGCGTATACACGGTGGCCAGTTTCTCTAGAACAATCTGCCCACCATCCTTCAGCAAATCTGCTGTTACCTGATCCTCCCCTGCTGCCTTCCCCCTTTGCATAGCTCCCAAAGCTTTCTTTACTTCTTCCGGCGTTACTTGTGGGATTTCGAATTACTCTAGACTATTCTCTCTTCCATTATCGTCGTGGGTGCCACTGGTACTGTATAAATCTCTATAGAATTCCTCATCCACTTGAACAATCTCATCCATATTAGTTATGATATTGCCGGCTTTGTCTGTTACCACATACATCTGATTCTTGCCAATTCCTAGTTTCTTCGTGCCTTTAGGCTTCCTCGGTTCCTGAGAGCATGTTCAATTCTATCCATATTATACTTCCTTATGTCAGCTGTCTTACGCTTCTTGATTAACTTGGAAAGTTCTGCCAGTTCTATTCTAACTTTAGGGTTAGAGGCTTTGATACATTGCCGTTTCTTGATCAGGTCTTTCGTCTCCTGCGATAGCTTACTGGTATCCTGTCTAACGGAATTACCACCTACTTCTATTGCCCACTCCTTAATGATGCCCGTAAGATTGTCGTTCATTGATTCAACACTAAGGTCCTCTTCCTGAGTTAAAGCCGAATGCGTGTTTTGTAGCTTGATCCGGAATTCCTCTATTTTCCCTCTTACCGCTAACTCATTGATTGGCTTCTTATGTACCAGTTTCTTCCGTTCCCACCTCAGGTCTAGGCTAATTCGATTTCTTACCATCCTATGGTCACTGCAGCGCACCTTTTCGAGCACATCCACATCTTGTATAATGCCAGGGTTAGCGCAGAGTATGAGGTCTATTTCATTTATAGTCTCGCCGTTCTGGCTCCTCCACGTCCACTTTCAGCTATCCCGCTTGCGGAAGAAGGTATTCATTATCCGCATATTATTCTGTTCCGCAAACTCTACTAATACCTCTCCCTGCTATTCGTAGTGCCTATGCCATATTCCCCCACTGACTTGCCTCCAGCCTGCTTCTTGCCTACCTTGGCAATGAAGTCGCCCATCAGTATAGTGTATTTTGTTTTGACTTTACCCATCGCCGATTCCACGTCTTAATAGAAGCTTTCGACTTCCTGGTCATCATGACTGGATGTAGGGGCGTAGACCTGTACGACCTTCATTTTGTACCTCTTATTAAGTTTCACAACAAGACCTGCCACCCTCTCATTAATGCTATAAAATTCCTGTGTGTCACCAGCTATATTCTTATTAATTGGGACTCTGACTCCAAGTTCTCATCTCTCCGCTAAGCACAGGTAGCACAGTACGTGCCCGCTTTTTAGCACTGTATATGCTTTTTTTGTGCTCCTAACCTCACTGAGCCCTATTATATCCCATTTACTACCCTCTAATTCCTCCAATAACACTGCTAGACTCGCCTCACTAGATAACGTTCTAGCGTTAAACGTTGCCAGGTTCAGATTCCAATTTCGGTCTGTCCGGATCCAGGGATTCTTAGCACCCTCTGCTGCGTCACAGGCCTGATCGCCGCCATGGTCAGTTGCTTCACAGCTGCTGGGGACTGAGGGCCGGGGTTTGATTGTTGTATTCATAAGGGAGGTTGCGGCCAAGTACTGCACCAGGGTGGCCAATCCTGCTCTGGTGAGGGAGTGCGTTACCGGTTCTGATCGCCGGGATCAGGCCGCACTCCAGGCCTGTTTATGCAATTTTATCAACGCGCGAATTTTTGTTAATCCGGTAAAAAATTGCCTGGCACCGGCATTCGAACCACGGTCCTCTTGCACGCGAGGCGGATATTCTACCACTACGCCACCGCTTTACAATGTGGTAAGCAGCAATGCATCAATTCCACGTGTCATGTTACTGCTCATATCTAATCCAGCCACAGTGCCTGCTTATAGCAATAGCACACGTGCCAAGTTGCTTTAGCAATAAGCTGTCGGTACCTGAAGCATCGTCGAGGTGTGCTGAGGCGGGTGTCGAGTGCAAGGTCCATGGATCCGGAAACCCTCGCCGTCCTTGTGGCAGCCATGGGGCGCTGGGCGCGGCGTAGAACCTCGAAACACGCGCTCCAAACCTTGGCCAGACCCTCTTCCACGCAGTACCTGAGCTGAACCCATGGGCAGTCCTCGGCACCGGCTCGGTAGAGGGGTACCATATTGCTCCAACCCCTGCAAGCTGCTGCGAAATGCATCGTATGTTCTTGTATACTTATCGTGGCTGAACAGACTGGTTCGATAAAAAATATTCAGGACACAACTGCAGTGATTGCTTAAGCCTGCTGTTCGTTTTGGGGGGAGTAAGCAGTTTCATTGGGCTCATAGATGAATTAATAAAGTTACTCGATATCTTAAAGTACAGAACCTTCAATATAAACCATCATTCTAGAAGGCAGTAAAGAGCAGGATTCCAAAACATAGAAAACACCCGAGGAACAAGCCACAGCGTTCGAGGGAGATTGAACATCGAAGCGCATTCATGGCAGAGAGAGAGAGAGAGAGAGACATAGAGAGAGAGTTTATCAGAAACTTTTATAATGAGCAAGCGCCGTTTGTGCCCTAAGTGGGTGTCCTCCTTATTGCAGGTAGCCGCGGGCCATAGCCATCTCCCGTGCTTGGTCGATCAGGCTACGCTGTCTCTTCGGGTCCGGGTATGATCGCACGTTAACCTTTTAGAAACAAGATATTTTTGAAATTTTAAGGGGTGCTACGCGTTCTAATAATAAAACAAACCGACTAAGAAGAAAAGCAGTAGCCGTTGCCACAAAATAATTAAAAAGTAGTGCTTGAAAGTTGCTCAGTTAAACAGAAACGTGCATAGCCTGCACATCAGACTCAGTGGTACATGATCATTGGTACATCGTCAGAGGTACATCATCAGAATTTAGTGGTAGCGATCGATGGTCGTACACCTCAGAGTAATTCGTCGGCATCATAAACTGAGACAGTAAATCTATCAAAAGCGCATTACTAGACAACTGCAGGCGAAGTGACCTCTATTTCTTGTATATACAAGATGCCATAATAGTCTTGATGGTTCCTACCTCATGTTGTCCCGCATGATGTTAGAATCATCAAAAAAACAAGGCGCTTCCCTCTGAAAGACATTAAGCATGTTACAGTAGGAAACCTAATGTTGGCCTTTGCATGAAAACAACAACAAAAACATGTCGTTCACACATGTTTTTAAGAACATATAAGCGAGATGACACCTCTAACGTTGACTGAAACGCAACCTTGACATTGAAATGCAAAGCATTTTCGCATTAGAGTGAAGGCCACATTTAAAGACGCCGTCAGAAATCTGAGGTGTAGTTTTCCCAATGAAAAATTACCGTATTTATTCGGCTCTAGACTAACGTAAATTCTAGGTCAAACTGCTAAATTCGAGATCGCGGAAACTAAACAAACATTCTTAATTCTACACCGAAGAAAAAAATTCAACATCATCGGGATCTCACATTTCTCCATTTCTCACATCATCACATTAGCGAGAACTTCATGCTATGCCAGCTTGACCCAGTGCACTACCTGACTAAGCGAAGTAAGCATGTCGAATTTGACAGGCACGTCTCCCGTTGACAGAACGTCTCAACTTCTTCTGAGCAACGCTACGTAATCTTGCGATCTCCTTCGCCTTCACCTGTATAATAACAGCCCTACGGAAGTTGCGCTGTTCTGTGTGTGCTTATGAAATCAAGAACATGTTCCTTCACCTAGTGGTATTTGTCTTTCTAAGGTCCACAATGTCTGGCGGTTGCGGCCAAACCACACGCTCGAATCAAATCCAGCCCTTTGATTTCCTGCATTGGTTTTTAAAGAAAAGTATCAGACCATATTCAAGTAAAATCGTAAGTCATGGAAGCTATCCCGACATCTGAGTCATTGATGGCATCGCAGAACTGCCTTCTAGAGTAAAAATGCACTCTAGTCAGGAGTGGCGGCAGGATATGCATCATATACACTTTCGAGACACGTGGTGGCGGAAGAGGGTGAAAGAACCCCCCCCCCTCCTTCGAAGCTTCCGTGGGACGAATTTAATGATAAAGATTGTTGCCTCATAAAGAACTGAGAATCACAAATATTTCAACGATTGTGTAAATTTCACACTTGGATCAATCAGTCAGCGAAATGACTTTTTCTGCACTAAATATGCATAAATTGCTTCTTTTTACCTGCCACATACTTTATCACCAGCATTTATCCAAACAGCAGGATTATAATATATTTATGTAAAAGCTGCTACTTATTTCATACTAAACACAATGTTTTCCCAGCGTTCATTGCAGTCACGCACCAATTCGTAAGGTGTTACGTCAGAGTACATTTTCTTTATGGAGTATCAGTTCCTTAATTAATTCTAGAGGAGCTACGGCTTTCTAATGAAAAGCGCAAAGGTTCTGAAAGGCCAATCTTTAATTTATAAGCAGTCTGATTTCTGCATACTTGTCTTTTCGGCGCAGTCGATCCAATGCTTTACAGTGTCCAGTGCCCCTTCACCTGGCAAACCCGGAATTATCTCATGCCTGCGACACGCTTGGCTTGACGCATGCACCCTGGCAACACCACCTGTACAGTTAGCGTCCCATTACTTCGCAGCTAGGGTTCTCTATTCGCAGTAGGCTTTGAATATACTGGACAATATGCTGTTACATTTATAAATTTGGTCAATTGTTCGAAAGCTTCCTAACGTTAAGTCGACATAAATCCCCTCTGTTTGAAGTTCAAGCTTGTTTGTCTCATTCGCTTTCTTTATCGTTCTCTTGAGGCTTTCCCAGATTCATACTTAGGTTTCCTGCTCAAGTGGATTTTGATTTCGCTGTTATTGCTTTTGCCACATCTGAATTCTTTGCAGTGGCGCGCACTAGGCAACGGAGCAAGCCAAATGAAGTTTCTTCACTGCATCCGGCAATGTATCCAACGAAATGTCGTTAGAGCCCCCTAACATCTATTGCTGTAAAATCCTCATTAAAGCGGCGGTGATGAGGCATCATTTTGACTATACGTGAAAGGGCAAGGAGTACGAGCTATATATGGCGTACCTGGGTTGAGGTGTGGCAGTGCTTGGTGGATGTCAAGGGCACTTGAGTGGATCGTGCTCCTGCAAGCGCTCATACAGCTGAAGTCCGTGGCGACTCCAAACGCGACAGTCGTGAGCAGCATACTCGACGCCTCTCTGGACATCACTCGCGGTGGTTCCTTCCAGATGGCCCCCATACGGGCGCTCACGTGACTTCGGCCGCGGCTGCAGTGTGAGGTCAGGAGGCACTTTGGGCCTTGCAGCTCTCGGCGAGTTTCCGACCCAGGACTTGCAGGTGGACGAGACAGGCGCGAGGACTCTCCGTTCCAGGTGAACACTGCAAACTCCTGATGGACTTCTTAGAAAACCAAGCAACCATGGTAACCGTAATTAGGAAGTAATTGAAGTATGGGTTACAATATGAATAATGTGATATATGTGCGCTAAAAGTCGTCTTCGATGAATGGGTATCAATTGCCGCCTGGTACCTTTATCATATAGCCAGGCACCTTATAGCCTGACGCAGCACAGCAGGGAAGGTCGCCTGTAAAAAACTATATATATATATATATATATATATATATATATATATATATATATATATATATATATATATATATATATATATATATATATATTACACTATACTGATAATAGGGAAACGAAGTGCTCGTAAATTTACTGCTACATAGGGCTAACAAACTCCTGATGTTTCCGCAGCTGGAACTTCAATTTCGTCGCAATGAGCTAGATCCGCTTGACACGTGCAATTGCGCAAAATCCGGCTGACAGGGAGATATTCAAATAACATGGCTTACTTTTCCTGCCAAGTTTACGTACATAAATTCCCAGTGCTACTTATTTACTTTGCTCGCGAACATATCTCCATGAAATACAAATAATCGACAATTTAATGAATGAAAGGTTTTCTGTTAGTTGCGTTAGTCTTTGCAAGTCGATACCCATGGGATTACGGCTGCAGCCGTAATCCCATTGCGTTCACTTAAAGGGTTTAATAGCGCACATTAGTATTATGCCTTCTCCGCAGCGGTATACTCGTAAAAGTGAGTACGGCGCGCGATAATCCAGCTGAGGTTGCTGGCATACAGTCTGTCGGTCCACCGCCAAAGAATTCCGAATGGAAAATGTTGTTTCTTACCGAAAGGCGTTGCGTTGCAGGCAGCGACGAACGTGGAACACGGGCAGCAGTGCACGGGCCAATGGCGCGAGCGCACGCTCGCTGTCTTCTTGACGCTCGCGCTGTTCTCGCATGCGTAATGATGATTACAAAAAGATGAAGATTAGCTCAGGTTTTTCTGAATGATTCCTAGGATTCTGGGGCTTTTATTTCTTTGAGTTTTCTAAAGTTATGTTGCTTATTTGCAGCAAATTTGCCTGTGTATGTCATTTTTATCGCATCCACTTTTAGAACGGAAGAGGCAACAAATGGAACATAGAATCACTCTAAACTATACACCCGAAGAGAGAGAGAGAATCAACTTTTGTGCTGAGTCCTTAGTGACGGTTGGTGCGCGCTGGCACCAGATGGGGTGGAACCTTCTTCTCAGGTCCCATATGCGTCCAGCAGTTCCTGGCCCCTAGCCGCCAGCGCGAGCTGGGTCGGTAGGTCGGGGCTGGACAACAAGGTCTCCCATCGCTCGGGGGGGTTGGGGCTGGGGATGGTGGGGGGTTCTTGAGCTTAGTGCACTCTGCAAGGATGTGTGCTAGAGTGCCTTTTGACCGTCTGCAAAAAGGGCATGAAGTGTCATGCTCGGTTGGGAACATCTTATGCAAGAGCATGGGATGCGCTAGCGACCGCGCGTGAGTGCGTCGCACGATCGTTTGCTGAATTCGGTTGAGTTGCGGATGCGGACGGGGAAGTCTACAACTGCCGCTTCTGTACATTTGCGTGATTTCTTTGTAGCTTGTCACGGGGTACGGTAGCCCTGGCTCGTCCTCGGCCTGGATCGACAGTTCTCGGGCATAGTGGTCGGCGAGTGCGTTGCCTTCCACTTGCGAGTGAGCCGGGACCCACACGAGCTCAACGGCCCGCCCCGGTGATTTGCATTTGTTGAGGATCGCTAGTGCCACGGAAGAGATGTTCCCCTTGCGGTAGCTTGCGTAGGCGGTCTGGGAGTCTGTGACAACGGTCCTCACTCCCGGTTGTGCGAGTGCGAGGGCCACGGCCACTTCTGCTTCGGCTGTATTCGTCGTCCGTGTCGACACGCCTGTGACCAGTTTATCGATGGTGGTGACGACCGCCGTTGCTTTGGTTCCATGCTTGGGAAGTGAGGCGTCCGCGTAGAGGACCTCGGGGTCCTCTTCCAGCTGTCGAGCCAGTGCCTTGGCCCGTGCAGAGCGTCTCTCGTTGTTCCTCCCCAGCTGCATGTTCCGGGGGAGGGGCTTGGTCTTAATAATGTCTCTCCACGTTGTGGGGAGCGGCTCCGTTGTCGGTAGCTGTTCAATTTACCATCCTATCTTGCGTAGGACGGCCCGACCGTGCTCTGTCCGGCTCAGCCTTACCCTCTGGTGGGATAGGTGTGCTTCCACCAGCTCTTCCACCGTGTTGTGGGCACCCATTTCCAGCAGCTTCTGCGTTGACGAGTAGACTTGGATGCCCATGGCGAGCTTTACTGCTTTCCTTATCGTCGTGTTCAGCGTTTCGCGGTTCACCTTCGCAAGCTGGAGATACGGGGCGGAGTACGTTACGCGTGACACGACGAATGCCCGCACCAGGCGCAGTGCGTCTTCTTCTTTGATTCCTCTGTTCCGGTTGGTGACTCTCCGGATCATGCTCAGGACTTGCTCGGATGTGGTCTTGATTTTGTTGACGGCTGCGTGCGCCTTGCCGTCGCTGCGCAACAGCAGGCCCAGTATCCGGATCTGCTGCGTTGGTTTGATCTCTGTGCCGTCGATGGTGATGATTATGTTCGGCGGCGGCTCTTTCTTTGGTCTTCCGGGCTGTACCATCAGCAGCTCCGATTTCTGTGGAGCGCAGCTCAGGCCACAGGTCTTGGCATACTCGTGGACGGTCGTTGCCGCTCTCTGCAGGGCTTCCTCCGCCCAGGCATCGGAATCCGTGCGGTTCGTCCACACCGTTATATCGTCGGCATAGAACGCGTGGTCCACGCCCTCGATCTGATTGAGTAGTTCGGGCAGGGGCAGGAGTGCTAGGTTGAAAAGCCGAGGCGACAGGACAGACCCCTGTGGGGTACCCCTGTCTCCGAGCTCCATAGGCTCTGACCTATCATTTCCTATCCGGATAGTTGCTGTTCTATTGGTTAGGAAATCTTTGATATAGCCGTAGGTCTTGCGGTCACACCCCGTCTTGCGCAGGTTCTCGAGCACGCTGGCGTGGGACACGTTGTCGAAGGCCCCTTTGAGGTCCAAAGCCAGTATACCCCGGGGCGCGTGCCTCGTTGCTCTTTTAATCACCAGTTCGTGTAATTGGATCAAGACGTCTTGGGTGCTCAGGTGCTGGCGGAATCCATACATGGTCGCCGGCATCTGATTTGTCTCGTCCAGGTGTGCTTGAAGTCTTCTGAGAACCATGCGTTGCATGACCTTGCCCACACAGGACGTGAGCGAGATGGGGCGCATGTTCTCGATGGTCAGAGGTTTGCCGGGTTTAGGTATGAACCGTACCTCGGCCTCTTTCCATTCTGCGGGCAACTTCGAGCTTTCCCAGGTTCTGTTGATGTGACCCAGGAGCCCGCATGCCGCCGCGTCACTCATGTTATTGAGCAGCTTGTATGTAATGGCGTCCGTTCTGGGTGCGCTCGCCTTATTACTCTCGTCTATGGCTGTTAATAACTCCGTGATGGTGAACGGTTCATCCAATGCCGGATTTTCCGGTCCCCCGTACTCCTCCGGTATCGGAAATCGCCCTCTCTCCGTCTTGAGGTAGATCGCCTTGAGGTCTTCAATGAGCCTTTGGCCATTGCCATCGTAAGCGTTCAGAACTTTGTTGAGGTTGCGGTTGGTTGCGGTCTTGCTGCTCAACGGGTCGATCAGGTGTCTGAGCAGGCACCAGGTCTTGCGCGCCGACAGCTTTCCCTGCAGCCCATCGCACGTACTCATCCAGTTCTCTCGGCACAGCTTGGTTGCGTATTCAGCGATCTGTTTGTTGAGGAGCGCGATGCGTTTGACGAGCTTCTTCTTTCGTCGTTGACGCTTCCATCTTCGCGTGAGCGAGTGCCGCGCCTCCCACATGTGTGCTAGTTTGGCGTCGACGAAGGGCGTCTGCATCGCTGTCACAACTTCTTGAGTAAATCTGTCGAGCGCGATCTTTTGTTCTCACGCCCATTCTGCGTACCTTTGATGTCTGCCCTCCTCCGCGTTTTCTCCGGAGGTCTCGTTTTCTTCGTCCGTGTGCTTGCGCATTCGGTCCCAGTCGGTGATCCGGGCTTTGCCGAGGGCTGCCCGGTAGCTTGGTCCCTCGATCGTTACGAAGGCGAAGAGGTTGGCAGGGAACAGGCCGCTCCTGGTCCTAGGCGACTTCAACGCCCCTCACACTACATGGGGTTGCAAATACCAATCTAAACGAGGCAAGGCTCTAGCAAAGGCAAGGGAGGACCAAGAAATGGCGCTCCTTAATGAACCGGGCGTCGCCACCCGAAAGGGAAACAGCGTCAACAGGGACACCACCCCGGACCTGTCGGTCGTGGATGGCGGGCTCCCTAGAAGTGGCCTGGCGGAACCAAGACGTAGACCTGGGCTCCGACCACAGCATCATAAGTATAAACCCGAAAGCTCTGGCGAACGTCGCATGGATTGGACACCAACGCTGCAGGGTATTTGTTAGCAACACTTATGAAATATGAGCACGAAAATTGACGCCGAAGATTATAAATTCAGGATGGCAATAGGAGTGAAAATTCATTGACAACCGTTTCGGTTATGCGTAAATCTTGACCGATAGTGCTTTGCATGTTGTTTTGGATCCCCTAGGAGTATTCCTTACTGAGAACTTTATCATATATTGCTTTCTTTTTCACAAAGATGCGCATGGTACTCTAAAATCCCCAAGGTATCGTTCCTGTAACCTGGATTTCTGGAAACAACAGTTATGAATTGTGTACTAATACTGGGGTTTCACGTGCCAAAACCGCGATTTATTATGAAGTACGCTGTAGTGGGGGGTTCCGCATTGTTTTATACCACCAGGGGACCTTTATCGATCCCCCAATGCGCGGACTACAGGCGTATTTGCACTTCATCATCATCATCAGCAGCAGCAGCAGCAGCAGCAGCAGTAGCAGCCTGGTTACGCCGACTGCAGGGCAAAGGCCTCTCCCATACTTCTCCAACTACCTTTGCGTAATAACTTTTTGTGACAATTAAGATTACTTTTTTGCGTGGACAAGATTACTCTTGCGTGTATTGCGTCTGCAGTGCACATCCGCATATTGGACAACGTGCATACAGTTGAGCAGGATGCGTTGTTGGGAAAGTTGGTAGGTAAGCGCAACCAATGTTCCCAAGTGCATACAGTGTCTCATGGTACCATAGCATAATCACTCGCCACCTACCTTTTTCTGTATTTCCCACTTCCCCTTTCCCCAGTGAGGAGTAGCAGGCTAGAGACACGCTCTCCAGGCCGACCTCTCCTCCTTTCTCTTCAATAAAATCTACTCCTCCTCCTCCGGTCCTGTACTAATTGTGGCCATGTTGTCCCTGCCAACTTCTTAATCTCATCCGCCCACCTAACTTTCTGCTTCCCCCTGCTACGCTTCCCTTCCCTTGGAATCCAGTCCGTAATTAACCTTTAATGACCATTGGTTATCTTCCCTCCTCATTACATGTCGTGGCCATGCACATTTCTTTTTCTTGATTTCAACTAAGCTGTCATTAACTCGCGTTTATTCCCGCACCCAATCTGCTCTTTTCTTATCCTTTAACGTTACACCCATCATTCTTCTTTCGATAGCTCGTTGCGTCGTTATCAATTTCAGTAGAACCCTTTTCGTAAGCCTCCAGGTTTCTGCACTCTACGTGAGTACTGGGGCGCTATAACGTAAAACTATTCCAAACTTTTCTATTCCAATTCTGCTATCAGCCCTCCACGATTGGTCAAAAACTTTTTTCGACCACCCCCACTTCATCTGTCTGTCACCCGACGTCACGAAAACCGCGATAGCTCCCCATTGGATATGATGTGTGCACACTGATTATGCATAATTTGACACAAAAAAGAAAAACAGTTGTTTCTGATTCGACCTCTTTTCGCCATTAGCCCTCTACTATTGGTAAAAAGTTTTCGGCCTCCACCCACTTCACCTGCCTGTCACGCGACGTCACAAAACCACACAAACTCACCGCGTCAAAGTGACGTGTACGCGATAAAGATGCATTAATATGCCGAACAAAACTGAATTTTCTTCGGAATAGCCCCAGGCTGCCCCATTCCGAAAAGAATAAAAGATCGCTACCACCGATCGCTGAGACGGGCTACTCGTACCTGCCGGAGAGCATGGGTGTATTTGCGTATAATAAACCTTCTTGCGTGGCCGAGTAACGTTTTGGAGCACTTTCGGCACGTTTACCACCTCATTCTGCCAACTCTTCTGTGCTGAGGGTGAGTTTCAGCGTCAGCCTTAAGCTTCCGTTGCATGCCGCCGCGATTTTCGACCAGCCACCACAAGCTAAGTAAGGGAAAGCCGACCAATCGCAGACACCGGCATCACCCTCTGTATCCGGTTATCGATTTTCAGTGCACTGGCTCTGCCCCAGCGGATACCTCTCCACTTGAGCGTTCTCCTCGCCTCTTGTTAGCCAATTAGATACGACAAGCCGCTCAGTGTAGGCAATGTTATTCGTTTTTCAAGTAAACAAAAGTGACCTCCTATGAACGAGGATAGTGTTTGATTGGTTTGTACAGACAACCCTGTGGGTGAGCGCCCGGTGGTTGCGTCGGTGGTTACGCAAATTTGACGTCTGGAGATTGTAATAGAAACATGTTGGAATAGTTTTACGTTATAGGGCCCCTGGTAAGACACAGCTGTTATATACTTTTCTCTTGAGGGATACTGACAACCTGCTGTTCATGATCGGAGAATTCCTGCCAAACGCACTCCCGCCCATTCTTATTCTTCTGATTATTTCAGTCTCATGATCTGGATCTGCGGTCACTACCTGCCCTAAGTAGATGTATTCCCTTACCACATCCAGTGCCTCACTACCAATCGTAAACTGCTATTCTCTTCCTAGACTGTTAAACATTACTTTAGCTTTCTGCAGATTAATTTTTAGACCCACCCTTCTGCTTTGCTTCTCCAGGTCAGTGAGCATGCATTGCAATTGGTCCCCCGAGTTACTAAGCAAGGCAATATCATCCGCGAATCCCAATTACGAAGGTATTCTTCATTAATTTTATCCTCAATTCTTCCCAATCCAGGTCTCTGAATACCTCCTGTAAACATGCTGTGAATAGGATTGGAGAGATCGCGTCTCCCTGCCTGACGCCTTTCTTTATTGGGATTCTGTTGCTTTATGGAGGACTACGGTGGCTGTGGAGCCGCTATAGATATCTTTCAGTATCTTTACATACGGCTCGTCTACACCCTGATTCCGTAACGCCTGCGTGACTGCTCTGATTTCGACTGAATCAAACGCTTTATCGTAATCAATGAAAGCTATATAGAAGGGTTGGTTATATTCCGCACATTTCTCTATCACCTGATTGATAGTGTGAATATGGTCTACTGTTTAGTAGCCTTTACGGAATCCTGCCTGGTGATTTGGGTGACAGAAGTCTAAGGTGTTCCTGATTCTATTTGCGATTACCTTAGTAAATACTTTGTAGGCAACGGACAGCAAACTGATCGGTCTATAATTTTTCAAGTCTTTGGCATCCCCTTTCTTATGGATTAGGATTATGTTAGCGTTTTTCCAAGATTCCGGTACGCTCGAAGTCCTGAGGCATTGCGTATACAGGGTGGCCAGTTTTTCTAGAACAATCTGCCGACCATCCTTCAACAAATCTGCCGTTACCTGATCCTCCCCAGCTGCCTTCCCCTTTTGCATAGCTCCCAAGGCTTTCTTTACTTCTTCCGGCGTTACTGGTGGGGTTTCAAATTCCTCTAGACTATTCTCTCTTCCATTTTCGTCGTGGGTGCTACTGGCACTGTAAAATCTCTATAGAACCCTTCAGCCACTTTGCACTTGGCCCTCATCTAAATGCGGCCTCCGCGGCCCGGATTTGATGCCGCGACTTTGTGCTTAGCAGCGCAACACCGATAAGACACACCAGCGGGTGTTATGAACTGTCAAGTCCACGGCGTGTTCATAGACTGTCGTAATGCTGACTCACGGTGTGGTCCACGAGAACTCCCCTGCTACCATACAGAAACACTGGAGAAAGTTAAAAGATATCCCACACATTGTTTGCACTCGCGCTATGCAAAATTTTGAGATTCATGAGTAACATATCAGTTTTGTCCGCTTTAGATGTTCTTTTAGATGCAATTCACAGAATTGCATTATCATTTTTCGTTGCTGAGTTACAGAGTTGTAAGCTTGATAGTTTCGTTTGTTGAAAATTTTTTACTTTTGCCAATTTTTATAAAAATCTTTACGACCTAAATCAAAAATTCGAAACCAACAGTTACTAGATGCGAAGTAGTAAGGTCGACGCACTTGTAAGCATTACGGCCACGAGACGCCTCTTTAGCGAGCGCAATGCAGGGAGGCTTTTGCTGATCTTTCATATACTTCCTGGCGCATTTTTTATTGCTCATTTGCAACACGAACAATCAATAACTGCGAAGAGCGCATGCACCGCTATGCGAACGCCTGTTGACGCTTATAAGAACGTGCCGCAACGCACGTTGCGGGCCCCACGACTGTTAATAATGCAGATATATGTATATGGTACATACGATGATCCCTATGGACGATCGTCACCGTTCATCGTCGCCAAATAGCTTGAAACTGGCAGCCGCAAGACTGTCGGGTACATCACAGGGAAAAACTTTTTTTTTACGCTTTGGAATGTCATGCTTGATCGTGGGTTTCACGAACCACCAAACCAGACGGACCCATTTACTAACTTCTAACTACACGTACGTGGCAAGAAAACAAAGAATGACTGAAAGGACGAAATAAAGACAGAAAGAAAGACAGAAAGAAAGAAAGAAGGATAGAAAACACCAGTCGGACAACATGGTCGCTGTAACGTAAAGCTATCCCAATCTGGTCTCTATTTCATTCCTACCGTTCGTCCGGCGCAACTGGTCAAATTTCGCTTGTCTGATCAAGCGACGTCACGAAACCGCAAAATATTCCTCTCCCAAAATTACCTGTACTCACTGATTGTGCATAATTAGGCTGAATTTAATGAAAAAAAATTGTACAGGTTTGTCGCCAATACTCCTCCACTATTCGTAAAAATATTTTCCGGTTGTGTCCACTGACCTTGTCTGTCACGCGACGTCACAAAACAGCAACAACTCACCACGTCAAGGTGACGTGTACGCACAAAAGGTACATTATCGGCCAAACAAAACGAATTTTTTTTTCAGGGCACAACACTTAGGCGCCCTTTCCTGCGCAGAGCGTCGGCGTCCCTCGGCGTAACCGATTGAACGAGCCCCGGGAAGGATGAAAAAGCGAACGCGGAGCACAGTGGGCGATGAAAGACTGCGATAGCGAAGAGAGCAGAGGAGGCTTAGGAGTAGGGTCCAGGGGATGCACCCAAAGAAAAGCGGAGGAGGAGAGTATGGCGAAACGGTGAGGAGGAAAGCGGAGTGTCGCACGAGACTTGCTCTACGGTGGTGACCAGACATGCGGCGAGCGCGTCCACCGATACCTTATATGGAAGCAAATCGCATGAGCGGGCCAGGGGTGAACTGCGCATGCGCTACATCGCCTGCACTGCCGCCGCTATAGAATGTGCTGCGAGCGAGGCGCGCATTCCCATGTTCATGCTTTCTTTCTGCACAATGAACGACGCAACCGGTCGAAATGCTTCGTCTGCCGCTGCTGCTACACGAGCTGCCCGTGCAGAGGCTCAGCGCCGTGGCCGAGAGGACTCTGTCGTTCAGAATCAAATTATTTGCCCCAATATATCCCGAATTCAAAGCACTTAATTAGCTGCGCTCAAAATTAGCACTAGGGAGTATCGCGATCATCAGAGTATTTTTTTAAGAAATGAAGACCGCGCCTTTCCGAAAGAAATAAAAAATGGCTCCCGCCGGTCGTTGAGGCGCTGGTTACTCGGAGCTGCTGGCGAGAATGTATGTTTTCTATAATAAATACTTATTCCTGGCAGTATAACGCGGCCGAGCCTTCACGTCACGTATAAGACATCGCTCTGCGAACTCTACTTCACTGGCGATCTCTCCTAACGACATTGTTAACTCCCTGTCGCATACCCCCGTGATTTTCGACGAAAGAACGCAAACTAAGCAATGGGGAAGCGGACGAATCAGAGACGCCGGAACCCTTCTGCTCACCCAGTTATCTACTTTCGCTTCACTAGCTCGGTCCCACCGACACCCTCTCCACTTATGCACACTTCTCGCCTCTTGTCAGCCAATTGGACAAGGAAAACCTCTTAAGATAGGCTTCAAAAGCCATTTGTTCCGAAAGCAATCAATAGTAACCTCTTATAAATGAGGACATCATTTCATTGGGTGGTTCAAAGAACGTTGCGTGTCTTCACGTAATGTATCAGTCGGCGGTTACGTAAATTTGACGTCAGTAATATGCAATAAAATCTCAATGAAATAGTTTTACGTTATGTGGCCACATGTCTCCACATTAAATAATGTTCCACACTGCCAGCACATAGAAAATCATGTTCCTAACGGCTCGCCCACACGTCTGCTCAAACTTGCCTTCTTATGGCTTGTGCAGGGCAATAACCGAAAACTAAAAGAGGACCTCCTTCCCGTTGATCAGTCGGTTGGTCCCCCTGTTGAACCTCGAACACTTCATTGAAATGTCTTAACACCCCTGCTTCCTTTCTTTGATGATTATCTTGTCAACTGATTGACCTCGGTCGGTGATTTATGCGTCCTTGAGTAGATGGTGCGAGAACCTTCGCGCCGCTTCATGGTGAGACCGTATAATAAGCTAGGCAGAAGCGAACACAACGTAGGCCTGCACAGCATATAGCGGGAGATTTATGGTGAGTTGGTGTGGAGAGCAGGTGAGCACGAGTATATCAAACGGTACAAGGCAAAGGAAGGCACGCTTGACATGACCGTTAAGTTAGTCAGCAATGTGTCGGCCGTGTCATATGGTACCAGGGGAATACCGTTAATGGGAAAATTATTTTTGTACAGCATTACACCTCGGAGCGAGCCGAGCAATTGCAGTGAAGCTCAAGATGTTCTGGTTCATGATTAGCTCATTGAAGGAGTTACTAGCAAACTAATCTGAGTGCGCATACTAAACACTGAGCCCTATCTCACACTCAACAAAGCGGGCGTTTTCAGCATTATTGTCGAGCTTATTCAGCAGCAGGCTCTTGCGTTGAACTATCAAACATTCATTCAGCTTATCCATTATCGTCGACTCAAATCAGAAACAATCAGAACGCACCGGGTCCATACAACAAGGCGACTCAAATCTCTACCGGTTGAGGTGGAAGAGCAAGCTTCTAGACTGGCCACCAGAGTAGACCGTGCTTATACAAGACACCTGCAGATGCTTGCACCAGGGCTTACGAAGCCGACTACACGGCGTACAGGGCTGCATGCGCGAAGTTATCATGACCTCTACCTCGGGGATGGTGCGCGTTTTGCAACCGTTGCAACTCGTCAAATTACCTCGATCAGTTTCAAACTTTCGTGCTGTGCTTTGCACTTGCGACTATCTTCCTTCTGTTTACGTTGCTTATGACTAATATTATGTATCAATGTTGTTTGCTGTGTTTAGTGTCTGGTGTCTGCATATTGCTGGTGATCGCGGAGCCTCGAGGTTTATGTTTTCATTATTTTTTGAAGAAAACCGAAAAAAAAACTTGTTGCGCTTGCGCCTTGAAAATTTTATAATATGTGCAGTTTCTAATTACAGCGCTCACTATGGGTCAATATGTAAGATCACATTTCGATTAAAGCTATTTGGCAGTGTTTGTGGTGTGTGTCTAGTTTCTTTCGTATTTCTTCTTCTCTATAGGCGCTCTAAAATTCCTGAGAGTCCGCTTTTTTTGTCACAACATTGCGTTACGTTGGTAAGGCAATCAAAAATTAGTGTGAGCTTCTCTCTACAATGTTCAAGATAAATATTAAAAACATCGAGGTATTCTATAAAAACAGTCCTGGATTCTGTAGTGTGTTGCCGAAGGCTGGTACGTGTGGTGTTGGAACATCCGTTAAACCACAGGCGCCACATGGCACGCGAACTTGGGAAGAAGGAAGCTACAAATACTCCAGCCTACACATTACTTCCTGGCATTAAATTTGCGATATCAAGGCCCTCGCCAATGCCTCCACTATCGTTGACGAAGCCAAGAAAAGCGCAGTTGTACGAAGTGCTAGAGCGTAGTTGTGGCGATCAGATGCTGCGCGACAATCAATAATAACATCAATGAGTCCAGATCACGTGAAATAGGAATGTATTTCGTCCGCCACTTGGAAAAGTGCACTTAGAAACTAGGGTGCGATCTTGTACGCGTTCCAAAATAGAACGGAGGCGGTTCGTTCCACCGAGCCAAATACGGTTCGTCAATTTGAACCGTGCCGAACGCCATGACGTCAATTGTAACGTGATATCTGCTGTCAATTATTCCTTGTCGTCTGCTATCGGATGAACGGAACGGAACATACCGCCTATTTCGTGACGTAAAGAACGAACCGCCTCCGTTCTATTTTGGAACGCGTACAAGATCGCACCCCTAGTGTCAGCCTTCAATTCATAGTTAGTGCACATTGTCAGCACTGACCGGCGTCGATTTCTTGTTTACATTTTCTCTGAAGTTACCATACAATATTTATGACGGTGTTTGAGATGAATTAAGAGGTCATCATGAACCATCACACAACCATGAATTTCCACCACCTCTATGGATCTAGGCCAGGTCGCAGTGTTTTCTTTCTTTCAATTGGGGATGTCCAGGGCCATTCAAATATGATGTATGCATGTGTTTGTGGAGCGACAAAGTAGAGAACAAGACAATAGTACGTTTGTGTGGTTGGGGAGGTCTGCAATTAAAGATATCAAGTGCATTATGAAAGAAGCATCGTATACAAGATGAATTCAAGAAAATCACACTCGACAGTAAGCAAAATAGGCGAAACAAGATTGATGACCTGAATGGCTGCCTACCATTACTGTCAGAACACTCTCTTTGGTGACGCGTTGGCGATGGCCGATAGCCACTTGGCCGCCGAATGTTACACCGTATAGTCATGCTTTCGGGGCTCAGCGTTTAAGCGCGTCAAGATACCATGTGCGTCACGCTGGCACCCTGACCTCAACAATGATCGGCACTGCTGGCTGGCCTGAGTCTGCGCCATTCAAGCGTGCGATGGCGCCTTCCTCTAAAGTACCGCCTCATTACACGGCTCGATGTGACAAGTACATTGGTACCGAGGATAGCAGTGTCCCTAAACACAGGGACGTATCAGTTTACATCATGCAGTTGGCAGTGTCATTGAGGTGAAATTTTGACACAGGTTCTATGACGTGAGAAACTCTGTGCATCGACTGCAGCAATAAGTTTATTGCTCCGAGATTGTCACACTTTAGCGAGGTGGAATAGGCACAAGCACTGGCAAAAATAGCGAATAAACAATATAACTAACGAATTACAGGGCGAACTTGCGCGCTGAAACTGAAACAGTGCTTCCTCGACAAGGGGACCAGACTGTCGGCGCTTGTCGTATAAGAACTGTAGTCACTCTGGGCTAGCCGCTAATTGCACTTGACGCACAAACTTAAACATAACCAGCGTATACGACAGGGGATGTTCATCAAGAAACTGAAAGCGTGAAATTGAAGACGCACCAAGAAATTGCGATAACGGCATGAAAAAATACACGTTAGGTCCGCATAAATTTGCTTATACAATCCTTGAGAACAGTGATATATGACGAAAGAGGTATATCACGCGGCATTATTACTTCAAGTACCTTTCAGATCTCGAAAATTTGTTTTCATGTCACGAATTTCATTTATGTTTTACCAACGATACAGTCATATTGGCTGAAAAAAAGGCAGTCCAAGTTTCATGTGGATAGAAGGTTCGCTTTGTAGGAAATTTAGTGGTATATGCCAATCAGGGGAGCGTTATTTGCGCATCGAGAAGAAATAAGAGGTTCTGGACTATGGGGTCTTTCTTTATGATTATTTAGTGGCGTATTTACGGTGCCACCGTTATCTTCTGCCCTTTTCAAGAGATCACTCAAAATGCTCTACTACAAGTTCAAATGTGCAGCATACTGCAGCGTGCATATCACATTGACCGAATATGCGCAGTACGCTTAGAAAAGTAAAGATTAATGCCAGATATTGTCGTCTGTGTTGATTCAAGCAATAAATTTCACCGACGATCACGATACTGCCCAATGCGAAACTTGTTCGCCGCTCTTTACGTGTTTTGATGTCGCGATATATTAATGCATCGCACCGATCCCCACACCGACTCGCAGATCCGCGACGCGCGGAGCTATATATAGACCGGTCACACAGTTGCCATTTCCCGACAACTCCAGAATATGCAGCCGTAATCTTTCGCGGGAAACGCTTGCCGCGAACGCCACGCGCGAAGGCGAGTTTTCTGGTTCTTTTTTTATCTGGACAGCGCCGCCGCTGTCGCGGATGCGCGGTAGTGAGCGCCATCTGGTGATACTTCAAGGTGGCTTCCTCGCAGTCTCACCCCCCGCTGCGGCCCGCGTTCGCTCCTTCATCCTTCGCTTTGCTCGTTCTCTCCGTTACGCCAAGGTAGGACGAGGGACGCCGAGGCACGACGACGCCCAACGCAGGAACGGGCGCCTCAGAGCTGCGCTCTAAAAGCAGGCAAATGGTGGTATGCGCATGAAGGAAATTGGGGTAGAGCTTTAGTAAGCAGGCAACATTCACCAGTTTTTTTTTTCGCATTAGGCACAAGCGTGTAACTCACCAGCATTGTCCACGACGTTATGAGAAACATTTGCGTGGCAGGGATGTATCGATGATGACCCGGTGGCAATGTATGCCCCTATGTACGGGAAGGGTGGCACAGCAGTCGCCTGAGGAATGAAAAACGCGAATTCCACGTTAGAAGCAGAAATAAATCATTGCGACACTTTTTTTATAATACGACAAACAAGGAACAATGAAGATAGTAAAAACTATAAAGTCTGGTGATGGCAAACGAGATTCCATAGGTCGACAAGTGCCGCTTTTAATGAATCCTTGGAAAGCGCACGTATATTGTTCTTCAGGCGCTTAATCATAAGCATACACGATGAATAAATGTCTGGTAATGACTAAGTATGAGAGTCCGTAAACTCAAACCCTTCATCAAAGAATGTATGGCTCATAAAATGAGGGGTTGTTTGCTCATAGATTTCCTTTCCACTTCATATCTTGTGCGTATTTTGTATTCTTCATCCTTGCTGGGTTTACGTAGAAAGTAGACTCCAGCTAGCATACGGCTATCAACGCCTGCTGTGCTCCGTACACAACGCATGCATGCCCGCTTCTGAGAGACCGGCTCCCTACGTGAAACAAGCAAGCGCACAGCGGAATAATAGCGCATGCACACTTGGTCAGTGTGAAAAAAAGAAAGAAATAAAAAATACGCGTCCCCCCAACTTAACTCCGGCGACGAAAAAACATTGCGTTAATTGTTTTGCGAATATTTGAGAAGTAATCTGAGCAAATTCTGATCAAAGGAATAAAACATGGTCACTGGCGAACTCTAAATAAAGGTTTCGTAAGTGTAGTAGCTAGATTTCTTCAATAGTGCATATTAAAATTTCGGGGGTTTCTTAAAGGCCATCTTAACAGGTTTGGAAATTTTAAGCGGACAAGTGCAAAGTATACATCCCGCGCTGACGGTCGTGCCTGCAAAGTATAGCAGTTCTGCGCGCCCGAAAGAAAACCACTGAAATTTCCAACCAAATGCCAGGCCCCGCCCTCTTACTTAACCCCGTCGTGGTTGCTCAGTGGCTGCGGTGTTGGGCTGTTGAGCACGAGATCGCGGGATCGAATCCCGGCCACGGCGGCCGCATTTCGATGGGGACGAAATGCGAAAATACCCGTGTACATAGATTTAGGTGCACGCTAAAGAACCCCTGGTGGTTGAAATTGCCGGATTCCCCCACTACGGCGTGCCTCATAATCAAAAAGTGGTTTTGACACGTAAAACCAAATAGTAATTTTGTTATTTATTTGTACAAACACCTCGTTTGTCATGGACGCACCTGACAATGTACCTGATTTTATCTGAAACTCCACCACTTGAAGGTTTATTTAGGTCATAATGGCACATTTAAATTTTCCACTCTGTCATGTGACACACCCCATGTGGTCGCAGTAAATGTTCAGAAATCTGTCCTCGTACCCGAGCGCTGCATTTTGATGCCAGAGCTATACTGAACGCTGAGTTTGCAGGAGATAAAAAACAGAAAAGCCAAATATACATGTGTTCTCGGTGCAGTTAGGCTCTGTAGATAGAATATATTGATAGGGTCTGTCTTGGCTGGTCTATTTGCTCGTCATCTAACACTATTTTGTTCTATTCCGCCACCCACACCTTGTTTCCGTTGTCGCAAAACTGAAAGCGAAGATCGCATAGGCTAGAGACCCACGCCTGGTGTGCGAAAACAATCGTGGTAGCTTTTCACCTAGAAAAGAAACAAAGCTACGTTTTCACGGCGAAATGCTGCCACGATCATTTGACTACAGTTTGCTTTGTTTCCAAAGAAACAGAAAATTACGTTGCCTATTAGACGCACACAACGGCCCGCGCCCACACGCACAAGAACCTTCGCATCAATCGCATACCCGCGTCGCGGCATCGAGATTTCCAGGCAACCAGGCACACTTGAACGAGAGGCGCTCGTGCGCGTCCCCGTGCATGTGGAAGCCATAGGAAACCAAGACGCAACCCATGAGGTCCACACTTTTGACGGCTCGATAGATGCGATAGGGCAGTCGTACCAGCACTTGCTGGTGATCGCGAATCTCTTCGAGGCGCTTCACTTCGCGGTAGAGCCTCATCTTGTGTCTGCTCCTACTTTAACTTCGGTCACAAATTGGACCAGCCGGTCACGTGAGAGCGCCACGGCGCTCGATTTCTACAGATTTTTTAAGAACCGGCGAAAATAACACAGTAATGGTATACAAACAATAAGAACACCATTCTCCCGCTCCATGCTATACTATTAAAAGCAAATTGTCGAAGGTAGACTTACCTTGCATTCAAAGCTGGCGATCAGAGTGATTGAACTTCATGAAGGTCCGCATTTACAAGAATCATCTTATGCTAGAAGAGTTTGTCAGAGCAGATGCCAGTTAATAGTGACGTTTGACATATTAGCGAAGGCGACTGTCCAACAGGAAAAACATTTACAAATAAATAAAAAATAGCCCAGAAAACCATCCACGAAGATTGTCAATGCAAGCTAGTAGAACGAACGAACGAACGAACGAACGAACGAACGAACGATAGCCCAGAAAACCATCCACGATGATTGTCAATGCAAGCTAGTAGAACGAACGAACGAACGAACGAACGGACGGACGGACGGACGGACGGACGGACGGACGGACGAACGAACGAACGAACGGACGGACGGACGAACGAACGAACGAACGAACGAACGAACGAACGAACGAACGAACGAACGAACGAACGAACGGACGGACGGACGGACGGACGGACGGACGGACGGACGGACGGACGGACGGACGGACGAACGAACGAACGAACGGACGAACGAACGAACGAACGAAGTAACGAACGAACGAATGGACGGGCGGACGGACGGACGAACGAACGGACGGACGAACGAACGGACGGACGGACGGACGGACGGACGAACGAACGAACGAACGAACGAACGAACGAACGAACGAACGAACGAACGAACGAATGAACGAACGAACCGACGAACGAACCGACGAACGAACGAACGAACGAATGATTGAGAGAGCGAACAAAAGTACGAAAGAAATAACGAGGGAAGGAGCGAGTGAGAGAGGAAATAAACGAACACTTTCCTTACTGAGTCCGACCACCGGCCACCAACCACGAAAACAGCCGAAAGAGCCAAAGACAGCTATTCGCTGTAAAACTACAAGTACGTGACTGGGAACGGCAACGAGCCTTTAGCTTTGTCCCGGAACACAGTGCACTTTGAACTGTCGAACGCGACGATGGTGCTCTCAGCTACCCCATCACACAGCATTTCAGATGCGCGATGGCAATTAGAAACTTGATAAACGCGTTCTTTGAGAATACGTGCGTATGTTGCTGTGGAATGTGTCATGTACCGACGTCGCCAGCAGAAGAAAACGCAAAGACTGATACGTAGGACGGGCCTTCTTTTTATGTTGTATGCAAAAAAAACATTATCGGGAGGACCATCTTCTTTGTGTAGCACCACCAGTTACGAGTCTGGTGCTAGCGGGCTTATGGCGACAGGAGTGAGACCACGATGACAGTGACGATGGTGATATGACGGCAAAGGAAAGACCTTTATTCCGGCCGTCCGACGTTAGTGTACGAAACGCTGACTGTCGATGTTTACATAGTACTGAACGTGACGTACACTCCAAACTTCCCAAAGAGGTTGTTGGCTTTGGCACAAAAAATGCGTGCACGCTACCGTACAATATAGTGTCGAGGCCCAGGGCAAAGTTTCTTAAAGTTTGGAAGTAGCGAGGAACCAAGACCTCGAGGAGCACAACGCACGAGACTGACGTAGTGGCCGCGTCGCGGTAAAAGCTTGTCCTCCCTGCGTGGAGGGAGCCTAACCGATTCTGCAGCATTTTTAATGAAGTTGTTCTCTCTCTCTCTCTCTCTCTCTCTCTCTCTCTCTCTCTCTCAAGTTTGTAAAAAAACTTGGTCGCAAACCAATTTTCAAAGCATGTTTCGAAAAAGTGTACACTCACTCTAATCTCGCTAAAAATGGCTTCAACAACGAGGATTGTTTGTACCACGGGCGAGAAATGACATGTTCTGCAGAAATCATGTACCGCTGGAACACGTATTTGTTGAACGCTGCGACTATATTTTGCACAGGGACCTCCTACAGCAGACAATCAAAGAAGTGTTACCCATTTGCTTATGCATATTGTTGCATGCTTAATGCGAACACAGGTGGAATGTCATATGGTCTAATAGTTTTTTTTCGCCTGCATATGTCGTGAAAAATGGGGCTGCAGATACGGCGGGGATATATAAACGTGCGCTAAGTTCATGCGAACGCTGAAGAAAACATGGTCTTATGCGAGAAAATGATCGTACAGTTCTTGTACCATCCGAAGGGGTCATTTTTCTTGAAAAATATATTTTTATTGAAATCAGTCCTGTGCTAATAGTCTATGAACGGCTAAATATTTATATTTGCCTACTGTTTATTTTGTTCATGCGAAAGAAGACAGTACAATACAGAAAAAGAAGCGATGATGGGCGAATAACTAGAACATTCGTTTCCACTGCAAGTTCTTAGATCCCACCGTCGTCCAAACATTTGTTTCTTGAAGAGGTCCAAAGCAGCAACGCGATACTGGATGCTGCCTGTTTACAACTCAAGTGCGTAGAATTTGCCATTCACGATAATTGGCGTATCGGGACTTCTTTAATACGACCCCTACCAGGCCAGGACGGTTTGATCATCCGACAAGGATGCTTTGTGTTGTCTGGATGACTTATTCGGTGCCGCTCACGGGGGTTTGGAAGCGGGCCCAGCAATCTACCTGCACGTGAGTGAAGAAAGAACTTCTAATTAGTAATTTTTTCTATTCTGTTATAATTACTATTTTATTTATAATTATTTTGTATACGTCCCCTCCCCGACAACGACGTTTTGATCATCTGACAACCTCCTTAGGATGTTTTGTGTTGTCTGAGTGCATAATTCCTACCCCTCACAGAGGACTGCAAGAGGACCATAAATTACACTATACCTTCACGTGAGTGAAGAAAGAACATCGGTGTCTAATTATTTTAAACATTTCCTCAACAAAGCGCCGCATGACCAAAATCACGAGATTGAAACGCTACGGCATCGGTGACCTCGTGTACACAAGGGCACCGATGTGCTCGTCCAACATGCAACAGACGATTAGTATTAATCTTGCGAATGCTGCAGGAAAGCTCTGCTGAGCACTAATTCTCTGTTCTTGGTAACACAAGCTGTAATAAATTATAGCCTGAGGCAATGATGGAAATCGAAAGCCGGCCACTCAAAGCCCTAACTATGTAAGCAAGAGAACCTCGTTTGCTGCAGAAACAGGTAATAGGTACAGCCTACGAGGAAAGCATGGCTTAATCATACCCCATTCTATATATTACGTGATGTTAGTTTTTTCTGTTTACCGCTTACACAAAACGAGAAAGTTCAAGGGACGTATTCCCAAAAAGTTCATACGCTGATATGGTTCGTAAGAGCGAATGCTAGCCAAATGTCATTCTTGACATATTTTAAGCGAAGGTCATCGGTCATTGGCAATTTTAATACACTTACGAACAGTTTTGTGAATTTGGACCCATTGTTCTACCTAGCTACCACGCGATGAATGAATGTGCTTTAACGCGCGCAGGGGGCAGGTCAAGTAAGCCGTATATATGTGGAACTGGGGAACATACCTAATAACTGGTAAGAAGGTCTGTGGATTTGGTTGTTTTATTGAACGCCACGAAGAGCCCAGATACCGGGTGTTTCAGCAAATACGTTGAATTTTTTCAAATATTGCCTGTCGCAGCTAACACAATTATAGTTAATGAGCTGGTCTACTCAGAGGCAGACATTACTTGCACAAAACATTGAAATGCATAGTCACAAATTTTTTCTCTAATTACCTTACGGCCCAAATTGCAATTTACACATTATAGCAGGGGAGCTCGCAAGGCGAATCCACTTGTAATGAATTCATCTAACTACAGTATTTGAGAAGTTGAATCATTAAGACCAATTATGTAATTAGTCAGAGCGCAAAAATTATCTGTGCATCTCCAAGCCAACGGAAGACAACATTACATTTGTTCTATCCAACTACGAGGCCTTTGCAAAATTTTAAACCTTGGTGCATGACAGTTGGGACGCCCTGTACATGCGATGTAATAGTGCATGTGTTATTCAGGTACCAAAGGTTTAGACATATTATCATCATTACATTACACATTTATTAAAATATTCCACTACAGATCTTTATTAGTGCGCTAATGAAGAAACGAAAGTTCATGGTTTGGTTGAAACTATAAGAGACAAATAAACTTAGTGATTACAAAGCAAGCAACCACAGATATGCTGCTGTATATAAAAAGACCAAAAAGTATGCCCACATGTGTGGCTCTTTTAGCACAATCTCAGTAACTGATTATGTCACGTTCACAATTGTACCCCGTTATGTCGAGGTGCCATTCAACGACCAAGTCTTGAAGGGATGTCTATGGCCGAGATGGTTGCCACCACGTTAAAGCGTTCCTCTCGACACGGTGAAACTCTGTGAGGGTCGGACTCCGTAGAGCAGAGTTCTTTGCCATGTATTTTGCGGATACTTCTTCTAATTCAATGGAACCGCAAGTGAAGATGCAAGAAATATCGAGGCGCGCCTACGTTTCAGCATCAGTGAGTAACTCTTACTCGTCTCCAAGTGTCCAATGTCTCGACTGGTGAGAGTTGTACCTCGTATTAATAAAGTCACGACTGACCGCAATTCCACGTAAACCGTGTGACACGTATTCAAGGTCCTCTGTTTTTTATCTGTCTCAGGGGCGTTATTCTAGGTAGCAAACGTGCTGTACGTCTAAATTCTCAGCAGTTGACTACCTTCTGACACTTGCCCTCTTAATTCTGTGTAGCTATATTAATAAGTGCATGATGGAGTGCAACGGTAGCGATGTAGGCTATATAGACGATAACAATGCATCTATGCTACGTGTTCACTATTCAAGAAACACATGGTGAAGCCCCTTTCCACTTCGCTCAGTCCGTTTTCTTTAGCTCCGAAGCGCTTTCCTGAAACACTCACTAGCTGCACATTTTCTTCATCGTCATCTTCGTCCACCTCGAGCTGGAGGCCAAACTTCCAGAAGAGGTAGTTGCATGCCAAAAGGTGCCGCATCACATGGCAAACGCGAGTGTCCGCGGTTCTTGTACAAGGCAACTGGAGCTCTTTCTCAGTGTTGCATCCGTTGCCGAGCTGGTTCGTGGGTCGCCAATGCCGTAGGATATTCCAGCAGTTACCCATGACTCGCATCTCGCCGGGATCCAGTCTTTATCTGGTCTTTCTGCTACTGCCTGTAGAAGGCTGACTTCTAATACGGCTGTTCTGCTTCAGATGCCGATGCACAGCTGAAGCCTCTTCCAGATTGTTTGTCACAGCAGAAAGACGGCAACTCGGAATGATGATCGGATCATCACGAAACATCCAGCTTGAAACGAATGGACGAAGATAGGAGAAGAGCCACACTCACAAACAGTTGAACAGGAAGGGGCCCAGCGTGGAACGCTTTCACGTGCTGCTCGCCAGGTATGGACAAAAAAAAGGAGAGAAGTGTTCGAATGACTTCGTTGCTGTTTGGACTGGCACAAGTCAAATAGGGGGCATGGCACGTGCGACGCCGCGACAGCCGCTCTTCGTCCACGTCTTCGTCGAGCTACACGCTTTTTCATGGCATCTGAGAACGTTCTAAGAATAACACATCTTAAAATGCGATATTTTCTTGCACCATGTGGAAGCGCCTCTTCTGAGTTTCACGCGGGAAAAGTGTAGGATTTACTTTTTTTTTACGCAATGCTAACCACGTCCTGCAGGATTTTGTCTGTTCGCGTAACCGTTAAATTACAGAATATGTAATTTTTATACTTCGTCTTCATTTTTTCTTTTCATTATTGAGCATTTTCCAGTTCTGGATTTCGTTTTTACTGCTGATTTTTCTTTACTTTCTGCGTTTATTCTTCTATAGCCTTAATAGCTCAGCTAACACCCTAGTCATCGGGGGTAGCAGCATGTCAGGCATTTGGCTAGGCTAACATCTGCAGTTCTCATAGAGACTTTGTGCCTTCCTTTTATGTCGATGGTTGAGTTGCCCATGATATTTGTTATCAAGTAACCAAAAAATGACGAATCCGCATGACCATGCTTTAATGTAAGCATTCATTTTCGCATTGATGTAAAGGGGTAAAAGGACGTTGTTGGATGCAGGCGAATTTTTTTCAGTCAGCTCGTTTAGTAAAATATATTTAATGCGAAACCACTTCACCACAGCTGTGAGGTGGTGAGGCGAGAAGAATAGATAATTGTTTCGTCTTCATTACAGAAAAAAACAAAGTGCACCAGACGAGACATCTGAAGACAAAAATGCCTGGCAATTTAATTTCGCCAGGTATATTTCGCTGCGCACAAGATATAAGAGCTGTTGTCGATACTCAGAAGAAGCAGCGAGTACATAGACAGACGAGTGGTATAGTTTGCTTTCTTGCTTCACAAACCATTGCATTTGTTTACTAAGGGGTAATGTTCAATACGAAGACGGTTAAAATCACGAGGGGAGCGAATGTTTCAAAAACTAAGTGAGACAAGGGAAAGTGGAAATCGCTCAAGTGATAACATATCAGACTAATTCCAAGACACTAATTTAGAAAGACTGGTTATTCAGAAAAGCGTATAATCTAGTGAAGGATAGCATATTGCGAGTTATAGAATATGGATTTTTATATGGTCAGCAATTTTGTTAAGGAATAATTGATTACTAAGACAGTTAACATACTATTCAACAGTGAGTCACCCTATCGGATGCACGAATGGATGGATGCCATGAACGTCATCTTTGAAACGGGTTTGTTGGTTGCGGAACTAATCTGTTGTTATTATTTTGCCGCATGTCTTACCTATATTTAGAAGAAAAAGAAAATAATTACCCGTCGTGGTTACTCAGTGGCTGTGTTGTTGTTGTTGTCTTTAGTGGCCGTGGCACATACCCACAGTGGGGGATTGGCCAAGAATCGGGCGGTTTAATTAGGTGCCTAAAAATAATAATGATAACAAGGGAGTTAGCAATTTGGGCTTGTGAGTTTAAAAGTAAACGTTTTGTGTTTGGAGAAAAAAGGAAATAATCAGATGAAAACGGTATAAGATAATAATGGTCTTGGGCTGTTGAGCACGAGACCGCGGGATCGAATTCCGGCCACGGCGGCCGCATTTCGATGAGTACGAAATGCGAAAATACCCGTGTACATAGGTGCACGTTAAAGAACCCCAAGTGGTCGAAATTTCCGGAGCCCTCCACTACGGTGTGCCTTATAATGAGGAAGTGGTTTTGGCACGCAAAAGCCCATTATTTATTTTAAAAAGGAAAATTCTCAGCCTCATATTTTCTGAACCACAATTGGGGAATTTTTTTGTATGCCTCCATTGTTTGTGGTGTGCCTACTTTTCTGGCAACAAACTTACAATCGGCTCTTACTAATCTCTATTGCGGACATATTTATTTTCCCCCTGCTAATGCTGAACCCAATCCCTTCAAGGAGGCCAGAGTAACCTAGACCGACAGCTGGGCAGAGATCTTCACATTCTAATAAGACATGTTCCATCTTTTTTCTTTAAGTATGCGTTTTAAGGCACCCTGATCTCACATTGAAAAGCAAAGAGCTTGCCTTTGAGTTATCATAAATTGTTTCATTCCTGGTTTCGTTTATTCCTCTCAGGTAATTACTCATAGCAGGTTAGCTTTCCGTTAGCGCCACCCATGACATTGTCTCAGCCTCTCTGACTATGCGTTTTACGTTCATAGTTGCCATGTTGCTTACAATACCGTTCGCATACTTGCTGGTAAGCTTTCTAGTTCTTTTCCTCCGCTGTCAGCAGTGGTTTTTCCTGTTCGCGACCAAATTACTTTCTTCTGTAATCCTCAGTCGTTCTTCAAAATCCATTTTACTCTGAGCTTCCCACACTTCGAGACTTGTCCAGCCCATATCACCCTGCACAGCTTCATTTGTAGTCTTCCCGCGAGCGCTCAATGCGAGGCGTCCCAGTGACCTTTCGAGTCCTGATTCGAGTCCTGATTCGAGTCCTGATTGTACCACTCACTTTAAGCAAACACCCACATTTCCAAATGTAACTCCTGCAACTATTACACCTTTCCACATACCCCGGAGTTCCTCATGCGTATTGTACCCCTATAGCACTCTGTGTTTCATTATGGCCGCATTTTTCTTCCGTCTTCCTGTTATTGCCTATCCTGTGTTTTCATATACCTATTGCATTCGTTTATCCATATACTAAGGTATTATTATGTTACCTGAGGTACTTCCTGGCTCTGTATCGACACTGTCCCGAACCAGAACCAGGACAAATTTTTCTTCATCTGCGATGCTTTTCTTTCAACAAACCCGTATAAGTTTCCTTTGTAGCAAGTTCTACAACTGAGTGGATGTCTAATTTTCGCATAATTAAGTACTTCTCTTCACATTGTGCGTTTCCGCAGAACTATTATGTCAGATTGTGCTCACTAAATATCATAAAATCAGATTTTTCACGTTTAATTCTCACTTTCTTCTCCACAGATATGCGCGAGATGTTGAATATCACATTGTTGTTAGCGATCAACACAACGTCGTCTACATAATACAAACCTGGAGGCTGCTGCTCCGCTATTGTGCCGGCCTGTTTGTATGACAGATTAAACCCGATATTACTTTCCTCTAGCGCCCTTTCCATTATCACCATGTACATCATAAACAGCAGTGGGGATAAAGGGCAACCCTGCCTCAGTGCCTTGCTGATATCAAGTTTCTCCTCGCTCCTCAGCTCTTCCAATTCATCGCAAACGGTATTTTGCGTTACAGTAAAAAGCTGTATACAGTAAAATCTGTATAAAGTCGTTGCCTAGATCTTGTTGCGGTCTGCGTTGTCATACACTCCGGTAATTTCTAAAAAAGCCACATATTGCAGTTTCCTTTCGTCTCTTGATATTTCAGCACAGTGATTAAGAACAAATAAGTTGTTATCCAGACGCCTGCCGATTATGAATCCATTCTGAAATGCTTCAAATATGTCATTATTATCTGCACATGCTTTCAGCTTTAATGAGCTGCATTTCTAAATTCATATTAGCGATGTAATGGTCAATGGTGTATATGATTGAATTCTATATTTGTCTCCCTTTCCCTTATAAATTAAATTCGTTCGATCTTGTCCCCAACTGTCTGGTATTCTTCTATTTTTTAAGGTTTTTCATACTGCTTTCGACAGAGCATCCATACTTGGCATTCTTCCTTACTTCCTTAGTACAATTCTTCATTACTTGGAAGAATGGCGCTGTCAATTCTTCGCTCTTTGCTCTCTTTGCCAGCTACATATGCAATTTTCAAAATGATGCGTTTATGGTCACTCCCTGAGCTGCTATACCTTTTCTCGTCAATAACCAATTCTCTAAAGTCTGCTTGGAAGCTTGGTCTTGTTGGTGATTAATTGGAAAAAGGACACAGTGCAAGAAAGACAAGAACACGAGAGAGTGGCAGGCACACAGCGCTGACTTACAGTAATTTATTCATGAAGCCATGAAGGAATAAATATATAGGGCGCTACTATGCGCAATATGTGAATGATAGGCAAAATTTCTGGAACATAATCTGCAATGCTCATAATGATAGCCACGTACCTAAAGGACACACGGAACGCTTACCATTCAAACCCATTGATACGCACGAGCTATCAAACTTCCTAATGAAATCTGCCTTAATGATTTCATGTTTAGCCAGCACTTCACTTTATTTTCCAAGTAGGGCAGGCATTCATTGGATTCATTGACGCGGGTCGCGGCATTCATTGCCGCGACCCGTGTTCGCAGCAAAGAATACCCAGATGGCCCTGCACCGTGTTGTACACATTGTTATGGTGCTCCATGAGACGATCATTTAAGCACCTTCCTCTCTGTCCCACGTACTTTTTTCCACAAGAGAGAGAAATCATATACATCAGACCAATGATGCAGGTCACCAAACGCTTCCTGTGTTTCACAGTACAACGGCTACGCCTGGCTTGTGAAGCAAACTTGCAAAGCTTAGATAGTTTTTCAGGAGCGAAAAAAACCACCGCAACATCAGTGCGTTACCCTACCCTCTCCAGTTTGTGGGACACATCATGTATATGCTGAAGTATTGCAAGCTTTCCTGTTTGACTGGCGGACGTGGTGCTCGATCAGCTTCACCATGCTTGATTTGCTTGAAAAGCTTTTCCGCGACAGCTGATACTGGAGCCTTCGTGTATCCAGAAGACAACACGCGGTCAACCTGAGCATCAAAACTTTTTTACATAGAATGCGAACATGACCTTCTGAGGGCATTCCGTACGTGGCTATCAGTATCATCATTGCAAATGGTGTTCCGGGTTTTTTTGCCGATCATTGAAATATTGCGCATGGTAGGACCCTATATATTTATTCTTTCATGGCTTCATGAATAAACTGTTGTAAGTCAGTGTTGTGTGCGTGTCGCTCTCTCCCGTCCTTGTCTTTTTTTTATATTGCGCTGCGTCCTTTTTCTAATGAGTCTCTCAACTTATCATGAATTCCTTCTGTCATCACATAATCAATGTTCGATTGCCTATTTCCAACTTTCCGCGTGATCTGGCCATTACACTTAGGACCCGTATTCGCTACAACGAGATCATGTAGCTCATAGAGATCTAGCATTAATGTCCTGTTGTTGTCGGTATAACCATGTGGATCCTTCATGTGGGCATTCATGCCAACTGATCGGATAATTTCAAACCCTTTATATCAGCGCGTAGGGTTTCTACTAACTCTTGATCTTTTTGTTGCATTTTTCCCGTCCACAAATACGTTACGCCAAGCCAGGTTTTCTTTCTACTCACTGTGCCTGATAAACAAAGATGCTCTTGACACTTTGAATTTACTCTTTTCCATTTGGCTACCTTATGTATAAGCATTCCGACTGTACCTCCCTTTCTTTCCGATTTAGTTCTGCTGCACCCTTCCCAAACATAATTCTCAATCACTGGTGGCTCTTCTAAGTTTCTAAGGTGCGTTTCTGTAACTGCATACAAACGTATTTGTCCTCTATTTAATTGCTCCTCAGTCTCTAACTACGTTTTTCTTTCTTCTGCCGCTCTGCAGGTGTTTATGTAGCCTATTGCACGGCAAGCTCTCTTCGTTCTTCTTTTGGCTCCTATATTTGTTATTGACGGTGGTGGTAGTGATAATAGTCTGGGTTCCCCTAGGGCACCTCCTTCTTCATTGCTACCTACCCTGGACTCCTCAGCGCCCGTGGGCCCTAAAAAAAAAAGCAACTGCGCGACCAGCAAGTCCCCATCCCACTTCTTGTCGAATCCTGTTATTGAAGTCAAACCGTCTCGATGAAAACCATCATACCTTCTGACTTCACTGTTTCCTACCACAATCTCGAAACCTTTCTCTCGGCTCATTCTCCATATATCTTCATTAGCGGCTGCAGCAGCTCTTTGTACGTTACTGTCACGTAAAGGCACCTCCGGCACCCTGCAGACAACAATCTGGACCCGAGTGGACATCTCACGTGTATCGTCTAGCACTTTCGCCCAACACTAAGCTAGACCTGTCCCTCTTCTATTTAGCACGTCATTTAGCCCACCAGCTGCTACCACAAAGTTGCTTCCCTGTTCACTTTCCGCCTTCATTATCACTCTAGCTTACTCAATGACCAAACCCAATATCTGCCTTGGAAACGTTCCTACCGCCACTGTTTTGTCACATTTACCCTCTCCACAATCGCCTCTGTACACCTAGTCAGATTTAAGTCAAAAGCGACAATCACCTTTTCACTCTCTCCTGCTGCCAAGGCCTCTCCATGCTTTCCTTTGTCATCATTTTTCACGCGATTGGCACTTGACCAAAGGGCATTGACCCCTGCGTTGCTGCTTTTCTTTCGTGGCCACTTCATGGTCGGTGACCCTCTTTCCAGCAGCCCAAACTGCACGTTCCACGACGCATTCCACGCATTTTATTGCCATGTCCGATCCTGTCACGCCAGGACATGGCATTTCATCGTCACTACCATTTTGGCCTATGATGGCGGCACTGTTAAGTGTTTCCTCGGCTGCTCGAAGTCTCTCTTCTACTGCCTCCGCCATCGGTGCCTCTCGCTTCATAATGAGCTCCTTTTTTAACTCTTTGACCTGTTTCACAAGCTCTGCCTGGACGTCCTTCCTTTTCTATAGTCTCGCATCGACGTCACAGTGTTTGCCGATCGACTCGATTTCCTCTCGTATCTCATCCTTCCCCACGTACGTCTACCTTGAGGGACCCCCCGCCCCGACGCTGCACACGTTTCCGCCTTTCCTGCCATGTGTTGCACTTTCTTAATGTTTCTTTCTTAATGATAGAACCATAATCTTTAAATTCTCACAGATTATTTATCTGCAATGTATTAAAAGCAATAAATACTGAACAGACTTCACGTATGACACATGGTCGCACGTGTTGAAACACGTGGCCGCGCTCTGGCTCTCTTACAAAATCAATATTTTGGACTCCTGATACAAATACGCACCCGCTAAAACCACTAATACCTTATAGCATTGCCACTCCCAATCTACTACTTAAAGGCTAAAACAACTTAGCGTCTTAACGTCTTGGTAGCACATATGGAAACATGGGGCACGAAAGGACGCTATGATTATCCCACAAACCATATATACGTAGAAAATACACGGAGACACGAAAAGAAAGGAAAACAAACCTAGCTAGTAGCGGATAGAGTTGTCGCTTCCAACCTACAATTCATAGTCTGATAGAACAGCAAAATGAAACACAGAAGCTAGCTCAAAGCGAGTAAAAAAGAAATTATATTCATCGCCGCCACGGAGTCCTGAAAAAACACATCCGTCCGCCACAAACATCACGAGAACCCCTCGAGAACAAAAGGACAGACTGGTGGGCTAGTTGGTATGGCATTATGCACAGAGTAGCGCAAAAAGCACACGGACAGCTAAAGAAGCAGACGCTACACAGCGCTATCGCTGTTCATTGCACGAAAACATATGTATACGTCATTGCACAAAAGGAAGCGAGAACGAAGGCACACAAACAAATCAACCCAGCAAGTTAATTAATTAAATTCTGCCATTTTACGTGCCAAAACCTGCAATCTGATTATGAGGTACGCCGTAGTCAGGGGCTACAGAATAATTTGGACCACCTGGGGTTCTTTAACTTGACCTAAATCTAAGTGCACAGGTGTTTTGGCACTTCGCCTCCATCGAAATGCGGCCACCATTATGAAAAAAAAAATGGACGAAGCAATGAAAGAAATGCATCGTCAGCATATCTTATGAAGAAAATAACCGCCGTGCGATTGCTTCCGGACAAATTTAATGGAGGAATGCTCAGCTACGTATGGCGCGGCTGAGAACTCCGGCGTGGGCCCAGCTGCCTTGCAAGCCATCTGGGATGGGTGAAAACTCTAGGCACGCCGAGGGCTGATGGCCTTGTGTGCGCTGTGTTCTCGCCGCTTAGTTCGCGTTGAAGCGAGAGGCTACATTGAGAGGCATTCGCTGCTGCTGCTGCTCTTTCTCACGCCGGCATTTTGACGTCGAGCGTCGGTGGTCATCGAATCAGATGTCTTCTTTTTTGCTGGTGCGCGCTTGACACAAAGCTTGTGCATTTAGTAAGCGTAAGTTTATATATTTATGCTTCCGATACGTCTCCTATCCTTACTGCATATGGCTGTCTAATAATTTCTTATCACAGTCGATTCTTCGCCTTTTCGATGACACTGCGGCCTTTTTTAAATTATATACTCAGTTGGTGGTAGTTGATACACAATCTCCGCATGGCGACCTATCGTTTAATACCATTGTCATGTTCATGTGGCCTATACAATTCACCTGACCGGCCGTTTCTTTCTAGAAGCAGTTACAAGATACCCTGATCCCCAATATGCCAAATCCTTGCGAGGTCGGCCTAGAAGACCTTGCCTTCAAAAATACTTTGCCCGTTGATTCCCCATTGCCCGTGTTATTAAAGAAAATAAGAACGAATCAGGAGAGAAAACAAATCTGAGGATGTCACCTGTTTCACGATATGCACTGTAAAACTTGCTGTAAAAGTGGACCATTGTTTTACTTACTTTTGAAGCTGTATATGGCTAGTGTTCCGTTCAATTTTGTTCTCCGTGAACTGAAACTATCATCATCAATGGCTCATACCCCCGTAAGCATTCATACTCCCGTAAGCAAGCAAAAATACAATGACTCATAGCCCCGTAAGGCAGAGGCTACAAGCAGCCAGCAAAATAAAGCAGACAGTGCTTAAATTTTTTCTAATCACGCATATACCATACAGAACAGCATGTCGAAAATTGTCATCATCAATGGCTCGTACCCCCGTGAACAATGGCTCATACCCCATAAGCAAGCAAAAAATGCAATGACTCATTGTCCCAAAAAAGTCGGAGCTCCTACTCTACCGCCTCACGCAGAGGGGTGGTAGACCAGGCGACGACCAGGCGAGAATACAAAGAGATCAAACTACACACGAGAAACGTAGCAACCATCCCGATAGTGCAGGTAATTAAGGTCCAAGGCATGATAATCGTGGCCAACGGCGTCAACGGCGAAACAATTACTAAATTAAAGCACAAGACGGCTAACTTCATTAAAATCCTCAAGAGGTTCACCAGCAGAATAAACGGAATGAGGGAGGCGAGTCTCACACTACTCATACACTCTTTCGTCATGTGCCATATTGCGTACGTCGCGGCATTCTACAACTGGTACAAGGGAGAAGAAGCCAAGATAAACGTCCTCGTCTGCAGGGTATACAAGATAGCAATGGGTCTACCCGAGTCCACCAGCACGTACCGCTTGCTCCAGCTCGGGCTTCACAACACGTTTAGCGAAATCGCCGAGGCTCAGCGCACTTCACTAGAAAGATTGGCGGGCACGAGAGCGGGACGCTGATCATGGAAAGTCTGGACATCAGTTACCATGCACAAGGCCACAAAGTCGCTTTTCTGGACGCGATCAAACAAACGCTATGAGTCGACCCGATTCCACGGAACGTCCACCCGGAACACAACCGGGGAAGAAGAACGGCCAGGGCCAGAGCTCTCCTACACACCCACGGAGACGAAACGGGAACATGGCTAGTTGACACGGCAGAATACGGAGAACGCACGCGATTTGTGGTTGCGGTCGTTGATTCGAGTTGGAAAACGCGCATAACGGCAAGTGTAGCGTGCGAGCGCACAGAAGAAGCGGAGGAAGCAGTGGTGGCACTCGCCCTGACGCATTCAACGTGCACCGCGGTTCTCTGCGACTCGCGACAAGCGGCCAGAAACATCGCCGAGGGACGGATCTCACGGAGAGCTGCCCGAGTCCTGAGCAATCGAAAAGTCCAGCGGGAGGTAGATTTTCAAACCAGAATCCAATTGTTCCCGGGCGCACATGGGAGAAGTGTCAGAGACACATCGCAACCGAAACGAGACAGCACAGGCCAAGGCACGCGAGCTCCCGGACCGCGCCGGCGACCATCGTCCATGAGACAGCAACGAAGACTGCATGACCCCCTACAACGAAATTACCAAGACCCTCTGCCTGGCTCGCCGAATCTTCCCTGCGCCCAGCGACAAGCTGGACAGGGCGCAGGCGGTGGCCCTCAGACAACTGCAGTCGCTCACGTACCCTAACCCGGCACATATGCGACAAATATATGAAATGTCTGCCACACTGATACAGCCACTTTAACTCACATGCTCTGGGACTGTAACAACAACCCGCACGGTGCTAACTCCGAAACCCTTCCACCGCAGTGGGCCGCTGCCTTGCGCAGCCCCAGCCTCGGCGAGAAACTCTGGGCCGTCCAGCAGGCCCGCGAGGCGGCGGCGAGGCAACACATCGACGCCCCAACGTGGGAGACCTAAGGCTGCGTCGGCGAAAGCTCTGCAGGACTCTAAATAAATTTGTTACCAACCAAACTTATTGTCCCGTAAGGTTCACGGCTACTCCCTTTGCGTGAACTAGCTTCAGTGACACTACCGCTCTTTTTGTTGTCGATGGTTTCAATGAGGACGTGTCGGTACCGAAAATGGAGTGGTTTACGCGTTCCCTGTTGCATGCACATCCCTTGCGATGCCACATCGGTTCGGTCCAACCGACCACCCAGCGCACGTGCCTCGATATGACATCATCAAAGAATGTAATTGCAGTTGCGAGTGAAGTAATGAACACCTATCAACATAATAAATTATTGTGCGTGCCTTTCGTCATGATGACCACCCATCAAGACAATAAATGAGTTCGTATCTTTGTTCACAATTATGCGTCACCTCCGTGTCATGTGCTAAACAGCTTCGCTGGTCAACCACCATCACAGAGTGGAATGGCTCATGATTTTTTTTTAAAGAACACGCTGCTTTATGCATTGAAGCACAAAAGTATAACTGGAATGCCCGAGCATTTCGTTGGACACTTTGAGAATTATATCTCGAAACTGGTACAGTCCTGCTAATTTGTTCTAAGTCGATATAGCTTGCAAGCTTACTAACTACAATTCGTAGATTGAAATATGCACCCTAATGTAAGTATTTATAAATTATAAACGTAATGATAGTAATTATTCAATTAAGCATTTTGACTTCTCGTAGAAGTAATAGGCAGTTTTAGTATAGCGTACGCTATACCATTGCGTACGCTAAAGAATAGCGAGTCGTCACTGCGCATGCGCTGAACGCTAAACGAAATAGTGGGTATAGCGCGCGTACGCAACGCAAACGAGTTAGCATTAACGTTCTTGCGTGGGTTGCGGAGTTTGCGGGAAACATGGCGGCGATCCCGGCTGCCCGCTTCGAATTGAAATTGGCGTTGCTTTTGTAAAATGCACTTCGTTCGTAGCAAATAACTGTGTAAACGGCTTTCACTTAGTATCAGGCCGCTTCGACGACAGAGTATTATGGATAACCTCATGGTGTTTCCGAGATCGCTTCTCGTTTCGAACGAGTCGAAGCCTAAGGAAAGAAAGGTTTGAGATGTCATCGCCACCTATCGCTACAGGCGCGAAATAGCTGCAACGACGGCATATGGCCTCAGAGATCGAAAGATATTGCCGGCCAACTAAAATTGTAGAAAACGTGCGCTGCTTAGCGTACGTTATATTATAGCGTATAGCGTACGCTATATTTAGGTACGCTAAACTAAAGCTGTCTAATGGCTACCTCATCACGGGAGCAAAGCAGATGACGTTTCTTGTTGTGGGACAAGCTAAGCCCCAAAGGGTGCATTCTTCTTAAAGAGTATAGTGGGTGGTGCTTTCGGTGCTTTCCAATCAGAATTGAATGCGACATAACAATCCGAAGCAGTCCGGGACTGGTAGGGACCGATAACCAAAGGAGCCCACTGTTTTCATCTAGCCACTGTTGTGCCATACGACGTGCTTACCATCGAGGCGACGGGAGCTGCCCTACTACGTGTCTATCATCGAGGCGACGAGAGCTCCCATTTCTCCTCGATGAATGAAGAATTCGACACCGGAGGGGACTTCAAGAGGAACCCAGCCACCTCCCTCTGTTGACTTAATCGTGATGCGATTGACATGCGCCGTGGTTCACGGAGCAAAGAGTGCGAATAAACTAAACGAAGGAAGATAATTATCGCGACATCATGTTCGTTTATACTAATTGAAATTGTTAGTTGCGGTGGAAGTTTGATCAGGTGGACGGTCGTATCGAAGCCGCAGTCTAGTGTTATATATTGCGTCGAGCAAACGGATTCTTTCAATGTACATGTCTACTCTATTTATTTGCAGGTGTCGTCGGCGGTACATGCCAGATGCAGGCCTTAAAAGACCTTGTAAGACAGTATTATACCCAAGCGAAATTTGTGTAGTGGTGTGGTGGCTGCACAATACTCGGCTCGTTACTTGTTTGGGCCTCAGTTTACCGTTAACCCTGCAACCATATCGCATATGTTCTCGACAGCCCAGACGCAGCAATAACAAAGTTGTTTGAAGAAAAGTTTAAGCAAACGACAGCTGCTTCTCACTGAAAACTTGGGCTTTAAATTGGACAGCTCCGGCAAGTGGAGCACTTGCCAAATTTTGTAGCCGAAATGTATCAGGGTAAATTAAACACCGCTTTTGGCCATTTAACCCGGTTGCATCATGAGGGGCAGTCAAGACGATAGACACGGAGAGGGATGAATTTATCGCCAACTTTTTATTTATTAGACGTACCGGCAGCAAGCATTAGACGTGGCTATGACTGGTGAGCGATAGCAGGGTTGAAAGAGAGACGGATAGGGGTTGGGGGAGGGGGCTGACCCCGGGAAGGAAAACTGCGTGGGAATCGGGGGAGCTCGCCCACCTCTACCCATGCAGTCCCGGAGTCCCTGCCGTCGACAGTAATTGTGAGATGGGTTCTGCAGGAATTTTCTTCTGGGGCTATTGTAAGACACATTATCAATATGGTAATAACTCAAGAACTTAAAAAAATGTTTTTCCAGTTCCACGCAGTGAAAGCTGTCAAAACAGTGACGCTGGTGGTCGTTTTCTCAAGTTCGAACTCGTGTTCAGAGCGATTTTCATGGAAGTCTTTTGTCTCGTTGTCATCGTTTTGCTAGATTCGAGCTTCGATTCCGGACTGTACACACTCTTCAGTTGCGTGAGGTTGTGATCAAAGCACAGTCGCTCACACACCCAGCAGCTGTGGCCACACTCATGGTGTAGGAATTCCCTCTTTATCCGTCCATCGGCACCCTCCGAGGGAGTAATCTCTCTGCGTCGACGTCTCTGCTCGCCCCACTACTCTGAAAGTTGGGGGTTAGCTTGCCTCTGCTGGTGCTTGGCTTGAGTTGCCTTCTCTTGAAAGTGGGGGTGGGCTTGCCTCCACCGGCGCTTGGATTGCACTTCTCGCTCTTGAAGCTCGGGATTTGCACGACGACGGCGCTGCCATTCTCGTGCGAGCTTCCGCTGCCGCTCGTGCCGAGCGCAATTCATGGGCCAAATGTGCGCGCGCCGGCGAAACACCTGTTTCTATACCCCTATCATCCCCCTCCCACGGCGCGCCCTCCGAGTGGTCCGCTGTCATCCTAGCGGGGCTCCGCTCCTTAAAGGGAAGCTGAAAGCTTTTCCAGAAAAAATGAGTGAAGAGCAGCACGCCGTGGTTTTCAACCCTCTGAATTCGAATATCGCATCGAAATTGAGCGAAAGAAAGCGCAAACATATTTTATTTCGACGAAAAGTGCAGCAGCAGACACGCCCAGCTCGCGCGCCTCGTTTCCGCCTGTCATTGGTCGGGTGCCTCGTGACGTCAACAATGGTGTTCGTCCGGACCGACTGCTGCCGCTACACACGAAGCACGGTGCAAAGTAGTTTGGTGGAGTTTTGCTGAGACTGTCATGGAAATTTTCGAGAGCTTGCGTTTCTCTGAGGAGTTCGGCGTTAAGTCCAAACTCTACGAGAGCGATTTTGCGCGCGATGGTGACGAGCGACGGCTTCGAGCGACAAAACGGGCCGTCGCTTGAACAAATCGCTCGGTGTTGTCGCTCGATGGCTCGTTTCTAGAAATCTAGAACTCGTCGCTCGTCGCCCGGAAATGCTATGAGCGACTAGCGAAGCCGAAACTGGATGTACATAACCGAAATACTACTGTTTGTCGCACGGAATGAGCAAACTAATGAATTTTACACATGCAAGAATAAGAACCTAGTGCAAGACCTTCAGAAATATTTTGTGCTGCTTCTTCAGTAAAATAAATCAACTTAAATTGATAATGCATGCGTCACGCTGCAGTGGTTTAGGCGCGTATATTGCTGCCCTCATGCCGGGAAGTCGTCGTTCAAAGCCGTCGCTCGCGTGGAGTTCGGCTTGCAGACGACGAGTGAACGCGACAGCCATCGCCTCGCTTGTAGCGCTGTCGCTGTCGCGTGCAAGATCACTTGTAAGGGGTTTATACTTGTACATACTACATGTACGAGCCGATTGCGAAGAGCAGGCCTCTCCAAGAAGCAAAAAATACTGGTGCAAGCATTGCTTTCGACGAGAACGAAGGCGAAGTGTTAGCATATCCTTGTGTTGGAAATGTTCTTTGGCGAGTATGTTTTTTGCTAAGCTGCATTCAGCGTTCCAGTGAGTACGTTTCCGGGAAAACAACTGTAGTGTTATGTTCCTGCATGCCTCCTCGCAGAACGTAAGCGGTGATGCGATCTTCAGCATTTGTGCGCTGCCTCAAAGCTGTCGGCAATCGACACAGACGGTTCAAACGCGGGAAAAGTTTACCGGCTGTTGTAGCACGTGTAGCATAGAACCTTCGTCATCGCGCCATCCGCACGCTACTCGTAACGGGCGAATTCCGTCGGCTACGTTAGATGGTCGGTTTCTTATGTGTGCGAGAGAAGGGGGAGCGCAGCGTCTTGGCGTGGGCAGGCTTTCTTACACATGCAAACTTTTCGCTTGCACTGCGTTATGGTAGCTGCTTGCAGGCTGTTTCACAACACACGTGCGAATAGAAAATTCGAGGCGCTTGGCGATGAAACCTGCGTCAAGGGTGGGCGATAAACATGCACCTTCTGTTCAGCGTGCTAACTATTTTTTATAGGAAAACCCAAAGCACGCATTATTGATAAACTGCGGTAGTAATCGTCACGGAAGTGCATGGTTAGAGCACAGCACTCTTGTTCTTGAGCGCTTGAAGTTGTTTCGCTTCACAGCAGCCTCCCACTTAGCTGAAAGCTTCTTGTCTTGCAGGAACTAATGGAACATTGGAACATCGTCGCGGCCGCTGGTGTTCGTGCAAGCGTAGGCTGCACAGAACGCTGGCATGATCGGCCTACAGGTTCAGTTGATGTTGCGCACGTCAACTACCACTCCTATATACACACAAATAAAGGAATGTAGGGTCGAGCAAAGCAGATTAGGACGGCACGCACGCAGAAATAAACCCGGTCAGGCACGGTCGCGGAGACTGCGAAGGAGCGGAACACCAGTGTTGACGTCACTAAGCCGCGGTTTCCGGTCTCCGCTCGCATCGTCAGTGTCAGCAGCTGCGCGCGGCGCTCGACGGGGGGCGGAGCTACAACGCAATTTTAAACGACGATTGCGTCGCTCCTAAGCGAAAAATCCCCCCCCCAAAAAAAAATTTTGCCTTCATGGTTTATAAGGTTCCCACATCCGTATATGAGCGTCTTATTGAATTCGACAGACTCTTCAGCTTCCCTTTAAGAGGAAGCTTTAGCTCGGGTGCTCCTATCTAAATACATGTAAAAGGAGAATTCGTTTTTCTCGGCAACCACTGCACTAAATTTGACTGGGTTTGCTGCATTTAAAAGAAAAACTTAAAATCTAGTGACTGTTGGTTTCGAATTTTTGAGTTAGGCCGTCCATATTTTATAAAAAATTGACAAAAATTGCAAATTTTCAGAAAACGAAACTATCAAGTTTACAACTCTGTAACTCAACAAGAAAAAATGATATCGCAATTCTGTGAATTGTATCTGATAGCACATCTAAAGGGGACAAAATTGATATGTTACACATGAACCTTAAAAAATGTAATAATAGGTAATTACAACTTTTGCAGAACCCTCGTAAACAATGTAACAAATTCACGTAAGATGTAAAATGACATATTTGACCGCTTTGAAAGATCTAACGGATGCGGTTTACGGAACCGCGATATCTGTTCTTTATGCAGAGCTATTAGTTTGTAAACTTCATGCTTCTATTTTTTTCAAACTTCTGTTGAAAATCTTTCTAACAAAATTCAAGCCCTAAATCAAAATTCTGCTTCCAACAGTCACTAGAATTTATCTTACTCTCTCAAATGCAACAAATTTCATCAAAATCGGTCCAGGGGTTATCTCAGAAAAACGTTTTTGCGTTTTTACATGTATTTGAATAGGCCGCGTCGGAGTTGGGCCCGAGCTAAAGCTTCTTCTTAAAGCCCATGGAGGAAGGAAACTGAGGAGAGGCCCTACACCCTCCGCGAGCTAGGAGAAAAGTGTGGAGGAAGTGACGGAGTAAGTTCTCCTTTTTCGTGCTGTTTCTTTTCGGGCCACAATGGCGGCTTTGTTATTGTTCTGGTTTCGTACCGTGGCAAAGGCGCCGTGAGGGCATGTTTGCGTTTGTCTTCGTGTTTTGTTGCGCTGCGTTATCTGGACCGTGCTCTACGGGATGTTGTTGTGGCCAGGTGGGACAGGAGAAACTAAAGTTTGTGAAATGAACGCGCATGCAACGCTGTACGCAATGTACCGCGACACGGCAATAGCAATGGACGAAGGAATATCCGCGGGAAATTTTGCCCTATTTGGGGGAATCATGCTAACGTGCTAACGATTGTTTAATATTGCTGCGGAGCGCGCGTCCAGGCAGCCCGGTTGCGCGCAGCGCGGTGTGGTCTCGTGAGAAATGTAAACAAGAGAGGAGAACTGGCCCGATAGGCGGGCCAGTTCCTCCTCGATCTTTCCTCCTCGATCTCGTCGCGCGCCATGGCACGATTTTTTTCCTTGGCGCCCGCGGACAGGCCACAGCATTCCACGCAGGCGAATAATTTTGGGCCAGTTGCGCGCCTCAATGGCGCAGAAAATTTTGAAAAATAGTGATAATAGCCATTAAAATGCCGAAGGTGATGTTTACGAGGAGGTTTGTTTCTTCTTAAATCCGTGTAAATCGCGCATACTGACGTGAAATTAGCTCCGAGGCTAGTTCTACAATCAAGACATTTTTTTCTGCCACGTGCTAAGAAATATTACCTTGTGAATCTGATCTTGTATTGACTGTGGCACATCACTCTGTGTTTGGCTTTAATTCGAAAGCATTATTTTGCTCATGAGGTGGAAAATCCGGTGTTGTCACTGCTGGCGTGACCTTGATGGTCCAAAAAGTCAAGTAAGCCAATCGAGGCAGTTGATGACGTCGATTAGGGCAAAGTAAATTAAGGTAAAATAATCATGGTAGAGTAAATTAAGGTGAGGCAAATTAAATCAGGTCTAATTAAAATATAGTTAATTATGCACTCGAACCCATGACCATTGGTGGGAGTCTAACCTAACGAGTTTGTTGGTAATAAGGCAAAATTAATTAAGGCATACCTAATTAAAGCATTCAAATACACGACCTTTGTTGGGAGTCGAATCCTAGACTTTTGGTGGTAATGAAGACCGTGTTAGATAAGGCACATCTAAATAAACTATAGTTAATTAAGACACTCGAGCCTATAGCCATTCGTGTTAAGGCGCAATTAACTGAAGAGAACTGGAAGTGCATAGGCATCGCTCGATGGCCGTGTAATGCTTTCGCGCCCATCCACGTAGGGACAATTAATGCCCCTTGAATTTTTTTCTTACCTGTGCGCGCATGAGTACTGCAGGTATCATTTCAGCGTGCCTTAAAATGAATTAGTCGCGAGTGCATCGTCTTTCCATGTGATTGTCTCCTCAGTGTGCAAGTAGCTTTTGCGCTGTGGTCTCTAAACTGAATAAGACGGCTGCGCAATTTCAATGCGAGCAAGCTTGCACGATCATGTGAACACCCCCTGCAGATGGCCTTTATCCGCCAGAAAACCAAATAATAATCGTGGCCCACTCATTCTTGCATGACAGACCAATTCAAAGCAAATTCAACAACTGAAAAAACCGAATGTTGACTAGTTAGCGCCCATCATCCGCAATACCATGGGTATTCTTGCCATTAATTTTTTCAGGGCTTGCATTCATTGTAACTAAGTGACTGAAGCACACATTGAAGTAAGCTTGAAAGAAAGCTCCTTTACAAGCCGCTTTTTCGATTTTCAGTCAAGGAGGCAAAGGATCCCAACAATCACGAAAAGCGCGATCGGGAGGCTGTACCTTCGCGCATAATCGATCACAGGGGAAAGTCGAACCAATGCTGCTGCATTTGCAACTGCATAACCGTTTACGTGCGAGGTGATGGAGTCCAAGCAGAATATTCAGCATACTGGGGACAACACCATTTTTATGCTACACACAAATTATCAAGCAAAAACGATGATGAATAAGGTTGAAGAGTTTTTAAAAAAATTCAACCTTAGGGGATGCTTTGGTGCGAACAATAACGAAGGCGCCGTACCTCGCAAACAAGGCTGTTCTTTGTCGGAAGAAAGCTATTTCGGCCATTGTTGGTCAGCCACTGCTTCTTGCGCAAGCCGTCATGCTTTCCTTGTGGTCTCATAAATACTGCATAACCATCTTCTGATTTCCTGCTGCAGCTATATGCGCTACAACACGGCATAGCGCCAACACTAAACCGCAGGAGAAGAATGGTGACATTCACCTAAAAAGAAAAACATAAGTAAAGCTCAAGATTCGCGCATTTTCAAGGGCAACGGCAGGGAAACCAGTGGCCGTGCATGGAAACTGCCACAAAACCGGTTTTCGCGGAGGAGGCGGGCAAGGGGCGATGAGGAGGCGAGGATGTAGCGCGGCGGCGGCAGAGTTCAAAGAGTGGCGCTACTTTCAAACTATCGAGGTTCTTCATCGCTCTTTAAAACCCTCCTGTTGCCGCGCCTTCGACAGAACATATTATGGGAGTAGTACACCCCCGTCTGTTAACATAAAGCCTAGACCACACGTCTGTCTCTTAAAAAAAGTAAAAGGTTAATATCCACATACAAAGCGTATGTTGCTCCAATTACTCTTGGCAGCGTTCAAGTTCAAATGAAGCTGATCATAAGTGTGGTTCGAGAAAAAACATTTCATTAGCTCGTTTTCGCGCACCACCTCCACCGTTGACACTGCAACCGAAGTGATCGCTGTGGAAGGAGCTTCGATAAAGCAGTGCAACGTGGATCCCAGCAGTTATTGGGGTAACTCATTTATGAACCTCTCCTGTCATAAACACAACAACCAAATCCTTCAGGCGCGCAGTGGACTGCGCGCCAAAGGGGCGAACGATGGGAGCGTCTACTTGATGTACCCGGCGGAACTGCTGCCACCGTCGGCGCCCGGTAGGAGCCGAAAGAAGCGCCGGCATAGGAGGAGGAGACAGGAGATGTCGTTACTTTTAGATCATTTAGGGGTTTTATCGCTCCTCATACAGTTACTATATTGACTCTAGAGGACAAGCTACCCATAGTGCCCATGCATTGAAATCGGGAACCGCAAGAGCGCCGCCATGTTGCTACGCGCCGAGGTTGCCAGCTCCTGAGACGCTTGCTAGACTTAGTGACAGTAGTCAGTTTTAATCCGGCAACCGTAGCAGCGTAGCAGCATGGCGTCTCGCTTGTAGTGTGGTGATGTTCGTGCAGCCATGTGGTTTGGGCTTTATAAGTTGGTTCTTTATTCTATGTTGCGGGATGGTGTGGGTGTGTTCGATGTTGGCCGTGCAGGTGCCAGTTATGCAACCGAAGGATGATCCTGATGAAGTTTCCGGTGCTATGCAGATTTCAGCGGTAACGCCTGTTGCAGCAGTGTCACTCGACGAGGTTACGAGTTAGGAGCTCGAAGCTGCGGTCAGATCACCTCAAACTCTTGCCATTGCTTCGACTTGTCGACAAATGCGACTTCGGCCTGCCATCTGCTAGCCACTTGGTTAGCTCAGATGGTAGAGCGGCTGCCCCGGAAAGGCGTTGGTCCCGGGTTCGAGTCCCTGACCAGGACGTCTTTTTCTTCAACTGCGAGGCTTTTCTTTCGAGGAACCCGCATGGGTTTCCTTTGTAGAAATTGCTACCAACGGGTGTATGTCTGATTTTCTCTTTATTAACCTTCATAAAGACATCAGGTATGCGTTTTAAATGGCAAAACATCAGGTGACCTGTACTTGCTTTCAGCTCTTTCAGTAGTAACTGCACTAGCCACATTGACCAGTGGCAACAGGGCGGGCGCCCTAGCGGTTCCCACTTTTTCGGGCCAGCGTTTCCTCTAGAGCTGGTTATATTAACTCGCTCCTACCCTCGGCGCGCCCTCTGGCGGTGAGCTCCGGAACCTGCCCCCCTGCGTGACACCGGACGGCGAAGGCTCGACTCAGAACAGCTACGCTGTTAAAGCCGTTTTACTGTATCGTCTTCTTTTCGCGTGCTTCTTCACAGAGCAGCAGAAACCTCTCATTAGTCTCCCAAGTACAGGGTTATAGGAGCTCAACATGGTACCGCAGGGCAGAGATGCATGTCGCTATACCTCCCTCTTGTTCTCTAGTGAAATGCCGCAACTCACCCTGGGGGATCGGCCCTGAATCCGGGTGTGAAAAAACTGTTATCATTTTCTTAATAAATTAATAAATAAATAAAAATTAATAAATATAACATCAACTTTTTGAAAAAAGCTGAATACTTCACAGCTTCCTACTTTGTCGCGCATCATTTGCCCAGCGTGCCGATGGCAGGCATGCCATTCCCCAATAATCGCCATAGTTGGGCGCTACGATACTTAAAGCAACCACTGATGTAATTCTTAGAGGCACATAGACTTGCGGAGTGTAAAATCTTTTGAAAGTTTGATGCAGCCTGCCTCACACGGGCAGCGCGGATTCTTTTTAATATATCTAGCGGTCTACAGCAATAAAATTATGCACCACGGAGCACTGATCGCCCTAGTTTTACTCGAAAAGCCGAATCTGCTGCCTAGAAAAAAAGAACGCTATACTGTCAAAGCTCTGTACGCAAACATTACTAGTAATCGAAACTACATTCAGCGATGGTTTTAGGTGTAAAGCTTCTATTAGTAAAGCTGTACTCATCATTATCTTAAACATTTTATTGAACGGCATAATACAAAAATGCGTTTAGCGCGTACATGATGAGCCCGAAATTTAGTACCCCTTAGACGGTAGCGAAGTCACCCACCTTGTAATTGCTTCTCAATTCACAAAAATGTTCCTGTCTTTTCCGGTGATGGCACAAGACGTAAGTTCTGTGTAGCGCGGTTGCCGCCTGTGTCGCTTTTGACGACGCCGTCTTCCCGGGAATAAATGCTGCGTTGTTCGGGCGCTGTAAAGAGGATGGCCAGTGCCACGCCAAGCTAGGAAGCAAGAGCTAAAAAGCCGGCCTTGAAAATTTGGCTCCTACGAAACAGCGCGCAGCAGTCAGGTAAGGGAGCCAAGAAGAAATAAGTCGTTGTTATATATTCCTTCAAGTTTGCACTTCTCGGATTCCAAGGAAACTTTCGACCTGGCTGGCCTGCTCGTGCTGCTCTTGCTTTTCCTCCTCGTGTACCGCGTGAGTCACGGCACGCAGAGCCTCTTCCTCCACGACGACGGACATCACAGTAGGCATCTCGTCAACGGTTCGAAGTGGGCCAGGACCAGTGCCGTCTGCTGCGTTGCCAGTAGCGTTGGATGGCGGGTTCATCAGGCTCAAAGCGGCACTCGCATCCATCGGGCGCTTGTAGTCGACGCCTTGTGGAGCAGTGTTCCTGTCGGAGTCTTCGCCTTGCTTTCCAGCGCCACGTGGCTTACCGCAAAGCAGAATCGTCGCCTTTCCCGTTGGGTGCCCCGAAAAGCACCCTCGTGCACGTGGCTGCAGGAGGTGGGCGTCATGAGCAGCTCGACTGCTGCCAACAGGACGAAACTTCAACAGCAATGCGCACCGTCCTCCTCGCCTCGAAGTCGCTCGCGCAGCAGCGTGACTGGCCCGCATCATCGCCTTATCAAACTGGCGTAGGTGCGGTGGTAAATCACGTTCGCAGCTCCAGACTAGACAGCCGTAATATGTGCTGCGCGTGCTTTGGAGTTGGAATGTTCCCGTGCTGTCCTGAAAGCGATGCCCTCCGTTTCCACTGACAACCTTCCAGCAGTGCATAACTGGGCCAGGCATGAGGCATCGCACGTAGCGCCTTCTCGTCGTGGTCCGTGCAAACTCCGGAGGCAAGGACTTCGCAGCCGCGCTAATGGCAGAATGGCAGCAGGATCTGAGCTTCGCCTTTGCCACGGTGTTGCCTACCAATTCTATAGATGGAACGTCGCGTCCCCTATGCCCGCAGTGAAGCCAGTCAAAAAGGTATTCCACTGCGCCGTCGTAAGCAGGTGCTTGTCTCTTGGAAAACATATCAGGTTGGCAACGACTCAGGGCGTAGCGACAGTGGCGATGGTCGGTAGAAGTGAAGGCGCCCCACCATCTGGAGCGAACTTGAGAAACGACAGCCGGTCTTGCACATTGCTGTGGGACGGCTTGCCTCGGTAGATACCCAGTGGACGGGGCAAGAGTGGCAAGGCGACAGGAAACAGCCTTAACAGGGACACGTCGGTGGCGACGCTCGCATATCCATTGATGTGGCATTGCTTGGCACTCCTGATGCATGGGCAGCCGATCAATAGCCTGGCAGAGGTGGGCCGGATCTTCGCACCTCGTCTTCGGGACATCAGCTAGGTGAAGGTCGCGCTGACTCCGGTGAGTCCTTGAGAGCGCTCTAGTTCGAAAGCTGCGTGTCCTTTCGGAGTGACTCGTGGAAGCGTCCGGTGCATGGACTGTTGACGCGATTAACACGAGGCACGCGGAGGAAACGTCGTCGTCTCTCCTCAGTCCGAGTGTCACGTACATGCGCTGATTCCTTTCAGTTCGCCATCGGAAAAAATTACGGTAAATTACAAAAAAACTGGCATTTTAAATCACAGTTTCTCGGCTAAAGTCACGAATGTCTTCCTGTTAACAAAAACGACTGCCGAATTTGCAAAGAAAAAAATTCTGCTAGGTAAAGTCGCAGAGAGAGAAAAATAGCGATGAAAAACAACTTCGTTAGAACTATCCTTTCATAAAGCACACGGTTTCCTGCAAGGAAAAAAAAATGTCTGCAACGCTAGTTTGTATTATTTCTTTTACAATATTGATTTTAATCCGACCTATGCTTGTTATTTCAAGTTTTCTATCCTATTGCCCGTTTGACCACTGGTTGCCTTGCAAATCCTCTGTAGAGGGCACGCGTCATAATTTAAGAAGCAAACAAGCAGTACAGAGTCGATCACATTTGTCTAGAGTGGCCCGAAGGCTGCTCCGCACTGCGGCTGCGACGCCTAGCGACAAGCACCGGGTTCGAGATGTGTTGGCCGATAGCGCCACGCGCGTGCACGCTGCGGCATTCGCGGGCGGCCAAGATACAGGCCGCAGCATTCTAGCCGTGTCACGTTGGCAGCTCAGCTGGCAGTGCTCGTCCAGTGATAAAAAGCCGGTGCTCGCGACCCGCAAATCACGCAGGCCTGTATCTTGGCCGCCCGCGAATCCCGCAGCGTCCACGCGCCTGGCGCTATCGGCCAACACATCTCGAACCCGGTGCTTGTCGCTAGGCGTCGCAGGCGCAGTGCGGAGCAGCCTTCGGGCCACTCTCGACAAGTGTGATCGACATATCAGCCCACATTTTTCTGCTGCACAATCTCCGGGATCGGTCCATGATAAGATGGTAGAAACATACCCAATACGGAAAAGTGGTGGTAACTCGCAAAGAAAACCGCTGTCTTTAAAAACAAAGCGCAGGTGGATAGGTCCGCTTACACAGGTTACATCGTCCCCTTACATAAGCTACTGTCATCTCGTCACTTCGCTGTCATGGCTATAGTGATGGGCCCCCTCACTATAGTGAGGGGGCCCATCAGTGAGGGGGCCTTTCCCTTCCCTTCCCTTGGAATCCAGTCCGTAACCCTTAATGACCATCGGTTATTTTCCCGCCTCATTACAGGTCCTGCCCATGCCCCATTTCTTTTTCTTGATTTCAACTAAGGTGTCATTAACTCGCGTTTGTTCCCTCACCCAATCTGCTCTTTTTTTATCCCTTCGAATACTGGCACCACCCAAAACACACTGGCTTTTCTCATGGGTAGAAGTATCCCTGGCCCTTTGCTTGGCTGTTTCTAGTGGTTCTCAATTAAAAAAGGGTCTTTTACAGATTACTTGGCGGGTCATCTGGCAACCCTTCTCCAACCATCCAGCATTTTAGTAGAGCATTCACCATGAGTGTGGGAGGCCGACTAGATCCTCCTGCAGATCATGCAATAAAAAGAGAAATGCCACAATGATCCTCATCACACCTGTGATGCTGCTGGTGACATAGCGGTAAAATATGTATAGGCATGCTCCGGACCAGGTACAGACCTTCTATGCTTGAAACGGTAACATAGCCGAATTACGTCTTATTCTTGTTCAGGAGCCTTTCTCCATGTCTCAACTTGAAGTAAGAACCCACTACAGCTGTCATGCCGCAGACATCGTGTCGCGTCACAATTTCAGCCTTGCAAATACAGGGATCATTGGTTTGATCGCCAGCTGCCACGATGTATTCTTTTGTGTCGCTGAATAATCTTCGTGATGCATGCAGGCGTTAGATTTTTGTTGTAGCCAACCATGAAGCATATTCATGTTAAAGTTTAGGATTCAACCACAACTGCACACTGCCCCCACTATGGTTCCCATCCAGAGGTGTGCTAATGCCCCTTACATGAACCTCAAAATGAACCCTTTTGCTGTGAGACCAATCAGGCTAAAATACCACCCAATGTAGAGAAACCCAGTGCCTTTACAGATCAGATTGGTGATATATGACTAGCAGAAAATAAGTACAATGTGCAAGGAAATGTACTGGCAGTCTTGTACATCACCCCACGTGCCTCTCAAGCACCAAATGAGGAACTCATTTCTGAAGGATAACTTGGTATGCTTTTATCTCTCTTGCCCTCACATGATAACACTGCCGATAAGAAAGTTAAGTTATGGGGTTTTACGTACGAAAACCACTTTCTGATTATGAGGCACGCCGTAGTGGAGGACTCCGGAAATTTCGACCACCTGGGGTTCTTTAACGTGCACCTAAATCTAAGTACACGGGTACTTTCACATTTCACCCTCATGGAAATACGGCCCCCGTGGCCGGGATTCGATCCCGCGACCTCGTGCGCAGCAGCCCAACACCATAGCCATTGAGCAACCACGGCGGGTTGCCGATAAGAAGATGCTAAAGATTATAACAGGGGACTTTAATGTCATTGTATCTAGATCCGCACATGCCTGGTTTCCCAAAAATTGGGAGAAGCATTCGGTGTTAAAAGGGCCTTCAAAGACTTCGTACCCAAAGTGGAAACATGAGGGGTCATCGATCATGCGTTTGTTAGGGATTATTTACATCAAAGCACTTAAATGCGTATACTTAACCATCCACAGAACTTTCGTGCATTTGGTGACGAACGCTGTGGGGAAACTCAACTCGCGCGTCCCCTGATGTTTCTCCCGCATGGTTCTCGCATCTCCTGTAATCCGGCTTCTCCCCGTAGCTAAGCGCCGGTGGTGGTCGGTGTGGTTGCAACATATTACGAGAGATGGCGTGAGTGTTGCGCTGCTAACGCCGCCTAACGGCGGAGTTAGTCGGACGCACCAGGGAGTAGGCTGGTAGTCTCCTCTTTGGCACGGTCTCGGTGGGCGGCGAGGTCATTCCGCGCGTGCGCCAATTTATGCTTCTGCGAGACCGTCTCGCGAGGCCTAGGAGCAGGACACCAGACTGAACAAACACGATCGTTCGAACGTGCACGCCACCGTTCGCGTGACCGTACGCGCAAACGACCAGGCGTTGGTGTCCAGCATAGGGCGAACATATTCGCTCGATATCCAGTCGCGGTGGAGTTGAACTCCCTAGATTTGTCGCGCGCCCATCGGCATGTTATGTGGATAGCAATTCGGCTAGCAGGTATTAGTGTATGAAAGGTGCAATAAATGTCCTTGTGATTGTTTGCACTACTGTGTTGTTCCTTTGTCCCCAAGATCACGGGTGAGACCCCACAACGCGAAGCTATGTAAATCTGAGAATTATCTCAACAGATTGTAGATAAATGTGTCTTCAGCATTACAGTGTGTCACTACATTTCTTTAAAGGGTCCCTGAAACGGTTCGGACAAATTTTGTAGACGCGTAGGATACAGCTAAAGTTAATAATTTGCACCACAATTTGTGTGAAACGTCTCATATTAGGAGCGCTACGGACGATTACAAGGTGCCCTCCTCCATAGTCATGCATTTTCTCTTCAACTCGTTTGCCGAGTGATCGGGGCTAAGCTCTGCCTTCACTGGCTCTGCGTCATGATGGCACGTCGTGTCGTTGACTTCCGGTTCTCTAGGAGTGAGCACGCGAAGCCTCTCCAAACTCTCTTCCAGCTGCTTGACAGTCGTCCCCAAGCGAGAGCTATTCAAGTAGCGTGCGTTGCAAGCATTCTGTCGCAGCGCCGAACGTGTCTGGTATTCCGGTAACCACAGGCGAGCTGGGCATTTCGACCAAACGGTGGAGGCATAAACTAAAGCTGATGAAGGAATTCTAGCGTAGACGTTCATGAGCTGCCTGATCGGTCTCCACGGTCCAGCTGCCTGTTGGCGCAGAGCTTAATCAGCTAGACAGCTAGTATTGCTCTAACGAAGTGTAAAACATTTTAAACATTTACAACAACAACGTGTTAACGATTACACCCCTGCGAAAAATTTACGCAAGCCAACAAAGAATACATTTCGTTACTGCTACTGTGTGTGGTTGAGCTCTGTGCCACCAGGTGGCTGCGCCATGCAGACTATTCACGTTTGTGCTTCTGCTCATCCTGCGAAACGACACGATCAAACGGCCAGGCCCTCTCCCCTTGCGCTTGAGTTCACCCTAATACCGGATTCGCGAAGCGCTATTGCGTTAATAAGCTTCCGGTGTAAAGTGACGACCGCAAACGCGGAAATCCTGGTGCCGATCGGATAGCGGCAATCTGATGCGCTGCAGCCAGTCCACTCGTCTGCTGCTTTGCAGAGGGACATGAGGTCGCAGCTTGACATATTGCCAGTCGCTACGTTTGCAGCCCACAACGCAACAAATTCGAATCAGTGCTCACGAAAAGACTGAGACTGACTCTGACTGCGCAGCTCTCGTCAAAATGGAGCACGTTGTAACACAAGCAGATGGCGCTTGATGTGTGCCGTAAGTGCTTAAGTCTAGTGAGAAATTGTTCTTGTGCATTCTCTTTCTTTTACCTTCTTTTTATGGAAAATAATGAACTAACATTCTAACTATTACTAACATAATTTGTTCACCATAAAGGTCGAAAAATTATAGATGACGTACCCTGTGCAGCCAATCGGATAGCTCGCTCTACTGACGTCATTGGGTGATTTACGTCATATGTGTAGGGGCGGCTGCAAATTCCGCCGATCAGTGTGCTGCAATCTGCAGCAATGTACGTCTTTAAAACTTTATAATAAATTACACGCTTTACGCGGAGCACTTAGATGCATTAATTAACAATCAGAAGGACCTAACGACTCAGTACGTTTGTATAAATTGTCAAAATCGTTTCAGGGTCCCTTTAAAGGCCAACTGCACCGAAATTTAACTTGGGCTAAACTGACTAAATGCTGAGCGTATACTCTCAGAGTAATCTTGGCAAAGCCGCAGGGCCGGTAATTGCTTAATTTTGCTATTAACTGCTGTTAAATAGCGCCTATGCAGACGACGCGTGCACCTGGCGGCAAAGCGGTAGCGATCCGGACATCGCGAATAGTGATGAACCGTACGCAAGTATTGATCTCTTAGTTACGCCTAGGCAGCCAGACGCATTGCTCGCTCATCATTTGCGAGTTGACAGGCGTCTCTCTCGGAGTACGTTCTCCCTTTTTCGCTCATGTTTGAGCTGTTGCAAGAATGACGATGCATTGTGGCCGTCGGGTGCTCGAATGCGTACTTAAACACGAGCAATGGCGGTGCCGTGTTGGATGTGCTCGGAAGCCGAGCACATCTTTCCTGTCCCAGCTTTCAGAGCGAAAGCGCGGACCGCGGCGCAGCAAACAAGTGCGACGCGGACCAGACAACGTGCACAAAGCACGTAAGTACAGTTGACGAAGCTGCACAAGGTGCATTTCAACACAGTCGCTTAACCATGAAGCTCTGCTTGGCAAACGCTCTATCTGGTTGACTATGGCGCACGAAAACAAAAGGTAACGTTCAAACGTAAGTTGTACTTAGGGCGATATTATCGAGCGATCTTTCCCGGTAGTAAATCGTCTTCAAGGTATTTCGTGCGTCTCTACATCGAACGCGTTGAAATAGACAAACATAATCCTTTCTCACACAGCTCCAGAAACGAGCAGGAATATAGCATGCTGCATTTGTCACGAAGGAGAACGCGACGCGGCAGCCATAAAGTTTCCTACAGTATACTATATCTCTGGCGCTGCAGTCATTGACCCTAAGTTGACCCACCACGGGAATGATGGGGGAGTCATGGAGGAAAGAAAAGATGAGGAGAGGACCTACCCCCTCCGCGCACTAGGAGAAAGGTGTGGAAAAGCGTGGTATTTTCTCCCTTTTGCTTTATTTTTGCTTATTTTTTGCTTCATAGTGCGCTCACACTTGTTGCTCCGTGGGTTTAAGACCGTGAGAAATTTTTCGTGTGTGCAGGATTGCGGTGGTCCGCGTGTTTTGTTCTGCTGTGTTATCTAGATTGTGCTCTCCCAGCTGTTGTTGTGGCCAGATAGGATTGGAAGAAGTAAAAAGCGTAGGACGAGCGCGCATGCAACGCCGTACCACGGAGGAAGGATGACGGGGGGATATTTTTCTCGTCTTCGGTACGTGTTGTCATGCTAACTGTGATCGCAGACTGAAACTGCTGTACTTCAGCTTATGTACGATAAACACCTTGCACGTCAGTGACAGCTGTGCAGTGTTCCAGCTTTTGACAGTGGATGATGCATTTGTGGCACGTAAAACAGCCATGTGAGAGTATATGGGAAAGAAGCGGCTGCCATGAGTAAAAGAGGGACGAACCTCGTTTACTACAGTAAACTTATATGTGTGTTCGAGGGGCGCAGGGTAGGGAAGGTTGGCGGATGTGGTGCAAGAGTGAACAAGGCTCGACGCAAGAACGCACGCCTGCACGTATGTAGGCATGGTCAACGCACTAGCCGCACGCATACGCGCTTGCTGTTGGGCATCGCAGAACTTCGTTTCCCTGAAGCTTCACTTACCGTGAGAACAATATACCTCACGGGAATATATACCTCACGGGTGGGTGTATTTAAACGCGTAACGACATTCTCATCTGCCAGACCGTTCGTCGGTGCGATGTGGGTCGTCCCACTTCCGCTGTGAGTGGCCGTCCGAAACGTGTTCAACAGAGCAAAACGATTCCGATGAAGCCACGACCAGCATGCGTGTTTGTTCTCATAAACAGCAGATGAGCTTGCCCTAGGTGGTATCGCGATGGAATCCAACGCGATAGGACCGTTGGTCAGATCGCTACGGCATGCAGCCCGGCGTGGTTGCGCCTATGGTAGCGCGCCGAAGGCGAGTAATGTAAACAAGAGAGGGAAATCGGTCCCGACACGATGTCGGAGTAGCACCGACTTCCGGCGTCACTTTGGCATCACAAAGAGTGACATCAGGGCCCCTCCTCAGATTTTTCGTCTTCTACGTAGAGGTGCGCGACGAGACGTCGGCGCGCTGCCGCCGCCGATGTTTCTTGTCAGCGAGATCAGCGCGCCATTTAAATAGGGACAAAGATTTCTTTTTAAGTCAATCCAGCTTGGTTGAAGATTTTGTCTTGTCTTTTTTAATTATTTTGCCTGTCTCAAGCATAGGATCATGTCAAGCAGGGGAGCAATGTGCAACACACTACAAACAAAAGTAACCCTGCTCTCCACGCGTCTGCGCATGCGTGTCGTCGCAAGTCAGCGCAACGTGGGATTCCAAAACTTTTCAAAAGCGCAATATGGCGCAACGAGAAAAAACAGCGGCCTCGGAACGTCGGAATCACGGCTTGAGGGTCGCGGGCACTGTAGTTGCAGGTAGAATCGGCGATGTGTCTGACAGCAGCATCAACGCGAGAGATGCAACTTGTAGCAAGATAGAAATTTCTGGCCCCGACATGTTTAAGATGCCGGTTGGAAGTATTCGCATTATTCCGGTCGTTGCATTCGAAGGAATTTCGCTACATGTAAAGAAAAAAACTCTTTACCTGTCTACTGCATGGTGCTGTTTCTTTTGCAGCTTCATATAAAAAATTAAATGCCACTGACACCGATAACTGCACTGAACTATAAGACAGTTTTGACGTGCAGGTTAAAAAATATTTTTTTTTTTTCAGAAATCATTGTGCATCCGAGCAATGCCTCCATTTGTACTAATCCACACTTCGTTCATTCAACCTGGTGATGACGAGTTAACAAATTGAGCAAGTTTGTTTTCTATACTGCATCATAACATATCTCAGCAGAAAAATAAAAAAATTTCACCTGGCGCAGAAAAAATATTTTGTTTCTTCATTCTTCAGGAAAAAAGGACGTTATAAAAAGATTCATAATAAGCAAAGGGTGTTTATTATTCAGAACAAGTGATTTCACTAATTGTCCAGTCGGGAATGTGCGTTATATGTACATTTGCTGATTGGTTGACAGCTGAAGGGCTCAACCTAACAAAAGTTGGTCATCTAGACTGACGTCACGAGCCGGACGGCCGGTGACCCCGCCGATGGAGATGATGGCCGCCCGCGCTTCGAACTGGGCCGAGTCGTGTCAGTCGTGTACGTGTGCCCCTCGTCAGAGTGAATTTCCAAACTTTTTGCCGTGGTCTGTTTTGCCGGAAAAGACAGACCACGGCAAGACAGACGGCAAAAGGGAAGCGCAGTCGAGGATGGCCGAAGACTAGGTGAGGCGATGAAATTAGGAAATTCGCAGGCGCTAGTTGGAATCCGTTGGCGCAGCACAGGGGTAATTGGAGATCGCAGGTAGAGACCTTCGCCCTGCAGTGACGATAAAATAAGCTGCTTCTGATGACGCTATGAAGTAAGGATTGTATTCTCATAAGCCGTATAATTCGTGAACATTCCCTTACTAAATATAGTAACAATCATGGTGTCACGCGCGCACAAGCAAACATGAACACGTGTCACCCCATGAGCGCGGGCACTCGCTGTAAACACCGGCGTGAGGAAGAGCGGCGGCAGCATCGAGCGAATTGTCGTTCGTGCTGCCTCGCGCTTCAACGCGCAATAAGTGGCGAGAAAGCCGTGAACACGAAGCTACCAGCCCTCCGCCCGGCCGACTCTCATCGCAGATCGCTTTCAAGGTAGGACCCGCTCGGTCGCGCCCAGCCGCGCCATGCGCAGCCGCCGTCGGAGTCGAACCCCTTCCCGCCTTCCTCCCTTGCGTGCGCGAGACCAAGCCACCATCCTTGGCTCACCCTCGCAAGCTTTCACTCGCACCTTGAGCATACGGCGCGTGGTCACGTTGTTTAGCGCTCGTACATTATACGGAACATCACGGCAACGCTTACGCCAACGGACGAAATGCGCCTGGAGTGTCCACATAATTGCTATCAAAATAAAAATCGCGTACAATTAACAAACATAATTCGCATGGTATGGCAAAAAAGTAAGTAATATTAAAGGATGGCGTTCCGTTCATTATTCTGAAAACGCATAGCGGAAAAGTAAACGTCGTAGCAAAGGCAGCTCCCTAGTTATGTGATAGAGTGTGGGCGTAGTCCCGCACCAGGGGCAGGTGTCCCTATACTGCGTTGGGAACATCTTGTTTAATATGAAAAGGTTTGGGAAGGTGTTTGTCTGGAGCCTACGCCAGCCCGTTGCTTCCTCCTTCGTCAGCGCTTTATGGGGCGGTGGGTACTTGAATCTAGTCCCCCTGTAGTGTTGCAGTGATTCCGAATAACTGTCACTGAGGATCCCGGCGTAACTAGCGCGGTACTCCTGCTGCTGCCCAGCTCGGAATCTATTAGCTCGAGCTAGACCGTCCGCCGCCTCGTTACCCCTTATGCCCTCGTGCCCAGGTATCCAGATCAGATTGTGTTTGATTTCCGCCTCCTCCGAGGGGTTACTCCCTCTGAGGATCCTAAGGGCAGTTTTGCATATTCTGCCCCTCATATAGTTGCGACAGGTCTCTTTCGAGTCTGTGTGAATGTTTAGAGATTTATTCCCCCTATAGCCTTGCATTGCCGCCAGCGCCACGGCGATTTCCTCGGCTTCAGCTACGCTCCATATCTCGGCCGAGACGCACGAGACAAGCTTTTCCTCCTTGTTCATTACTACCGCGATGGCCTTTGCCTCGCTTCCTATTACAGTTATGCTCGCGTCCGTGAAGAGAGTGTTCTCTTCTCTAGCCACTGTCTTTTCTATGTATTTTCTAAGCATTGGGAGAGCCGGCTCGTCAGCTGCGAGCTCGCCGTCCAAAGAAAGATGGTGGAGCACGCTAGGGACGCGGCCAAACTCAGTGGAGCCCTGGACTGAGGGACCACCCGTGCTGCAGAGGCTTCCCTTCGACGAGAAAACAGCGTGACGAAGAGATGACCTCGATCCGCGAGAATTCCATTTTATGCTTCAATAAATGTTTCTCTCTCTCTCTCAAGGCAGCTCCCTAAGAAAAGTGCTAGAAAGTTCTTGTTGCGATATCATTTCTGTTCCCTTCTTGCATTATGTGCCTCATTCTAGACCAATCCCCTTTGGTGGGTGGGAGTCATTATATGTTGTAGGGATGCTGGCCATACCCAGCAAACGCAACATACTAGTTGCTTTTCTACGAATATTTTTCTTTTTGTGGCCCAGAAGCAGCGGCTGAAAAACTGGTTTTATCCATTCTTCATCTAAACTGCAGGGTACCTTCAGAAAAAAAGTTCAGGGTCACTGAACTTTAGCTCCGAACATGATTGCTAGAATTTTAAAGTATTTTTTTTAACAAAGCGAACGCAATTCAGTTGTAATATAGAACAACGTTCAATGCACACTGATACCAGTGACTTTTTGCGTACGTCTTATCCTGTCCAGAGTTGTACACTGTGGGCCAAGTACGACCTTCCAGAGTGGTTGTGCTTCTCGACGCGACAGGACTCAATGGCAACTCCTTACTTTTCTATGAGTAATTGACATCCTTTCTCGTTAGTAGAGCATTTTATTTGGTGAGGGACGAAGTCGTGCTCGCTTTGTTTTGGATGTTTCACATACTGTAATCCGTGCGACCTGCGTTTCTTTTTTCTTTCTGTTTCTGCGTGACTGTTCTGTTCGTAGTTGGGTCACTCTATACGTTGTCGTCGTTTTACTTTAGTCCACATGGTTTGTCATCTCTCCATTTTCCTTCTATGATGGCGCATAGCATCATCATACTACCATACCATCCGAGCTGCGTAAAGCTCGGTCCCACTCTTCCCTGGTGGACATGGCCCCCGGCGCCAGGGTGCAACCTCAGAGCATGTCAGCAAGGCTAGCTGTATCTTTACAAAAGCAACACGCATTGTGAGGGTGCGCGTCCGGAAAGATTTTGTGCAGGAAGGCCGGGCATGGGTAGGTGCTTGACTGAAGCCGCCTGTACGCGACTTTTTGTGCTTTATTGAGTGCTTTGTGCGGTAGTGGCATGGTTGTCTTGACCAACTTGTAGTGCTGGGTGAGATCGTTGTAAATGACGAGGGGGTCGCGCTCGCACACCTATCCTGGCGAGAGGGAGTCCGGGCTCGCACGGTGAGTTAGGTCTCGTGCGGCCTCGTGTGCCGTCTCGTTGAGGTTAGGGAGCGTCCCCTCCAATGGTCTCATTGCGCCGGGAACCAAATGATGTAGTGTTGGGTGAGGTGCCGAGTACCAAGTATTGGTCGGGGATATGCTTCCTGTTCCGAAGGACAGAACTGCCCTCTTTGAGTCGAAGTATACCAAGCATTTATCGTCTTCTAGGAGTGCAAGGCTGATGGCCGCCTGCTCGGCCACCTCAGGACTAGCAGGGCGGAACGTGCACGCGTTGATGACCGTGCCATCTTTGTTGTCCACCGCTGCTACATAGGCTCGTCGGCCAGGATATTTGGCTGCGTCCGCAAAGCAGCATGCTTTCCCGGAGCCAGCTGCCTGTCCAAGAGTGCTTTGGCTCGAGCAAATCTTCTGTCGATTTTGCGCTCGGGGTTCACATTACTAGGCAGGGGGGGGGGGGGGGGGGGGCTGCCCTGATCTTTTTCCTCTGGTCGGGTGTTATCCCATGGCTGTTACACTCCATTTCCCGAGGCGCAACGCCGGGTTCTCGTAGGATCCATGTGCCCGCAGGTGTGCCGGACAGCCTGGGGATCTGTGCCCGTTCCCGTGCCTACGCAATCTTGCTCAGCGTGTTGAACATGCCTAATGCTTTTAGTGCCTCCGTGCTCGTGTGCATGGGTAGACCTACGGCTCTCTTGGCGACCTTACGCAGGAGCTTTTCAACCTTGTCTCTCTCCACTTTGGATCATTTGTGCATGGCCGCGATGTTTGAACGGTATTCGGAAATTGCAGTTACTCCTAAAGATACGAAAACTTTTCGCGAGAAATGGATAAAAAATAATGTGTGAAGAACTTAAGGAATATCCCTGAAACAACCATAATTTCCACCTCAACTTCTCTTCTTCCCATCGTAATTTTTTTTTTGTATTCCCTTGTTCCTAAATAATAAGCAGGTGTTGTGCGCCTCTCGGTGGCTGTGGTCAGCCTGCTCGTGCCATATTTCCATCTCTGTGCAATGTATATGTGTTTTGAAATGGAATAATAATGTTAACATCATCTAACAATAATAGTAACAATAATAATAATGATGATGACAATAGTAATCCTCTGATGAAGAGCTAACTTGCGAAGATGTTGTCGCGCGAACGATGAATTGAACACTAAAGACAATTTGCTATGTATATTTACAAAAACAACTGCCGCACTGGCCACTTAAGCCGACAGCTCAAGACATGGGAGCAGTTCGCTTTCATCGTCTCGACGAGCGCGCATATCTCCCAAAAGAAACTCGCAATATGCATGAAGCATTACCTCCTGCGGCAGAAGCATCGTCTCGGTGCGTCTAAATATCGGCTTCAACAGGGGCGCAATAACGCTTGAGGCGTGCGACATGTACAACGTCAGTGGGATGCGGGGCACATGAGGTACTTGCATTGACTAGGGCAATTTCATATGTAACTGGAGTCACGGCACGCAGCAGGCAGTATGGGCCTGTGTACCGAGACAGGAGTTTTTGTGGCAGCTCAACGTGATGGGTTGAGGACTGCAACCGTACTAGAGGTAGACCTCTGGTACGGTGAGAAGTCGATCCTGTGTTGTCGATCTCTGTGTTGTCGACCGTACATGCGCCGCTGCTTCTCTTGGGAAGCCAGGAGATGAGCGTGGGCAATATCGCGTGCTTGCGCTGCTTTTGTGATGGCATCAAGTGCATATTAGCTGATGGAGGAAATGTGTCCAGTGCCAATGTTGGTTCACGGTCGAACAGCAGATAAAACGGGGAATAACCGGCAGTGTCGTGGCGTGAAGAATTATATGCGAATGTGACGTATGGTGAAGCAAGGTCCCAATGAGTATGGTCGCTGGAGACATGCTTTGCAAGTATGTATATCGGGGTTCCATTCGGAAATTCCGTGAGACGATTAGGTTGCGGATCGTAACACATAGTCAGCTTGTGCCTGGCTGAGCAGGACTGCAGGATGTCAGCGGTGACAGTGAGCAATTGACGCCGAGATCCATGTTGCAAAATCACGTATAGTAAAAGGAAATCGGTGACACCTGTGGCGCAGCTTGTTGGCAGCGCTCTGGTGATTGCGTAGCGCGTGGCGTAATCTGCCGCCACAGCGACCCACTTGTTGCGAGATGTTGATAGAGGGGCAAGGCTAAGTAAGTCCAAGCCCTCGCGAAGGAACGGCTCCGACAGGACGTCGAGCGGTTGAAGGCACTCGGCAGGGAGCGTCCATGGTGTTTTCCGGCGCTGGCATTTCTCACACGCCGCAACATATTTCCGGACGGAACGGGAAAGACGGCCGAAAGAAGCGTCGGCAAATCCTGTCGTAAGTGCGGGAGACGCCACTGTGACCGGTGGTTGGTGAATCGTGAAGTTCATGAAGAACCGCTGACGGTAGGTGTTTAGGAGTAACGAGGAGTAGGGCAAGACCATCGGGTCTAACGTTGTAGTGGTGTAATACACCATGCCGCAGGACAAACAAGTGAAAGGAAGAACCGGAAGGCGAAGGTTCCAAGCGATCAAGGTTGGCGCACAAGGTGGCATCAAGGCGTTGCTCGTCGGTGACGTGGGGCAGTTGAGAAACAGATAAAGCGCAAGCGTGGTATCGGTGTCAGTAATGACGGGTGATTCGTCCACTGGATAACGTGAAAAAGTGTCTGCGTCTTGATGTAAACGGTCCGATTCGTTTATGAATATTCTTGTAAGCGCAGAGCCCAGTGACCAAGCCGACCGGTAGCACCCTTTAGTGACGAAAGCGAGCAGAGTGCATGATGGTCCGTGATTACCGAGAAGTGCGTCCCATACTAATATGGGCGGAATTTAGAAACTGCCTGGATGAGAGGCAGGCATTCGCGCTCTGTAATCGAATAGTTGCTCTCCGCTCTTGAGGCGGCGGCTAGCGTAGGCGATGGCTCGATCTTGTCCCCGTTGGCGTTGCGAATCGCCAACCTCCACCAAAGATGTTAGGCGAACGATGGATTAATTGAACACTCAAGACTATTTACAAAGTTTATTTACAAAAACAACGGCAGCACTGACCAGTTCAGCCGACAGTTCGAGAATCAGGAGCACTTCGTCTTCGTCGGGGCGCCCACGCGCATCGCCCAAAAGAAACACGCGATATGCATGTACGAGCTATATTTCCTGGAAAGTGTTCTAGGCGCGTGAGTAGAAGAAAATGAAGAGCACAGCAGGGAGCTGTCTCGTGCATCGCGCAGCCGCCTCCATTCTGTGGGAGCAACTAGGCGCGTTCGTCCCGCAGTGCTTCATCTAAACAATCCAGCAAGCTTTCCAGGACGCGACCAGCGGCAACTCCTTCTTTTCCGCCCAGCAAAACTCTTGCGACGTCTCGTGTCAGTCATGATGCAACGGCCTCAATTCGATGCCATGACTTCGCACCAGGACACAAAGACGACTGGCCACGGATTTCGCCATGCTGCTCAACAAGACGACGGCTGCGGCCGCATTCGGGGGTCAGCAACTGTGTCCGCACAAGGTCACCCTCGATCTAAACGTTCTCGTGGGTGGACGAAACGCGGCAGGGATCCCGGGGTCTTTCCTTCTGGCGGCTGCTACGTATCGGCGTTCCATTGGTCCGGAGATGCTTGCCGAAGCGTCTTGGTCAACGGAACAGTCGACAGGTGAATATTTTTACATGTTCTATGAGCGTAACCATATCATTTCTGAGAGATATAGTTTAAAACTAGCCTCCATGCAGTGCTCTAGCGAGACGTCACCCTCATCTTGGTGGCACCGTACACACAAGGTCCGTGGGAATGATGGCGCGAAACAATTTTAGGGTTATTTTGGATTCTTCTTATCACTTAGAGGCATTCCGAATAGAAACCTGCATCTCTTTTGTACATTGAGTGCGCAGGCGCCTTCAATCTGTTCAGCGGGCATGTTGAAGCTTGCCTAAATGTGTTTCATGTACCGAAGAAGGCCGAACACAAAGAGAACAAACGCTACACTGCGTTTGCTTCGTGAGGGTGTGTTCTTTTAGTGTAAGCCTTATTGGATTGCCTGTGATGCTTTCAAGTAACCAAAAGCTGAGGAAGGAGAAGTATTTTGTTTGTAACCGGGTATTTGCCCCTGGCAGGTTGTTTTCGGTAATAAAACGTAGAAAATCATGGTTAGGTGCCATCTGCTTTTGACAACACTTCTAGAGGAATGACGATTTTTTTACATATGCGCCCAGGCGCCTAATGCATTGCTGTACGATTAGGCTCTGAATAAAATAATAATAAAGATAAATAATTTGATCTTTTCTTACTTACATGCTGTTTAAGTGTTTAGCATTGAAATTCATTATGTGAACGAAAAATATGATAAAGGAGAACAAATAAACTATCAAGTAACATTTATCAACCATGATGCAAAGAGTCTGATTTGCTGCGAAATTTTTATACTGTAGCGGGAAGCCCCACCAAGGAGTCAGCCATTGTGGTCGCGGGTCTGCTGGTGCAATCTCGGCGTGGCTTCTCGCTCCAGCTTCACCAACCAAGACGAGGGTTCACAGGAGGCGGAACGAGCTCGCAGCTGGTACAGTGTGTCATCCCAGGAGCCGCCAACCCCACGTCCTGAAAAACTCCGCCCACCGCCTGACCATAGCAGGAGCACTGCGCAGTCCTGGCCACAGTTCCAGCGGCGGTGCTTGGCGCAAGGGCGGCGTGTCTCGCTGCGAGTGCACCAACAGTTTTTGCGTGGATGGCTCCGCGCGTGGAGTCGAGGAGCCCGCCGTCGTCGCCTTCGACGCGCTGCCCCGTCCCACGGCGAGCACCACGGGAGCTTCAACGCACGTGCGGGGAGTTCCAGTTCCGCGTGGCCGAGCACTGCGCCGCTATTGCGACTTTGGCGGAGTAATTTTCACACGGATTCTCGCAGTTTTCAAGCAGTACAAGGACGTCCTGGCTTTTCTTCCGGACATTATAGGCTTCCATAAAATCGGCTCTGCAATCGTCGATCCGGAAGCCTGACGGCGCGCGCGAAACTTTCCCGAAAAGGCGTATCTCGAGAATTCCGCGGATGACGCGGCTCACAGTAGACGGGAACATTTCTGCGTTGTATTTTTTTCGTCGAGTCCTGTCGGAACTTGAATGCCGCTTCACTCTAAGATCAGCGAGGTGTTACATTTTTTGTGTTTTTAAGTAAATATATTGTCACGTGTGCGATATTCGTAGTTTTTCCTGAATATTTCCTTTTTAGAGGGCCATCCTTTTTGCATTCTCGGAATTAACGCATATCTCCTTGTTATAACGGTCATGAGATGGCACATCTTGACTTCACATATACCTAGCTTACAATGAACAAAGCCAATAAAAGGGGAAGAGGGGACACATGAAGCACTGCGATCTTTGTCCCCGCTTCGCTCTTTTTTCGTCCTTGTTTATCGTCCACTACGTACGTGAAGTTAAGATCTACCAATTCGTTCAAATCGCCGCACCAATCAAATTAATTTCTCTTTGCCTGGCAGGTATAACCTGCGACTTAGTAGCTTATACCTATATCTCCTGTTTAGTTTACAGTTAGGACGTCTCATATCTAACTTCAGGGAAAATGGTAGGCTGCACACGTTTAAGGTGGCCAGTCAGCCGGCAATAATTTCTGAAGGGATACTGACTAGACATCCGAACTAAAAACTAAAAACGCAACAGCAGAGGGGAAGATTAAGATAATAAATTTATGGATTGCCTCACACCCATAGCTGATTAATGTGTATACACAAATGACGTCGCCCTTTACAAAACCAAGGAGGTTCGAGTCGACGGGCATGCTTTTCAACACGCAGCATTCTTTACAGGCATCGCCCTCGGGGTCACGGATAATAATAATAATAATATTTGGGGTTTTACGTGCCAAAACCACTTTCTGATTATGAGGCACGCCGTAGTGGAGGACTCCGGAAATTTTGACCACCTGGGGTTCTATAACGTGCACCTAAATCTAAGCACACGGGTGTTTACGCATTTCGCCCCCATCGAAATGCGGCCGCTGTGGCCGGGATTCGATCCCGCGACCTCGTGCTCAGCAGCCCAACACCATAGCCACTGAGCAACCACGGCGGGTCGGGGTCACGGATAATAGAAGCCGTTCAATGCTTGGCGTTATGACAAAATGTCCTGAGCTGCCGCGGTGGCTTACCGACTATGGTTTTGCACTGCTAAACAGGAGGTCGCGGGATGAAATCCCGCCTGCGGCGGCAGCATTTCGATGGGCCTGGAATGCAAAAACGCGCGTTTCCAGTGCATTGAGGGCACATGCGGGTGAAACTTAGCCTCGGGTTCCCCATTGAGGCGGGCCCCTTAATGAAATTGCAGTTTTGGCGCGTGAACTCCTGGAATTAAATAAAATTAAACAAAATATCCTTTACATGTGGGTGCGGTTTGAAGGCAACATATAGAACCGTTGGGCCGTTGTTAGGGTGTTGGTTGGCGGTAAAGTTCAGCTGCAGGACCGCCCTGCACTGGTGTCCATTGATGAGTTAGACGTGGGGTTCTCGCTGCTCCATTTATTGTGAGTGAGACGGAGTGTCGCCGTTTCATCGATGCCTGGAGGCTTGACAGGCATTACACAAGTCTGCCTGTGCCTCGATTTCGTTTAGTTCTGTTTGAACCTTCAGTTCCGCTCACTCGGTGGTCGGTAGCACGCCTATTCCAGCGTTTCTTCTCTACTTTGTAGCGTTGTGACCAGGCCGTGGTGCTTGTTCATTTCCCGGAATACTATTGTGCACGGGTACCCAGACAATGTGGAAATCTTTGACTTCATTTGTAAGCAACATGACTCAGCGATACATGTTGATTTTGTAAGGGGTGCAGTCACAAAATAGGATTATTTATTATAAACTATTTGCTTTAGGCTATGTGGATTATTGTGGCCGGTTGACAGGGAACTTTGCAGCACGTGCACCCTCCAAGTGTGTCCTAATATGCAGCTATGCGTCACTGTGTCCGTCTTGCACTGATGCATCAGAGTACATACGAAACGCGATGCGTGACGCCCCTAGGCTGGATAATGTGCTCGTACCATGTCCTTTTGCTTGAGTTGCCCGTTTATATAGAAGAAAGGAACGACATAACGAAACGATGCAATTCCCGCCAAAGACGCATATTTAGCAAAGTGTGCTAGAACAAATAATTTCATTTACTGGTAGTAATTCTATCTATCTATCTATCTATCTATCTATCTATCTATCTATCTATCTATCTATCTATCTATCTATCTATCTATCTATCTAATCTATCTATCTATCTATCTGTCTTTCTGTCGGTCTGTCTGTCTGTCTGTCTGTCTGTCTGTCTGTCTGTCTAACTAACTAGCTAGCTAGCTAGCTAGCTAGATAACTAAGTGACTGACTAACTTACTAACCGTTTTCCCGCCAATCGGGGTCACTGTGTAGTCCATGGTCCAGTGGTACGCTACCGCACGTGGCTGCCGTGCGGAATGAACAGGATTTAAAACCTACCGTCGTACCACTGCCAACAGGCCATTGCTGCAAGCGGTGGTGGGAGCTTAATGAGGAGGAAGACTCCGTCTGCAAGAATATTGTCGAGCTTGACTAGCCTCTTTCAAACAAGCCTGTTTTGTAATGGTCAAAATGTTTGGAGCTTACCCGGATTTACATTTTATTTAAAGCTTTCCCTCTCTCCATTGCATTTAATCGCCAGCATCTTGAACAATCCCCGTAGTGGTTACGAGGAGGTCGTCTACGAGTACGACTGCAAGCATCTCTTGAAGCTGCCGTATATGACGATATCACGTGCAACCAGCCTTAACACCTATCTGTGACGAACGCCCGGGGAGAGCTCAAGTTACACCACAGGGACGCCATATGGCAGGCTCTGCACACCAATCTCTCATTGACGAAATAACTGGACACGCAAAGGACAGGCTGCACACGATCATACAACATGACCAGGAGTTCTTCGACAAACACATCTTTGAAAAACACGTCATTCTCGTCGCCATCTACTTGCAGTCGCCCGATGCGTACGTCAGGCACCTCGAAGGAGGAGGAGGAGGAGGAAATAAAAAGAGAAGGCATGGATGTTAACTAGACATGCGTCTGGTGGCCTCCTCTACTCTGGGGGATGGGAAAGAGGGAATAGAAAGGTGTGATAGAGAGAGTGGGAGGAAAGGGTGGAAAGGCGTGGAGAGCTCGCACACACACGCGGAGGGCCTGAGCAAGTCAAAGGCGTTCACATAGGCTAGTCGCCTCAAAACAGACAAAAGTGCATTCAACAGCTTCACTTCGAGCGAGACCCCGTAGGGAGAGGCGTCTTCGCGGTTCGCAGCACCACCTGGCACCCATCAAGCGTTATGACCTCGTCGGGCACTGAATGGGCTTAAAGTCAAGGTGCAGTGCCGTCGCCGTGTGCAACAACATTGTCAGGCGCTGTTTTGGGGTCAAATTCATTAGGCTACGTTTGTCGCCCCACGTTGACGATACGCTAGTGTACAGCAGCGGAGGAGACATCTCCATGGGTCAGGCAACTTACAACGGCCAAAACATCGCCGTCATCGCCTTCCACGTCAGTCTCAAAGCCATCTAAGAGATGGTGCAGCGATTCATGTCAATCCACCTAATAGCTGACACCAAGACTGCGTTCATACCTTCGTACGACGGTGCTTGGGAACGAGACATGCCCCTCGCCCCCTGCGGGGTCCTTAACATCAACCTCTTGAAGTTTCAAAAACGTGTGGATCCGCCGTACACGAGGGAGGCGTATGGCGTCAAGCTGGACTCCCTCGACATTGTGCCCATGGCAAGGGCTGGAGGTGTGTTCGATTAAAACTTCGTCCGCGTAAGCAGAAACATGAGAACTCACACGCATGCGTCGTACGTGTCTGTCCAGCACCCTATGCTAGCGTGAATGAAGCTCGCGAATCCACGCAAAATGGTCGCTTGACTGGCCGCTCCGGGAACTTTGCGTTTTTTCAGGAGCTTCTTTCACGCTCAGAAAAACACTTTTATGTAACCAGTATTTAGCAACAGAAACCTGTATCGGGAGTTTTTCATGTTGCTCTACAATTTTCACCTTGACATTTTTCATCTAATTATAATATTCGAGAGGTTGAATAAGAATTAAGATTTATTAAGCAATTAGGCCTAATTAAAAGAATAATCCGATTATATCCAAGCGACCGTGAACAACATTACTTTAATTCGGTACACCTACGTGGCATTTGCATATTTTAAATCTTGGTGCATGATAGTTGGGACATCCAGTTACAGAGATATCAGGTTACGCGAACATGTGTATTCTTTGCTTCCCAGAGTAGCTGCTTTAGTGATAGCACGTGTTTTATGCATTGATTTTCTCTTAGTCTTTCCTTCCTTTGTCTCTAAGCAAAAATAATTAGCCCTTTCACAACTTTACAGATAAAATAATGTTTTCCCCATAAATTCATTTCGATATAAAACAAACGATTGCATCACGTTCAGTGTTGACTCTAGGAAGCGCGATAAATTTTAAGGAAGTTCAAAGCGTGTCACAAAGGCCACGGTGCACAGCCAAAAGGCGCAGAGTACGCAAGCACCTATCGGCGCGCAGCTTTAGAAGCTTGGGGAATGCAGTGCGTAGATTCCAATGGCCAACGCCGAAGAAGAGATCGAATTGAATTCAGCTGTTTTACATTCCAAAACCACGATTTACTTATGAGGCACGCTGTAGTGGAGTAGACCGGATTAATTTTGGCCACCAGGGCATACTTAACGTGCACCCAGTGCAGCCGCAGAAGATATAATACGGGCGTTCTCTTAGACAGCTTTTAGCATGTATCGTGGCTTGAAACTTTGGCACAGCTAATCATTACGTGCTCTTCTCCTTAAAATAATGCTTCCAAATATATGTCGTAGCGTCCTTCAGCTTGGAACCGAAAGTAAAAGCTTTCAGTAACAAAAAAAAAATCCCAATCGCAACGTGCTTGCGTACGCGGCGTTAGCTTCGTTGCTGTTATCACGGACGTTGTTAAGATTGCGGTCGTCGTTGTCGGCTTCTCTACTGATGTTTCCGGTTCCACTTACGTTTCCCTTTGAGTGCCTGTAAAAAACGCTCTCGAAAAAAAGGTTCCTAAAAACGTATAATAACGGGTACAAATACAAACTTTATCAGGCCATACTATGCCTATCTACAAACTGTTTGCTATAGCTTCAAAAATTCGGACTTATCGAGTGTTGCCTTTACTAAGAAGACTCTGTGAATGCTGCGGTTGGGTCTTAGCCGAGGTCTGTTATGGTGTGCAGTCATGGACCTAGTGCGATATTTGGATGAAATGTAGTTTATTTCGTTACAATGGATTGACAGTGATGCGTTATCACCTGGAGCGAATATGTACACACGCAACGTTACACAAATTTACGTTCATAAGAGAAGCTAGAAAGCTGGCCTAGTTGATTTGATTAGTGAGACATATTTATGGTACTGACAAGAAAAAAAGCGAACATGCAACACAAAGACAGGACGGGCACTGAAGTGCGTCCCAGTGCCGTCAGTGCCCGTGGTGTGTTCTTCATGTTGCGGGTTACCGTTTTTCTCAGCGCGGTGAGCTTGTTCCAATCTTTAATTGTTCAGCTACCCACATACATAAGTGCTCATTGGTAATGTCTGTGTTCCCAGGAATGCGGGTATATATACAAATCAGGCCATCCTCAAAGAAATGTCACGTGGTATTTCGAAGAATGCGTACAGCAATATCGTTCTCGCTGTTTCATTCTTTTCTTTTTTTGTTTTTTACCTGGGTAGTAATTACTAGTACTTGCGGCGTTGCTACTTCCAGTTACTGAGATTTTAAAGAAATTTATAACAAGGTGATGCTAACTTACGGTTATTGAAATTTTATAGAAGTTCGTGACACGACCCAAGCTTTTTCAATTTTCAATTTCTGTTGCAGCTTTTCGTAGCTCTTGTTTAGGTTTGATACGCAATTAACGGCACTGCGACGAACTGCTGGCTAGTTTTCACGCAATTACTGCGCTTTTTTAATCAATTTTACAGTTTTCTGGAGAAAAAGTGCCTCTGTAACCAACTGGAGCCAATGCGTAAAATGAAAAACACGAAAAAAGTATTTTAGGGGAAATTCACAAGCGGCAAGTGATTCACAATTCAGAAGTGATCACGTACTCCCAACGGGATACACTGTGGACCAATATTACTTCTTTAAACAATGCAAGGCGTTCGGAGGCAGCTTCACGAGGCGCCTTCGCATATTGAAAACGAATGCCGTGCCCTGCAGAGAACGGTGTAGAGTTGAGTTTTCTGCGCTGAAATATTCGATCACGAAATAATTAAAGAAGGCAATTGCCGTTAAAGGAATTATTTATTCCTACTGATATATACCGTGAAGAAGTTTGTGTGCGCCCTCTCCGAACCGTACAGTAGAGAAGACATGACCACTCGAGGGTGTCCGCCTTTGTTGACATAAAGCAGGCATGTGACACATGATTGCTTTAGGAATTCTCAGAGAACATATCTATGGTGTCGACGAAATGTAAGTTACAAAATATCAGAAAGGAAACTTTTGTTCCAATCAGTGTCTATTATTTCGTGCTGCTGCTTCTGCGCCTTATGGCATAGAGGCGTTAGCATTACGTGAATGTTATTGTGCGTCGTGATGGCATTTATAACGTTTTTGCGTAGCTCTGACTGTTTCCAAGTTTTTTAAGTACGCTTTTCTGCTGGTCGGCAAACCTCAGCCGAAGCACTTATACAGGCCCAGAAGTTGACACCAGAGGCGCCACCGTCAGGAGAAGCCAATCAGTGATCCGCGCTCGCTCGGCCGCAGCCGCGCGCTCCAGCCGTCCGGGAAAGACGGCCATGTTTCTTGGCCAGTTATTATTATTTATGCATTTACAATAAGAAGGATAGTCAAGGTCGGCTGCGTTTATAGTTCGTTGAGGATTACCAAGCAAGTGGCTGATTGCCGCACATTGAGAGATCCGACGGTGGAAACGCGCTAGAGTAAAAATAACCGAGAAGGCTCACCCAATAAACTTGGGCTCTGAGAAAGTGCACAACGTAGAAATCCCCCACAGTTATATCGATATGTTAAGTGACGTCGAGTGGAACATCATTGGATCAAGTAAGAATACACCTTCTGCGTCAATCTAGAATATATTCAACATTGTGCTGAGCAATTTTGTCAGCAAGTTCAAAACTGCTGAATCAGCGAAAAAAAAAAGTCTAAAAAGAATACTGCCTTTTATTCTTGATATTTTGCTCTTTCAAGATCCAGCAAAGTCAAGCTCACCAGAAGGAACTTCCGTTATTTAATAATTCGTGTGTATATATATATATATATATATATAAAATAGTGGATCGTCTGGCGTAAAAAACGACCTGCACATCCTGCGACTCGGTAACGGCTATTCATCGGCATATGTCTATGGCTGCATATTGGATACTCATTTTATTCACATAGAGTAGAGATTTTTCTTTTGTAAATATTCGGTATTATTTCCCTAACAGAGGGGCCAATATAATTTGCCAGTCAGCCTTCATTCCTTTGGCGTCTGGCGTTGTCTCTTGCCGAAAAATCACGAATTATACCACGTGTAATTACCAACAGCACAAAATTTGACAGTCACTCCTGTGTAAGCGAAAGAGGATGAAGGCGACAGCCTGCGCGCCGTCCAGTCTAACCTGCGTCCTAAAGTGCTAAAGCAGCCCTAAAGCCTTCACATTTTCATTCAAATGCTGTTACTTCCTCTTACTTGTTTTCTCCCACCAAAGGTCACGGGCTCGAGTGCCTTAATTAACTCTATGGTGATTATATATGTGCCCTAATTAACTTCGCCTTAATTACCACAAAGGGTCGATGGTTCGACTCCCTCTATAGGCCGTATGTTCAACCCCCACGAAAGGTTGAGGTTCTGACTCCAATTTTGCTGCCATGGAATTTTGGTGCCATTGAATTTACCGGACCGCGACATTTTCGACCCATGAGCCATCTAAGGCTTGCACCTTAAAAACAGAGACCGTTCAAAACACATTTTTCTTGCGTCTCTGATCTTGTGTCTTTCCTCGTTCCTATTGATTGTGCTGTAGTTAAATATGAACCGGTTGACTCTTACCCACTTCCTTTTGTAATAAAGGTAATATAGATTTCGCGCATCTTCGAGGTTGGTTTCGTTTGGTGCCTACGGTTGAGACCCAGCCCACTAAAGAGGATCGGCCACGATCCGGGCGGCGGTACATAAAAAAGAAAATACTTAAATAGAATGTTGTAATTGCAGAATGAGATCATGAATCAATACTAATCGTTAATACAAATTTTCGGGATTTATTACTGTAAAATTTGAATTAATAGTTTTGTGTATACATTCAGCAAAATAAAACGATAAGGTTCACATAGCAGTCTCTTTGTTTCACTTACAAAAATGCATATGGCGCCGCATACGTTCCTATTGCTTCGAGTGCAGCACTTCACTGGCGCATCAATTCGGCTCGTCCTCTTTTCTGGTTAAGCAGGCTTGTTGCACAGAAACACGCAGCATGTCATGAACGGGTCCACCTCGCGTCACGTGATGCAGCCCCGAGACAGCGTGCCACGAGCAATGCGTGACCACGAAAGGGCGCTGATGATCACGTGATCCGCGCGAGTCACGATCCAGCCACCGGCCCAGCTCGGCTCCAGGGATTAGCGCCCAGCATCGCGTCCAAACCTAGAGGCGGTCCAGCTCCGCGGCCCATAATGGCGATAATGCCGATGGACTTGAGGCGACGACGATGCTCCAGCGACAACGTAAGGCCCTTCCCTCACACTTAGTTATGTTCGTCGCTGCGGTAAAGAAGAGATTTTTCCGACGCAGCGGTATCTAACCGTTGGTGTATGTCGCTGTGCTCTTGAGCTCGAGGTCGAGGTTTTGACTCTCGTCCTAGATAGCCGCATTTCGATGATGGCCGCATTGCTATTTTCTTAGACGGTGAAGAGATTGCTACGAAACACGAACTAGAGGATCAAGTTGAAAGTAGCATCCGGCACAATTTGAAAAAAAAAGAAGAATAAGTAAAACACTTCTGATCTCGGCACAGCTTCATGGAAACTACGAGGAAGTGCTATGTTCAGTGATTCGGCAGTCAATCTTTAAGCAAGCTGTGAACCGGGGACGGAAATGCACAGCGTTGTGCGTGAAGTGAGTCACTGCGTAATAAACGCAGGCAATGCTAAACACGCATTAATGTTGTGTAGGCGCCTTTATACTGTATTGGCATTTGAAGTTTAGTTGATAGTACCGGAAAGTGGCCGCGGTAGGTGCGCTGATGTGGATATACGGCAATGCTGGGCACGGCCAAACCAGAACTATTCCATTTGTAGTAAGGCTATCTTTGCGTTTTACCGTTCACATACATCTCCTATATGTTGATTAACATGTAGAAGGACTATTTGCAGCTGGTTCGTCAGCCTGCGCATGGTCAGTTTCTGTGGTCACTTATAACAAATGGAGTTACGATTATGCTTTGGGAAGTGACTTTGACATAATGAGTAAAGAAATGAATGCTTATGGCGCCCCAAACTTATGTTTCTCAGTTACCTGGTAGCGGGGTGGCGGCTTCAAGGTCGAGGTTCTCTAGTGCTCGATGGTGCCTCTGGGAATGGAGTAGGCAAAGCTCTGACGTGCAACGACAGGCTGCGCAAGTTCAGTTACATCTCCGTGGTTCTCCCTCCTGATTGGCTTGCGCAAGGTGCAGGACAGCCAACATATTTTTCGACAAGCTGTACACGCTTGAACTCTCTCAAAAGTGAAGTGGATACTTCTGAGTCACTGTTAGAATGAAGCTGACCTATAATTATTCTTGAAGTAAGCAAACGGCAAATAGCGGACACCCAGTGCATTCGTCTGCCATTTCCGCTTGCACTTTGGTGCAAGCGAAAATATATAATGTATAGCAATGATTATAGTCATCGCCAGGCTTCTTTGTTAACAAGCAACTTGTGGGTAGGCCTTTCAGAGAGAGCTCCTTAGTCATAGCCCGTGTGTGTGCAGCTCACTACTCGGGATTGCAGCACGTATCAGAAAAACGTCATTTTATCGCTGTGGAACGTGAAAATAGGCAGGCGTACAGACCCGACGGGTGTTTGTCCCCAGGTTTGCGAGACGAGACCATGGAGAGGCCGCCTGCGAGAGTACCCCGAGTGCCTGGTCGGCAGCTGTCCCGGCCTGTGGCCGTCGGTGAACCAGCTCGCTTCCAGCCTTCGCTGCCCGCGGATCAGCCGGAACCATTCTCGGGTGGACCTCGACAAGTCGTGCACAGCCAACGCAGCCGACAGCGGCTTCCTCCTTGCGGAGCGGTCCCAGCGCAACATATCGCTCTTGGTCGTCAACATCGAGCTGCGCAAAGGACGGCTGACCGCGGCTTGCCTGCGCAGACGCGCGGTTCCTGCAGCGTTGAGCTTGCAGCACAGGCACTCGGTCGAGCTGGTTTACTGGATACTGATGGACTACCGCTGTGTAGACATCGTGGAGCTGTGCGAGTCGCACATGTCTCCAAATAAGTTTCTGTTCCGGAGCGAGTTCCAACTCATCCGAAAACTGAGGCCCGCCAAGCTCTGCTACCACCTGCTGGACGACAACCCGCCTAGGAATCTGACTGACTCGCTCCGCTCCCCCGTGACCACGTTCGACATGCTGGAGTCTAGGAGCGTGCGCTTCTCGAGAGTCAGCATTCACGAGCCGAGTGAACTGCCCGACAGGTTCGAGACCATGCGCGCGCTCCTCTTCCGTGAGAACAAGTGCGACGTGCCCGATGCTGAGGCGCTGATTCGCTGCTGCACCACGCACCGTAGTCAGGAAAAGATTCACGTCGACGAGACGTTCAAGTTGATCGTCTGCTGCTATGTGCTGGCCGAACTAGTATCCCGCAGCGCGGTCATCGAGAAGCTTGTCATGAGCCGCTGTGTGCACAGTGCGCCCCACGAGTTCGCAGCTCTCACGGGTTCTCGGGCCGTCGGAGATCGGTGCGAGCTGCTCGGAACGTTCGAGATGCAGAACTTCGAGCAGGACGACGCAGACATCCCGGACCTATCCAGCGCGCTGAACATCAGCGCGTACGTGAAGACACCGAACGTCACATGCACCACCACCTCCCCAGGCCTCCAATTGACTGCGGCGCCTGATATATGGCACGTCGCGACACTCGGCAAAATTTACATGAGCGGCTATTTGGTCCCTGTTGACTTCTTGAGAGAGAGGACGATCGAGGTCAATGCCACGCTCAAGAAGCTAACAGTCAGCCAGGCGTGTCTTAACAGAGATTATGACTCGCGGCTTGTAGATGCTCTGTCGGTCAACTGGATGCTTGAGCTCTCGAGCCTCGGCACGGTAGTGCAGCCGGGTCTGGGAAATTTCTGGGCGCAAGTCGGCGAGAGAGACCAGAGAAGCAGGATAGAGCTCACTTGCTGCTACGCTGCGACCGACGAGGTGATCGGTTGTCTACAGTGCGTCCTCAAGATCTCGCACGTCCCATTAGAACTACCCGTTTTTCTGGCCTGGCCCGAGTACCAGGAACTCGATCACGGATTCTACTATTGGAACGCAAACGTCTGGAGTCTTCTGGTATGATGGGCCATAACTTGGCCTTCCTGCTGTCCACTGTATTCGTCAGCTGGCTGTACCTCGAGAAAGCCCTGGTGGCCTTCGCCAAGCACACTTCTCAGGCCGGGAATCAGCGCATATTTACAAGCTGGAGCCGCATCCTCTGCTCCCTCATCTTCGGTGGCTGGACGTTCGATTACCACGCGGCGACCGCCTTAAGTGACATGCTGCACAGGAGTAGCTCCCTGAACCATGTCACGTTCGACGCGGTGTTGCCCGAATCCGCCGTCTCCCTGATGGAAGGGCCGCGAGGCCTAGAAACAAATTACACGCCCTTAACCATCAGAGACTGCGAGCACCACTACCACGCGCCGAACGTGTTCGGGCTGCGCGACGGCGTTCGTGTTGCCGTCCGGCTACACACGTGAGGTGGCGGCCACGCTACTGAAAAACGTGCTCGAGAGCCGGTAGCTACTCATTAACCTGTTCCCACTGGCTGGCCTGACCGAAGCCGAGGTGGCCTAGGCGGTAACTCGGTGACAATGACACCGGAACCAACACTTCCTGGCCCTCGCTGGTATCACGAGGGAAAAAACTTTAGTGTTATCATGACCTAGCGAGTAGTCAGCACCCACGCGAGCTCAGTGAAGTTAATTTCTACAGCTGGATAAAGATAAAATGTCATAGCAAAGACTTGATATGTCGAAGACAGGACAGTAATCCTGGGCCATTGTGTCGCTTGAGTTTGACTACATATTGTAGCGAACCGAATGAGAGTACATCACGGCTAGCCGTTGCAATACTGCTGGAGATACCGAAGCTGCAGAACTAGGTGTACGCGAAGAGAGAATTGGGGGACGTTATGTGTGTTTTAGATTTGATACATGCATATCAGTTTGCGTTGGACACAATGTGTGCGGCATCAGGCGCTTGAGAACGGTTGGCTCACCGCAGTGAGAATGGCACTGGCAATACCCGCTTGCAGGATTTGACTTTTACTTCCACATTTACAATTTTTTGCGCAATTCATCACGAGCAAGTGATAAAACCAACAATTCTTGAATGACGAGATCTGGTAATGGTGCTCAACATTCTGCAGAATTACCATCCCTTCTGTTCAGTGTTCTTTTTTCTTAACAGTGTATTTTTCTCGAAGTGGTTTTTTACATTAAGTTTCAACTAAACGGCGCATAAAGTTATGTAGCTCTAAGTGGATTTTACTTAGGCCAAGAACATCAATACGGCATATTGGTTGCAACAGTTTTTTTATTCTCTCGCGAACCTTAGAACATACGCCTAAGCATAAACATATGCCTGAGCTTTAAGTGCGTTAACTATTTTGGCGTGCAATTACGCCTTGTGTAACTGACAGCTAAGGCGGTTGCGTTAACATAGCTAGTGAGATCAAGAAGGATTTCTGAAGTCTACTAAAATCGCTAGCAGTTTAGAGTTAACTAGCTTTGAAAAATGAACACTTTATTTTTGATAGAGGCCATGGCAACAAGATGTAGCTGCAAGGAGCGCTACAGAACTAGCAACGCAAAGGGCTATCCCACTAACTGGTTCCCTGTGAACTTGTGTTAAGTGCTAGTTTAAGCGTGGTGCGTATGGTGTTCCCTGTACACAGGTCCAGATAAACGCGTCTACGTAGTCATTCAGGAGGAAAGATTAAATACGTTCACGCATATATTAGCGATGTTAATGTATAGCTGTTGCTATCTACAACTTGTATAATGGTCGTTATTGGTGACCACATAGTATTTGATGGCAGGAAGTTTCATGACGGCAGTCGCAGGCAGGGGCCTTCAGATGTGAAGTTGGGGCTTTGAACGTGCTTATATAAGGCTCCGTCGCGCTTTCACCATGGAAGCTTGCGACGATGAGGGACATTAAGAATTGCAATAGTGAGGAGAGCGAGAAAATTCTACAGAAGAGCAGCAGCAGTGACTGTATAACATTTTAAACGCTCCAAGGCCAATTGCTTTTGTGGATGTTTGCCGAATTTATCAATGTATTCGTTTAGTAGGGCGAGTCGTTGAATGGTAGCACGTGTACGAACGCAGGCTGCCAGTTTATTGGTAATTCGCATATGTGCATTCACCCTCATCCTCCTTTGTTTCTCGGGTAGTTAAGACCATGCTTCAATTAAACAGCATATAATTATATGATTTTCTCGCTACGCCGTCGCATTGCTTGATAAAAACGGACAGCAGACATTATCAATTTCATTAGCTCTGAATTATTCTACAGCGACAGCAGTATTCTCCAGCTGCGAAGAGAACCACCTCGTTGTTGCTCTTGCCTTTAACTTCGGCCAGGTGCACATGAGGGGGCTTTCGCCAAGGTTCAAAATGGAAACGCATTAAAAAAAATTGCGAACCGCTAACGTTATGGTCACTACTCAGGGTGTCTACCAAGTTGACATTTCCAAATTCCCCGAGTTTTCCAGGTTTTCCCTGAGCACCTTTGCGAAATTCCCTGAATGAGTCAGATCTTTGTTTTATGTCAAGACAGGCTGACACCACGTTGCCCGATGCTGTCACTCTCTAGTAAGCATGCTGAAACAAAAAAATGACTTAATCCAGTTTGAATAGTAAGGAGTAATATATATTTTATTTAAAAAGAAAACAGAAGGAAGGTGTTAGTAAAATGCACAGCGAAAGAAATGGTAAAGCCCATTCCAAATTGAGTCGAACATTTTCAAATACGAATGAAAAGGAGATGCATACATAAGTAAATATTTTTTTAATATCAGCTATTTCTATCAACTGATAGCAAGCTCATCTGTATGAGGTCCTGAACTTTGTCACAACTAAGGTTCTCTCTCAGCAGCTGAGAAGTCAACCTCAACTGTTCTGACATACTCAGCCCGTACACAACATCTCAGTGTTGGGTTTCACTGCGTAAACAATTTATTTTGGTTTGGAAGAGGGACACCTGTGTCTCAGCATCAGCCATCACTTAGTTTTTTTTAGCTCAAGCTCCTTCAAAAAGGTGGCGGCACCCTTCCTTTCCCGTTAATTCCTCAGTGCGTCGGTCCTTTCTGTCCTCATCCTCCTTCTACCACGCTTTCACCACATGGATCATCTGAAGCATCCTCTTGGTCAGTAGTACAGTCAACATTTGATTTCTTGGACTTCCGAGGGGCCGCAAAAAAAAATTGAAAAAAAAAACGGGCAGTCTGAAAAAAATTAATGCATGTCTTTAACTGCCTTTAAGGGCTAAAATTACCACAGGCACGTCTCAAAAAGCTCTGAAGGCCTGCCAGTACGCTTTTTAGGCATATCAGGGCTTGTACTGTGACAGAAGACGACGTGCACGCATGTGTAATTAAGTAATGTATACTGTGTCCCGCGACAATTTCCCCCTTCCCACGCTTGTTATGCTTCACCGCCTAACACTAGTGTACCGAGGCGAAGCTAACTTTCGCAGACTGGCTTTACGCAACGCGCTGTTCTCTGCGAGCTTCAAAGCCAATCGCTAGGATTACAAAGGCGGAGTCGGTGCCAGTGGTGATAGCGGCGAATTCTTTCAATGAAAAACACGGCACCGCACGGCAAGAAGCTTAATAGCGAACATAGAAGCAGCTAGGCCTGACGTTGCCGCGGTGGTGGTTACGGATTTGCGGATTTGCCTGCGAGAGTGCCGGTTCGAGGCGGCGAGATAATCAAAATAGCGGCGGTGGCGGCTTTGATTAATGCCATTTCAGACCTGCAGTCGGGGCAATATACATTGACTATATGGAGTACGTGGTGGTGCCGCAAAACCGTGCAAATTATCGGGCATGTCCGAAAAATCGGGCGTCTAGAAAATCGGTCGTTAACTACTCTGGCAATACATCGTGCCGATGACACGGCGTCAATAATGATTCGTTGCGATTCCTCTGTTACTGGAGCCAGCATTAACACGACTTTCGTTCCCTTTCAATAAAGTTACAGCTAATTTTCCCTGATGGAAGCACAAATTCCCCGAGTTTTCCCTGAGTTTTTCCAGACTGTTCAAATTCCCTGAGAATTCCCGGTTTTCCCGGTTGGTAGACACCCTGCTACTGTGTTGTGTTGTGTTGGGTTTAATGGCGCATAAGCAGCTTAGGCTATCATGCGCCAAACGCAAGGTCAGAGACACCCTGCTACTATTAAAATTTTCGACATGTCTAGAAGGGTCTTTCCACCCCCTCACCCGAAGTTGAATAGGGTGCAAGCCGTTTAGCTTAGACTTCTACAGACCAGCACATATCCGTGTCTGTCCGTTCTCCACGAGGCTTACCCCGACATGCATCGCGACGACGCCTGCCCGTCCTGCGGGTAGACCTCCACTCTAGCGCACATGCACTGGGAATGCGGGTCGACATACCCCCAAGTTCATCAAGGAAGAGTGGGACTCGCTTCTGCGTAGCCTCGCTCTAGAAAAGCAAATCCTGGCTGTCCGGCGTGCCCGCGACCGGTGGGCTAGACCTGCCGGTCCCGACCTGGGACTAGCCAGCTGCGCAACAAGTTCGCGGCCTCGCTGAACCTGCAATAGTTCCTTCACTCACTCGCTACTGCATATGTATGTATGTATGTATGTATGTATGTATGTATGTATGTGTGTATGTATGTGTGTGTATGTATGTATGTGTGTGTGTGTATGTATGTGTGTGTGTATGTGTGTGTGTATGTGTGTGTGTATGTGTGTGTGCATGTGTGTATGCATGTATGTATGTATGTATTTGTGATACTATAAATCCTAAAATAAGGTTCAAAAGTTATCATGCCACTTTGGACGAAGTCGCTCAAGTATTGAAAGAAAATCAAACGTTAGTAATGAGGGAATGAAGCATTTTACATGTCAGCCTCTCTGTACCGTTGCTTTACTCATGCACAATCTGACGTACTTCTTTTCAAACCTTAGCAAGGGTGCTCGCACCAAAACAAGAAATATTACCCACTGTGACAGCAGAACCGCTACGCGATAACAGTTGTTATAAATGTGTATTTATTTCCGGATTATACCTGTGGTAAATTTTAGCGTGCTTGGCTTTTCCTCAATTAATTTCGCTCAGCCACTACTGGGAATTGAACATGAAACTAACGGTTAGAAAGCGATTGGGTTGTCTGGAAGGGTGCAGTCCTATAAAAAAAGTGAATAATTAAAAAGCGAGGCCTTCAAAAATACTTGCTATATGTTAAACTTACCTTTTGGCTCTCAATTCCGTAATATTACAGAACGATAAGTGTGGATTACATAAAAAAGTTGCGACTGTAGCTTATTGGCTGTGTCTTAAAGTTCATCTGTATGAACTAATAATAATAATATTATTTGGCGTTTTACGTGTCAAAACTACTTTCTGATTATGAGGCACGCCGTAGTGGAGGACTCCGGAAATTTTGACCACCTGGGGTTCTTTAACGTGCACCTAAATCTAAGCACACGGGTGTTTTCGCATTTCGCCCCCACCGAAATGCGGCCGCCGTGGCCGGGATTCGATCCCGCGACCTCGTGCTCAGCAGCCCAACACCATAGCCACTGAGCAACCACGGCGGGTTCTGTATGAACTAGTAGCGTATATTGTGAATCTCGAAATACGTTCATGAACAGGCTTTAGGACTCTCCTGTTCTGTATGTCTATGCAGGCCAAATTTATGTCCTAGAAATTTTCAGCTTTTTGGATCCTTTCGTGCCGCACTGCTTCGGCACAAACTTAAGCAATTGTCTCTATTTTTTTTGTAAAGCGTCAGTGAACCTTTTAACGAATGTATGTATTTCATTAAAGCAACCATGCTGCATCACGTTTGCTTTTTTATGTGTGTTTGTTTATTCTTATGATGTTGTTGTCAGTGTATAAGTTTGGAGAACGTTTCTAGAATAGTTTTACAGTCGACTCCCGATAATTCGAAGCCGCTTAATTGGAATTTTCGGTTAATTAGAAGTGAAGTGTTGGTCCGGTCAGTTTTGCATGTAATCGTATAGAAGAAATCGCTTGATAATTCGAAGTCCTCATCCAGTAATATTGTTTAATTGGAAGTTAATTTTCAGCCGGGATCCTCGAGGTGACCGTCATTCTTTGGTAGAATGTGCAATTTTTCAAGTGTTGCAACAGTTCCGTGCTCCGCGTTGGTGTCATCGCCACCGCAGCCGCCCGCAACGCCATCCTTCTTGGGGAGGCGCGATTATTCATTGCTACGGCTGCCGTGGCCTCCGCGATCAACTCCGGCGGGAGGCGAAGCGGCTCCCGCCGGAGCAGCCGCGCGTGGCCGGAGCTGATCGCGGAGGCCACGCGGGTGCCATAGGTGCACGCAGCGCTGCATACTGGCAGTGGCGAGACTGTGCGAGATTAGTCTTGCAGCGTGCGCAGCGTATGTCGAGGCGTGCGTTGGTCGAGCGCCTTTGTGCGAGTAGCTCGTAGGCTAGGTTGTTTCGACGGGTGATTCGGAATTGACTGTACCTAGTCGCACAGTTTATAGCCATGGCGAACCGTGGCTCTTATCGCACGCTTGACCTGGCAACGAAAGTCGAGGTTTTGAAGGAAGTTGAGAAGGGAGGTGCCGCCAAACAAGACAGCGTGGAAGTACGGGATCAAGCCGAACACGCTCTCAAATTACATCAAGAACAAGCGCACAATAATGGATGCATTTGAGAACGACAAGTTCAAGACTTCTCGGAAGCGAATGCGCACCGGCGCTCACCCAGAGTTGGAGAAGGCTCTGCTGGTTTGGATTAGGGAGGCCAGGAGCAACAAACTTCCTCTCAGCGGAGACATCGTTGAGATGAAAGCCCGAACGCTTGCAGCAATGTTGGGGATCGATGACTTCGTTTCGTCAGATGGATGGCTGACGCGCTTTAAAGATCGCCATGACCTGGTTTTAAAGAGCGTGTGTGGTGAAAAGGCGTCCGTTAACCAGGAAACATGCGCCACGTGGAAGGACGGAAAGCTGCGTGAATATCTCGCCGAATACAGACCGGAAGACATCTTCAATGCAGATCGAGACTGCACTCTTCTATCGGCTTCTACCAGAGAAGACCCTGACATTCAAGGACGACGACTGTGCTGGGGGCAAACGCAGCAAGGAGAGAGTGTCGGTGCTGATCGCGGCAAACATGACTGGCACGGAACGATGTCGTTTACTTGTGATCAGGAAAGCCACGAAGCCGAGTTGTTTTAAAAGCGTGAAGACTCTGCCTGTGGACTATGAGGCGAACAAAAAAGCGTGGATGACGGCCGAAATCTTCAAGAGCTGGATAAGCAAACTGGACCGCAAGTTTGCTGCTTCGAACCCCAAGGTGTTGTTCCTTGTCGATCACTGCAGTGCTCCCGTGAATGTGCCAGCCTTGAGTGCAATACGCCTCGCATTTTTGCCTGCAAACACAACGGCTGTTTTGCAGCCAATGGACCAAGGCATCATCAAGAATGGTAAAGTCCTGTACAGGCGGCACCTCCTCGAGCGCATAATTTTGTGTATGGATAGCTCCACAAAATACGAGGTGAGCCTGCTTAGTGCCATCCACATGTTAGCGCGAGCATAGGATCGTGTGAAGCAAGAAACAATCGCAAACTGCTTCAGAGCTTGCGGTTTTGTGGCAGCTTCTTCGGAGGATGCTTCTGAAATTTCAGCGGAGGAAGCGTCAACAAGCGAGCTTGACAGCACTGATTTTGGTGATGCTCTCGGGGACGTCAATTTTGAAGATTACGTCACCGTAGACAAGGCGGTCGAAACGTGCGGTGCGCTGACGGATAGCGAAATTGTAGATTATTCGGCCCCAGGAAGCGACCCAGGAAAGCGACGATGACGTTGAAGGCGAGCCGCAACCTAAGGCTGCCGATGTAGCTGCGGCCCTTGCTTTCGCGGAGCGCTTCTTTGCCGCTGAAAGTAACGCGGAAGAAGCGTTCCGCCATATCTACAGCCTGCAGAACTTGCTTTCAGCAGCGCGATTCGGCAAGAAGCAAAGCAAGAAGACAGACGGTTTTTCTTAACGAAAATACTCGATTTCGCCACAAATAAAGTGCTGTTTTTTGTGTTTTGTGCTTAATTGGAAGTTCGTTTAATTCGAAGTTTTTTGCGGTCCCCGTGAACTTCGTATTAACGGGAGTAGACTGTAACTTCTTTTTCCATCATTTGCTAGGAAAACGTCCGAGCAATTACCTAGCCTAAGCATCGGCATTGTGGCAGCGCAGAGGACCTTCAAGTACAACATATCCTTACACCATATTTATATTTGTTTGTGACCAGCCAGTGTAGACCAGCGGCTGTAGCACTGTGCTGCTGGGCTCGACGTCGCGGATTCCACATGCCACATTCCTGTATGCGAGGTCGGAATGCATGAAGGCCCGTGTACCGTGCATTGGATAGATGCTGCAAAATCCCTGATGGTCATATTTGTTCAGTAAGCTCCACTACGCGGCATTCGTCATAATTCAAATGTCCTTGCACGAAACCACCCGACTTTAACATTATGCGATGTCACTGGATTCTTCAGTCGCGCAGTCACTGTTCTGCAAGTGTGGACGTGCTAAGCATTGGTTCAGTTTGGACGAAGCTGCTGAAAACTACGTGTGCACAGTTCTTCGGATTAACATCACGTCGAGATTTGTTGCGTCCCCCCCAACCGCGAGCCTGGAAAATTCTCCGTCGCATAGAAGTGCCGTTGGTTACGCAGGAGCTTTAGAAATTTTGTGGCTTTTCCGGTGGACATGATGGAAGCCTTCGGGCTGATTTTAATACTTGTGGTCGCTTCATCGTAGATTTCTCTGAAACAGTATCGCTATATGTCTACTAACGCATCTGTAGGGTGAGTGCAAGAAAATGATGTAAGTGCACACCACAATGTACTTCACTACGTGTATTAGGCTTATCAATAATTTTCGTGCACACTGTTAAAAAAACCAGTCATATTACGGTAAAACAACCTGCTAACTCTTGATGCCAGGGAGTTCCCGTAACGATACATGATACTACTGCAGCCGTAGTTACCAACCAACATTTTCAATGCTGTACCACAAGAAACTACCATTAAAGCCGTAGTACCTCCCAACGTTGCCGATGCCGTACCATGAATGAAAACTTTTAAAGCCGTAGTTACCTACCAACATTGTCAATGCCGCACCACGGCTGAACAGTTATATAACTGTAACATGCAAGTTCAGGGTCGGAACCGCAACTGGCGCACAAGGGATCTCACCTGTGAGAAATTGTGACTGGAATGACACTGTAATGAATTTGTACGGTTGCTGTGCTGTTGTGCAGGTTTCATGAGTAATGTAAATACTATCATAAAATAATGCAACATAAGTAGACGGAAGAAAAGGAATCTCAACACCAGCAATTGCGACAGGTGCTCGTGTGTCACTCCTTTCGTTCTGTCTTGTGCAGCATTCCCCATTGTTGTAGCCATCTGTTACGTCGTCTAATTAAATTGGAACTCGCGCAGTCGAGTCCATTAGGAAATAAAGATGTTAACCAGAATAATGAACAAAGCGACCTTTAGGTTCTTGTATGGGAATTAGGACAATTAGGACAGGCCGCCATTGGAATCTGAACCTGGCAACGTTTAACGTTAGAACGCTATCTAGTGAGGCGAGTCTTGCAGTGTTATTGGAGGAATTAGAGGGTAGTAAATGGGATATAATAGGGCTCAGTGAGGTTAGGAGGACAAAAGAAGCATATACAGTGCTAAAAAGCAGGCATGTACTGTGTTACCGGGGCTTAGCGGAGAGACGAGAACTAGGAGTCAGATTCCTGATTAATAAGGAAATAGCTGGTAACATACACGAATTCTAAAGCATTAACGAGAGGGTGGCAGGTCTTGTTGTGAAACTTAATAAGAGGTACAAATTGAAGGTGGTACAAGTCTATGCCCCTACATACAGTCATGATAACCAGGAAGTCGAAAGCTTTTATGAAGACGTAGAATCGGCGATGGGTAAAGTCAAAACAAAATACACTATACTGATGGGTGACTTCAATGCCAGGGTAGGCAAGAAGCAGGCTGGAGACAAGTCAGTGGGGGAATATGGCATAGGCTCTAGGAATAGCAGAGGAGAATTATTAGTAGAGTTTGCAGAACAGAATAATATGCGGATAATAAATACCTTTTTCCGCAAGCGGGTTAGTCGAAAGTGGACGTGGAGGAGCCCGAATGGTGAGACTAGAAATGAAATCGACTTTATACTCTGCGCGAACCCTGGCATCATACAAGATGTAGACGTGCTCGGCAAGATACGCTGCAGTGACCATAGGATGGTAAGAACTCGAATTAGCCTAGACTTGAGGAGGGAACGGAAGAAACTGGTACACAAGAAGCCAATCAATGAGTTAGCGGTAAGAGGGAAACTAGAGGAATTCCGGATCAAGCTACAGAACAGGTATTCGGCTTTAACTCAGGAAGAGGACCTTAGTGTTGAAGCAATGAACGACAATCTCATGGGCATCATTAAGGAGTGCGCAATAGAAGTCGGTGGTAACGCCGTTAGACAGGAAACCAGTAAGCTATCGCAGGAGACGAAAGATCTGATCAAGAAACGCCAATGTATGAAAGCCTCTAACCCTACAGCTAGAATAGAACTGGCAGAACTTTCAAAGTTAATCAACAAGCGTAAGACAGCGGACATCAGGAACTATAATATGGATAGAATTGAACAGGCTCTCAGGAACGGAGGAAGCCTAAAAACAGTGAAGAAGAAACTAGGAATAGGCAAGAATCAGATGTGTGCGTTGAGAGACAAAGCCGGCAATATCGTTACTAATATGGAGGAGATAGTTCAAGTGGCTGAGGAGGTCTATAGAGATTTATACAGTACCACTGGCACCCACGACGATAGTGGAAGAGAGAATAGCCTAGAGGAATTCGAAATCCCACAGGTAACGCCAGAAGTAAAGAAAGCCTTAGGAGCTATGCAAAGGGGGAAGGCAGCTGGGGAGGATCAGGTAACAGCAGATTTGTTGAAGGATGGTGGTCAGATTGTTCTAAAGAAACTGGCCACCCTGTATACGCAATGCCTCATAACCTCGAGCGTACCGGAATCTTGGAAGAACGCTAACATAATCCTAATCCATAAGAAAGGGGACGCCAAAGACTTGAAAAATTATAGACCGAGCAGCTTACTGTCCGTTGCCTACAAAGTATTTACTAAGGTAATCGCAAATAGAATCAGGAACACCTTAGACTTCTGTCAACCAACGGACCAGGCAGGATTCCGTAAAGGCTACTCAACAATAGACCATATTCACACTATCAATCAATGATAGAGAAATGTGCAGAATATAACCAACCCTTATATATAGCTTTCATTGATTACGAGAAAGCGTTTGATTCAGTCGAAACCTCAGCAGTCATGGAGGCATTATGGAATCAGGCTGTAGATGAGCCATATGTAAAAATACTGGAAGATATCTATAGCGGCTCCACAGCCACCGCAGTCCTCCACAAAGAAAGCAACAAAATCCGTATAAAGAAAGGTGTCAGACAGGGAGATACGATATCTCCAATGCTATTCACAGCATGTTTACAGGAGGTATTCAGAAGCCTGGAGTGGGAAGAATTGGGCATAAAAGTTGATGGAGAATACCTTACCAACTTGCGATTCGCTGATGATATTGCCTTGCTTAGTAACTCAGGAGACCAATTGCAATGCATGCTCACTGACCTGGAGAGGCAAAGCAGAAGGGTGGGTCTGAAAATTAATCTGCAGAAAACTAAAGTATTGTTTAACAGTCTTGGAAGAGAACAGCAGTTTACGATAGGTAGCGAAGCACTGGAAGTGGTAAGGGAATACATCTACTTAGGGCAGGCAGTGACCACGGATCCGGATCATGAGACTGAAATAGCCAGAAGAATAAGAATGGGCTGGGGTGCGTTTGGCAGGCATTCTCAAATCATGAACTGCAGGTTGCCACTATCCCTCAAAAGGAAAGTGTATAACAGCTGTGTGTTACCAGTACTCACATATGCGGCAGAAACCTGGAGGCTTACGAAAAGGGTTCTGCTTAAATTGAGGACGACGCAACGAGCTATGGAAAGAAGAATGATGGGTGTAACGTTAAGGGATAAGAAAAGAGCAGATTGGGTGAGGCAACAAACGCGGGTAAACGACATCTTAGTTGAAATCAAGAAAAAGAAATGGGCATGGGCCGGACATGTAGTGAGGAGGGAAGATAACCGATGGTCACTAAGGGTTACGAACTGGATTCCAAGGGAAGGGAAGCGTAGCAGGGGGTGGCAGAAAGTTAGGTGGGCGGATGACATTAAGACGTTTGCAGGGACATGGCCACAATTAGTACATGACCGGGGTAGTTGGAGAAGTATGGGAGAGGCCTTTGCCCTGCAGTGGGCGTAACTAGGCTGATGATGATGATGATGGGAATTAGGAGCTGAACTTTTGTTGGTGAACTTTCTCCTTTTCTAAGACCACAAAATGTCTTTCATGCAGTAATAATTGATACTGCATAAAGGTTACATGAATACTCAGGATAGTTTTTGGAAAAAAGACTAACACAAGAAGGTCAATTTTCAATTGTGTATTCAAAGAACATGCACGTCAGCCAGAACACGAGCCTGTCTTCGGCCATCAGAGGAGCTGGAAATGAAAAGCAGGAAATGCAAGTCATTACCTGAAGTCAACCAAGCAATAATAACAGACTCACAGAGCTCCATTTCTTCTTGAATGACGCAATCTCTGCGCACGCCGCCAGAGCTTTCGAACGGGCAACTTTGCTCTTTTTAATTTGCTGCCGTGTGCCCTCCTCTTCTGATATGCCGACAAGGTATCTGGAATGAATAAGAGATAGGCAGGTGACAAACACAATTAAAAACAGCTAGGCAAAAAACCATTGTGGTAACTAAATTAAGTTTCCAGATTAGTGCTGCATCCTCTACTAAGCTTCGCACGTAATGTCAGCCCCTACCAGTAGATATACGCAGATATCCGCAGCTACAGACAATCATCTATCCAAATCTTGGCACTTATGCTAGGCTATTCTACGCTGCAATGGAAATATGTGCAGCCATGACAGTATCCATGTAATGAACAGCTTGTTTACGTATATCTGTTCCTGCATTCTTAACAGGCATAATCAGTGATGGACCAACTGAAACCTTTGTTCTTATATATACAAAAAGTGATAATATGATAACTTTTAGCTTGAAACTGGCAAATCTCAGCAAAGAAAAAGTGATACTTTCAATGTAACGCAATGCAGAAATGAAAGATAGCATGTCTTCCTGATGGAGAAGTCAAAATCAGTGTAATGAAAATAAAACCTAAGGACACTAGTCCAATAAATTTGCCTTGTGTTCATTTTCTTGAGTAATATTGTCGATAGGCAATGTTATCTGTACAAGTGTAAGGGAGATTAAGCACACCAATACATGTCACTGTAACTTGCAGATACAACTTGCAAAGTATACTGCCTGGCCTCACATGCTTCCTTCAGACCATCATTACCTGTTTTTTGTGGTTAAGCTGTAAATATAGCAGGGCATAACAGACAAGGTAATACCATGCATCGTTACCTTGGCCAGTCTCGGCTAGAAGGAACATTTACAGAAAAAAAAAGTTGAGAACTGCCAACTGTAGCACACATTTCACAGCAAGTAGGTCACCTATATTCACCCTTCTTTTTAGTGCTAATAGCACATGTTATAAAAAGCAAGGCAATTAAACAAGCTAATAAAGTCTACCTATCGCGATACATAGCTGTGTTCCATGTTAGCTCTCTGGAATACCTACTGCCTGCTGTGTTCAAATAATTTATTAATTCCTCAAACAACTCTGTCAGAGTATTACATGATGGGCGGGCTTCTGTTCGATAAAGAAAAATTTCTTCTATAGTAGCCTTGAAATGGTAGTTTGATCGGCGGCCGACTGAACGAAGGATTTCGGGTACAAAGAAGTATGTGTAGGCAGCAGATGTGTGGTTTTACGCGGGATGTGCAATGGTGCAGTTGCAACGTACAGGCGATATTGCAGTTAAGAGGAAGAACTCTACAAAAAAATGAAAATTTTGTGTCTTATTTATCAGTCGTGAAAGTTAGCCTGCAAGGACATGCCACAGTAGTAGAAATACTCATAATAAACAAATTACCAACACGAACAGCCGGTTTTATACCCGATTACAAATATTTGGAGCGGTTAAAATTCAATTTTCACTAATTGCACTGAACTCTGCTAATTTTGACTACCATACAATCCAAAGCAGATGCACATTTCTTTTTTTCAATAGGCTCAGCTTTGATTTATGTGTATCAGTTTATACCATTCATAGAAGTGTTTCACCTTGTTGAATGCTAATGTCTTTAGTGCTTTTCTAGACTAAGGTTGTGTGGTGTCTTGAAGAGAGCTGCTTTGTTATTGGAACATTTTTTTCTCCAAATGTCTCCAGAAGCAAGCGGTACTTACCTCTGAAGAAATTCGAGTTGCCCCTACATGTGCATCATATTTGATGTTCAAGAAGTTGTGGACAGCAAACAGGTACTCAATAGCCAGCTTCAAGCAGATGTTTGGTATTATGAGCTCCCTATCCACAAACAGATGGCAGGTGCATTGAAAGATGGACTGACCTGGAGAAGAGCAGACAGAGAAACATACATCTTTATGTTAATACACGCTGAGCAGTATTATTCATTTATTATCCAGTGGTTAATAAGGAGTTGACCTGAACCAGGTTATTTCAGTAAAATCTGGCTGTATCATATTACAGGCAGATCAGAAATTAGTCAATCTGGAAGTGGGGGTGTGCAAATAAAAAAAATGAATACAACTGCTTAGCTAAAAGGGCTCAGAACATTTAAAATCCTCTCCAAGTTCCCAGTTATCTGCCCTCATCAACACTGCCACAGCTACCAGCCAAGAACGATAACCGTAACAGTCAGTTGAGAAAAGCGCTCATGCCTGTTGTACAGCGCACCACACGAGCCACAGATGAAAGTATGCCTATGGTAGAATGTGCACCACTCCTGTCAGTAACAGTGTTCACGACGATACTGTTTTATTTGTCGCTCTCAAGCAGTGTCCTCATGATGTGATCCTAGGACAGGATTTCTTGTCTGTCCACTCTGCACTTATCAACCGTGCGAACGGTGTTCAACTGCAGCTTACGTCTGAACCTGACATTGTTCGTGTTCCACTGAAACACCTGTGCTGCATCGATTTTGTTTTGTCACTGTCCCAAGCTGCAACCAAAGTCTCTTCGACGCCTTCTATTTGTGTAACAATATCCTGTTAATTTCAAGACATTTCATGTTTCCTTTGATGAACGTTTATGGCAGGTGAGTGCTTGAGCAGTGTACCGGTGACATCAGGGCCAAGAAACTAAACGAGAAACCATATTATATCGTATCTATAAAGGTTCTATTGCGTGTGGCAAATCCTCGAACTACAAATTCTTGTCTCATTCACTCCTTGATTTAACATAAGTAGTTGCATGAAGATTACCAGGGCTTCCACTGAAAAACTACTTTGGAGAAATCTTTGGTACACAAAACTTTGAATTTCAGAGTACTTTAGAACAGACACAAACTGTTTTATTTTTGAGCTAGTTGAAGGATTATAGGTTATAATTTTGGGGATGTGTTTCACTAGATGATACACATGTATTTTCATCACATCCGGCGGACTCGCTCGGCTTGCTCATTGATAATGCGAAGTTAAAACAAGGAGGGCATATGGGTGTTCTGGTGTTTGTCCTGAACCCCTTTATGTGATAAAGAATGTACAGGTTATTTTGCTAGTCATTGCAAAATGTTTTCATGTACTAAAATTCACAGTGCAGATATGAATACAATAAAACACTTGAAGCGGTATGAGCCTTCGAATAGAAGATGAAGAAGCGCGGGAACCGGGGGGACAGAGGAAGAGAAGGGAGAGAGAGCATAAACTTTTATTTCAAATCGGCAAGATTTGAGTCCGGCGTCTTTTAGTGGGTCTGGGCACCCACCGCGGACGCAGTTCCAAGACCTTGTCTCGAAGCGACTTCCTCGGCTCGCTGGACGGCCCAGAGTTGTGCTGTCAGATCAGAGCTGAGCAGTGCGGTCATCCAGCGTGACTGGAGGCTGGCGGTGGAAGAGACGGAGGGGTCGGCACTGCCCGACTTGTTTGTTAGGTCCCGACACTCCCATAACATGTGATTTAGTGTGGCAACCTCGCCACACGATGTGCATCTGTTTGTAGTGTATATGTCTGGATACATGGCGTGCATGAGTCTGGGGTTTCTGTAAGAGCCTGTTTGTACTTGTCTGAAGTGTACTGCTTGCGTCCTGTCTAACCTCAGCACAGCAAAATTCTTGGAAAACGGAGCCGACGTGAAGTGCGTTCGCTCCCTTCGGCGACTTCTCAAGAAACGGGAGAAGTGGAGAAATAAATGTAGACGAGATGGACGCCAGTTCCACAGCAATGCTTTACGTCTACTGTGTCCTTTAACTAGGAACGCTACAACATTTTGGTGCAGCCGACAACATGTGGGTGACATTTTTCCTCGAGGAGACCTCCGCAGAGAAGATCATCTTTTCGAGATACCAAGCTCAAGCCGAACCAGCGGTGGAACTACCTTGCGAACTCAACTCAGCAGAACTCGTGAACCTGGTTTTAAAGAAGGCTTCCAGGTGCGGTGAAAGTGAACTTGCGTCTGGCGATCTTCGACGAATTAGTTCAACCGATGCGTCAAAAGGACTCTGGATCACGGTCTTCGATAGAAGAGGTGAGCCTCGTTTTGAAAGCTCTTCAGCTACAAGAACAGATGGCGCAACAAAACCAACTGGTGACGTCACTTATAAGCTCTCTAAACGCTGAGAAACCGGTGACTAATTTTGAAGAACCGGATGCGTTCGACGGCATGTCTTCAAGCCCAGAAAGTTGGCTTGAATTCTATGAATATGCCGCTGGGAAGAACAAATGGCACTCTAATGAGGACAAGATTACCAACATGCGTAGTTATTTAAGAGGTGTTGCACGGAAGTGGTACGATCTGCACATAACTGAAGATGTTGGCAACTCTTGGAATCAGTGGAAGGAAAAATTCTTGACGACATTTCGAAGCAACCCAGTGCAAAGCTGGGACGCCGCGCTTAATTTCAAATTCAAGCAGGGCTCCCCCGTCAAGTATTTCTTTGAAAAACGCCGCCTTTTAAAGCTGGCCGAGCCTATGCTTCCTCCTTCTGCCATAGTAGCTCTAATAATGTACGGATTGCCCGCGGAAGTCCTGAAGCTAGTGCAAGCACAATCACCTAAAACTATAGACGGGCTCCTGAAGTGCCTTCACGACATACCATCTACTTCAGAAGAAAATATAACCGCTGGCTCAAGCAGTCACTTCAGACGGACCGGTGCAGATTCGTCAAGGCGTAATCCGCAAGAACCGAGCCGCCTTGCAGGCAGTACAGAGAACTTGGGTTGGCGTGCTCCCAGAGGTCGAGTGAATAACGTCAACGGCCCTGTCCCCCTACTTTCAGACGCTCGAGAATCTCCGACGACAAAAACCTAATAAACAAGGGTGATCAGTCCGACCCGATGACCACAACTGAGACTGTTTATTTAACTTGCTGTAGCCTACTTCACATTCCTGTCAAAGTGGGAAATAGACCTATGATGGCTTTGGTTGACAGCGGTGCTGGTAGATTCCAAGCTGGTAGATTCAAGTCACCTCCATAGTGGAAGAGTACTACGGGTGCAAGGGTACGATGGAAAAGTGACAATGCATAATCAGTGGGCCTCAGTAAACATCGAGTTCCAAGGTCATGAAATAGAGAGTGAAGTACTGGTGATAACGAGGGTGACATACGACTTTCTACTATCCAGACCAGATATAAAGAAACTAAAAATCAACGTATACTGGGACGATGCAGTTTTAGTGGAAGGACTATCAAGGGAAAAGACACAGCGAGAAAGAAAAGATAACCTGCGAATTGTCAAGTGCGCGGAGGATATTGCAACGACCTACCCTGAACTGGTATGCATAGGAAGCTATCCACAAGCGATGAAGTCGCACAAGATGCCTTTCGAACTAACTGACAAGACCATCATCCGAAAATCGCCTTATAACATGTCAAGAGAACGCAAGATATAGAGAATTGCAGGAGATGCTGGGCACCGATACAATCCGGCCTTCGGTGTCACCCTTCGCTTCTCCCATAACTACTGCGCCGAAGGAAGATGGAACTTTCAGACTGTGCACAGATTACAGGGTTCTCGATCGCCAGACAGAACTTATACCATTTCCCATGCCGAAGATAGACACGATTATAGATGAGACAGGTGGTTGCCGGAGTTTTTCACGCATTGACTTAGGCAAAGGTTTCTGGCAGATCCCGCTAACCGAAGAAACAAAAATGTACACTGCTTTTATCACGCCCTTCGATCTGCACGAGTATAACCGGCTTCCTTTCGGCTGAAAAAACTCCCCAGCATGGTTCCAAAAGATTATGAACGAAGTCCTGAAGCCTTTCCTAGGTGTCTTTTGTAACGCGTACATAGACGATATTATCGTCTTCTCCAAAACAGAGGCTGAACATCAGGAACACCTTTCTCAGGTATTAAATGCCTTGAGCTTGGCACAACTCAAGGTTAATTTTAAGAAATGTGCAATCTTTCAAAGAAAAGTTGTGTTTCTTGGAAGAGTATTTGATGGGACTACCAAAAGCATGAAACAAGAGTCCATCGAGAGAATATCCCAACTGGTGAAACCATATGACGTCCACTCATTGCGTGTGTTTTTGGGATAAGCAGGACATTTCAGACCTTTCATAAAAGACTTTGCTATAAAAACAAGATGCCTCATGCGCCTAATGCAGCAAGAAGTTCAATTTGAGTGGGATGAGGAATGTGAGAGAGTCTACCATGACCTGATGCAGAGAATCTCTGCTGACCCTATTCTACGCATACCAGATTTCACTTTACCCTTTGAACTGAATACCGACGCCTCACATTATGGAACAGGTGCAGTCTTGTACCAGAAATGTCCAGAAGCATCCGGCCGAGAAAAGCAACATGTAGTAGGCTACTACAGCTACACCCTCAAGCCACCTGAAGTCAACTACACCACTACTGAAAAGGAAGCTCTTGCTGTCCTTAAAGCAATTCAGTACTTCCGTACGTACCTAGAAGGTGTGAAGTCTACTTTGTTCACGGATCACCAGGCACTCACTCATCTCTTGAATATGACCCAACCTAAGGGACGTATCGCCAGATGGTTGAACTACTTGCAGCAGTTTGATTTCACCATCTCCCACAGACCTGGACTACTTTTGACTGATGCAGATGCATTGTCTAGACTGACGATACAGGCCAACAAAGAACAATCGGAAGAAATCAATGAAGTAAAATTGTGGGAAGGCACCGAACAATTAATTTTTATGGCAGGTCGCTATCAAGTCCCGCCAACGCTGGTTCCCAGGGTGCATTATTTGTACCACGATAGCCCAGAATCTGGAGGACACGACGGATTTTGGCACACATACAACAAACTAGTCAAGAAATTTACATGGCCTCACATGAAAGAAGACGTCAATCAATACGTTCGTTCCTGCCCCACTTGTCAAGTCAACAAAGTGAAATATAAGCAGCCTACGGACGCCATGATAATACCTTGCCACTCGAACGTGTCTTTTGAAGTTATACACCTGGATTTTGCTGAGCTAAATAAGAAACGAGAAGGAGTCCGAAAAACGCAAGCTTTTCTTCTGGTCATAGATGAGTGCACCAGGATGGTCGCGACACGGGCAGGAAAAGAAGGTGCGAATAGTGTCATCGCCCTCCTCCAACGGGATATGTTTAGGTCAACCAGGAAGATCGTATGTGACAATGGTCCAGTGTTCAAGAGTGAAAAACTAGCAAGATGAGCTCGAGACCACAATATTTCAATCAAATTCTGTGCGCCATACCATCCCGCGGCGAATGGGCTTGCAGAGCGTGCTATACGAGACAAAACGTAAACGTATGAAAAAAATTTTTGACAAGAGACATTGCTCAGATATCCCAGACATTCAAGTCACCGACCTCATTCTAGTTAGGAAAGGAGTAAGAGAATCCAGTGCCAAATTTTATGGTCCTTACTCTGTGACAAAGACAGCCACTCGGAAAGGAATATTGAAGATTGTGTGGTACATTGGTGAACGGGGCTCAGTTGAATGTGCTTCGACTGGAAACTTCTTCAAGTATTACCCCAGGAGGGGTTAGCAAAAGAAACCTGGAAGGGTGAAGCGGTATGAGCCTTCGAATAGAAGATGAAGAAGCACGGGAACCGGGGGGACAGATGAAGACACGGGAGAAGCAAGAAATAAATGTAGACGAGATGGACGCCAGTTCCACAGCAATGGTTTACGTCTACTGTGTCCTTTAACTAGGAACGCTACAACACTAGCCAAGCCCTGCTGCTCTTTCCGTAATTCAGGTCACTTTGTAGCAATCGTGCTTAACTGCAACGATGGTAAAGCTAAATGCTGCATTAAACAACCCCAACATTCAGAGATGCAGTGTTATGTTACAGATCGTTTAAATGATACGAACAAAGTCCATCATGCAGCTTGTTTTTTGTAACCATGAAGGTGATCACTCAAGTCTCAGCTTTGTCAAGAGTACTTAGGTGTGAGACCCCTGTGCCCTCCACCTTGCTTCAGCATTGATGAATGAGCCGAAAGGCTCTTGGTAAGTCGCTAGTGGTGAACAGAGCTGGCAACTCTAGATGAAGATCCTTATCCTAACAAGGGTCTCCATTCCAAGTACCAGCAACTGCTGCAGCAATGTCTACATCAAATCAATTTACTACTGGCTGCACATTGCCATAATTAGTCACAAATAAGTACCTTCTCAACTCTGATGGAATGGCACCCGAGAAAAGCCACAGCTCACTGTTTGTTTCAACATATTCAGCTGAAACATATACAAGTGTAGCAACAGGTGCTTCAACATTACCGACTGCATGAAGCCTGCTTTGTGGAAACTTATTCATTTGGGAACATAGCATAAACCAAAGAGCGTGACAGGCTAGCCACAAACATACCTAGTCATTTATGCTGATTGATCTTAATGCAATAAGCTAATCTAGCTTTCTGTAGAAGAAATTCATCACAGTCTCAGGTTTAACTTTTTTTTCCAGGTGCCATTTTTTTATGCTTTGTTGCAATTACATCTATTTTTAGTTTGGTATCGCCAATCGGACTGGTAAGCAGCTTCCAAACAAGTCAACAGCTGTAATTGGGCCATAAGGCAGCCACAGCTGTGGCAATAGGCATTAGATAGATTACGATGATTTTGTTAAGTAGCATTTGGTGACATACACCATCTAGCCATTCAGAAACTTCCTCACGGCCTTTGCAGTTACTTGCTTTTCTTCATGATGAAGAGTGCATTTCGGACTTTTGGGTATAGAACGTATTCTAAAACATTGGTAAATTAAAAAGGCTGAGAAAGCTCACCAAGTGCAACTATGACTGGGCAAACGGACAGGGTGTCAAGAAAATTGCCAGTCATCTCTGTTGATGCCTGAAACAAGAAAGAGTGCAACCACAGCTTAAAGTAATCACATAAGTTTTAGTCAATGAAACATTTTTGTATATGTGAAATGTAGTTTAGTTCCAACTGAAATACCGTATTTACTCGCATAATGATCGCACTCGCGTAATGATCGCACCCCTAAAATTTGTCGTCAAAATTCGATTTTTTTTATTTCCCGCGTAATGATCGCACCCCGAACTTGCCGCAGCGATATGTCGTGTGCTAAGTCTAGCGAATAATGATCGCGCTTACCACCTGTCGAATGCTACGCGAACCACTCTTCAAGACAAGCCAAGCGGCCTGCACGCACTAAACATTCTTAAGTAGATGCCTCATTTCATTACTTTCATCACTTTCCGCACTTCCATGACAAAATGAGGTACAACCAAACTTGCCTTTATTATGGGTTGGCTTTATAATGGCTGATGTCAACAAAAACAATAAAGGCGCATTTCGATTCTTTTCATCTGCTTTTGCACTCGTGAGCACGCAACAAATCGCGCGCGGCAATGATAGTAGCCACGTTTACTCTGATACGTTAAAAGTGTGCCCTATTCATACGCCGACGCTTGTAACACAGCTAAGATATTCGCCCACCCTTAGCGGAAAGTAGTGAAGACAGATGCCGCAGTTTCCGCAGCATGCCCGTCATGTGTTTCTGTCACAGGCAGCTAAGCGCGCCCACCTATTACTGTCCCCTCAAAGTGGACATGGCTACGTTATTGCCGCAAACTTGCCGATATTAACGATATTATTCATCACTAATACGGAAGAAACTGTTTCAATGCATGTAATGTACTCACGAGAAGAAAAAAAAAATCGCGTTCGGCGCGTTCGGCTCACTCCGCTAGCCGCCATTTTTGTTTTGGTGTCCCGCACCCGCAATCTCGCATCCCGCAGCAAACGCGGACGAAAAAAAAATTTTTTTTTTCCCCGGGAAATTTAACCCGCGTAATGATCGCACCCCTGAATTTGCTTCAGTTTTTCTGACAAAAAAAGTGCGATCATTATGCGAGTAAATACGGTACATTTGCTGTAGATCTATCCTTAGTGTCTGGACCAGGAAACATTGTCAGTGAGACAAGAACTCTACTCTTTTTATAATCTAAAAATGCATGTCTTATTTTTATAACCAAGAAGTGCATACGAGAGAAGCAGCTTGCTGATTAGGTCTCTATTTTGCCTCTAGGCCTTTCTGTGTGTGCTGGAAATACAAAACAATTGAGGAACAAAGCAAACATTGCATAGCATTTCTTCTGATCGGTTCAAAACAGAGCCGCATGATCATTATAACTGCACTTCTTTAGGGAACTGATCAGCTTGTGTGCTTAAATCCTTACAATTGTGAGATTGACTTGTTTAATTTGCCTAACGTTCATGAAAAGGCCCTTCGTGATATTCCTTGGGAATCTGTAGTGAAATATATCCAATCATTTGAGGTTAGAAAGATAATGGTTGAACATGCATGGTAGAACCTTAGACGCCTACACCCAATTGAAAGAATGACATCACAAGTAACAAGTAATAACACCACCTTTCCTGCTTGCATAAGCATGTATTGACTGTTTTTTCCAGTTTAAATGTTGAAAATTGAACCTTATCAATAATGTATAACCTTTAGCCTGACAGTTCCACTGGTTTTACAGTGGAAATATTTGCCTGAATGACAGTGCTTCTAGTATCAGGCGTCAGCTGCATCATAAGGCTAAACAAGCGAGAAATCTAATGCGGTAGTGTGGCACAGAGATACTTAGATTAATCTAGCTCAATCACATTTGAAAACTACTGGGAAAACAAGGGGAATGCGGGAGATGGGAATTCAAGATGATGAGAAACGCAAGAACAAGGTGAAAGCCGGAGCCAATGTTTCAACAAGTGGACTTGTCTTTTTCAAGGCGACATAGGCTCTCTTCGGCACAGTATATATAGGTGCATTTCTTCTAAAGGGGAGAGAGGGTAAGGCGGGTTGGCGAGGCAACTACTGAAGGTGTGTTAGCAGCGAGGGTGTAGAATTCAGGAGAGTTGTGCTCTCAACGTCGGAGGAAGCAACGCGTGTGAGCCAATTGACATGTTATTGCAGGTTCCATTTTTCGTGGAAGGGGCCTGGACAACAAGGGCGGGTGGGGTAGTATCTGCTTCACTGGAGGTCAGTGAACTATCGTTTCGGTGAAAGAGAAAATAAATTAATGGCAGAAAATGTAGCTCTTGGAAGAAAAAGTAATGAATATATAAATGAACGAATGTGGGGAATAAATATAAGTAAAGGGTGGAGGGTAGGCTGCAATACTGTTGACAACCAAAACAAAATATCTACGTACACGTATATTGAAAAAGGGGGGGAGAGGGGGTACAGGGTAAACCAGTGATAAATAAGTGCTGTTGCCCACATACTTTGAAATTTAGCACAGCGAATAAATTCTAAATCTCCCTTTCAAACGTTTATGCCAATCGGTTGCAATGTCTTGAATTTATGGATGAGGTATGATTCTGTCTATTTTATGTCTCGTGCAGAAAGGAAATTTGACTGTAGGATATAGAGCTTAAGTTCATCAGTTATGACTTGGTTGGTTGAAATGTTCGGTGACGCTTTTGGGAAGCTCTTTAGCTGTGTCCGTGCGATGTCCAACTTGACATTCTTTGATTGTCCCGTTTTATTGATATATTCTTTCTTACAGAAGGAACACTCAAGCATGTAATATCGGAACTAGTGCAAGTAGAGCTAGTTTTCACTTCGTGTACATAGCCATTTGCGGTGCTTTTAATTTTAAGGCCACCTTGAAGGTGCCTGCAGTATTTGCACCTGACGCGAGAGCATGCTTTTTATTATGGGGGAATGATGTTGGCCGACTTTTGCATGCACCAACATGTCTAAGATTTCTGTTGCGGCGATAGGTCAGTCTTGGTATCACCAGGAACACTTTTCTCAGACGCTCGTTACTTGATAATATTGGGTGCTATTTTTGAAGAATGTTGTTTATGTTCGGGAGTGCATTAGAATATTTTGTTATAAAAGCTGGTGGGCTCTCAGATTCTGATGTAGGCTGTTTCTTAGCTGATTCCGGCTGCCTGTTCAATCTTGGTGCGACGTCATAACTCCTGTCGAGAGGAATGTGCGGATAGTTTCTGCTAGTGTTGCTTTAAAGTAATTAAGATGGTGGATATAATCGTTGTCTTCGCTCAATATTCTTGTTGGTTTTGCATGTCTGCCAAAAATTCCTCGCTTGCAGTGTCACGGATGATGACTGGTGTAGTCCAAATGCTGCTGGCTATCCGTAGGCTTCTGGTATGTTGTTCTCAGTTCTCCATTTTTTATGTAGACTGTCGTGTTGAGCAAGTTGATTTGACTAGGAGAGTGGCGAGCTGTTAAGTTAATACTCGGGTGAAAGTGGTTAAAATGGCTAATTAGGTCGGTTGGTGCACTTATGCCATGTTCCCATATTATAAATATGTTGTCAATGTAACGCAGATGGGTGTGGGGTTTTAAAGGGTATGACTTTATGCGAGTTTTGCTTCAAGCTGCCGCATGAAAATGTTGGCATACGTGGGAGCGAATGGTGTTCCCATGCTTGTGCTGAAAGTTTGCAGGTAGTGAGCAGAAACAAATTCGAAATAGTTTAGTGCGAGAACTAACCTAAGGAGTGACAGGTAAACTTCAGGAGCGTGCGCTTGAAGACTGACTGTGAGGGACTTTGATACAGCTTAAATTCCTTCACTCATGGTTATGTTAGTGTAAAGGGCAGAAACATCTAAAGTTACTAGAATAGCGCTGTCTGGGAGGATTTGGTTGGCGTTAGTGCCGCCGATAATTCGAAGGAAGTGAGGCGTCTTGAACAAAAGATGGGAGAATGGACGGGATGTTTGACAAGTGGTGATTTAAGAATTTAGATGGTGACTCGTTAGGTGTGTTATTAGACACTATAGGCCAAACTAGGATTTCTGCTGTGAATATTTATTCTACGGGAACCTGATGTATTTTAGGAAGAAGATAACGGCCTGATTCTTTGTTCTTGAGCATCATAAAGCTATATTCAAACTGGGTGATCAGTTCCTGCGACAGGAGCTCCGCTATTGTACTTTGCACAAGGTTGCTCTAAACTGAAGAGAGGTATGAGTCAAGTTTTGTGTATGGGCATGGTTGCGCAGTTTGAAGGCCTGATTTTTGTACTTTTCCATAGGCCAGATTACAATACTGCCACCTTTGTCTGCAGGTTTTATTACAATATCCATTTTTTCCACAAGTTCTTTAAGAATTTGGTGTTGAGCGGAGGACAAATTTTTGCTCTTGCGGCAACGCTGCGTTGACTCTAGAATGTCCTTTGATATTAGCTTTATGCACAAATCAAAGGGCACTGTTCGACTTCCGGTGTCCATGCGCTAGGTGGTCCAAGAGTCTTTATCCTGTTTTCCTACGTCTGGCCTATCGAAAAAGAATCCCTTGATGCGCATGCACCTTGAAAACTGTTATATCCTTGTGGAGTTCATACTCATTTACTGCGTTGTTCGCGAGACAAAATGTTAGACCACGTTTGAGGATATCAACTTTATCGGGATTTAAACTCTGTGATATGTCTACTACATTGCTGCAGTGCTCTGGATGCTCGCTCGTAGCACTATCGGTGGAACTATGTGCTGTAGAAGTCATAGCAGTTTTCTTGGGTGGATCTGTGGTTACAATACCTTTGTGTTGGTATTTATCTAGTAGGTTTTCCTCCCTAGTTTCTACGAATTGTTCAAGTTCTCTTTTTTTCAGTTCAGCTTAATTTATGCTGTCAAGCTGATTAGTAATTATCATAAGTTGTTCCCGGCAGTGCTCTAGAATATAAATTAAAGAGAGCTACGCATTTTCTAAGACAGCATTCCACTTCAATAATAGTCTGAAGGGTAAAGAGCTGAGGGCACATCTAATCTTAATTCTAAGGTCTTCTGGGATTTTCCTGTGTTTAATGCAGCTAGTGTAAGTTTTTAAGTGAAATCTGCAATTTGTTTGTTTGGCGGCGAGTTTGTGGCAATGGGAGAAAGGGTGAGATTTGTAATTGCGTGTGCTATATATTTGGAAACTACTGTTAGACACAACTACAGGCTGCACATTGTGCTGTACATTCTGCACATTGCGCTGTACATTCAAGGTACAGCCACATACAACTGTAAAAAAAAGCAAAGATCATCAATCTTTCACTTATGCAGCAGAAATCAAAGAATGACCACTAACCAATCACTTACTGCCAACATTACACCCCAAGAACTGACTAAACCTTGTGCACATGTGACTTGCATACAATGCGTGCATGTTAACACCGGCTCTTACCTCATGTACGAGTTGGCTGAGGTCATCTTTGAAGTAGGACACCACAAGGGGTATAAGACCGACCAATGCAGCATCCTTGTCACCCAAACTGGTCTCTGCTTGCGTTATCTTCAAACTCCACTCCAGCACTGCGTCATTCCCCGTGTTCGAGTGCAAGAACGATGTAAGCAGCAGCACTACATCTGTGGGTATATTGCTCAGCCTTCCATCCATTCACACCCCTGTAAGTCTTAAAAAAAAAGATGCAGAGAATAAAATGCGATTACGTACCCATATATTTCTTACATATGGAAGAATAAAGAGCTGGGCACATTGGTACATCATAGAAATACTTGTAGAGGCATAAGCCTGTTATATTAATCTTTTAGCACATTTGTGTTATCTGCATCAACACAAGATTTTGCTGCATTGTGTTCAATCCATAGTTGAATGTTTAGTTGCAAGTCAGCACCTGTGCATATTTTCGTTTCCTACAAAAAACCAAACAGTCCAGTCCTGCTACCACCGACCAATTCACAAGCTAGAGGGCAGGTTTGCAGACTTTGCAGACATAACCTACATTCTTACATCATCCAGACCTAAGTGGCTTTCTCTATGCCCGACAGCTTCCAAACGCTGCATGCTTCAGCATGCTTTAACTGCGCTGCATAAACATTGATATATATGTGGTTTTGCATATACTAATGCAAGGGGCAATTTCCACCCACAACTTTAACTGCCTTATTTTACAAGCTTCTTTCGTTTCAAGTATGCATAGGTGCAAAAAATTTCGAATTGATATACGTTAATGAAAACCTGAAATTCTTTAGCTTATGTGTACTTCAGCCTTTCTGTCTGGATCTTGCTGATGTTAAAGAACCCCAGGTGGTCAAAATTAACCTGAAGCCCTTCACTACAGTGTGCCTCATAATCAGCACTGGTTTTGGCACGTAAAACTCCAGCATCAATCAATCAATCTTGCTGAAGTGCACTTAAATTAACTTCTTTGCCTGCGATGAAATATTGTCGCCATGCCCAAAGAACGAAGCAAACCCCTCTTTGCTGCTATTTTGTCCATAAATGTACTCTGAGCTGCTTCCAGCTACATTAACGCTAAAGGCTCGCCCCAGCTTCAGATGCAGTTTTCAAATGCTGTTCACAAGATATAGACAGTAACAGTACTATTGTAGTTGACGTTGCTTAACTCTACTGCAGAGCTATTGTACAGCAGTTATGGCAGTCACTGCCCAATAAACAGCCTTGACAGAATGCCTTTGCACTACTTCAAAATACCCTGGCTTGAAATCACAAAGGTCACTGTGGGTACTGCTAGTGTGAAGCACACAGGAAGAGAGGCTGAAAGGCAATTGCACTTCTGCTGGAACCGACGGTGACATGTTTCAACCTACTTTCTCACTCAGCTCGTCACTTCCACTTTGCTCGTGGAACTCACATGGGCAGAGCTGTTAAGAATTGTGTATTCTCAAGCTCAGATCGGACCAATGAGAGAAGAATGGTGAAATTACTCACTGCCAACTTCTCAATTTTTCAATTTACTTTTGTTCAATTTAAGCAACCATTTCAGTTTCTTTTTTCAGCTGCTTATGCTACTATAGTTAACCAATATGAATAGAAGTCCCCTAGTAGCTCAATGAAACATATACTTTTGGACATGGTCGAGAAGATGTTCCTTCTTAAACAGTAATGGCCAAATCTCTTTAAATTCCTTGGCTGAGTGTACTGGCTCTGAAGAATTTATAAAGGCTCTGATCAAAGGGTAGCATTCTCCCATTGCCTTTCTATGGAGGGGGATGTCCTCTTCACATGGTGCTTTCGATGCTTGCTTAGCCAAAACTTTCTTTGATGATTCTAGCTCATCAGGCGTTAATGTGACAGTAGCAGGCTGCCAATCAATGCAGCCATACGAAGAATTCGAGGTTTTTTTTTGTCTTTGTACTACCAGAGAGAGCCTCTGCAGAACGCTTACAGCCTCTGTGGGCGTTCTCAATTCTTGTTTCAATCTTGTAGGCTAGGCCCACCGAGGAAACTGAGTTTGAGCTGGAGTTAGGGTCACCAAGTGAATGTGGGAATTTGCCGACAGCATAGTTTGCGATTTTCCTGATTTCTTTCGCAGAAGGTCGGTCCTTCACTTTTCGGCATGCAGCTGCTATTATTCACACTACTTCCTGTTTTTCTGGTGGCCGAAGATTTGCACCTTTGTCTAAGGTATCCAGCACATCCTGGCTAAGGTTTGTCTAAGAGCGCTCTACCTTAGAAACGAAAGATGGTGCCAGGTCTCTGCTGCTCGATGGCCTGACTTCATCGTTGCCTGAAGAGCATGAAGCATAGCCTTCAACTTAGACCACAACAGCACCACAACATCACCATAACATCTGGTATACAAAGTGTACCTGAAATTAGCATGTGCGTCTTTTCAGTAAAAGTAGTGATGTTTGAATAGACTTGCCTGAAATCCATTCCCCATTGCACACAGTGAACGTATGAGTGCCACTCTCAACGGATTCAGCCAAGCAGCTGAACGCCTCTTCATCAACCTCTGTTCCATCAAGTAGACCTGCAAGCATCATAGAGTATATATTACCTTGTACACAAAAATGAAATGCACACAATTTTCAGGCTTTGCCACAGGTGAGTTCTAGCTACATTCAGAAATCTACGAAGGGGGGAGCACATGAACCTCCTTATCCTGCACAAAAAACACCAATCGCACAGCCCTGAGAGCTCAAATGAAATCATTTGCGTTTGTAGTCTGCACTTTGTATACCAAACACTAAATTATAAATAAATGTAACAGAAACTAACACTAACACAAGGCACATTAGGAGCAGCCACATATGACATTCAATGCTTCTAAAGATGAGCAGCAGCCATGTCAGGCCATCCCAAACTTGGCATCATTTAGTACCTTCAGCTGACCCCTTCATACTGTCACCTGGTGCTAAAAATTGATGCTAATTCATACCCGGCACAACTATTCATGTAACATGGCTTCTATTGGATTACAACAAAATTACAGTGCTGATCATCCAAGCCAGAGCATGAAGAAAAAATGCATGCCATTGACAGCCTTAACAGCTGTAAGCAACAATGAGTCCAGCTACACCAACTACACTCACAGGAGCAAATAACAGCCTGAAAATACGAAACGCAAATATACTATGCATTTCCTATAAGTATTTCCTAGTTTTCCATGGAATTCAGAATATATTTAGAGTCGTAAGCATAAGCTCAAAGTACATTTACAAACCTTCATGTTCTCATTGCAACACATTCCAAATTCCACAGCTTTCCTTTTTACGGCATCAAGCGTGCTCACAACTGCGAGTTTCTGGATGGTCTTATCACTGCTCCATAGCTTCACAATCAACTGAAAAAAAAAAAGAGGCACATACATAGTTGCTTGTTTAATAAGAATGCAATGCCAGGGTGACAAGAAATGTAGTCAAAAGAGCCTTAAATTGGTCAAACGAGAGTGGAACTTGATAGAGGAATTCTGTGAAACATGCAAGGTGGAGAAGTAAATATTCAAGTGGAATTTAGACATGTACTCAATTATATGAAATTGCTACAAAGGAGACCCATACAGGTTCCTCGAATGTAAAACTTTGCAGATGAGGAAAAATTCGTCCTGTTCTGGGACTTAAACAAAGGACTACCTACTTTCTTTCCGGGGCAATCACTTCACCGTTTAAACCAACTAGGTAGGTGGATAGCAGATGGCACCATTTACTCGAACTCATTAAAAGCTCAAAGCAACACCAATTGACAAAGAAATTTTGTGGAAACCAACAACGTGGAAAGAAGGTGGATTACTTCACTTTGTAGGTGTAGAACTCCACCTTGCGATTTTTCAACTACGAAGCTCCACTATGGAGAAACCCGTATGGGTTGTCTTTGTAGCAACTTGTTAGAATTGTATAGATGTCTTATTTCTATTTAATTAAATATGGAACTAGCTGTACAACTGGACCACATATGTTCATTGATATTTCAACTAATTGGACTGTGAAATTGCAGCAGTCGATTTGAATGCCTTGCTTCTTGCCCCTGAATTAAGCTGCAAAATTACAGCGGCACCGCCAAAAACACAAGTGGGCTTACTCTTAATCTACCGCTCAAGAAAAAAATATAGTGAACCATTCCTTTCTGTGAAGGTAGGTGACCAGCGAAGCTGTTTAGCACACGACACATAGGTGACATAATTTTTACCAAAGTACGAACATATTTACTGTCCTGATTGGTGGTCATCGTGCCGATAGGTACGCACACACATTAGCACATCACCTCTGTTGTTAAATCTTTCCGTCACGTAAGACAATGAATGGCTCATATCCCCATACCCCTGTAAACGTGGCCTCCCCATTACGACAACAGAAGTGAAATTCTACTCTGGAATGATGGGCGGCAACGAAGCCAGCTGTGAAAGAAGACAATGCTTGAGCCACTGCTGATGCTGGTAGTTTTTTTGCACAACGGAGCCAGCCAGCTGTGGAAGAAGACAATGACGAACATGCAAGAATTGGCACGAGTGTGTCTGTGCAGTTGCGCTGAGAGTTGTGCCAGCTGTGAAAGAAGACAACTGCACTCGAGCTATTGCTGATGATAGTTTCTGCACCCATCGGACGAACAGATTTTGGTTTTGCCTAGCCATATATAGCTTCGCTGTAAAAGCTCTTTTGCTTAGTAGGCATACTACTCCAATTCCTATAGGTGCAGTAAGTGTGCATTGCCTTTCATTTTGTTATATGACATCACTTGGGCATCGAATTTTCAATCAGCCAGCTCAGCATGAAGCCAGCGCAGCAGGAAGTTTCAAACTCAATTAAATTAAAATTTTGCACTGGATGTGACCTTGGCATGGCGGCAAGCAGCTGTTCTCCCTAGTGTTCCTGTTTCACGAAGGTTAAGGCAATAATGTTGAAAGGATTGCACATATGTAATATTGTTAGCCCCTTGTCGGTAGTCTACATGAGCAATGGTGGTGCTGCGTCCTTGTTGGTTGAAAACGTGGGTTCATGCTTGCAACCAATCAGCAACATATATATTTTACCTTTGCAACAAAAAGTTAAGCCTACTTCAAGCTACACACTTGTTTGACAAACCAGGATGGCTTATTTCATTCTACTGATATCGCTGGGAGCTTGTCTTCCCCCAAAAAATATGTTGTCAAAGAATTAGGAATTAGAAAAGGAACAGCCACACAATAATTCTGCATTGCAATGAGAAGCCTGCTTAGGCCTGCTGACTAAGTGGGCTAGGTGAGTTATTGATACGCTATCATATTATTGGCTAACGCTTTATTCATTATTAGATTTGAATCAGGTTAATCGGTGCAAGTCATCCGTGATTAATTAGTCAAGCGTGTCCTCTTAAAACTATACATGCAATTCCTTATACATGCAAGTTTAATTTCTGTGTTGAAATCACCATCTTTTCGTCACAGCAGGATTTCAAGTGCAGCTATACATGTATTCTGCTGAAAGTGAGAAGGCAGACAACTTGTCTGGTGGTGTTTGATTTCAAACCACAGTGGTGATGATACAACACTTTGCAGGGTGTATTAAGCACAATCTCACTCTTTCATGCATAGAGCCAGTGCCCAAACAGATGTACATTCGACGAATTCCAACGCATTGCCAACTTTTCTGGTGCAACTCAAATGTGCTCTGGCATATGAAGCTTTTTATAGTAGGAAAATACTAGCAAAATTTGCCACTGCAACTGAACTCCTTTTCTGTAATTGTGTGAAATGCATGGTGCACGTCTGTAAGAGGAAAAACTACTATAAATGTATAATGTGGAATAATCTTTAAGTTTTGTGCACATCAACAGGCAGGACCATTTTGTTGATTAGTGGCTGGCTAATATCCAACATTTTTAATCAATCGATGCCCAGCCCTACTGGCTACACACAAAATGTTAATGGACTAAACATGGTGTTTGTTGGCTTGAAACATCAGGCTCGGCTTGTCACTATTCTATGTAGACGAGACCGAGACGAAGGCCACCTTCAAGCCTTGCAGGCGAACTACATCTAGTTTACGTGACATAACTGCTGTATCCAGGGTTGAAGGTTTCTTTGTAGCGAGAAAAAGGGGGGGCAAATGGATTTGAGGGCTTTAAATGTGGGAGCCTTTAGTTATGCTTAATTGTTCAGATCAATGTCCTACAAACAGACATATTCTTGTTAATTTCTTGTATAAGTCTATGGCTTAAAATACCAAGTTTGACAGATCAATCCTGTTTTCATATTATCTCTAATGAATTTATTTCTCTACATACATCTGTCGAGTAAGGCCCAAAACTCTCGAGATCCTCAGGACTTGCTATCACCAAGCTGCAGCATTGCATTATCACGCCACACTCTCAATTGCCTCACAGCTCATAATTTGGTAACAGAACACAATTATTGGGGAAACCTATAGAAAGGTGGGCGAGAGGTTCAACACAGGGTTTCCCTCTTGACTTTTGTGTTGCAACCACTGTGCCATTTGCCATACTGCAACCTAATGTTAATAGTACAACTAACATTTTTACTGTATTTTTAGTCTTCTGCAACATCATAAATGTACATACTAAAATATTCTTGCATGCAATGCCACCCATGTCCATTATGTTCACCATCTTGGGATTGGGACTACACCGTTTCTAATAAAGCTCAGCTGATAGTCGAGTCGTTGTGGTGTGAACCTATCCTCTTGTCCTATGTGTTTTTCGACTGGTTTCTTCCTTCAACTATGTATGTACCTACTCAAGCACTATGAAAGCAAACACCCAAAGTAACACTTGAAAGGCTTTATAGCACTTCAATGCACATGCTTCACACAAAATGTTCCACAAGAGTGCATATTAAATTATTTCTCATCAAATTAGTTCAAAGCACAGGGTACAGCTATACCTGCAAATTGCTGGGTGCAATGAAGGAAACTATGTCAGTTTTCTCCGTTTCAAGAAAATGACATTGTAGTATATATATTTCTGTTTTTCATAATTAAAGACAAATTTCATGTTCCTATCATGCTCACAAATCACATTCACTTTTACTCAGAGAAGTACAAAATTAATTTACAGACATCCAATCCACTCCTACTTCCGGCTTTGCCATCTTGTTGGAAAAATGATATTGACTCGCACTTTTTCAACCAAGGATTACAGTGACTCACACTCTCAGAAACTGATACTCATTCACGTACACGTCTGCAGCATCTAACCAGCACTACACATAATTTACTCACACTCAATTAGGGTACTCAGTAACAGTCACCATCACACTGAACTAGCTCTCGGGAAGTTACACTATCGCTCACACTTGCATTCCCTCAGACACTCAATTCACATTAATCGCCATTCATATTTGAATTCACATCTCACGCTCACTGGCGTTCACTCAGGTCGACCCGCTAACCGGCCCTCACTTATGAGAACTTTCTCATCATTGCCTCTAGCTCATGCTGGCACGTAAACTCACTGCCACTGGAATTGTGGCCCATTATCCACAACTTCTCTGCAGGGCATTTGTTAAATATATTGTCTCCCACCACGACTTGGGCAGTCCCTCGAGCCTCGCAAGAACGCAGAATTACAGACCTCAGGTTCTTTAACATGCGAGCGACTGGCCAGAGATGCCATACACGTTTTCACACGCGCTGTCTACCGGAGCGCCGTAATCGAGAACACGCGTCGGGCGCGCCGCTGCTCAGGGTGTGCTCGACCACACACGAAAGGAATTCAGCGCGTCTTCGCAGCGGCGATTCCAACAAGGTATCTGATCCGTGCCGGCTGGCGCGCGGCTACGAATGGTGTCTTTGCGATGTAGCGCAGCCTTATTAGCGCCTAGTTTGCCGCCAGCGTTGGAAACGGTGAGCGATGCCTCAACAAAATATAATCGTGCTGTGATGACCGAAGCCGACTTGCACAGGCACCTCAACTACATACTATCGCTACTGCGCTCAAGCGCGTGGCAAAGCCGTCGCGGGTTCTAGCTCGTACTGAGCAGCACTGGCCGGCGATTCGGCGACACATTTTAATTTCCAGGGCGATAGCGCAAGCTAAGCCATTCAGTTGCACGCCCAGAAAGTATGTCTACAATTGAACGTCACAAAAGCACTCGCATGATGCCTAGAAAACTAACCTATAGCAAGGAAGCGTGCCATTATAGAAAGGCAGGCGCACGGGAGTCAGTGATTCGCAGATGAACAGCTTTTGGACACAACAAAGATTTCAAGTTCATTCGAACTTACCGTGCAATCCTTTGACAGAGGAGCCGTACAGTCCACACCGCTGGTTGCACCTTACAGCAGCAAAAAACGCTGTAAATGAAAGTTGCCGCCGGGACACAACAGCTCCGTCTCGCAAACCCGAAACTGCCGAAACCACGACGGAAATTGGGCCTGCGTGCGACTGGCGGTGTTCTTCCGCGCCGTGGTGTCGTCGGGCGTCGTCGCGCAAGTTCCGAGCAAGAAGTTAGTTCTATGGAAGCTTTAATGCTGCATTACCGAAACGGATATAGGATGAGCCTTCTTACAATCGCAGGCGATAACGGTACTCACCACATTAGTTTCAATACACATAACTACTTATCATGCCCCCAAATAAGATTCCGTTGTGAAACGAGTTCGGAGCAACTACGGCGTTCGCGCTCTTGCGTCCCGTAAAAGTTCCTGTAATTTTACGGTATTTTTAACAGTACAGTATTCCAGGTGACATGCTTAATCTCCGAAGTAGGTGGGTCTTTTCGCGACCTTTTATTGCGATAGCAATTATAGAGAATATTCCGAACACCTTTTTGCCGTCGCCGTTACGTTCTGAGCACAAGGGCGATAACAGCGTCGCCGCACATCGTATGCTCTATGTGTGACCGGAAGCACACGAAGGAAGCCGGCGATCGATGGTCAGTCTCGCGCACGCGAATCAAGAAAGTGGAGACACGCGTAGTTTTCCGTCGCGCGATAGGCTGCGCGTAGCAACTGCGCATTTCGCGACCCAGCGCCAAGGCAAACTGACAACGGCTCAAAATCGCGCGCCATATTGGCCTCGAGCTCCACCACTGGAAAAGCCGGCGCCACCGTCGGCGTGACGTGCTAGGAGGGATCACGTGGACATAGCGGCCGCGTCGGCTGCTTCGGGCGCGCCGAAGCGAGCTGAAAACGAGTTTAAATTCCCTCGTACGCTGCGGTTTTCATTTAGTGGCGATATATTCCCGCTTCGAGTGTCTCCTTTACAACGCTTGAAAGCACTACAATATGTAGTGGCTGCCTTTGAAGGCGCGCGACATGGTAGGCTACTGCTCGGTGCCGCAGGGCCGGACGCACGTAACGGAGGCCGGTGTCAGCCTTATTCACACATAGCCGCAGGACAAGAAGCTGTGTGAAGCTTGGCTCGCGAAACATAAAACCGGCAAACAATCATCGGCTGCAACTCGGGTATGCAGCAAGCACAGACGCGAGGAAGATTTCTGCTACGGCGCCCGGTCTGCGATGTTCTGAAAACGCGCACTGAGACGCACGCCCGAGTCCGCTGCCCGACTAATGCCATGACGGTTTGGTCTATGAACTTGTCGATACTATAGATACTGGTAAGTTCAGTGGAGTGGAAAGGCAGCGGTAAGAAGCACATTTAAAGAAAGCATGGCATATCGTCATGTTTGTGTTATGAATTAATGCACTGGATTACAAAAAAGGAGCAGCGGGAAATTGCGCGCTGAGAACGCCGATAAACATACAGTGCGACGCAACTCGAGAAATAGTATCGAAAGGTCAAAGAATTTTGAAGAAAAAAAAGATTGAATCGTCGCGACGGCACATCACAGTCCCCGTAGGCGTCGAAGTCTCTACAATGAAATTATTTTTGAACAGCTCTGATAGCGCCCACGCAACAATGGTTGCTTGTATACTGTCAAATGCTCATATTCTGCGGCCTAAAGCTCATGGCACGGTGCGAAAACGCGCGCGCGGAGAAAGCGAAACAGTGCGCGGACAAGCATGCAGACGCGCAGTCGGTCGCTGCGAATCTACGCGATCGCTGCATTGAGGCTTCATTCTATTACGCTCCATTTAGTTATACAAACACTATAAGAACATATTTCACATAGTTTGCTCTCAGCGCTTACCTACCTTTCACGCAAGTAGCCGGTTCGGCAGACTCCATTGCGGCGACCGCGCGCAGTGGCGTTCACTGTACGTATTCGGTAAAGAGATAGCGACTGTAAACGATTGTGTGCTTTCAGTTGGCCCAAGATTATTATTTAGACAGTAAGAAACTTCTCTCGTTTCGAAAGTACTTACAGAAATGTCCGGGAAAGCTCGCGCGTGGTGTTTTCAGTGAGCGCTGACAGCAAAACCTATGAGGAGCGCGCCACGTGATCCCTCATACTACGCCAGCGAGGCGCTTCCGATAGAGGGCGACTCCGTAACTCCTCGCCGCCAATATGGAGGCAAGCGGGAGGCAGCTCGGGAGGGAGGCGGTTTCGACTCCGCCAACAAGTGCGTACCTTGTTCGGCTGCGTGGGGACCCACACGCTCTACCTTGAAAATGATCTGCACACGGCTCATACCATTGTGCGCGCTGTGTGCTCGCCGCTGTTGCGTTGAAGTGGTAGACCGCACGAAGGTCACTTCGCTTTCTGCTGCTGCGGCGTTGCTCGCACCAGCGTTTTCACAGCGAGTGTCCGCATTCACCGAGTACGATGATGTGTTCGTGTCTACTCGTGCGCGCCGACACCATATGGTTGTTAATTCAGTTATTTCAGGTTTCCAAGTTTATAAGGCCGATAAAACGACTATCCTTGCTTCCTACAGCTGTCAACTAATTTGCTGTCGCAATCGACGTTTCGCCTTGCGGGCGAAACTGCGCCTTTTCGGCATTTACACTATTTATTTATTTATTTATGTAATATAGCTTACAGGCCCTATGGGGCAGTGTGTAAGGGTGGTTACAAAACCAAAGGCATAAAAAAGGAGTAAGCAGCCTTCTGAAATCTGGTACAAAAGATACGTCCCAATGCAGGTCTCATGAACATTACTAGAAAGATCAAAACATGAAAAAGGAAATAAACTGAAGTAATAAAATGCCATAAAGGTACACTTCAAGTAAAGAACACGAGTAAAATTTAACGTAAGGCACTAATACTAGAAAGTACAATACAGGAAAAATGAACAGATCAAGGAATACAATGCCTCAAGGGATATTTTCGTGAAAAAGACGCAAAAAAGCAACAACATACCTCCGTGTGGGTCAGACCTCCCTGGTAGGTTAACCCGCCGAGAGGAGGTTACGTTAAGGAGGCTGCGTGTCGGGGTCGCGCTCACCCCGTCTGTGACCGCTCTCTGGCCACAACAATACCATGGTCCTTACGGCTCATCGTGCCCATTTTGGAACACAGGAATCCAAAATGTGACAGTGACACACCTATTATGGACGTGCCCAGGACTTCATCTAAGCCGTCTCCGCCAGCTCCGGGCAACAGGTCTTCGGCCTGGCCGCCCACCCGACCTTGAACGTTGGATTCATGGACCCCACCATCGTTCACTCCTAGATTTTGTGCACGAGTCGGATCTGTTCGTGTATTTCTAACATATTTTGTATTATGCCTAAGGGCATGCTTTCGAAATAAAAAAAAGCAACAATATATACTGGGCATACAAGTGAACACGTAACGCAGCATAAAATACCAATTCATAAGAGCGACATAGCAATGCATCAATAGAAATGAAAACATCGGCAAGAGTTCGAAGCACATTGCCAAGTGCAAGAAACAAGATAAAGTGATTTGAAAGTGCTATTATTAAAAATGCCCGTGTAGGAGATGACGAAATTTTTCTTGATCTCACTCAGAAGCAATATTATCAGGAAGATTGTTTTTGAAGCGAATGGCCGTAGGGACTGCGGAAAAGTCAAAAGCATGTGTCGTACCGTACATGCGTGCAAAACTTAGGTGGTTATTTAATCGGCGAGACGTGTTTGAGGCCATCTGGATATGCAGGGTGGAGACAGGACACGACAGTAGAGAAGTGGACAACACGAACGCCGACTATCAACTGAAGGCAGCACTGAGGCGAATAAAGAAGACACAGAACTCATCTGCGCAAGCTCCGGAATGGTATCACCACGTGTCAGTCGGGTACATGTGTCAGTCTACGTGAGAGATAACTGTTAAGGCACTTAATCTCTTCTTTATGTAAAGTAATCGAAGGCTGATTCACGCACGCACTTCCACCATTATAGATATGCCATGCCTTGTGGGGATCGCACGCGCATCCCGATATCTCCGGAGCGGCCACGCGGTTATCACGCGATAATCACGTGCTCGCTCGCGGAGGGTAGCGCGGAGAGGACACCTTCGCTGCTCCCGCTGCTCTTCGCGCCTGGCCGCGACGCTGCAGCCAAGGCACCCAGTTCCCTCCTTTCCCTTTCTTGGAACCGGGGAGACTCTCTCTCCGCCGCTCGGGAGAAGCGCTATTCCCCCGATGCACGGTTGTCTCACGGCGGAAGAGCTTGCGAGAGGCCGCATCTCAAATCAGCCGGTGAGACCGCCGCACGCCGTCCCCTGTCGCGCCCGGCCTTTGTGTGCGACTCACCGCCCCAGGGCCCGAGCGCGGATCCACTTTTGGGTGAGCTGAACTCTTTTCAGCCTCTTTTGTGGTTCCCACATTGTGCGGTTTGTTTCACCCCAGACGTGCGGAATGCTCCGCCGCTGTGGTTGTGTTTTGTGTTGTATTTGTGTGTGTTGTGGCTGTTGTTGTCTGTTGGAATCATTGTACTCTAAGGTGAATAAACGCCTTAGGTCGAGACTCACCCTGTCCCCACTGGCCTGAACCCGCCGTGGTCGCAACTCACTGCGAACCGCGGGTTAGGGGTCACAGCTCTGACTGCTAGGGCTGCTGCGAAAGTGCTAGGGAGCGACTGCCGCTCCGCCGGCGCTGTGCGATCCAGAGAAGGGTCAGGTGCGCACGCGCGAGCCTGAGTAATACCCCTATATTTGGCGCCCAACGTGGGGCCAGAGGTGTGACAGGTTGAGTCTGTTTGTGTGAGTGACTGCCACTGCACGAACGAACCATGGCAGCATACGGGGCTGATTTACAGCCGTTGTATACGCTGTCGCAGGTTGCTACCAACAGGCAACAATTCGAAGCGGCGGTAACTGCTACCGCTCAGTCATGCCCTGCGGCGAACATTTGATAAGCTTCGAAGAGGGTAGCGCTACATACGAGGCGCTCTCTCCGGCAGGATGTACCCTTGAAGGCGTGAGGCACATTACGCCGAACCCTTCGCCAGTGTTTGCGGAGAGCATGGAGCCACTGCGGCATACTTGCTCGACGCGTTCTGCTCCTGTGCCAGGCATTACTGGCCAGAGCGAGCCTCAACAGGCGCTGTTGCAGGATGCGATGCGCTTGATTGAGAGGTTGACAGGTGCCGTGCAACACTCTGCTGACATCTGCCGCCGCTGCTAGACCGAGAGTGAGGGTGGACTTACCCACCTACAGCGGGTATCATGATTCAGTTAGCGTCAACGAATACCTCGATCGCGTGCTGACTTACCAGCGCGCAACGGGGCTGTCCGATGACGAGATGCTGGAACGCGTCGTACCAGTGTCGTTGACTGATCACGCTGCCCGCTGGTTCCGGCTTACTGGCTACCGGTCTAGCACGCTGGCCGAGTTCCGAGCGGCATTACGCGAGGAATTCCTGCCCGCAGATTACGAGCGTCGTCTGCGGCGCGAGTTGGAGCTACGTACTCAGCATCCGGACGAATCCTTGCTCGAGTACGTCAGGGCGATGGACGAACTTTATCGTACCGCTGACCCTACCGCTCCGAACTGCGATAAGGTGGAGAGAGTCACACGACAAGCTCATCCCACCTTCGCAGCGTACCTAAGAGGCAGCAAGTTCAGGGATTTGGATGAGCTGGCCTCGGAGGCAAAGCGCATACAGGCGGACATACTCGCCTTGCGCTCATACCGACCTCCACCCCCAGCGTCGAGGGCACTTGAGCCGCGATGCGCGTGGAACGGGGACACTTTTCGCACTCGTTCCGGTGGAGGTGGTGCGGTTGCTTTCAGTGACGGACAAATGAGAAACGGTTGGGGCTTATCTGACCGGGCTCTCGACCCGTACACTTATGCCATGCGTGCAGCATGCGCTGCCGATGGCCGAGGTATGCAGAATCGTGGTCGATATGCCGGCTCGATGATGCGAGAGCAGAGCGTGCCTGCAAGGGAGCAGTCGATACAGAGGAACAACGGTCAAACGGCGCGAGGCACTGGACGCCAAGCCCGGCATAGGCCGGCTCTCCTCTGTTATGGGTGCAACCAGCCAGGGCACTTCGCCCGGGATTCCAGACAGCCTGCGAACCGAGAGCACGCGCTTTCGGGAAACGAGCGGGGCCGCCGGTGAGCAATGCTGCATGGCCGGCGGCGGTTACAGCGGTGCGAAGTGAGACACATGAACTCCTTGCCCCGCTGGCTTGTCGTTTTGGATTACCCAGCGACACGCCAGTGCCGCTCATAGAGGTTACAGTCGCCCGGCGCAGGTTTTTTGCGCTGTTAGACACAGGAGCAAGCGCTTCACTATTTGGCGACGAGGTGTGTGAACATCTCCGTCGGAACGCTATCCGACTGAGAGAGAGTAATGTGACCTTCCGACTCGCCAGTGGCACGGCACACGCGAGCTGTGCTGCTAGGCTTGTGGTGCGGTGGGAGAAACGGGTGAGGCGACAGCGCCTAGCTCACCTTCCCGGCCTGTCGGTTCCTATAATTCTTGGTAGAGACTTCCTCGCCAAGACGGGCATTGTTATTGACGTCTGCAACGGAGGATATAGGGAGCGAGCATGTGGCACCCTGAAACCTTTCGTTTCATTTCAAAAAGCGTCAGAGACAGCTTCGTTCGATGATGCTTCGCGCGCAGACCGACCCAACGATTGCCCGAAAAGGTCCCTCAGAACGGTTGCGGCCGGGTCGAAATGCCGTCCGGCCAACCGCGCTGAGAAAAGAGCCGCGGAGGGGAACTGCTCCCCTCCCGCACAGCCCATAACCCCCGCTGCGGTGGCAGACTGTGCCGCAGTGAGGGGCGAACGATACCACCCGCTGCTGGACGACTCAAGCAGTTTGTCGGGGGAAGAAAAGGCTCGCCTCTCCTCGCTTCTGACTGAATATGATGCCGTATTCACAGAGCGGCCTGGTTGCACAACGCTATACAGGCACAAAATTGAGACTGGCGACGCCTCTCCGTGGAAGTGTAATCCTCGGCCGGTGAGTTTGGCTAAGAGGAAAGCACTAGACAGCGCTCTGGACGAACTGCTCGATACAGGCGTTGTTGAAAGATCGGACAGCCCATGGGGTTTTCCTGTGGTGTTGGTTCCTAAAAAGGATGGGACGCCCCGCCTTTGTGTTGACTATCGCCGCCTGAACGAGGTGACACGCAAGGACGCATATCCGCTTCCTAGCATTCCCTCGATCGTATCCAACGTTGGCGGAGCGAAGTACTTCACTACGCTCGATGCAAGCAGAGGATACTTTCAGGTGGAGGTAGATCCCAGCGACCGAGAGAAGACTGCCTTCACTTGTCACAGGGGACTTTTCCAGTTTACCCGTATGCCATTCGGACTTGTCGGTGCGCCTGCGACTTACCAGCGCCTGATGGACCGTGTCTTGGGTGACGCAAGGTGGCACCACGCTCTTGCTTACCTGGACGATGTTGTGGTATACTCGCGTACCTTTGATGGGCACTTACGCCATCTCAGGGACGTGTTGGAGCGTCTGAGGTCTGCGGGGATAACGCTAAACCCGACCAAGACCCAGATTGCGGCAACCCGAGTAACGCTACTGGGGTTTAAACTTGATAACGGACGCCTTCTACCGCGTGATGACAAGGTTCAGGCATTATTGAACTACCCGTCACCAGAAGACATAGGCGGACTGAGACGCTTTTTGGGGCTGGCGAATTTCTATCGACAGTTCATCCCAAACTGCGCTGCACTGCAAGCCCCCTTGACAATGCTGTTGAGGAAAGGTGAGCAGTGGAGGTGGGGTCCCGAGCAAGAGGAGGCACTGCGCAACCTCGTAAACACGCTCGTGGAAACCACCGAGTTAAGGCTACCTGATTTGAACAAAGAATTTGTCATTCATACGGACGCCAGCGACCTTGGCCTAGGAGCGGTTTTGCTCCAACAGCACGAAGGTAGCTTGCGCCCGGTAGCTTTTGCCAGCCGCTCTTTGACTCCCGCAGAGAAAAATTACTCCGTGACAGAAAAGGAATGTCTGGCGATCATTTTCGCTCTCAAAAAGTTCGACTACTATATTGATGGAGTCCCATTCATAATTGAGACCGATCATATGGCATTAACTTGGCTTAGGCGCTTAGGAGAGCCGAGCGGCCGGCTCGCGCGATGGGCACTTCTCCTGCAGCGATACGATTTTACCGTTCGCTACAGGAGAGGAAAGAACAACGTTGTGGCGGACGCACTTTCGCGCGCGCCCGTTGACTGTGAGAAGAGTGATATTACTACTCAACTCACCTCGCCCGAAACTGAGCTTGAGAGCGGACTAACCGCTGCGACGATTGAGGTTGTCAGGAGGGGTAATATTAATACCCATCGTGACCCCTCAGTGACTCAGCCGAAGAGCAGAGTAACTGCTACAATGCTCGACGGCGCTGGTCCCGAAGGAAGGGCGGATGAACCCCCTTCTCAGGACGAAAGCGTGAACCACTTGGACTGCGTCAGTTCAGTGGGGAGCGTGTTCGGCAGAAAGGAGCTGTTAGAGGCACAGCGGGAGGATCCATTTTGTAAGAAAGTGTTTGAGGGGCTCCGGGAGCCCGGCGGCGCGGCCGCGGCGCACATGGACGCAGCTGGTATTGCTGTGGGTGCGCGGCGCTCCGAAACAGCTGGTAATGCTGTGAGCGCGTTGGATTCCTACCTGCTAGACTCTGACGGCGTCCTGCTGAGATACATTCCCGCGGAGAAGGATACACACGAGTCCTTCAAAGCGGTGATTCCACGCACGCTGAGAGGAGCACTTTTACGCTACTTTCACGATACGTGCCTGGCCGGGCATGCAAGTGGCCCTAAGACTTATCTAAAGTTGTGCCGCTTTGCTACCTGGCCTGGAATGAAGCGGGATGTGATGCGCTACGCCCGCTCTTGCAACGTGTGCCAACGCGTGAAGCCGCGTGGTGGACGCCCACCCGGGCTCATGCAGCCGATTAATAGCCGAACACCGTGGCAAATTGCGGCATGTGACGTCATGGGGCCTTACCCCAGGACACCGAGCGGGAACCGATTCCTTCTCGTAGTCACAGACCATTTCAGCAAGTGGGTGGAACTGTTCCCCCTACGGAAGCTGACGGCACGCGTAATCATGGGAAAGCTGATCGAGGTGTTTACACGATTCGGCTATCCTGAGCAGCTGATAACGGACAATGCGTCCTACTTCACTGCCAAACTCTTCGTGGACTCTTGTGCAACTCTCGGCATTAAGCACAGGAGAACAACCACGTACCATGCCCAGGCGAATCCCACTGAGCGTGTGAACCGCAACATCAAGCACATGCTAGTTGCATTTGCGGGGACGCACAATGAGTGGGACGCTTGTCTTCCTGAAATTGGATTTGCTATCAGGTCGACAGTGAATCGATCGACTGGGTATACCCCCGCCACCCTCAACCTTGGGAGGGAGCTGTTGAATCCGGTAGAACTTACTCTACAGGAACGAAGCAGCACGGAACTGGTTGTTTCGTCGGCACGCGCCGATTATGCGACTGGGCTGCGCGCGAAGGTAACGGAGGCTTTACGAAAAGCGCGACGGAACCTGAGCACTGCACGTGCCGAGCAGAAAGCGCAGTACGACCGCTCTCATCGGGAAGTTCATTACAAAGTGGGCGACCTGGTGTTGAGACGGAATCACGTCCTGAGCGACGCCAGTAAGAAATTCTCAGCTTCTCTGGCGCCGAAATGGACAGGACCGTACCGGGTACGAGATACTGTCTCTTCGCTCGTGTACAGGCTGGCGGACTTGAAGCTAAGACCGATCAGCCGACCGGTGCATGTCTGCGATCTCAAACCCTACTATGACAGAGGGAACGAGTGGCCCGAGGAGAACGCTCTCCCGCGCCCGCAGGCAGCGGCATCGGGTGGCACGGCTCGACGTTCGAGCCCGGTGCGGTATTATAACTTGCGATCTCGGCAGAACTAACTCTGTCCGGTTCGCGTAGGCTATTTTATTGTGCGCGATATCGGACGGAATGCTCCTCCGATGTCTAGCATGCAGGCTTCCAGAGCGAGCACGCGCTTTCTCTATGGAAGAAGCGAGAGGGGCTAACAGAATTGTCGCAGCAGCAGACCGCCCGTCGGGAGCCGTGAAACAACCACCAAGCAAAAAGAAAAGACCGTCTCCGCTGCCGGTACGGACGAGCAGGCCTAAACAGTCAGCAGCGCAGTGCAGGCAACAGGCGGCGAGAAAACATCCCCCGGCGGCTAACAGCGAGGTGAGAGGTGCAGCGGGCGACTTCCGGTCCGGAATGGTCGCTGCGGCGCAGAATTTGCCGAACCGCGCCGCACAGCTCCGCGACCGAGTTTCGAGCCCCGCAACCAAGCATCCAGCCTCAAGGCCGAGCGAAAGACTTCGCCCGCAAGGACAGAGTGGACCCCTGCTGCGCAGCGAGGTGCAAGCCATCGTCGGGGTGGGTCGGCGCGCCTTTGCCGATCTTGCGTGCCGACACCCGCGAGGGTGCGCAATGACAGAGAGCTGTGTCGGAACGAACCGGAAGAAACGCGTTCGACCATACCAGAGGGCAACGACCTCCGAGAACATCAAAAGAGCTGTCCTGCGCCATATTGAGGCTGGTTCGGGGATCGCGTCAGCGTAATCGAGGCAGCCAAGAAAAATCCAGGGACCCTTTCGCCACCACGGACCCGGCACGTCCGACTGGGCAGGTGACGCCGCCGAGACGCAAGGTGACCCGGACCCAGCGCCCTTCTTGCCTCCAACTGCAGCCCGCTGCTATCAAGCTGCTCCGTACCATCCTTCAACGTTCCGGCCTGGCTCGCGACCACCTACACGGCGACAACGACGGTCTGCAGCTAGAGCTGCTCCCTCACCAACATGGATGGACTCAAACCGTGTTGCTGTCGGAGTAGCATGTCCCTCTCGCAGGAAAGCCTCAGGTGACGGCGGCCTCTTAGCGGCTAAAGGGTTATTTTAAGGAGGGGGGGATGTGGGGATCGCACGCGCATCCCGATATCTCCGGAGCGGCCACGCGGTTATCACGCGATAATCACGTGCTCGCTCGCGGAGGGTAGCGGGGAGAGGGCACCTTCGCCGCTCCCGCTGCTCTTCGCGCCTGGCCGCGACGCTGCAGCCAAGGCACCCCGTTCCCTCCTTTCCCTTTCTTGGAACCGGGGAGACTCTCTCTCCGCCGCTCGGGAGAAGCGCTATTCCCCCGATGCACGGTTGTCTCACGGCGGAAGAGCTTGCGAGAGGCCGCATCTCAAATCAGCCGGTGAGACCGCCGCACGCCATCCCCTGTTGCGCCCGGCCTTTGTGTGCGACTCACCGCCCCAGGGCCCGAGCGCGGATCCACTTTTGGGTGAGCTGAACTCTTTTCAGCCTCTTTTGTGGTTCCCACATTGTGCGGTTTGTTTCACCCCAGACGTGCGGAATGCTCCGCCGCTGTGGTTGTGTTTTGTGTTGTATTTGTGTGTGTTGTGGCTGTTGTTGTCTGTTGGAATCATTGTACTCTAAGGTGAATAAACACCTTAGGTCGAGACTCACCCTGTCCCCACTGGCCTGAACCCGCCGTGGTCGCAACTCACTGCGAACCGCGGGTTAGGGGTCACAGCTCTGACTGCTAGGGCTGCTGCGAAAGTGCTAGGAAGCGACTGCCGCTCCGCCGGCGCTGTGCGATCCAGAGAAGGGTCAGGTGCGCACGCGCGAGCCTGAGTAATACCCCTATAGCCTCTACCATAAGAGGCGTATCTTCATTCTTATGCCTGTACAATATAGCGCATTGATCTAACTCTCGAAGAGGCGTGGCATATCTATAATGATGGAAGTGCGTGCGTGAGTCAGTCTTCGATTACTTTATACATAAGGAAGAGATTACGTGCCTTAACAGTTATCTCTCACATAGACCGGCACATGTACCCGACTGGCACGTGGTGATACCAATCCGGAGCTTGCGCAGATGAGTCTTGTGTCTTTCTTTATTCGCCTCAGTGCTCCCTTCAGTTGATAGCTGGCGTTCGTGTTGTCCACTTCTCTACTCTTGTGTCCTGTCTGCACGCCTCACCTCTTTTTTGCATAATGATTCCTTACCAACTAGCTCAGCTTTCTGTCGTTCTATGCAGTGTAGATTGTGTGGCATTATAAACATACTTGTGAAACAAGGAGAACAGAGCAATATTACGGCGAATAACTAAAGGCTGGATGGAATGATCGAGTTTCATTTGCGTTACGCTGGAGTGGTGGCTATAATTCCGTGAGATGAAATGGGCAGCTCGGTTCTGGACTGATTCAAGCATGTCGATTAAATAGGTAGGATGTGGTGACCAAACGGATGATGCATACTCGAGCTGTGGACGAACAAATGTCTGATAGGCCAGTTCGCGGATGTTGGAAGGGCAATTATCCAGATTACGGCGTTGGTAACCTAATGTCCTTGAAGCTTTTGCGCAGATGGCTGCAATGTGTTCTGTCTAGGAGAGGTTTTCGGTTAAGTGAACACCCAACTATTTATATGATGCTGTATGCAACGATTCTTTATTATTGACGTTGTATGAAAATTGTGAGTTGTCGTGCTTACTACTAAAAGAATTTACCTGACATTTTGATACATTTAAAGCCATTAACCAGGTGTTATACCAATTATGAATTAGGCTAAGGTACTTTTGAAGGGCCAGGCGGTCGTCAGTACTGTTAATTGATCTGCAAATAATGCAGTCATCAGCGTAAATACGTAAGCGAGAAAAAGCATTAAGTGGCAAATTATTTATGTAAATTTAGAAGAGTAAAGGGCCCAGAACGCTGCCCTGAGGCACACCAGAAGTAAGTTAAGAAGGAGACAAAGCAATACTGGTAACTACTGTGCACTGTTGACAATTCCAAAGAAAATTGCGAAGCCATGATAGAGTGAAGGAGTCAATTCGAAGTGCAGTTAATCTTGCAATAAGGCGACAATGGGCTACACGATCAAATGCTTTGGAAAAGTGAAGGAAAATGCAATTGGTCTGCTGTTTATGGGTCATGTTAAGGTGCAGGTCAGTCGTGAATTGAAGTAACTGTGTCTCACATGATAATCCTTTTCTGAAACTATGTTGATGATGAAAAAAGAAATTATTGGACTCCAGGTGATTATACATATGAGAAGCAATTACATGTTCGAGCATCTTGCAGCAAATGCAGATCAATAAAATTGGACGGTAATTTTCTGGGAAGTTTTTATTCCGAGTTTTAAATATGGCCATGATTTTGGCAATTTTCCAGTCATTGGGGAGCTGTCCCGACGACAAAGACTGCTTGAATATATGGTACAGAATGTTACTGGATAAAGAAATGGTATTTTGTAATATCTTGGAACTAATATTAGCAGCACCAGACGAAATAGATAACTTGAGATTATTAATAAGACATGCAATTCTCGCCACCGAGATTTCAATACTTTCCATGAATTGCCAGTCGTAATCAGCAACATCAGGTACATTGGTATGATCCTCGTGGCTGAAAATGGATGAAAAAAACAGCGCAGAGGGGCATTCATTGTCAGAGAGGAGAGTATTTGTCTCACTATGTAAGGCTATCCGGTTAGAGTCGTGGTCAGGTGATATAACTCGCCAAAACTTTGTCGTATTCGAATGTAAGAGAGAAGGTAAATCAGCGGAGAAATATTTATTTTTAGCTGCAGCTAAGGCAGAACAGTATGTTTTTAAACAAAGCCTGTACCTTTCCCAAGAAGGAGCATAATTGCCGCATTTAGCAGTGTTGTACAGACGTTTCTTTTTATTCCTGAGCTTACATAGGGCATTATTAATCCAAAGATTAGATTTGTAATTTCTTATCGAGATCAGCGGGATATAATTGTTAATTAGAGCAGCCATCTTATTCTTGAAACATTCCCAGTTACCTTCCACCAAGCGATTATGAAAAGAAGGAAGTAGCGTGCGGTTGAAAAATAGTTCAAGTTCATCGTTTATTTTAGAGTAGTTTGCTATGTTATAATCACGTATTATTTTCTTTGAGATCCCTGAAAAGGGTAGTGGAACGCTGATTGTTCCCTGAAGTAGATCGTGATCGATAAAGCCCTTTAGGTGAATTACGGATTCAATCATTTCGGGAGTGGTGGTGAGTATAAGGTCTAGATTGTTAGTACCACGGGTTGGTTTGTGAACGAGCGGGAACTGGTTAAGATCTGAAGTTAAGACAATCCACTGATATTCGACAAGATGATGATAGATTACGCCAATTTATGAGCGGAAAGTTAAAATCACCGAATAAACAGAATGCGCTGCACAGAGTTGGTGGGTCGTGGTTATGCTATATGATGGTTATGACCATCCATAATAAATGTGACGTTATAAGAATAGTTACGTCTAACTCCCTGTATTTTCAAATTTTGCCATTTCTCTCTGGACTCGTACTGTATCAGCGAACAGCTAGAATTTCTACTTCTACTAATGCCCCTACTGGAAGAATAAAAACCATATTCCTTCATTATGGCGATGTTAGTTTGATCTTCTCCATATATAGCACTTATCATATAGATACATGTTGAGAGCTACGTTTGACACACATAAGCAGTACTTTTTTCTTCAAGGAAAATGAGTAATAAGTTGAAATCTGAACGCCATATCTGTCAACGCTCTGAATAAAACTGAAAGCTGCAAATTCTTAAACAAATAACAGTGAGGGAAAAACCAAATGTGACCATCAATGTCACGATACACCCCTCGCCATAGGGTCGTGGGTAGCTCCAGCATCGGGCAGCTTGTGTGGGAGCAAGCATATTTCAAAGCCAGTCTAGCGTAGTCGATTTCATAATTACGAGGGTCACGAGACTAGTCAAGACGATCCCGAGGCGAACATTCCGTGTAGCCTAGCCACAGACGTAGTGCGTGTGCTAGAGAAATATCGCGTGCGCTTGGATAGAAGGTGTGCTGAACTCGGGCCCGTTGGTGGGGCAAAGCGAGAGTGCAAATAATCTCCGCGGAACTCCATTACCTCCGCCGATTGCGCATAAGATAACTTTTTGTCCATTCTTGAAGGTCCAGAGGAGGCGGTCACACAGAAATGATACATGTGAATATGTCGCGGAACTTGTCCACGGGACAACGTCAGTGGTGCCTGGGAAGACTCGCTGCAGCAGCTTCTATCTCTTTGGAAGCGCCCTGTGTCATTTTGACAGGAGTTAGCAGACCCGGCTGCGGTAGCGAAACTGCAGAGAGGAGAAGTGTCGCTTGCTACATGATGCCTTCTCCGTGGAAAGTTAGCATAAAGCAAAAAATCAGAGTGAAGTATTGGTTCACGCCTACGTAGATGTTTTGTTAATTTCATGTAAAAAAGAGTGCTTTTCATGAATAATATTGTCGCGTGGAGCGAAAGTTAGTTGATCAGGAAGTTCAGAGATGAAAACGTTTCAGCTATGTAAACGTGGGCCCACATACCAAAACTACTACATCGGCTATTCTGACGGTAGATTCTGTGATTTCCGCGCATTCTATGCCAGTGTCATTCACATAAATGTAATTCGTAAGACCCGGAGCATTTGAAGATCTGCAGTTTCCCACAGCCCTATATGAACAAAAGGTGAACTCGAAATTATCAGAGGCAATATTGCCTGCGCGTACAGTCTGAGAAGACGACCTTGATCACACGCATGAACTCATTCTCGGATATTTAACTTGAGTTATGACCAGTGCTAGAAGCGTCATAAGGCGTTCTGTCATTTCTATCGCACGTTTTATTCAGAAGTGAATACAGAAGACAAAGGCATTGGAACAATTATGATGCATATTTTATGAAAACATTAAGTATTATATATATATATATATATATATATATATATATATATATATATATATATGTAAAGCCAACTGCCACTGACGCCAAGAAAAGCATATGGGGGGTGTACTGCGGCGGGTTTTCTCTTTCGCGCATGCCTAAGAACATTCGGTGCCAACTAGCGGCTCTGCCGCCCAGCCTGCGCGTGTCATCCGAAATGTATGGCGCGGTGGTGCTTGAGAACGGTTAGAGATGCTTCATGTGGAAACCGAGCTCCGAGTCCGCGTTGCTTTCTAGAAATACTGAGCCATCTAGTGGAACTGAAGAGAAGTACGCGAGTAGACTCCGAGACGGCAGGCGAGGTGCGCCGGTGCCTGATACGCTGATACCTAGTGGCGCATACTCAGTGTCCCAAGATGGTGAGAAGTTTCTTGAGGAGCAAGACATACCCAGAGAAAGAATGCCGCAGTTCGTTGAAGCGTCGGCGTGATAAGTGTTCATTGAAAGCAGAACATTCCAAGTGCATTTGTTGCGCAGCATGCTAATCCTTCCGGCTACGAAAAAGGTGGAAACAAAATGGTGCGTACGAGCCATATTTTGAGTCAACATGAACAACAAGACGGCTTTAAAAACAGTGGGAAGGACTTTGAGAACATCACCACCACTAATCAAGAAAACAGGAGGCCCTTAGAACGGGTCTTGTGTCTTTTTCTTGGTTACAATGGCGCAGTCGACTAACAATGGGACTCCCAGCACCTGACCGTCAAACATAGTGCTCCGAAGAGGTTGCCAGCTTCCGGGCCAAAATTCACAGCACTCAGTTGCCCACTCAGTGGCATCGCTACAGGGCGCCAGCAGTGCTGCTGACGGGGATCTTGCATCTCCGGTTTGTCACAATGTCTCCATGATGCGACTCATTCTTTTGCTCCACCCGCCGGCCCCGGTGCTTTGGCAACTTCTGCACAGAGGCTTGCTGACGTTCACGGGTTCAAGGATGCCTCTTTCCACTTAGTTAACAGCGTGGACGCTGGCTGTCTCCAATCAATGAACGGATGCACATAAGAGATAGATCGCCCAACGATGTGTTCATGGAGCTACAGGGGCATGGCATTGTTTCTAGCTTCTGCCACTACTCGACATGGGCAAGCTGGAGCGCGGCGTTGATGTGCGCATTTGATGAGCTTCCGGGCGCTACGATATGGATGGAAACAATTTTATTTTAAATCCGGCGAAGTTTAACGACCCGGGCTCAGGTCTCCCATGAGGGGACTTCGAGGCCTTGCCTCTTCGCCGTCTCTCAGGCCTGCTGGACAGCCCACTCTTTCGTCTCAAGGTTGGAGGCAGTGTTATACAGACAGTTACAGACGGGGTCCCTGCTCACCCCTGTGCTAGCTAAGCACGTGTGTCCGAGCGTGTACGCGAGCGACGTGTGTAGACTGTGTGCGAAGGAGAGAGCCACCGTGGCTCACATCCTTTGGGACTGTAGCGTAAATCCGCGAGAAGCCAGCGAGAAGACGACGATCCCGCCGCAGCTAGAGGCTGCAACAAGGAGCTATGATCAAGAGACACAACTCAAGGCCGTCCAACAGGTCTCGGCAGCTCTAGAGAGGCCGCGACCGCGCGAAACTGAGGAGAAGGGAGGCAGCACCCTCAGGAAGTGGGCGGCGGCCCTCTCGGACCCGCGGAAGTAGCGAGGGTCCAAGACCTCGAGGAGCACAACACACGAGACTGCCGTAGTGGCCGCGCCGCGGTAAACGCTTCTCCTCCCTGCGTGGAGGGAGCCTAACCGATTCTGCAGGCATTTCCAATAAAGTTGTTCTCTCTCTGTCTCGCCTTAAGTAAAGCGACTGTCAGCTCAATCTGCCTATTCATGTCCACTGCAGGACGAAGGCATATGCAGAGGTTTATCGTACTCTGCGGATCTCCAATTACCCCTGTCCTGCGCCAACCGATTCCAAATAGCACTCGCAAATTTCCTAATTTTGTCACTCCATCTAGTCTTCTACTGCGCTTCCCTTCTCTTCGTGCCCATTCTGTTACCCTAATGGTCCAACGGTTATCTAATCTGCGCATCACATGACCTGCCCAGCGCCATTTTTTCCCTTAATGTCTATTAGAATCTCGTCTATGTCCGTTTGCTCTCTGATCCAAACTGCTCTCTTTCTGTCTCTTAACGTTATGCCTAGTATTCTTCGTTCCATCGCTCTCTGCGCGGTCCTTAACTTGTTCTCAAGCTTCTTTGTCAACCGTCAAGTCTCTGCGCCGTATGTCAGCACCGGTAAAATGCATTGATTGTACACTTTCGTTTTCAATGATAACGGTAAGCTCCTATTCAGGGGCTCGTGATGTCTGCCGTACGCGATCCAACCCATTTTTATTCTTCTGTGAATTTCCTTCTCCTGGTCCGGGTTCCCTGTGATTAGTTGACCTAGGTAAACCTACTGCTCCACAGACTCTAGAGGCTGACTTGCGATCTTGAACTCTTATTCCCTTGCCAGGTTATTTATAATTATCTTCTTCATATTAATCATCAGTTCCACTCTTACACTCTCCCTGTTAAGGTCCTGAATCATTTGTTGTAACTCGTCTGCATTGTTGCTGAATAGAACAATGTCATCGGCAAACCGTAGATTGTTGAGGTATTCGCCGTCAATCTTTACTCCTAAGCCTTCCCAGTTTAATAGCTTGAATACTTCTAAGCACGCAGTGAATAGCATTGGAGAGATTGTGTCTCCTTGTCTGACCCATTTCTTTATAGGTATCTTTCTACTTTTCTTGTGCAGAATTAAGTTGGCTGTGGCATCTCTGTAGATATTTTCTATGGTATTTACGTAAGCGGTCTGTACTCCTTGATTACGCAATGCCTCCATGGCTTCTGGTATCTGTACTGAATCAAATGCTTTTTTGTAATCTATGAAAGCCATATACAGAGGTTTATTGTACTCTGCGGATTTCTCGATAACCTGGTTAATGACATGGATGCGATCCATTGTAGAGTAACCTTTCCTGAAGCCAGCCCGCTCTCTTGGTTAACTAAATTCCAGGGTTGTCCTTATTCTATTGGAGATTATTTTGGTAAATATTTTATGTACTATTGGGAGTAAGCTAATTGGCCTATAATTTTTTAGTTCCTTAACGTCGCCCTTTTTGTGGATTAGTATAATATTTGCATTCTTCCAGTTTTCTGGGACCCTTGCAGTCAATAGACACTTCGTATAGAGAGCTGCCAGTTTTCCTAGCATTATGTGTCCTCCATATTTGATTATATCGACTGTTATTCCATGCACTGCTACCGCTTTTCCCCGTTTCATGCCTTGCAAGGCCTTTCTGACTTCATCTCTAGTTATAGGAGCAGTTTCGTATACGGTTCATTATTGTTTTGAATAGAGCGCTCCTGAGTCGTCTGGGTACTGTAAAGGTCAGTATAGAATTCTTCCACTGCTTTTACTATATCTTCGAGATTGCTGATGACTTTACCCTGCTTATCTTTTAGTGCGTACATCTTGGTTTGTCCTATGCCAAGTTTCGTTCTCACTGATTTCAGGCTGCGTCCATATTTTACGGCTTCTTCAGTCTTTCTCACGTTATAGTTTCGAATATCACTTATTTTCGCCTTGTTGATCAGTTTTGACAGTTCCGCGAATTCTACATTATCTCTTAAGTTGGACACTTTCATTCTTTGTCGTTTCTTTATTAGGTTTTTTTTTATTTGGGAGAGCTTGCCTACTCGTTGCGTTGGTGCCTTGCCTCCCGCTTCAGTTGCTGCCTCTGAAGCCAGCCTCGTTACGGTTTCATTCAATACCTCTATGTCATCATCATTTCTCTGTTCTAAGGCTGCATATTTGTTTGCAAGTACCAGCCTAAATTTATCTGCTTGTACCCTTACTGCTTCGAAGATAACCTGTTCATTCTTGACCAATTTTACTCTTTCTCGTTGTTTAAATTGAGGTGGATCCTGGCCATATATACATATATATATATATATATATATATATATATATATATATATATATATATATATATATATATATATATATATATATATATATATATATATATATATATAACGTGCATCCTCAAACTACAAGCGCTCATGTATATATATATATATATATATATATATATATATATATATATATATATATATATTTATATATATATATATATATATATATAGAGAGAGAGAGAGCTAAGTGAATCTCAGCCGGGATCCAGTAGTCTAAGGGCAACATTTAAGTTGAGGGCGCACGTTCCCGGAGAAATACAAACGATGCGTTATTCCCTACAATTCCGCGGGAGCTCACGAAGGCCGAACCCTTGTCGAACCATAGGAATTAAAGCATCGCTTTTCTCGAACGTGCATCCTCAACATACAAGCGCTTATATACATACATACATGCATATATATATATATATATATATATATATATATATATATATATATATATATATATATATATATATATAAAAGGGCAACTGTTAGGTTGAGGAAGTACGTTCCCGAAAATATAAAAGAACGCTGCTTTATTCCCTACGTTTCTATATATACACGGAACGATATGCAACTAGGGGGCCGTTTTTCCCCTTTGTCGCAGGGAGACTGGGCGCAGCAGCCGTGGTTGCTCAGTGGCTATGATGTTGGGCTGCGGAGCACGAGGTGGCGGGGTCGAATGCCAGCCACGGCGGCCGCATTTCGATGGCGGCGAAATGCGAAAACACCCGTGTACTTAGATTTATGTACACGTTAAAGAACCCCAGGTGGTCGAAATTTCCGGAGTCCTCCACTACGGCGTGCCTCATAATCAGAAAGTGGTTTTGGCACGCAAAACCCCATAATTTAGGCCCGCGCGCACGGCGCGTGCGATTTAAAACCAAATGAACACCATAATAAGCCGTGTCGTGTTCCAATGATTTCTCTTCCGCGCTTTTGTTCGCCCTTTGTGTTGACTGCATGCAGTTTTTGACAGCGGCAGACGCTCTACTTCTAGCACAGCTACGAACAAATTGCTTGTCAAATAGCTTTACAAATACGTGGCGGCAAACTGAAAAAGGCAGAACGTCACTTGCCTCTCTTGGGTGTCTCGTGCGTACAGGCTCGGGCGGCAACCTTCCGCTACATCGTGAGCAATAGCGGATGCCCTTCCATCTTCAGCAACATTCCAGTCGGGGGGAATGCCACCTCGCAGCAGGAAAGATAGTTGAGAGGAGCCTATCGCATTTCTAAACTTGGACACGAAAAGTGTGTAAGCGCGACATCGGTGGTCCTAACCAAGTAAGAGCTTCAATATTTTGAACAGTGTTGCCGTGTACTGATAATGTGATTGCCGTTACGTTGTGCATTGTGCATGTTCAGCGCGGCTAGGAGAAACTGTTAGCAAGAATAAAGATCAGTTTTTTGTCCAGCCATCGTTCTCTCGCTTGGTCTACCTTCACCTCTCGACTTTCGCCTTTTTCAAGGCATTCTGCGACTACATCCACGTAGCAACTAGCCGAACAACCCACTTTCACGTTTAACTAACCACCGAGAACTACCAAGCAACTATACGTTATTTGTATAGCACGGACACACACTGTTGACCCTGTTTCTGTGCAAAGCACGTTGACAGTGGAATCACTCCCCCATGTCACGTGTTATTCATGTTAAACACAGTGTTATTCACTCACCCCTCTCAAATTTTCCTACAATTATATAACATCATAACCAGCGATATGAGAGATCCTTAAAACTTAAAAATTATCACTTCGTATTTAAATATCCAATCCAGCTTAAGGTTAAGGACGAGACTGGTGTACTTCCAATGGCACATCAACAATGTGTCTCCCAGATGCGCCGTGTATTATGATATTTTTAAAAAATTGCAAATTTCGACACTTGTTACAATCTTATAGAATTACTTTGTCTGTGATTCGTCAACATGTGTATATATGTACCATCTTTTGGGGAACTCAACATCGACTGTGGTGGCGTACGCTGTAAAAAACCGCAACCTTCAATTTAATTGCAACACCCGCAACCTTCAATGCACACTAAACCTGTCCCGTTTTGCATACATCATGTCCTTTCGGGCGTCGGACTCATCGGGCCAAGTACGACCACCCAGCGTGGTTTTGCTTTTCGGCGTCACCAGATTTATTGTCAACCTGCCTATTTTCTACTAGAAACTGACTTCGTTTTGTCGTCTCTAAAGCATTTCTTTCTTTCGGAGGGACGAAATTCTGCTAGTCTTGTTTTCATGTCATTTTACATGTTACTGTAATCGGCGCGGCATGCCCGTTTTCTTTTTTTTTATCCTGCTGTTGACCGGCTGTACTCTTCCTACGGGGAAACGCTATACTATGCCGTCGTTTTACCTTAGTCCATGTGGTCTATCATCTTCCTTCACGTTTTCCTTGTCTCATGGCTCATATCCCATTTGAGGGATCGGTCAAGATGCAGATGGTGCTAGAGGAATTTACAATTATTCCTAAAACACGTAAAAACTCACGTGATGAAAGGAATAAAATAACCTATGGAGAATTTTAGATCTCGACGAAAGAAGTACAAATTTCCCGTGAACTTCATTACTTCATTTATTCAAATAACTTTATTCAGGGCCTTGCGATTTGTTGGGGTGGGCCTGGACCCCGCCTTGGTTTCGGCCAAGGGTTATTGGCCCTTGGCGGCCTCCTCGGCTCGCTGGACGGCCCAGAGTTGGTGCTGCAGGTCCGAGCTGAGCAACGCTGACTCCCAGCGCGCGCGGAGGCTGCCCAATTTGAGGCTGCATCACCGTTATGTAGCCTCAAACAGCAACAGCCCGTGAATTTGTTTTTTTTAATTCTTTTTTTTCCTCCTTCCTAAAGAGTAGGGAGGCGTTTGGCGCCTCTAGGTGGCTGTGGCCAGCCTGCTTCCGCAATATTTCCGTCTGTGCCAATGTTTACGTCTTCCTCCACCGAATAATAATAGTAATAATAATAAAATTAATAATAATAATAATAATATAATCTGGAGTCTTCAGAAAATATTTCCTCGAACGCTTTCTATGTGAGGGAGTAGAAGACAAAGAAGAACGCAGCCTGTCTCGTGCATTGCGCTCCCGCCTCCATTCTGTGGGAGCTACAAGGCGCTTTCGTTCCGCAGTGCTTCATCTCAATAATCCGGCAAGGTTTCTTGGACGCGACCAGCGGGAACTCCTTCTTTTCCGACGAGGTATACGCTTGCGACGCCTCGTGCCAATCATGAAGATACGGCCTCAATCCCATGCCACGACATCGCACCTGGATGCAAAGAGGACTGGCCACGGATTTCGCCGCGCCGCTGAACAAGACGATGGCTGTGGCAGCGCTCAGGGATCAGCGACAGTGTCCGCACACGGTGACCCTCGGTCTCAATGTTCTCGCGGATGGACGAAATGCGGGAGGAATCCCGGGGTCTTTCCCTCTGACGACTGCCACGTGTCGCCGTTCCATTGGCCCGGGGACGCTTGCCCGCGCGTCTTGGTTGACAGGTGAATATTCTTACATGTTGTACCAGGCAAACCATAGAATTTCTGAGAGAGATAGTTTAAAAGTAGCCTTCATGCAATGGTCTGCCGAAAGGTCGCCCTCATTTCGGTGGCAGCACCGTACACCAAAGCCCGCGGGAATTATCGCACCAAGCAATTTTAGGGCGGTTTCGAATACTCCTTCTCACGTAGTTCTAATTCCAATAGAAACGTCCATGTTGTTTCTACATTGGGTGCGCAGGCTTTTTTCACCCTCTTCAGCGGGCATGTTGAAACTTGCTCAAATGTTTTGCATGCATGGCACAAGACCGCACACGAAGAGAACACACGAAACACTGCGCTCACCTCGTGTGGACGTGTTCTTATTGTGGCAGCCTTGTTTTATTGACTGTACCCAGGAGCGGAAGAAAGAGACGTTTTGTTTGTAAGTGAATGTTTGGCACTGGCAAGTTGTTTCTGCTTCGTAAAACGTGGAAAATCATGGTTGGGTGACATTTGCTCTAGTGAACATTTCTATCTTAGTGGCAACTTTTTGTGTAAGCGCCCAGGAGCCAAATGCATCCTATTCGATTAGACCTTTAATAAAGGTATAATTAAAAATAAAAATAATATGATATTTGGTTACTCGTTTTTTGAGTGTTTAGTATTGAAAGTAATTAACCGAAAGAAATATATTATAGAAGAGAAGAACCTAACTGTCGTGTACTTTCTAACAACAGTGACACAAGTATTCTTATTCAGTGCAAATCCTTGATGTTTCAGGGGGAATCACACGAGAAGAGGCCTCCCCAGTCGTGTCGGTCGTGGATCGGCAGACGGAGTGACCGCGTCGCTTCTCACTCGATCCAGCTTCAGCAACCAAGACGATGGCTCACAGGAGGCGGAACGAGCTCGCAGCTGTCACAGCGTGTCATCCCGGGCGATCTCCACACCAGCCACGTGTTGTCGAAGCCTCCGCCCACCGCCTGACCATCGCAGGAGCACCGCGCAGTGCTAGCCCCTGTTCCACTGGTGGCGCTTGGTGCAAGGGCCACGCGTCGTGCTCCCAGTGCACCCACAGCTTTTGCGTGGCTAGCTCCGCTTGTGGCGTCGAGAATCCAGCCGTCATCGCCTTCATCGCGCTGCTTTGTCCCACGGGGAGCGCCACGATATCTTCAGCAGACGTGCAGGGTGTTCCGGTTACGCGAGGCCCGGCAGTCCACCGCTACTCTGACGGTGGCCCCCGGAGGAAGATATTCTGCTACTTTTGAAGCAGTACAAGGACGTCCGGGCTGTTGGTTCGGACGTTATAGGCTGCCATAAAATCGGTTCTGCAATCGCTGAGCTGGAATCCTGGCTGGTCTCGGGCAATTTTTCGGTTGACGCGCCTGGAGACGATTCCAGGGATGACGCAGCTCTCCGTGGACGCGGACATGCCTGAGTTGTTTTTTTCCGTAGAGATCTGCTGAAACTCGCACGGCGCTTTTACCTAATTACCACGACATTTTTCATTTTTTCTGTTTTGTAAAAATATATTTTCTCCTATGCGATGTTTGTAGTTGGCCTGAATATTTACTTCTTGGGGGGGGGGGGGGGCATCGTTATTGCATTGTCGGAATTTGCGGATTCCTTGTCATGATAACAGGAATGAGCAGGCATATCTCGACTTCATCTCAGCAGTGAACAAAAGATAGCTCACAGTGAACAATGCCATTACAAGGAGCTTTGTCTCCTGTTGGCTCGGTCTTGTCGTCTTTGTTTATCGCCCGCTACGTACGGGAAGTCAAGATGTAAGAACTCGCTGATATAGCCACACCTTTCAGTTTGAGTACTCTTTACCTGATTATAGGTATACCATGCGACACCATAGTTTCTGCCTTTATCTGTTGTTTAGTTTTTAGTTACGACGTCTCATATTTCACACTTTAGGGAATAGCGCAGATGGTCAGATGGTTATGATGGTCAGTCAGCCTGCAATATTTTCTGAAGCTAGACTGATTAGACTTACTAAAAACTAATGAAGCAACAGGAGAGCAGAAAATTAAGAAAATAAATTTATGCATTGCCTCACACCTCTAGGCGAATTACGTACGTGTATATATAGACATAGTCACTCTTTGTAAAACGAAGAAAGTTCGAGTAGACGGGCGTGATTTTCAACATGCAGGATTCATTACAGGCGTCGTCCTCTGTATAAAAGTGGAAAGTTGGGTGAGTTGATATACATTCATAATGGGAACAGCGCGAACAAGGCGACGACGGAAAGAAACGTCCTGTGTCCTTTCACTCTGTCGTCGTCTTGTTCGCGCTGTTCCCATTATCAATCGTGCTCTGGTTCACGAAGAGAGTGAATAGAACCCGTTGAACGCTTGGCATTCTCACAAAATGCCCTTCGCCGCCACGGAGGCTTACCGGCTATGGTATTGCGCTGCTAAGCACGAGGTCAGGGGATGAAATACCCCCGGTGGCGGCAGCATTTGGATGCGCGCCAAGTGTAAAAAGCTTGTTTCCCGTGCATTTGGGCCACCCTAAAGATCCTATGGGCGTCGAACTTAATCCGTAGCCCGCAAATGAGGCGTGCCTCCTAATGGAAGCGTGGTTTTCGCTCGGAAACGCCTGGAATTGAAATAAACAAAATGTCCTGTACATGTGGTGCGGTTTTAAGGCAACATATGGAACAATTGGGCCACCGTTACGGTGTTGGTTGGTGGTAAAGATAGGCTGCAGGCCCGCCGTGCACTGGTATTTGAATATCTAATCAAACTTAAGGTCAAGGAGGAGACTGGTGTACTTCCAACGACACAATAACGATATGTCTCACAGATGCGCGATGTGGTATAATTTCTTTTGTAATTTTTTTGCAAGCTTCGACACTTCGTAAAATTTCATAGGATGACTTGGTCTGTGGTCAAGTCATCCTATGAGAAGTTTTAGTGGCCATAATTTAAGGAATGTACATCGGCTTTAGGGGCGCACGCTATAATAAACCCCAATATTCAATTCAATTGCAACACCGGCAACCTTCAATGCAGATTGACACCGATGCCGTTTTACGTACATCTCATCCTTTAGATTGTCGTACACTGCGGACCAGGTACGACCACCCGGGGAGGTTTTGGTTTTCGACGCCATCAGACTCCATGGCCTACAAGAAACTTACCTAGTTTTCCGTCTCTGAAGCATATTTTTTGCTTTCGGGAGGATGAAATTCTACTATTGTTGATTTCGTGTGATTTTACATTTTACTGTAATCGGTGTGACCTGCCCGGCTTTTTTTTTTCTTCGTGTTCTCCTGCATGGATGTTCGGTTCATACTGGGACACTCCACACTTTGCTGTTGTTTTACGTTAGTCCGTGTGGACTTATCGTCTTGCTATTTCTCTCGTCTCGGTTCATTTTCCTACACTATTAGCGCACACCCACTGCGATGGATCGGCCAAGATCCGGATGGTGTTCGGGGAAATAGCAGTTATTCATAAAACAAATGAACATTCTCATCAAGAAATGAAACGAAATCACCTTGGATGACCTTAAATATCTACAATTTTTAAGGCCTAACCAACTGTAATTAAGGTTTTAAGCAACTATGCTTTTCCCCTTAACTTCTTTTTCTTTTCTTTTTTTTGTCGTTTTGAAATTGCTTTCATATTCCGTCCTTCCTAAAGAGTAGGCAGGTATTCTGCGCCTCTCGGTGGCTGTGGCCAACCTGCTCCCTCAACCATTCCACGTCAGTACAATGTATATATGTATCCACATGGAATAATAATAATAATAATAATAATAATAATAATAATAATAATAATAATAATAATAATTTCGCGATTACATCATTAAACTTTAAAATGTGCAGAAAAAATAAATAAGATGTATATATAAGAGTTATGACCGTCACTTCTCTCCCACAGTTCACGCCCACACGTTATCACTTGACACACTTCAACACAGACGCATATGTGATCGCATTATTCTACTTCACAAGATTATCAACAAGCGTATTTATGTTGACGCCCCCTCCTCTTTCGCCAGTTCTTCAGCACGTGTCACTCGCCGCTCCATCCCGCTTAACATCGTGCCGTTTATGCCGTTTTTAGACAGCTTCAAATTTTCATTTTTTCCTTTCACAGTCGAATTGTGGAACCATTTAGATGGCACATTACGTGAGATCTCTGTTGATCATTTTATACGAGAATTGCCTAATCATGTATTTTCTTTATAATACTGTACTGTTTTCTCTGTAAATCTTTGCACTCACATTTGTAATCATGCACTTTCCTAATATTGTTGATGTATAATCTCCTGTACCACTCCTGCAACGTCCCGATTCATGGGATAGCAGTATTTGTAAATAAATAAACCCGCGGTGGTTGCTTAGTGGCTATGGTGTTGGGCTGCTAAGCACGAGGTCGCGGTATCGAATCCCGGCCACGGCGGCCGCATTTCGATGGCGGCGAAATGCGAAAACACCCGTGTACATAGATTTAGGTGCACGTTAATGAACCCCACGTGGTCGAAATTTCCGGAGTCCTCCACTGCGGCGTGCCTCATAACCAGAAAGTGGTTCTGGCACGTAAAACCCCATAAGTTAATTTTTTTCAATGAACAAGAATCCTCTGGAGTCTTCAGAAGATATTTTCTCGCATACGTTCTATGCGCCTGAGTAGAAGAAAAAGAAGAACGCAGCTTGCATTGGGCACCCGCTTACATTCTGCGCAAGGTACTAGCCGCTTTCGTTCCGCAGCGCTTCATCTAAATAATCCGGCGAGGTTTCTTGGACGTGACCAGCGGGAACTCCTTCTTTACCGCCGAGCTGTAGTCTTGCGACACCTCCTGCCAAACATGATGCAACGCCCTCAATCCGAAGCCACGACTTCGCACCAGGACAGAAAGACGACTGGCCACAAATTTCGCTTTCGCTGCGCTCAACAAGACGACGGCTGCGGCCGCGCTCAGCGACAGTGTGCGCACACGGCAATCCTCGGTTTCAACGTTCCCGTGGGTGGACGAAAAGCGGCAGGCATCCTGGGGTCTTTCGTTCTGGCGGTTGCCACGTGTTGGCGTTCCATTGGTCCGGAGACGCTTGCCCGCACGCCTTTGTCAACGGAACTGAAGACAGGTGAATATTCTTACATGTTCTATCAGGCAAACCATAACATATCTGAGAGAGTCAGCTTAAAAGTATCCTTTATGCAGTGCTTTGGCGAGAGGTCGCCCTCATGTCGATGGCACCGCACACCAAGGCCCTCTAGAATCGTCGCGCGAAACTATTTTAGCGCTATTTCGAATAATCCTTCTCACGTAGTGGTAATGTCAATAGAAACGTGCGTGTCCTTTGTACATCGGGTGCGCAGGCTCCTGAAACCTGTTCATGGACATGTTGAAACAGGAATAAATGTTTTTCATGCGCAGCAGAAGGCCAAACACAATGAGAACACATGCGACACTGCACCCACCTCGTGTGGACGTATTCTTATTGTGGCAGCCTTGTTTTATTGACTGTAATCAACAGCGAAAGGAAGCAGAGACATATTGTTTGTAACTTGATGTTTGGGACTTGCAGGTTGCTTTTGCTTCCTAGAACGTCGAAAATCACGGTTGGGTGACATTTGCTCTCATGAGCACGTCTAGCTTTATGACAACTTTTTGTGTAAGCGCCCAGGAGCCAAATGCATCTTATTCGATTAGACCTTTAATAAAGATATAATTAGAAATAGAAATAATATGATATTTGGTTACCCGTATTTTGAGTGTTTAGTATTGAAAGTAATTATCCGAAAGAAATATATTATAGAAGAGAAGAACCTAACTGTCAAGAACTTTCAAACTACAGTGACACAAATATTGTTATTCAGTGCAAAATCTTGATGCTTCAGGGGGAATCACACTAGAAGAAGCCTCCGAAGTCGTGTCGCTCGTGGATCGGCAGACGCAGCGACCCCGTCGCTTCTCACTCCAGCTTCAGCAACCAAGACGATGGCTCACAGGAGGCGGAACGAGCTCGCAGCTGGCACAGCGTGCCATCCCGGGCGATCTCCACACCAGCCCCGTGTTGTCGAAGCCTCCGCCCACCGCCTGACCATCGCAGGAGCACCGCGCAGTTCTAGCCCCTGTTCCACTGGTGGCGCTTGGCGAAAGGGCGACGTGTCTCGCTTCGAGGGCACACACAGATTTCGCGTGGCTGGCTTCGCTCGTGGCGTCGAGAATCCCGCCGTCATCGCCTTCGACGCGCTGCCTTTTCGCACGGCGAGCACCACGAAATCTTCAACATACGTGCGGGGTATTCCAGTTCATCGAGGCCGATCACCCTGCTGCCATTATGACTGCTGTTATTCTCGTACTTTTCAAGCAGTACAAGGACGTCCGGGCTGTTGGTTCGGACGTTATAGGCTCCCGTACAAAAAAATTATTGAGAAGGCATTGAAATATTGTTGGTCAATGTTGAGTTTTTTATTGAGGGATTATTGAGAGTATGTTGGAGAATTGTTGGGTTGAGTGTTGAGCACTCTTGAATATTGGCCACTGAAATCGAATTGAAACACCATTGGGTACCTCAATGTTGAATAATTGTTAACTTACCATTGAAAGTCCATTGTGCTTAGACGGCCCGTTGTGTTCGTTTTGTTTAACGGTTGTTGACTTACCATTGATTCTGCGTTGAACTAACGTTGTGGTAGTTCTGTTGACCTGTTGAGTTATTATTGCCACAGCATTGAAAAGCATATCGTGGCACAGTTGAGATGCCATTGAGATTTCAGAAGTCGCCATTGAAATATGATTGACGTTTCGTTGGGCTAGTGTATTTTTATTCATATATTGAAATTGCTTCGCTGTCCACACTTGCATGCCCCGGTGCCTGCTTATAACTTTCCCAAACACAATAAAATCAAAGGAGAGACTGATCAAGTTGAAGTACCTTTATTTACACTAAAGATGTGTGCACGTGAAACATTATTACAGTACATAAGGCACCACTACATCGAACCTGGAGACACAGGCTAGTACCTACAGCACTCTAGCAGTGTAAATACATCTGAAAAAACCTATACATATGAATCCAATCAAAACGATCATTGTGCTCTTCACTTTCGACTTAAGTTTATGACTAGAAGGCAAAGCGACTCAAAAGGCAGGGCTTAAGCATAGCCTTGTAACAACCAACTTTGAACACATGAACTCTTGGAGCTGCTTGCATGTGGATACACAAAAGACATCTGAATATGTTACATTAAAATTTTGCGCACACTAACACATCACAGGAAGAGCTACGGCTGACTGTGAGAAGGCAAAATAACCAGTGACCAGTGTTGACCGGTGTGTTTAATACCTTTGTCATCAAAAGCAAAATTTTAGTAGAGCTTGCACTCGTTTCTGCTCCTACCTATTTCGTCGTCCACCTCTGTTTTCTGCTGCTGTTTACAGTACCCAGGTATCACTTGGTTAGGCTGGTAAACATTTTCACAAACAAAAGTAAATGCCTCCCCTCAAAAGGTAGCCCATCCTTTACTACTAAACGCCAGAGCAAATCGAAAGTAAGCCTTCACAGCGTCCATGCGGCAGCTAGTACACCACAGAGCAACACAAAAAATAGTTGAAAATCCCACTTGATGTAGAGTGGCAACAGAGATGCGAGCTTGCTAGTGAATCAGCCACATATCAACGGGTGTCTCTTGCACGACGGCGAGGTGCTTTTGGCGTGAACACTTTAGCATCTGGGAATTCACTGCATACGTAACCTGTGAGAAGGGAACGTGGACAGAAAATGAGATTGCGCGGATAAAGAGTCTGCCACACACTGCACATAACTACGCACGAAATAGAAGTACACACTATACTGGCAAGTAAAAATTTGCGACTCTTTACGAGTGCCGTCGAGAAAAGGAAGGAATGGGTTGCTACGGTAAATGTTAGCTAAAACACGCACAGCGATGTTTCACAGTGGGGAAAATATTCCCGGCTCTCTCTCAGAACCAAAGACCACGCGACAGTGCATAGCCCATACCAAACAGATATCGAATCTTTGCGTAGAAGTCCAGTAGAAGGGATGACCTAAACATACGACGAGAGCGATGCGAGCGTGAGCGTGCCTGTACGAGTGAGAACATGTACCGCTTCTTTGAAGCTAGCCGCGCTCCGGCGTGGCTCCGATCATCCCGCGCGATTTGTGTGCAGAACGTCGCGTACACGCCCTTGCGTTGCGCGGTAGCGTCCGCGCAGTGAGCTAGCTTCATGCACGCGTCATTCTTCACCGCGCAAACGGTGCTCGAGTGCTACGCTTAGCTCGAGGCGACAACGCGCCGATTGGCGCTCCTTTCGCTTCTGGAAACAACGCATATTCGGAACGGTCCAACTCAAAGAGGCAGCAGAGAACGGTGGCATGTTTCAGTTATCTCTTATTAAAATTGTACAGTAAGCCTTCAACGGCAAACCGCCGCGCTAGATGAAGATGCTTACTGCGGTAGTTTTGGCGGTGATAGACGATAAGGTGAGCCCGTCGGCGGCTGTGTTCTTTGACCACGTCACCACACCTCTCTTCATTTGCGCTGTGTATCCGTGTACAGTCACCGCGCGGAAGCTGTGACTAATCGGTTGGCCGTTCTCCGAAAATCCCAGAGAGGCGAAATATATTTCGCGGTGCGCCGCATCATTAGCCGCAACCTAAATCGAGGCGCGCTTAACCGCTACGGCACAAAAGGTTATCACACTAACCGTATGGTATACGATGAGCCACTACGGAAAAACAAAATTCTGATGTTCCACGTGCCAAACCAACGATCTGATTATGAGGCACGTCATAGTTGGGGGGACTCCGTATTAATTTTGACTTCCTGGAAATTTTTACGTGCATACAATGCACAATGCACGAGCGTTTTTGCATTCCGCTCCTTTGGAATGCGGCCGCTGCAGGGATCGTATCCACGACCTCGATCCCCAAATTGCCACGGAGGCCGCCATAGTTACGAAATGCGTGAAGTGCAACACCGCCTTCCGGCACGAGTGTGGTACAAGCGTAGCACAGCTGCACACCTGCTGCACGATTATTTGTCGCGGTTCTCCTAAACTCGTAGTGCCTGCCTAAATACCTTGAAAGGCAGCGCGCCTCTCACGTATCGGAACGCGACAACAAACGCTTAGATGGCATACGTGAGCCCCCATGAAAAATGACGTGGCCACTGTACAATATTATCACTGCGCAGAGAAGCCGATCCTTATGTTCCAATTGTGTTCTCTCATACAAATGAAGGAAACGTTATTAGACATGAACAAATGAAGCAATGCAATTTTACGCCCATGGGGGGCCGCTGCCTCTTCGCCCACCATTGTTTCAAACAAAGTGACGGCGGCAGCGAGAGTTAGTATCGCGCGCATTTGCTCCGGGGCATGCGGTTTGCTTCAAGAAAGTGAACGGTGTGCTTAAGATGTCACGCTCGTAAATGTAAAAATAGAAAAGAAGGCTACGTGCCCAAGAAAAGCAGATTACTTACCTGTCTTCAGAAGTACGGCTGCGACTGTTTCGCGGTGCCTTCTCTCCAACAGGCATCATGGCCTCTGCCGCGCAACTCATCAAAACCGTCAGGCTCGCACATCAATAGAAGACTAGTTGTTGGGTGAGCCAACCACTTCACCGGATAAACGTCCCACTTATCGTCGTTAAAGCATATCACTAAAATGTGCATCATGATGTCCGAAAAGAAAATACTTTCATTAAGAAGCACGAGGCGTGAACCACCGCACAACTGCAACCGAATAACTGAGTCCGAAAGCCGTTCACAGCGTCACATGGCTTCACTATCGTATTAAGTTATAAAAACCTTTCAAACACAAAATAATGACACTTAAGAACCACTATTTAATTAGCAATAATTTTTCATCTACTAACCTTCATAAATTATTAAGAACTACCTCATTTATAGCGTAAACAACAAATACTACGACCAAAAAATGCGACTACGAAACTAGCGGTCCCCATGTGTACTGTTGCAAAAGTGTGCGCAAAACGAAGCTCGGTTGCGCCCGTTTGCGCGCACACATACACACCCGAACGCTACCTTAACGTATGTCGCGCCACCTAGAAATAAACATTACTACTAGTTTTGCTACTTTTACAAAGATAAAGTTTCTAAAATAGTTTGGAGCGTTTTTGCAGATGACGAGGTGACAAGTAAGGTACAATAAGAGTCCGTTACCTGTATTTCTTTCATTTCCCTTTGGTGTTCTTAACTGAACATACGAGACCTGCAGGCTTGGGAGAGGACGACCGTTCGGCGAGGCTCAAATAAATCACGTGCTGCTTGCAAGGCGAGAAACGGGAGCAGCCGCAGATACAGCGATTAGGTGTGATACTGTTGCGGCTGTTGCTGAATCTGAAGCTCTTTGAAGTCAATGGTTATAGCGGCTGCGCGCTGCGATCTCAAAGCGCGTTCATTCTTTGATCTCTAGTACCACGGACATTGGACAAAAAACTATATTTGCTTTACGGACAGAGGGTACGTCGCAGGAAATTCGAAGACCTCACCCGTGTATGTTTGTAGCGTGTGCGCGCTTGCATCCTACGGTTCCCACAGTGCGTCCGATGCTCGAAGGTAGCGTCGTCGCCTGTCGGCACCTGTCTTATCGCCGGCCGCGCTGCCGCCGTGTCTACTCTTGGGGAACTCCACATGCGCGTAGTCACCGTGTTGGCAAATGAGTTTCGCATTCTTGTGCTCCCCGAAACGTGCTAATTTCGGATCGTACCAATGGTTAGGTCATCTAGTGTATGTTAAAACGACGATGGCATTTGTACACCGGCGAAGAAATAAATCGTTATGAACTTGGGCGGTCATGTATCTTGTCTAACGTTGCAGTTTCTACGTAGCGAAAATGGCTACGAAAGTGGGGTGGTCCCGGAGATGGGCGCTTCAAAGCGCCAGCTGTAGCGACAGCACCAGGAAGTGGCACGCGGCGCACACGGCAAGCATTTCGGAGCTTACTGGCTTTCGAATGAGAGGAGTATGCGCGCGCTCGTGGCCTATTAGAATACCGGGCTTGACGGCCGACGTTCGATTCCACCCCATCGGTCACACATAATTTTTTATTAATGAAAGCGAAGCGAAAGAAGAACCTACCTGCCGCAAAGTGACAGGAATGAGGTTGGAACGCATCGCAAAACATGTTTGGAATGCCTTCATATGCGAGTCCTAAGTATTGTATACTGGACTCAACTGCTACACAACAAAAGAACAACTAGAAAAATCAACACAAATTACCCAATAAATTGTTTATTGAGAACACTCAACGGTAATATTGTTGTGCAAGGATTGAGTGAACTCAATTGCTTTTGAAAATTTGTTGAAGTCAGTTGTTTCAACAATTCCCCAACAATATATCAATGGTTAATCAACACTCATTTTTGTACGGGGCCTCCATAAAATCGGCTCTGCAATCACTGAGGTTCAATCCTGGCTGTCCTCCGGCGATTTTTACGATGAGGCGCCTCGTGAGGATTCGACGGATGACGCAGCTCTCCATTGACGCGGACATTTCCGTGTTCCTTTTTTTTCCGTAGAGATCTGCTGAAACTCGTACGGCACTTTTACCTAATTATCGCGAGATTTTCCATTTTTCCTGTTTGGGGAAAATATATTCTCACCTATGCGATGTTTGTAGTTGGCTTGAATATTTACTTTTTGGGGGGCGTCGTTCTTGCATTGTCGGAATTTGCGGCAACCTTTTTATTATAACAGCCATGAGCTTCCATATCCTGACTTCATATATGCCTATAGCTTACAATGAACAGAGCCATTAAAAGGAGAAGAGGGGACACATGAACCGCTGTGAGCTTTGTCGCCTCTTCGCTCTGTAGTGTTGTCTTTGTTTATGGTCTACTACCTGCGGGAAGTCAAAATGTTATAACTCCCTGTCATATCTACGCCCTTCAGTTTGATTACTCTTTACCTGATTATGGGTATGCCATGCGACTTCATAGTTTCTGCCTTTATCTGTTGTTTAGTTTTCAGTTAGGACGTCTCATATCTCTCACTTCAGGAAGTATATTGCAGACTGTACACTTTTAAGATGGTCAGTCAGGCTGCAATGTTTTCTGATGCTAGACTGATTAGACTTCCTAAAAACTAATGAAGCAACAGGAGAGCAGAAAATTAAGAAAATAAATTTATGCATTGCCTCAGACCTCTAGGTGAATTACGTAAGTGTATAGACACATAGTCGCTTTTTATAAAACGAAGAAAGTTCGAGTAGACAGGCATGCTTTAAAACATGCAGCATTCTGTGCAGGCATCGTCCTCTGGTTCACGAAGAGCGAGATTAGAAGCCGTTCAACGCTTGGCATTCTCACAAAATGTTCTGCACCGCAGCGGAGGCTTACCGGCTATGGTATTGCGCTGCTATGCACAAGGTCGGGGGATGAAACACCACCGGCGGGGGAATCATTTGGATGGGCGCGAATGCAAAAAGCTTATTTACAGTGCATTGGGGTCACCCTGAAGATCCCATGGGCGTGAAACTTAATCTAGAGTTCCCGACTGAGGCGTGCCTCATGATGAAAGGGTGGTTTTGGCACGAAAACCACTGGAACTGAATTAAACAAGATGTCCTTTGCATTTGGTGCAGTTTTAAGGAAACATATAGAACAATTGGCCATCGTTACGGTGTTGGTTGGTGGTAAAGATAGGCTGCAAGCGCACCGTACACTGGTTCTCACTGAAAAGTTAGACCTGGGGTTCTTGCTGCTCAATTTCTTGTGAGTGCGACGGAGTCTCGCTGTGTGATCGATGCCTGGAGACTTGACAGAAATTACACGTTTGCAGGTACATCGATTTTGTTTCCTCCTGTTCGAACCTACAGTTCTGTTCAGTGGTATCCATGGGTCTTCTTGTATGTGAACGGGTCTGTGTAGTGTTCTGTCCAAAACTTGGTGCTTCTTATTTTCCTGGAATGCTATCGTGCGTGTGTGCCTAGTTGATCTATTGCTTCAAATGTAAGCAACATGGCTCCTTGATATGTGTTGATGCTGTAAGGGATGCATCTCACAAACTAGCATAATTTATTCTAAAGGAGTTGCTTTAGGCTATGCGGAATATCGTGGCCGATTCGTCCACTGGGGATATTGAAGCTCTTACACTATGCACGTGTGTCCTTGTATGCAGCTATGTGTCACTTTGTCCGTCTTGCACTGATGCGTTAGAGTACATAAGCGCGATGCGGTGATGCCCTAATCGTGGATAATCTGCTCGTAGCCAGTACGTTTGCTTGAGTTCCCCTTTTATACAGCATATGCGAAAGACTAAAGGAAACGGCGTAAATTCTGCCAATGACGCAAATTTAGCAAAGCGCGGTAGCACAAATAATTGGATTTATTGGTAATCTAAATAAAAGGCCGCAGCACGGTACAGTTGGACAAGTGCGTGGCAGGAATCTCGACGCGCCCATTTCAGTAAAAATGGGCTTCACTGGATTCTATGCAGGTTTGCAGTGCTAAGAAAAGTTACATTGAAGTACTTGAATGAATAGCCTGTAATGTCCTTCTCTTTTCTCAATACAAACCATCGTGGTCGGCTGCGGTACGCTGTAATGCTTTAGCATTCTTATGCTACTTCGCCGACTTTCCTGGATCTATCTATCTATCTATCTATCTATCTATCTATCTATCTATCTATCTATCTATCTATCTATCTATCTATCTATCTATCTATCTATCTATCTATCTATCCATCCATCCATCCATCCATCCATCCATCCATCCATCCATCCATCTATCTATCTATCTATCTATCTATCTATCTATCTATCTATCTATCTATCTATCTATCTATCTATCTATCTATCTATCTATCTATCTATCTATCTAAACTAAGTCACTCACTTTACTCCCTCACTCACTCACTCACTTACTTACTTTACTTACTCACTCACTGACTCACTCACTCACTGACTCACTCACTCACTCACTCACTCACTCACTCACTCACTCACTTACTTACTTACTTACTTACTTACTTACTTGCTCACTTACTTTACTTACTCACCCACTCACTCACTCACTTACTTACTTTTACTTACTTTCACTCACTCACTCACTCTCACTCACTCACTCACTCACTCACTTACTTACCCACTTACTTTACTTACTTACTCACTCACTCACTCACTTACTTACTTTTACTTACTTTCACTCACTCACTCACTCACTCACTCACTCACTCACTCACTCACTCACTCACTCACTCACTCGCTTACTTACTTACTTACTTCCTTACTTACCGTTTTCCCACCCCCTGGGGTCACTGTGTAGTCCGAGGTCCAGTGCTGAATAGTACGCTTCAGCTCAGGTCCTCCTATCTAAATACATATAAAAGGAGAATTCGCTTTTCTCGGCAACCACTGCACCACATTTGACGAGGTTTGTTGCGTTTAAAAGAAAAGCTTCAAATCTAGTTACTATTGGTTTCGAATTTTGATTTAGGTCCCCAATGTTTTATTAAAAATTGGCAAAAATCGGAAATTTTCAAGAAACAGAACTATCAAATTTACAACTCAGAAACGAAAACCGATAATAAAATTATGTGAATTGCATCTTATAGTACATCTAAAGCGGACAAAATTGATGTGCTATACATGAATTTCAATAGAATGCAGTAATATGGAAATACAGATTTTGCAGAACCTTTGTAAACAACGTAACAAAATCACGTAAGATATAAACTGACATATCGAATTTGTCCGCTTTCAATGGTCTAATGGATGCTGTTTACAGAACTGCGATATCTGTTTTTGGTGCAGAGTTATTGATTTGTTAACTTCGTTCTTCTATATTTTTCGAACTTGCGCATTTTTGAATATTTTTTTAACAAAATTCAGGACGTAAATCGAAATTCCGCTTCCAACAGTCATTAGAATTTAACTTTCTCTCTCTGTTGCAACAAATGTAATTAAGATCAGTCCAGGGGTTATCTCAGAAAAACGTTTTTGCGTCTTACAGGTATTTGAATGGGCCGCGCCGGAGTTGGGCCCGAGCTAGAGCTTCCTCTTAACGCAAGGGCTCAATGAACAAGATTCGAAACCAACCATCGTACCACTGCCAAGAGGCCATTGCTGCAAGAGGCGGCGGGACCCTAATGGAGAGGAAGACTCCGTCCGCAAGCAGCATTACGAGCTCGAATAGAATCTGCCAAATAAGCCTATTTCGTAATTGTCTAAAAATTTCTGCTTTACCCTGATTTACATCTTTCTTTATTGTTTTTTCCGTCCAATCCATTTAACCACCGGCTTCTTCAATGAATGAATGAATGAAATTTTATTTCTACAGAAAGGGGGCTGTCTGAGCCCGGCCCCGGCGCGCAGGCCGAGAGGGATCAGGGACTGCCCCGCAGACTAATGACTAGAGAAGTTGCTTATTCATAGCCTCAGCCGCCAGGCGGGTGGCTTGCTGCTGGACATCGGGGTCTTCGCTCCGCAGCCGAGACCTCCCAGGCTTCTCTACTATCTATGTTTTGGTTGATTCCTGGGTAACCGGCACATTCCCAGATTATGTGGTCTAGCGTACCCCTCTCGCCGCAATCTTTGTATTTGGCTCCATTTTCGTCCCCTGTCTGCGTAAGGAGACCCAAAATGGACAGAGGTAATTACCGGCTTGCAATCGCCTCCTATATACGCGCCTCGTTGCAGGAGAGAGACCGATCCGGAGGTAGGAAGGTTTCTCCTTTCAAGTTTGCAATGTTCAGTGATTTCATGATATGTAATTACACTATCTTTCATTCCCGCGCATTCGGGCTGTTCCGCAGCCGCCCGGTGATAACTCGGGCAAGCTCGTGTGGAGCCTCATCCCCTGGGACAGATTCGTGTGCGGATATCCATATAATAGATAGTTTTCTATTAATTGGGTTACCGAGGAGTATGCGTCCAGCTTCCTCCAACATTCTTCCTTTACAAAAATTCCGAATAGCGGTGTTGAAGTTTAATTTATTTTCATCAATAGTACAAACAGTAGTACAAACAGGTGTATAATTGCACTGTCGGCGCTCCCGAAGTAAAGACAGTCGGATGGACCTCCTAAACAGGAAACAAATGGGTGTTGGTACGATTGTGGCAACACTAGCAGGCTACATCACCCAAAGGTTGGGCTTGTCAGCGGAAAACAAAAAAGCTGCATGAAAAAGAATTATGTTAGAAAAATGATTATGTTTTCCTGTGTATCAGTGCAAGCAAGCGCTATTGCGACTTCTTCAGCCCTAGTTGCATCTCTATTTCGTGATGAGGCCGTGATTTTGGGTATTCCGTCACTGTCTACGACAGCCGAGACTGCAGCCCCATGTCTACCGCACGCTGCGTCGTCATTGGCTACCTCATCAGCTCTTTTATCTTTCATTCTTCTTATTAAAGTTTTAGCTCTGTGGCTCCCTGCGTTCTTTGTTGTCTGTGGGGTGCATATTTCTCTGTAATGGCACAATAAATAAATGTTTTCTTGTGTCGGAAAGAATGTCTTTTTTTTCATGCTGGTCTCTGTCCCTCCGGAGGCCAATCCATCCAAGGATGGTCCTCTAGGTCTATGACTGGCTGAGTCGTTCTTGCTGCGCTATTCGGACTGCCTCTGTTAATTCTTGATATGTGTTGTTCATACCCATCCTGTGTAGCACATCCGTTGATGTGGTTATGGGAAGGCCTAGTGCCCATTCAGTACATTTTTTATTTACTGTGTCGAGTTTGTCACGCTCCGCTTTCTTGATGTTGAGAAAGCGGGTTGTGTACATACAATGACGTTACCAAACATTACTATTTAGGACTCAGGCAATTCCCATTGCCACATTCAAAACTGAACAGGGCTCAAGCAGTCTCACTGCGCTTATTGCAAACGGGTTCATATCCCGCACCATACACCATTAATAAAATATATCCAGAAAGGGAGATTAAGATGGACTGCAATGATTGTAATGGCATCATTGGAATCAGACATATACTGGCGGGGTGTCCCGCGACTCTCCCCAACCTCTTTGAAGTATGGACACAGTGGGAGAAAAGGATTGAAAGCCCGTTGTTTCAGGACCAACTAAGGGCAGTGCAGAGGGCCTATGATGTCGCTGAAAGGCTTGGCCTGACAGTGCCAACGTGGGAGCGGCCCACCTTGGCTTGAGAAGTCTAGCCTCCGGACCTCATTACAATAAATGTTTTCACACACACACCAGATGCGGGGTATCATATAGGCTTGTGTAATCTTTAGAAGGCTCCTCTCCTTCAGGCCGTGGATTTTGAGCGACACCCTTCCAAAGATACCCATTACCTGTGCGCCATAACTATCTAGCTTCGTGATTGTGTTCGTGTTCTGTCTGTTCGTGTGCATAAACATGCCTAATATCCTTATTTGCTCGACCCCAGGGACGAGGTATACTTCTAGCACGATACCGTGGTCTGGTTTTGTCTCAGGCGAATTTCCCTTTCTCCCCTTCGATTTATTAATGAGTAGCTCTAATTTTTGCGGAGAGCACGACAGCCCTCGGCCCGCCGCGCATTCGACAACCGCGTCTGCCGCTGTCTGCAGTTTGTGCTCTATATCCGCGTCAGTGCCTTTTGATTATCCAGAGGTTTATATCGTCCGCATACATGCTGAACTTTGACCTAACATGGGGGTAGTCCTCTCACTGCGAAGTTGAAGGGAAAAGGGGACAAGACTGACCCTTGAAGGGTGTCCTTACTCCCTAGTTTATTTGTGGGGGATTCAATGTCTTGGAATTTCATCCTGACTTCTCTGCCTGTTGGGAAGTCTCTGATGTAGTTATATGTTTTTTCGCCAACCCCGATCTCCTGAAGCACTGTGAGTATGGCTGCGTGTTTGACGTTGTCAAAGGCTTTAGTTAGGTCTAGGCCGAGGATGGCCTTTGTGGGAGTTGTCTGGGCGCTAAGTATGTCGTATTTGAGCCTGAGCATTACATCCTGCGTGCTGAGGCCCGGCCTAAACCCTACCATTTCGCGTGGCCAAAGGTTTTGCTGCTCCATGTATCTAGTGAGCCTCGTCTGCACTACGAGCTCCATAAGTTTGCCCACACACGACTTTAGCGATATGGGCGTCAAATTCTGTAGTTGGCGTGATCTACCCTGTTTGGGTATGAGGACCATATCGCTTTCTTCCACGCTTGTGGGAGGCGTCAGGTTCCCATACCTCGCCGATATATCTTGCTAGCGCTGCTGTGGAGTTTTCGTCTAGATTCTTGAGGAGTGTGTTTGTTACCCCGTCCGGTCCCGGGATCGACCTGGTTTTTAGACCGATTAATTCGGCCCGAAACTCAGCCGCCGTGATAGGCGTGTCCAGCTCCGTGTTGGGACTGCCCGTGTATTCATGTAGTGTCTCAGTATCCATTTGTCTTATGCACAATCAAATTAATTTGTCAGTCAGCAGTTTGTCTTTTCAGTTGAAGCTGCGTTTCGATTTGATTTGGTTTATGTTTGCCTGCGTTTTTGATTTGCCGGGGTCAAGTAGGTGCCTAAGGATGTTCCATGTTTTGGAGAGGCTCATGAGCTTATTCATTTCGTCGCATCTGCTACACCAATTTTGCTCGTTTAATTTTATGACGTATGCCTCTATCTCCTTGTTGTGTCTGGCCTATTCCCTCCTAACGTTTACGTTCCATCTTTGGGCCTTTAATTTCTTTTCTAGATCACTTTTTCTTTTCGGTATGTTTATCAGTTTGCTATCTATGTTTGGTGGTGCGTCCTCATCTTCTATGGTGGTGGATGCACTATTCGCGAGTTTTTTTTCAGCTGTCCCGCCATTCATCAATGTCGTTAATGCTTCCAGAGGGTTCGGCTTCCCTGATTTGTCTGAATCTGTCCCACTCTGTAATATTCTGCTTCTTACCTTGTCTGGTCTTGACACCATGAGCATGAGCGAAATAATTTAGCGGTGACTGCCCAGGTTTTGCTCCGTGTTTCTCTCCGTGTTTCCAGCGTTTCGGCTAAGACTGAGATCCGGGACAGTGTGCCTAGTAGTACTACTGCCCATTCAGGTGGGCAGCACATAGACCAAATTGCCGAAAAAGACATAGCCATAGCGATCCAGGACACCATAAAAAACCCGGCCAAACTGTCGGGATACCAATGCTTCGGCAGCGATGAAGGAGAAAAATCCAGGGTAACCACGGTGGTTAAAACAAACATTGTGGCTGTAGACCACGAAATCATAACTATGGACTGTGACGCGATACTAACGATAATTATTACAGGGAGAAAGGACCGGAGAAGCATATTCCTCCTTAATGCCTATAGTACACCGAAACAATAAAAGTCAGATTCTTACCCTTATTTCGCAAAGCCCTCAAAGCGGCCGGTAAGAATCCTCTTATGATAGTAGAGGACTTCAATGCGGCTCATCCGGAAGGGGGGGGGGGGGCATGATAGGCAGGATCCCAAAGCCAGATAGCAATGGGAAGACATACAAACGCTCGCCCGGCTTCTTGAACAATCTCCCGAAGTGGGTACAAGGAGGTCGTCTACGAGTATGACCGTAAGCATCTCTTGAAGCTCGTGTACATAGCTATATCATGGGCAACCAGCCTTAACGCCTCGCATCTGACGAACGCCAGGGGAGAGCTCGATTTTCACCACGAGAACGCCACATGGCAGGCTCCGCGCACCGCTACCTCATTGACGAAACGACTGGACTCGCAAAGTACAGGCTGCACACGATCACGGAGCAGGGCCAGGAGTTTGTCGACCAACACATCTTTGAGAAGCACGTCATTCTCTTCGCCATCAACGTGCAGATGCCCCATGCGCACGTCGGGGAGCTCGAGGAAGGAGGAGGAGAAAATAAAGAGAGAAAACAGGGATGTTAACCAGAAATGCGTCTGGTTGGCTATACTAATCTGGGACAGGGGAAAGATGGAATACAAAGGTGTGATAGATTGGGGGAGAAGAAGGGGAGGAAAGGCGTCACGAGCTCGCGCACACACGTGGAGGGCCTGAGCAAGTCAAAGGCGTTCACATAGACCAGTCGCCCTGAAGAAAGACAAAAGTGCCTTAACACCTTCAACTCGAAGGAGACTTCGTAGGGGAGACGCGTTTCGGCAACCATGGAGTGTGGACGCCTGGTTTCTCTGCTCCTTCGACTACGGCGCGTCCCGCCGCGCCCACTCACCTGCGATGCTACAAATCGCCGCGTTCCTCGCAAGCTGACACCAACCTTGTATGCCGTGAGTTTATTTTTTGCTGCTCCCCGCGCCTCTACAGCTCTGAAGCCGTTCCAACGCGGCTGCCCCTGCCGGGGCCATAGCTGCCTTGGCATGTTTTCTACGCATGAACCAAAAGCGCCAAGCGACCAGCTCTTCAGAGGCTCATGTCCTAAACGAGCGTGCAAGGGGCCTTCAGCCGATTCACCACTCTGTTTCGATGGAACATTTATCTGCCGCAACGTCATTTTCCAACGAGCACGAGACGCAATCGGCGACGGAGAACGCCACCGCACGTCCCTCGGCAACAACGAAGACACCCGAGGGGGATACCGCGGGACTGGCCGCCAATCCCATCGTCGCCAATTTTCCCTCCCAACAACGGGAGGTGGACACTCCGACTGGGGAAAGGATGGAGGAAGATGCTGCCCCGAACATTTACGACGACAAAACTGACGACGACGCAGGTGCCTGTTGGAAGACAGGCATACATAAGCGACGCGTCCGTCAAACGCACGCTAAGACGCAACCCTCCGAGAACATCTTGGGCATTCCGGACGCCTCTCAGCTCACTGTACGCAAGCGCAGTCGGAATCAGAACCTGCCTCGACTACCTTTGCACGATAAAAAGATAATTCTGCGGCCTCACGGAGGACTTTGTCTCGATTAGTGGATGCGCCCGGAAGTCGCCAATGCTCTGTGGAGTGCAGCCGCCTTGACCACCGAGGATCGTCAGGACATGATATCCCGATCGCGACATCAGCAGAACTTGGCAATCATCAGCACACCCCAGTCACACGTGGCCGACACATTGTACAAGGTGAGGGAGCTGAACCTTGGTCAGCGTGTCTATCCCATTACAACATATTTTGTGGCCCCAGACAACTCATGCAAGGGAATTGTTCATGGCCTTTTGCCCGGTACACCGTCTTCCAAGCTAGTGGATGAACTTTTGGCTCCTGGAACTAAAACACTTCAAGCACGAATGATGGGTCCGACCAACGTTGCGTTGGTAACATTTGATGGACTAAAGTCTCTCGCTACGTGCGTATCTATGGTGAAGAACTGCGCTGCTACCCCTATCGCCCCCGCCAATTGGTTTGCAAGATATGTCACAAGCTCGACCATTGGGCTGATTACTGTCCTACCCTGCACGTGGTAATTTGCGCGACGTGCGGGACTGACAACCCCACCCCGTTGCATCCGTGCATCCCACACTGCAGATCCTGTGACGGCACCCACCCTACAACGGATCCAAACAGCTCGCGGCGTGCTAGGCAAACACTGAACAAGGCTTAAGTGCGGAAAACTCTCGAGAAAGAGCAGCATGAACTCCAACCCTCCAGCCACCCGACCACAACCACAGATACGGCGGAGACCCGAACGTCACGCACCCCAACGAAGGAAACCGGACAAGTACGGTCGGAGACCCGTTCGAGATCCCGTCGCAAGGTCCAGACCCGCTCCAACTCTCGGTCTTGATCCCGCGAGGCATCGGCGTGCTTCTCGGAGAAGCGCCCTCCTTCGCCATCTTCCCAACAACTCTACAAGAAGACCCTGCAGGCCAGCGCTCCAGCCAAGGTGACCCAGGCCCCTTCAGGGGTGCAGTGGACCACGGAGAAGAAACCAGCAACAGAAGTGCCTCGGGGGGTAGGTCGGGAGGAGGTTCATCCAAAGCTCGGTCCGTCCCGGAAATTTCTCCCTACCCCTTCCCCTATCACTAATTCGTTATCAGCCCCCAATCCTCTTATAGAAATAGCCCGTCTGCGTCGTGGCATGGAGGCGCGCTGTGAGCGCCTGCAAAAACAAATGAACGCGCTGGAGGCAGACATGAACATTAGTATGCAGGCGGTCCTGGATAGGATAGAACGCCAAATGGAGGACCTTCGAATAGAGATTATGGAGCAAGTCAAATCATCAATAGAGTGCACTTTCGCACGCATGCAAGTTCCTCAGCTTAGCGGTTACAACTAGAGCGGGCTTTCCGACCAAGGCTCTTGGCCGCAACCTTCAAATGTGGCCACCCGGCACCCGCATCCCTATGCACGACCTCCTGCTTCTTCTCGCGATGATGATGGTGCCGTGTAACGCGGAGCAACTAGTGGTATGGCAGTGGAATCGTAGGGGATTCCGTCAAAAACGAGGTTCCCTACAGCAATATATCGTCACATCAACGAATTCTCCTGATGTCATCCTCTTACGGCAGCTCCAATTGCACCCCTTCTTTATCCGGCTACAGCACCCTCTCGAGTGTCTCTCCTCTTGCGGGAGCCTTAGTTTCGAGACATGGTACATGTCGCATGCATGCGACTAGCATTGACATCCCTCAGCAAATAGAGGAAATAATTACGCAAGGTAAACGCAGCGAAAGTCTGTTTATACTCAATGTACACAGTTCCCCCCGTTCGCGTACGTGCTGTTTTCAGCATCTACTAACAGAAGTTGGTAGTTTTGGACGGATGTGTGAGGTAGCCGGCGACTTTAACGGTCCGCATACTTCATTGGGTTACGTTAAATCGCAGGCTAAAGAAACACGCTTATGAAATGTCATCTGTAACATTAGATGGACACTGCGTACCGACCCGGAGCACCCCACTCCATGGGCAACAGCCTATCTCGTGACACCTACCCTGACCTTACATTCGTGCGCTACACTGGCCCAGTCGTTGCGCACGGGTCTTTAGAGGAGCACCTTGGTAGTGGCCACTACATTGTAGCGACCACCTTGTCATAACGGGGTCCGCGCAGGCCCGAGCGAAATGTGCGTATACATATAACGGATTGGGCGAAATTTAGGGAACGCCGCCAGGACCAACCTGAGGGCCAGAGGTACGAACGCTGGCTTGACTCTCTCACACAAGATCTAGAGGCCACCACGTGCGCACTGAGTACCACAACCAAGACACCAGACATGGACCGCCATTTACTTCATCTTTGGAACGCCCACCGAGGGTTGACACGACAATGGACACGACAACGCCTCAACCGCAAACGTCGGAATCGTATAGATCAAATTTATTACACGGGTATCCCAGGAGTATGCAGAGACCCTTACGAGGAATAACTGGCGAGGATTTTGCGATCGCCTCTCAGGCACACTTAGCACAGGAAAAACGTGGTCGATTCTTCGCTCACTCAAACCCCACCGCAACAAAGGCGAAAACATTTCAACAAGTAGCTCCTATGAGGCCAAGTGGAGGGTCCACGGTGTTTACGTTAAGTTTTATGTGCTTAACTGAACCCTCTTTTTTTAAAGCCCGTCGGCGGTGTGCCTGACAAATGGACGAAGTGTTGGCATAAAGATAACCCCACGCATTGTCGCTCGTTATGCAGCACTCTGAGAAGTCAGTTGTCCGTCCTATTTGCAAAATCGGCAAGAGAATAAAGTCCTCTTCAATCATATTTAAGGCCGGTCATATATGGCAACTACCAAAGAACGTCGACGCTTTCACAAAACGTGAAAGGAGCTCTGCAAGCACAATGTCGCCACTCGATGCCGCCGTACCAAAGCAAGGCTAGAGCCCAGATGTTTTCCAACCAAGCGGCGAGGCGCAAGCTTCCTGTTTTTCGAGCTAGGTGGCGCTCCGACTGCTGCAAGTGGTCAATTCGTTCAATGAAAAACACGGCACCTAACGGTAAGAAGCTTAATAGTGAACATCGAAGCACCTAGGCCTAGCGTTGCCGCGATGGTGGCTACGGCTGCCAGCGGATCTGCGTGCGAGAACACCCGTTCGAAGTGCCGAGATAAATCAAAATGGCGGTGGTGGTAGCTTTGATTATGCCGTCTCGGACCTGCAGCCACGGCAAAACGTCTCAAAAATGGGACAGCGAAGGGTTATTACGTGCGATATTTCAGGCGTTCTTATACATTGACTCTATGGGATATGTGGTGTTGCAGCGAAGCCGTCCGAATTATCGGACATGTCCCAAAAATCTGGCGTTCGGAAAATCTGTTGTTGACGGTACACTAGAATCTCCTCCAGCCGACGACACAGCATAAAAAAAGATTTGTCACGATTCATCTCTGTTACTCAGCCAGCATTGGCTCGACTTCCATTCTCTTTCAATAAAATTACAGCTAATTTTCTCTGATAGAAGCACGAATTTCCTGAGTTCTCCCTCATTTTTTCCAGACTATTCAAAATCCCTGAGAATTCCCAGTTCTGGTTGATAGACACCCTGAGCAAGTGTCACTGAACTTTTCCATCTGACAGTCTGGGTATGACACAAACAGCGAAGTTCACTCGCCCAAAGTACCACTAAATTTGCCAGTCTAACTGGGGTATCACTTTTGGATTACACTAACGTTGTGGCAAGGTGTCTAAGACTGCCAAGCTTAGTTGCAAATTAATACTCATGGATATTTAAGCACCTAATTTTATTTCAGGATTTTCAAGGCATTGAAACGACGTTCAATTGTCAAGGTCCACTACAAACCCTGCATCAATGTCAGCAAAATATACTCACCTGAATTTTAGCAACACAGCCACCAGCCACAGTGTGCTGGCCTGGAAATTGTGCCATGACCATATCAAAGTGCTTGGGTTTGCGCCCATTAATGTTCGAGCAAAGCTGTTGGATTTGGTAGCACCAGTTTTTTCCTGTTGGATTTATCAATGCAAGTGCAACATCCCACCGTGCTCCTGCACAAATTGTACCAAGGTGTTTTCTTGAATGCTCAACAAAGCCCACTGGAAGCAGCAGGCCCGCATCGGATATGAAAAGAAGAAAAAAAAGAAAATAATGTACTACAATCTGTGGTGGGTGAATATCTTAGTGCATACTTAGTGCACACTAAGTATGCACACAATACTTAGTGCACACTAACTATTCAGATTTCGAAAGGAACTATATTTACTATTTTAAAATACTTGAAACTAACCAAATATTTCACAACTAATTGTTAAAGTATTGTTACTGTTCTCCATCTGCTAAACAAATTATTGGAAATTATCAGAAGTGAAACAATGACAAACGTTTTCCAAGGTATACAGAAACAAAATGGATAATGCAAGCTTTGCACATGACAACCTGTTAGTCTTTCTTGAAGTCTGTCATTTAGTGTTTTTGGCAGTCCAGAAATGTAGAACTTTTATAATTTACGCTACAACAAAAGACGTTTTTCGTGCAACTGACCCTTTTACATATTTAGGACACACAAGTACTTCAGCAGTTTGTTTTTATTGTGATAGCAATTATATGAACAATCCAGGTGCATTTCTACTGTTGCAATCATCGTGATGTTCTGTATAAAGTCCGAAGACGATAAAACCATCACCATGCACCGTATGCTGTATGTGTGAGTGAAAGCATGCGAGGGTGAGCCAATGATGATGGCGCAAACTCACGCGAGCAAAGGAGGAAAGCAGGGAGCAAGCACACCATCTTCCGTCGTGTGCAAGGCACCAGGGGAGGGGAGAAAGGAGGGAGGGTTTTACTTTAGCAGCTGCTGTGTATGGCGTGGCCACGTGGGCCCTATCTTGAAACCGATTTGCTATGGGGACAAAGTGCACCGCGTGCCAACAGCTTCGTGTGCACTGTGTTCTTGCCGCTTAGATCACGCTGAAGGGAGAGGAAGCCCATGGTCAATTTGTTCACTGCTGCTGGCGCGCTTTCTCCCTCCAGCATTTTGACAGCGAGTCTATGCAGTCATCGAAGAGATGTGTTCATGTTTGTGTGCACGTGACATCCCGCTTGTTAATAAAATTAGTAAGCGAACGTTTACGAGTTTAACCGACCGATAAATCTACTACAGTTAAAACTTGATACAACGAACTTCAATATAGTTATATTCTCAATATAATAAAGTATTAGTGTTTTCATAACCTCTTGTCAATAGAACACCATATATTTTGAACCTCAATATAAGGAATTGTGTTTGTATGCGATTTCAATGTAAAGAAATTTCACATCTGCCGCAAAAAACTGCCAAGACAATAAATTGAAGTTTAGGCGGATGCAGATGGTCAAATTATTGAATTATTAATGGCTGCTTGCAAACGCACCTCTCAAATTGTGCGCCACGTGACAAGAGCGACCGCCGAAGTGGAGCCACATTGTGTTCCGCATAAGTCCAAGTGCGATAAAATCCTATCATGCCCCGCATACTGTGCGCTTTAGGTGTGACTGAAAGTGTGCGAGGGTGAGGGAAGGTAGTGGCTTTACAAGTGCCGCCTTCTCTTGCGAGCACAGGGTAAGAGGGGGAGCGGAGCAAGCTTGCGGTAACGCGATCAAGCGCACGCGAGGGGGCGGAGGGTAAGTCTGCGCGCACCTCGATTTCTGGCGTGCATCTCGGCCGTGGCTACAGATGTCTGTAAGCGCGGCTGAGTGCATACACAGCGGTGACCCTTGCGTTAGAGGTAATCTGCCGGGTGAGCAAAGAGCTGGCGTGCCAAGATGGGGCGGCATCACGTAAGCTGTCTTCCTGCGCATTTGGTAATGGAGACTGCATAATCTCGAGTTCTGGAGACCTGTTGGGGCTAGAGGAAGACAAACCATTCGCTCCCCACAACCGGCACTTTTCACGACAGCGCCGTCCCAGTGCGGGTGACGCTCTATCATCCATAGGGGCAGCGCGCACATGAAAGTGTGGCTGGAGGGCATTTAATTTGTACCGTCGATGTGAAGATATCGTCGATATGGCATGAAACCATATAATTCGTCGCCGACTACCAAATTAATCAAAATAATTTTTTTTTCATTCAAGTTAGCGTTTTCCGATTGCCCGATAATTCAGAAAAGTTTGGAGCCCTTTCCTTGCAAGAAAAATAGATCGGCGAAAGCAATTATTTGGATAAAAGGTAGAATTTCAATACAATGAAATTTCTATATACTGAAGCAAATGGTTGATTTTACTGACTTCGTTATATCGACGTTTAACTGTACATTCTTAATTCGTATAGCTGTCTACTACTTTGCTATCGCAATCGATGCTTTGCCTTGCGGGCGAAACTGCGAAATGTTTTTCTTTTACTACAATTTCCGACTTTCTTTTAACCAACCCTTTATTTAGAGTTTTTGTAGAACTTCCTTCCATAAGTAGCAATGCAACAATGCTATAAAATGTTGAGCAGCTATTGGTGCAGTTTTTTATGACAATTAGTAATCTTGTGTTTACAACTGAATTTTGACCTGATGATAAGCTGCTCTTAGTCAGTAAAGGTGTGATACTGATTTCTGCAGAAATAAATATTACTGCTGCAAATATCTATATGAGTCTGCAGTTGACTATTTAATATTCAGTACTTACTATTCATTTTTATAAAATTTCCTGTTTGTCTATTCCTAATCACCATGTAATCATTTTTTGATGCCTTTTCCCATATTTGAGAGAACTGACAAAACTACGTTCCTGAAGTGTTATAGAACTAGTGTTCGGTGAACACCAGCAGACCCCACTGTTGATGCCCACAACATCCCCTGCCTCAGCACTACAAAACATCATCATCATCAGCCTATTCATGCCCAGTGCAGGACGAAGGCCTCTCCCAGCGATCTCCAATTACCCCTGCCCTGCACCAACCGATTCCAACTAGCACTAGCAAATTTCCTAATTTCGTCGCACCATCTAGTCTTCTGCGGTCCTCTACTGCACTTCCCTTCTCTTGGTACCTATTCTGTCACCCTAATGGTCCAACGGTTATCTAATGTGCGCATTACAACATATGCCCAGCGCTATTTTTTTCTCTTGATGTCTATTAGAATATCATCTATACCCGTTTGCTCTATGATCCAAACCGGTATCTTTTTGTCTCTTAAAGATATGCCTAGTATTCTTCCTTCCATCGCTCTTTGTGCGGTCCTTAACTCGTTCTCACGTTTCTTTGTCAGTCTCCAAGTCTCTGCCTTATGTCAGCACCAGTAACATGCACTGATTGTACACTTTCCTTTTCAATGATAGCAGTAAGGTCCCAGTCAGGAGCTCACGATGTCTGCCGTATGCGATCCAATCTATTTTTATTCTTCTGTGAATTTCCTTCTCAATGTCAGGGTTCCCTGTGATAGTTGACCTAGGTAAATGTACTGCTTCACAGATTCTAGAGGCTGACTTGCATCCTTGAACTCTTGTTCCCTTGCCCAGTTATTTATCATTATCTTTGTCTTCTGCATATTAACCTTCAACCCCACTCGTACACTCTCCCTGTTAAGGTCCTCAATCATTTGTTGTCACTCATCCGCAGTGTTGCTGAATAGAAGAATGTCATCGGCAAACCAAACGTTGCTGACGTTTCCGCCATCGATCCTTACTCCTAAACCTTCCCAGTTTAACAGCTTGAATACTTCTTCGAAGCATGCAGTGAATAGCAGCGAGAGAATGTGTCTCTTTGTCTGACCCCTTTCTTTATACGCATCTTCCCACTTTTTTGTGTCGAATTAAGGTGGCTGTGGAATCTCTGTAGATATTTTCCAGGATATTTACGTAAGTGGTCTGTACTCCTTGATTACGCAATGCCTCTATGACTGCTGGTATCTCTACTGAATCAAATGCTTTTTTTGTAATCTATGAAATCCATATATAGAGGCTTATTGTACTCTGCAGATTTCTCCATAACCTGATTAATGACATGGATGCAATCCATTGTAGAGTATCCTTTCCTGAATCCAGCCTGTTCCCTTGGTTGACTAAAGTCCATCCAGTGTTGCCCTTATTCTATTGGAGATTATTTTGGTAAATATGTTATATAATAGTGGGAGTAAGGTAATGGGCCTATAATTTTTCAGTTCTTTGTCGTGTCCCTTTTTTATGGATTAGTATAATGTTTGCATTTTTCCGGTTTTCTTGGACACTTTCAGTCAATGGACACTTCGTATAGAGAGCCACCAGTTTTCCTAGCATTATGTCTCCTCCATCTTTGATGAAATAAACGGTTATTACATCCTCGCTTGCCGCTTTGCCCCGTTTCATGCATTGCAAGGCCCTTCTAATTCTATCTCTAGTTATAGGAGGAGTTTCTGTATACTGTTCATAATTGTTTCGAATAGACTACTCCTGAATCCTCTGTGTACTGTGCAGGTCAGTATAGAATTCTTCCGCTGCTTTTATTGCACCTTCGAGATTGCTAATGATATTACCCTGCTTATCTTTCAGTGCATATATCTTGGTTTGTCCTATGCCATGTTTCCTTCTCACTGATTTCAAGCTGCGTCCATTTTTTACGGCTTCCTCAGATGTTCTCACGTTATGATTTCTAATATCACTTACTTTCGCTTCGTTGATCAGTTTTGACAGTTCCGCGAATTCTACATTAAGCCTCGGTATGGTTTTATTCATTAGCTCTATGTCGCCGTGATCATCTCTCTGTTCTAAGGCTGCATATTTGTTTGCAGGTACCAGCCTAAATTTGTCTGCTTTTACCCTTACGGCCTCTAAGTTGACCTGTCTTTTCTTGACCAATTTTACTCTTTCTTTGTTCAAATTGAGGTGAATCCTGGCCCTCACTAACCTATGATCACTACATTTTACGCTGCCTATTACTTCTACATCCTGCACTACGCTGGGATTGGCAGAAAGTATGAAATCAACTATATTTCTTGTTTCACCATTAGGGCTTTTCCAGGTCTATTTCCTGTTGCTACATTTCCCAAAGAAAGTGTTTATTATTCTCAGATTATTCCTTTCTGCCAATTCTACCAGCATCTCACCTCTAGCCTTTTTAGAATCGACACTGTAGTTGCTAATTGCCTGTTAATCCGTCTGCTACAAAACATGTTACCATAAAAACTGGAATATAGGTCGACCCCCGAAACTTTATTTCTAAGAAAATGAAGAAGAAAAAAATGTTATAAACTGGTAAAAAGTGACCGGCATATAGGATGGGCGTCAGCTTTTTGCCATGGTTTTTGAAAAAAAGAAAGGAACAACCTATATTCCGCTTTTTTATGGTATACCAGGGGCTGGTTTTTGTTATCGTTCACGAAGTTCTTTAAAGTTACCCGTGGCATGTAGCACAATTTTATTGCCTGAGCTAATTTATTCTCATGGACAGACATTATTACCTCAAACCACTTTGGCAGTGCTAGAAGAAGTACAAAGGCTTCTTATACCTGAAAGTCTATGGCTCACTGGCTGTGAGTCTGAGAACACCGGGCTATGTGAAGGTGTTTGGGCTCTGCCAGCTATGCTGAAGAATTGGCTTGCCGGGTTCTTGGGAGTGCTTCTGGAATGGCCAAACTGCTCCCTGGCTGGCAATTGAGTGTCTTTCATAGTGGGCTCGTCTCTTTGGGGAATGAGCAAATTTCCATGCCTTTTGCATGCGCTTATTGCCACTGGGAGTTGTTGGTCCCTGCTTCCAAATTTAGGTGTCCTCAGGTCAGCACTGCTGACCGATGACTGCTTTTGATGTACCTTTCCCAACTGAATTTGCGAGCCACCATTACGCTGAGAGTGCTTGACACTGCCATTTGTGATGTGGGGGCTGCAATTGATCTTAGAGGGAATGGGAGACACATTGCAAAGCCTTGATGGCGACTTCAGCAAAACATTCTGGCTTCCAGCGCCAAGAGGTGGCCGCCTACCGTGCATCGGAAGCTGTGACCTGTCCTTCTCAGACGACGAAACACGTGAAACAGTCCGTGAAGCAGAAGATGAGGTTGACATTGTGGGGATCCGAGATGCTCCGGCACAAGGAGCTACACCTAGGCGGCGCTTGAAACAATTGCGCCCCTGAGCCTGCTTGTAGAGTGTAGAGTCCCGGTTGGAAGCTTCAGGTCATGATAAACAGCATTCGAAGGTTTGTTGGCGAGCATTTTTGACTCGCTCGAGGATGCATCTTCCAGGCAATGGTCTATGCCTGATGCTGACTGCTGTGACAAACTGCTGTCTGGTGACTGACCTGAATGCCAAAGACATAGCAACAATCACTTAAGGGGAGATGAGGGTTGAAAACACTGTATTTCTTTAAAAATGACTTTTCAGGTTTTGGTTGCAATACTGTATTAGGCTCCAAATCCTATTTTCATTTACAGCAAACAAAAACAAAAATCAAGGCATTTCTACAACCAAGAAACCGCAAGAAATGTTTCTAATTGAGGCATGGTAGCTGCAGGGGCTTGATTTTTCCATTTATGCTCCACTGATGAGGATCATGACGAAAGGTTTTGCCTAGATGATGAGCTTTCCTGTTGCAACTACAAGCAAGCACTAGCCCTGGCTGAATTGGCACTAGCTCATTCTCCAAATTTTGCCAGTGTTCAGGCAAAGGTCATGCTTCTCACATACTAAAGGCTGACAGACGAATATCTGTCTTGCTGCATTAAAAACAAAACCCAAAATGTGTCAACGTTTCTCAACAGCAAGATTTGGTTGCTGTGTCCGAAAACGAAATTTGCTTCACGCAATGTTCTGGAAATATGTGGCCACTTCTATTAGCCCGGAGAATGAACTACACAGGCGCTGCGAGTGCCGCTCGCGTGGTCAGGGCACACACTCGTGCCTGTCGTCTGCTACAGTTCAAGCGGTGTCCGGGTGCTTTCTGCAGTGTTTTCGTTTGTTCACCCTCATTCTCTCTGCTTGTATACTTATGGCGGTCGTCTCAAATCACGGTGTCTACCAAGTTGACATTTCCAAATTCCCTGAGTTTTCCAGGTTTTCCCTGAGTGCCTTTGCGAAATTCCCTGCATAATGCAGAACTATGTTTAATGTCAAGACGGGCTGAAACCATATCGCCCGATGCTGTCACTCTCTGGTAACTATACGAAAAAAAAAACGACTTAGTTTAATTTGAATACTAAGGAGTAATGTTTATGTTATTCAAAAAGAGAATAGATGGGAGAGGTTAGTAAAATTCACAGAAAATAAAATGTCCACGAAAAAAAAATTGCAAATCGAATACGAATAAAAAGGAGCAAATATTTTCGAATATGAACTATTTTTATCAACTGATAGCAAGTTCAGTGGTATGAGGCCCGAACGTTGTCACAATTGAAATTATCTTTCAACAGCTCGTAAGTCAACCTCAACTGTCCCGACATACTCTCAAACCGCGCATGACGCCTCAGTGTTGTGTTTCATTGCTTTGAGGAGTTTATTTTGGTTTGGGTGAGGCATACCTGCATCTCGGCATCAGCCAGCACTTTGTTTTTGAGCTCATCATCATCATCATCAGCCTGGTTACGCCCACTGCAGGGCAAAGGCCTCTTGCATACTTCTCCAAAAACCCCGGTCATGTACTAATTGCGGCCATGTCGTCCCTGCAAACTTCTTAATCTCATCCGCCCACCTAACTTTCTGCCGCCCCCTGCTACGGTTCCCTTCCCTTGGTATCCAGTCCGTAACCCTTAATGACCATCGGTTATCTTCCCTCCTCATTACATGTCCTGCCCATGTCCATTTCTTTTTCTTGATTTCAACTAAGATGTCATTACCTCGCGTTTGTTCCCTCACCAAATCTGCTCTTTTCTTACCCTTAACGTTACACCCATCATTCTTCTTTCCATAGCTCGTTGTGTCGTCCTCAATTTAAGTAGAACCCTTTTCGTAAGCCTCCAGGTTTCTGCCCCGTAGGTGAGTACCGGTAAGACACAGCTATTATACACTTTTCTCTTGAGGGATAATGGCAACCTGCTGTTCATGATCTGAGAATGCCAGCCAAACGCACCCCAGCCCATTCTTATTCTTCTGATTATTTCCGTCTCATGATCCGGATCTGCCGTCACTAACTGCCCTAAGCAGATGTATTCCTTGACCACTTCCAGTGCCTCGCTACCTATTGTAAATTGCTGTTCTCTTCCGAGACTGTTAAACATTACTTTAGTTTCTGCAGATTAATTTTTAGACCCACTCTTCTGCTTTGCCTCTCCAGGTCAGTGAGCATGCATTGCAATTGGTCCCCTGAGTTACTAAGCAAGGCAATATCATCAGCGAATCGCAAGTTACTAAGGTATTCTCCGTCCACTTTTATCCCCAGTTCTTCCCAATCCAGGTCTCTGAATATCTCCTGTAAACACGCGGTGAATAGCATTGGAGAGATCGTATCTCCCTGCCTGACGCCTTTCTTTATTGGCATTTTGTTGCTTTCATTATGGAGGACTACGGTGGCTCTGGAGCCGCTATAGATATCTTTCAGTATCCTTACATACGGCTCGTCTACACCCTGATTCTGTAATGCCTCCATGACTGCTGAGGCTTCGACAGAATCAAACGCTTTCTGGTAATCAATGAAAGCTATATATACGGGTTGGTTATATTCCGCATATTTCACTATCACCTGATTGATAGTGTGAATATGCTCTATTGTTGAGTAGCCTTTACTGGTCCTTTGCATGACATAAGTCTAAGGTGTTACCGATTCTATTTGTGATTACCTTAGTAAATAGTTTGTAGGCAACTGACAGTAAGCTGAGCGGTCTATAATTTTTCAAGTCTTTGGTGTCCCCTTTCTTATGGATTAGGATTATGTTTGCGTTCTTCCAAGATTCCGGTACGCTCGAGGTCATGAGGCATTGCGTATACAGGGTGGCCAGTTTATCTAGAACAATCTGCCCACCATCCTTCAACAAATCTGCTGTTACCTGATCCTCCCCAGCTGCCTTCCCCCTTTGCATAGCTCCCAAGGCTTTCTTTACTTCTTCCTGCGTTACCTGTGGGATTTCGAATTCGTCTAGACTATTCTCTCTTCCATTATCGTCGTGGGTGCCACTGGTACTGTATAAATCTATAGAACTCCTCAGCCACTTGAACTATCTCATCCATATTAGTAATGATATCACCGGCTTTGTCTCTTAACGCATACATCTCATTCTTGCCAATTCCTAGTTTCTTCTTCACTGCTTTTAGGCTTCCTCCGTTCCTGAGAGCATGTTCAGTTCTATCCATATTATACTTCCTTGTGTCAGCTGTCTTATGCTTGTTGATTAACTTCGAAAGTTTGAAACTTCAAAACGGCGGTAGCACGCTTCCTTTCCCGTTCATTCCTCAATGTGTAGGTCCTGTCTGTTCTTGTCCTCCTTCCGCCACTCGTTCACCCCACAGACCACTTGAAGCATCTTGGTCAGTTGCACAGTCCACGTACGATTTATCGAACTCCCTAGTGGCCGCAAAAACGTCAGAAAAATGGGCCAGTCATGGATTGGAGCAGACAGGCCTTGTGCTATCTAGGCAGTTTTGGCCAATCGCGAGCCTCTCGCTCTCTCCTCTTTTTTTTTTCGAGAATGCGCATTGGGTTGCGCCGGAGGAGTTCTTGGCGTACAGGCGAACTACAGACTGACGGACGCAGTTGGAAAAAATAAATGCATGTCATTTACTGCCCTTATGGTCTCAAACCACCACAGGCACATTCGAAAACGCTCTGAAGGCCTGCCCGTACACGTATTAGGCATATCGGTGCTCGTACTGTGACAGGAAATAGCGGGTGCACGCGTGTATAATTAATGAATACATACTGTGTACCATGGCAATAGCCCTTTCCCACGCTCTTTATGCTTCACTGCAACGTTTCTGCGTATGCTTCACCAAGTAACACTTGTGTATGGAGGCAAAGCTCACTTTCGGGAACTGGCATCATGCAATCTACCGTGCTTTCTAAGCTTCTAAGGCAATCACGAGGAGCACAAAGGCGTAGTCCATGCCATTGCTCACAGCAGCGAATTCTTTCAATAAAAAACACGGCATCCAACGGCAAGAAGCTTCATAGCGAACGTCGAAGCAGCTAGGCCTAGCGTTGCCGCCGTGGTGGCTACGGCTGCCAGCGGATCTGCGTGCGTGTGCGCCGGTTCGAGGCGACAAGGTAATCAAAATGGCAGCGGTGGTGGCTTTGATTAATGACGTTTGGGACCCGCGGTCACGGTGAAGCACCCGGAAAATCGGACGGCGAAGAGTTCTTACGTTTCAAATTTCAGACATTCTGATACATTGACTCTATGGGGCACGTGGTGGTGCCGCGAAGCCGTCCAAATAATCAGGAATCCGGAAAGTCAGTCGTTGACCGTACATTTGCAACTCATCAAGCCGACGACAGGGCGGCAAAGACGATTCATTAAGATTCCTGTCTGTTACTCGAGCCGGCATTACCTCGTCTTTCGACCCTTTCAATAAAATTACAGCTACTTTTCCCTGATAGAAGCACAAATTCCCTCCCTGAGTTTTCCCCAAGTTTTTCCAGACTACTCAAAATCCCTGAGAATTCCCGGTTTTCCCGTATTTCCCTGTTTTCCCGGTTGGTAAACACCCTGCAAATATATTTTTACGACGTCTTCATTCAGGGAAGTTTATACAAAGAGATTATTTCTTAGATGACAATGCAGTTCTCAAAGGCTGTGCTACAGGGCCAGCCGAAGGAGTGCAGACCAGCCCATTGCTGGTTTTTCATGCGCAGATCGACAACTGCAAAATCACAGCACATAGGAATCCAGTTACGATACCATACCTGCCGCGGTGCAACATGTATGTAACAATATATGACTTCTACAACAGTTACCTTGATTTTAACCCGCTAAAATAGGATCGCTCATGACGAGTAGTTGATGGTATAATATCATTTTTTTGCGTTTTTCCACAGAAACGCTTGGCAGTAGCACGAGGACTTAACACTGCAGTTTAGATTCTACAAGCAGCACTTTCTTCTTTAACTGCTACTCAAAATTAGACGGTTCTTCAAGTGTTTATTTTAATTAGTGGTAATTGGACGTAAAGCTAATGAAGGCTTACAGCTATTTGCAGAATACGAAAAGGAATGTACCAATACATATTTTCTTTTCCGTGCTGCGTGTTCAACTCACTTGAAAAATTTACTGGTGCTTGTTGCTTGAGGAATATACACGACGAATCTGTTTGGCTAACTGACACAGGCTGCTCGGCCAAAATTTTTTTTGTGAAATATGCCTTTTGGACCGTATGGCTGCAGCCAGAAAGAAGTCTAAGCGTCAATCATTAGTAGTATGGTACATATTGAAGATATAATTCCCTGGTTGAGGGTAAAAAAATCAAGTGATATATGTAAGGCTTGTGGTGTTTTCTTTATGGAGGTTTGCGAGGTTCTTTATGTACAGACGAAGCAAATAGTTCTCCGTTTGTATAATTAAACAACGCTGCATCGCAAAATGGTGAAGCAGAAGGTGCTAGAATTTTTTTTCCTAGGCAATCTTAGCTGCGCTGTAGTACATCGTGATACTTTAGGCATTCCAATTGGCTCTGTGAAAAAAAATGCTTTACTGCTTTAATTCAAGTTGTAGTGAGCTGATGGGTTTTGCGAACAAAGCGTGCGTCGCCCTACCGACAATCGGTTGCTACTGTTGCATGAGGGGTGTGTCATATTGTCGATAGAGGCTACTGAGGGCCACCATGAAACATTTCATCACTTGCAATTGATTGGCTCTCAATCTTAACCCCGAAACTTTTCTTTCCGGTTATTGCTACTATGCTATTTGTGAATTAACTATGTAATTACTCTACATGACATGCCGTTGTGTTAGCAGCCATGAGCAATTCGTTTTTTGGAGGCTTGTTTCAGGGAGGAGTGAAAGTAGCAGCAAGCTTTTTCATAAGAAATGTGCGCCTAACTCTTTTATGCGTTAATAAATGGCTATATTTGACTAGAACAACTCACCAGAGTCATAAGAATCATGATGACAGCTTCGCTGGCAGTGTCTTTCTAACACAGATAACATGTTAGCGCCAATTACCAAGATATTTCTTCCAGGTAAAAAGCTATGTATCTCATAGCTAAATACTAAGAGAATGTTAAGTGTTTAGCGAAGCATCATACACAATTTGGCGTGTTGAATTCGCAGACATTCTTTTTTCGCAAAATTTATGGATAGCTACAGCGCACATATGCATTGTAAAACCAGTGGACCCCTTCAACCCTTATAGCTTGCGATATCCAAGCTGCTAATTTCCTCGATTCACACGCTTTTGAAGAAGAAACTGTGGTTCAGGCATGGCAGCAGAAAGAAGCCGAGATACCCTTAAATAAGTATGGCTCGAGCCAACCGTACCCCAAGCATACACGAAGGTAACGAGCGCGCGCGGCAGCTGAGCGAGTTGCAGCAAGCGGCGTCCTGGCCTTGACGTCACTCGCGAGAAGGCGCCACTCCAAATTATCGCTGCTAGTAGCCATTCTGTGGGATGACGAGGGTGACAGAGACTTTGAGAAAGTTCTGCAAGATGCTCACAGGTGTCCTGAGGGTATCATACACCTATGTATAAGGATATTGTTGAAGTTTTAGTCTTTCAGGAAGACTGGTCTACATTCTGGGAGAATTTCATGCAAATTGGTAATCTGTAATAGTTGGGTGTGTTTAGATAAAGACAGACTATAGGGGGGTCCTGACTATTTTCATTTCTCAGCAAAATTTTTATGAGGTGGGAAAGTGTCTCTGTGTAAAGGAAACAACCAAGTTAGCATGGATTTCTTGAAAAATATGCTTATTTCACTATAGGTGGAAAGGAGCAATTTTCAGGTTTTACAAACTCGAAGGCCTATCACTCTGAAATGAATGCACAGAAGCCCGGCAAAATTTTTTTAGTTATATCCACACCACCAGTACTATTTGATCACAGGACGCTAAATTTATGTCCCCCAAAGTACGTTATTGAAAAATTTCCAAACTTTTGTTTTTGGGCAAGTGCCTCCGAATGACCCCGAAATCAAGGTTTTTTTCGGGGCCTTTTTAGTTAAAGCGATGAAGCTGAAAAATATTTGTGACAAATCTTCAAAAGGTTTCCTGCAAACTAAGCAATGAATTACACAACTACACCAAGTATTTATTTCGTTATAAAGTCCCAAAAATACCAAAGTTTTAAATTGAATAAAACTGTACATATTAGAAACGTTCTGAAAAAAATAATCATCACCGATTTCTGTGAAACCTTTATGGAATACCCATCCAGGACTGGTAAATCTAGAACTGCGAAAACATAATGCGTTACTTCATTTTAAGTGAGGAAATTGAGACGTATGTACAGACATTTCAACGAGGTGTCTCATTCTAACAATAAAATAAAAATCACATTCATATTGAATTCTGAACCTATTTATTTTGTTGTAGTAATGAAGAGTGACATACATTGTCTTTTTCCCCTCTTTTCAGCCATGAAACGAGTTGAGCTTGACTTTTCAGGGCTCCTGTATTCGTATTCCTAAGTGTAATACATTGAGGTGGCAAGCACGCAAGCACCACTAAGTTTTTTAAGACTAGTCGGCGAAATGTATTTCTGGCATTGATCTTCAATTAAATTTGCTATCTGAAATGCTCCCTCTGTACATGAGCCATGTACCAGCCCAGTGGGAAAGCGCTAAGATGCCACTGCAGTGAATAAGCCAGCTGGGTATGTTCAGTTAGGACAGTCGCAAAACGGGCCCCAAGAACTTTTGGTGACTAAAATGCTTGCAGTGCTGTGACAGAACACTGCAAGCTTTTTGATAACAAGATTAGCCCTGAAGGCACCGTCATCTTGGAGAGAGAAAACAACTACCGGCGGCAGCTTCTTTTGGAATCCTGGGACATCCGTAAGGTGTCGGATAACATCAATCATTCGTCAGGAATACTTTCCGCCGTTTACTCTCAAGGTAGCCACCTCATATGCACATGCAAGCGTCATTGTGCAAAGTTCAAGCTGGGGCAGTACTTAGTAAAGGCATAGTTTATATGAAGTAAACGAAGCCAACTCCATAACAATGCCAAATGAATTAAGGCTGCATGTAACGCTTCTGTAACTGCATGAGACCTCCTGGGAATAGCCTATGAAGTTTTATATATTAGCGTTTCTTGTTTCATTATCATAACGTAAAATTTCCAGTGCTGTCACTCACCAGCCTCCGAAACACCAACGCGTTCCCTCAGGTATGCGTTGGAGCTGCTGTTCGAAGGTTCCTCCTATAATGTGCAAATGAAGGTGTAAATTTGGTAAAGTAATGCCACAAAATTGACGATGTCTGACCAACAGATCTGCAAATCATGGCAATAACACTATGCAGAGGAGACGAGCTTCCTTTCCTAATGTTGAATGCCCAAATTGATATTAAAGAAAGAAAGAGACAAAGAGGAAAAAATATAAGTGCACTACAGCCTCGTGATGTACTTGTGCAGCAAGTCGAATAAGAATATATATTTCGGCACGTGGTATGTACCAGGTGTTTAAGCAAAGACAAAGCAAATTCTTAAAACAGAGCAGCAGAGAAATTTTTGGTAGATCATTCACACTGCTGGACATCAGAAATTGCGTGATAATCACTTAATAAGAAACTCGAGTTCATTAATTAAATACTATTACATTAGAGCACATGTTGTTATTGTGAAACTGAAGCTATCAGTGCTCGAGGCACATCTACATAGACAGAATCCCGAGACACCAGAAATTTCAAGATACCCATCTAGGCCGGTATTTTGTAGCGATGCCTTTTCCGATTCTATGCTTTTTCAGGCTTTTCGCGCTTGGCCAGTGGTCAGAGCGACGGCCTGCCCACATTATCAACGGGATCAGGCGGTCGTGTATGGTGGATGATAAGAATAGCATAGAATAAGGCATAAGGCATCGCTACAAAATAGCGGCCCTAGAATGTGCCGCAAAGAACCATGTACAGGGGCCCTATAACGTAAAACTATTCCAATATGTTTCTATTCCAATCTCCTGACGTCAAATTTGCGTAAGCACCGACGCAAGCACCGGGCGGTCACCCACAGGGTTGTCTCAACAAACCAATCAAACGCTCTCCTCGTTCATAGGAGGTCACTTTTGTTTGCTTGAAAAACGAATAACATTGCCTACACTCAGCGGCTTGTCGTATCTAATTGGCTGACAAGAGGCGAGGAGAACGCTCAAGTAGAGAAGGATTCGCTGGGGCAGAGCCAGTGCACTGAAAACCGATAACCGGATCAAGAGGGTGGTGCCGGCGCCTGCGATTGGTCGGCTTTCCCGTACTTAGCTTGTGGTGGCTGGTCGAAAATCGCGGCGGCATGCAACGGAAGCTCAAGAATGACGCTAAAACGGACCCTCAGCAAAGAAGAGTTGGCAGAATGAGGTGGTAAACGTGCCGAAATGGCTCGAAAACGTTACACGGCCACGCAAGAAGTTTTATTATACGCAAATACACCCATGCTCTCCGGCAGGTGCGACTAGCCAGCGTCTCAGCGATCGGCGGCAGCGATCTTTTATTCCTTTCGGAACGGGGCAGCCTGCGGCTATTCCGAAGAAAATTCAGTTTTGTTCGGCATATTAATGCATCTTTATCGCGTACACGTCACTTTGACGCGGTGAGTTTGTGCGGTTTTGTGACGTCGTGTTACAGGCAGGTGAAGTGGGTGCAGCCCGAAAACGTTTTACCAATAGCCGAGGGCTAATGGCGAAAAGGGGTCGAATCAGAAATAACTGTTTTTCTTTTTTCTGTCAAATCATGCATAATCAGTGTGTACACATCAGATCAGATGGGGAGGTATCGCGGTTTTCGTGACGTCGTGTGACAGACAGGTGAAGTGGGCGTGGTCGAAAAAAGTTTTTGACCAATCGTGGAGGGCTGATAGCAGAATTGGAATAGAAAAGTTTGGAATAGTTTTACGTTATAGCGCCCCAGGATTGTTAAAAAACAAACACATGAAGGTAAGAATACAAGTACCCAGCAAACTCACCAATAAATAAACAATAAAAGAAGAACGACGTACCACCATTCCGACATTAAAAATTCTCAAGCATGCTTGATAATGATTATCACTGAACTTTTTTTTGTGGAAGTGGGGGTTGAATTTTTTCAACCTGATTGAAGTAAAGGAAAACGTAAAGTGCAAGAGCTGCTTTAGTGCAGTTGGTGTGTACCTGGAAAAAAATTACTTTTCAACAAGACACACAGATTGCTGTTTAACATTCAGAAATTTAAAAATGCCAGGAAGGTAATGTTTATGTGAAGCAGCAAATACCATATTTACATGATTGTAAGTCGACTCGAATGTAAGTCAACCCTCCCATATTGCGTGACAGGAAAAAAGAAAAAAAGAGAGCATACTCGAGGGCGCATTCGATAACGAAAATTTATTAGTAGCTGACATGGCCACTGGACTACTCGTCTTCACTAGTGCTGCCATCGTCATCGTTGCTGCGGTCCCACAGCACGTCGTGGTCCAGCGAAATTTCACATTCGGCAAACGACCGCACCAGGACATATTGTGGAACAGCTGCCCACGCCGAATGCACCCGTCAGGGAGGCTCTTTTGACAGGTGCAGTTGGTGTAATTTCGTAGCCTTCTGCCGCCAGCCACTCATACTCACGGCGGAGCAGAGCCTTAAAATTAAGGCGAAGGTCCGGGCTTGTTACATGACCACGTCGCACTTCACTGGGGCAGAGTTCTGACTGGTGTGGTTTAAGTTTGTTGCCAGCTTTGCGGGTCAATGATGCCAGACTGCCTGCCAAATTTGACAGGGAAATACACCGTCAAATGTAGCGAATGCAACGATGCCGTCTCCGGAGCGCAAAGAGTCAAACGCGCGCAGGCTCCCGGCTCCCGACAGTACCGGAAAGTTGCTGCATAACCCGCGCGCTTTCGAATCGCTTGCTTATTGTGGGCCCTGTTCTCCGACGGTACGAAGCGCTTCCTTTCGCTGCACACGCTGTGGCTGGTCCGTGCGGGACGAGGCTTGCGCTGGATCTGAAACTGAGACGCGTCGCGTAACACTCGGGGCGCGATATATCGCAGCGTGCTCTCGCTACAACGGTAGAAAAGGGTTGCATCGCCTTGTTTTGCAAAGGCAGTCTACTGGGGATTACGCTGCTCGCAATGAAGACTTTTCTGAAACTGAGACGCGTCGCATAACACTCGGGGCACTTCATATCGCTTCGCGCTCTCGCTGCAACGGTAGAAAAGGGTTGCATTGCCATGTTTTGCACAGGCAGTCTCCTGGGGCTTACGCTGCTCGCAACACACTTTTCTGAAAGTGAGACGCGTCGCATAACACTTGGGGCGCTTGATATCGCTGCGCGTGATCGCTGCAATGGGGCAAAGTGTTTGCTGTGCCTTTATATGTGTAAAGAATTTTTCTGAAATGCGACGCAAAACCCCCGGGGCTTTTTTCGGGCTACGCGCGCGGTTTCCGACGCAAGTTTGGTGTCGCGTTTCAGAAAAGTTCTTTACGCATATAAAGGCACAGCAAACACTTTGCACCGTTGCAGCGATCACGCGCAGCGATATAAAGCGCCCCGAGTGTTATACGACGCGTCTCAGTTTCAGAAAAGTGTGTTGCGAGCAGCGTAAGCCCCAGCAGACTGCCTGTGCAAAACAAAGCGATGCAACCCTTTTCTACCGTTATAGCGAGAGCGCGCTGCGATATATCGCACCCCGAGTGTTACGCGACGCGTCTCAGTTTCAGATCCAGCGAAAGCCTCGTCCCGCGCAGACCAGCCACAGCGTGTGCAGCGAAAGAAAGCGCTTCGTACCATCGGAGAACAGGGTCCACAACAAGCAAGCGATTCGAAAGCGCGCGGGTTATGCAGCAACTTTCCGGTTCTGTCGGGAGCTGGGAGCACGCGCGCCTGTGATCTAGTAACTCTGTGCGCTTCGGAAACGGCGTCGTTGCATTCGCTACATTTGACGATGTTTTCCCCGTCAAATTTGGCAGGCAGTCTGGCAACATTGACCCGCAAAGCTGGCAACAAACTTAAACCACACCAGTCAGAACTCCACCCTTCACTGGCAGGGACCGATCGCGCATTTCAGCGACGTACGCCGCAAGCTTAGCCTACAGCTCCGGAAACCATTCAGACTTCGTCACGTGGGATATTTCTCACTTGCCGTCACAGGTGAAAATTTCGCTTCGCTGCAGTCGCCACTATCGCACAACCCGTTCAGAAACATCGAAATTGCGGCCCGCTGCGCAGTGATTTGTTTCTTCGGCGTAAAGGATGGCAGCCCTCTTGAACGTTGCTCTGAACGACTGCCGAACGATTAGCGGGCCTGGAGCACTCATGACGACTGGGGAAGCATAGAAGTAGCACGTAGCCGGCATTCAAGTGGAACGCGTCAAACCAATGCCAATCAACAGAGAAAGAGAAACTCGCGAGCGTTGTCTGCTCTTCCATGAACTACCGATACTCCCCGCAAGCGCCACCGTTCTGAGGGTACCGCCGCAAATTGGAACAGCGGCGCCTCCGTCAACTATCAACACCCCTACCACCCATGAGTGTTGCATGCACTGTAAAACTCTCAAGAATGTTGAAAAACCCTTCCGAAAAGTGAAAAAACACACCGGATAGCGAAAAGATACAGGTAGGGCAGTAGAGCAAACATAAAATTGTAACTACGTTGTAGATCCCGTTGGTCTCGCTTTTTTGGCGGGACCATGTTTTGGTTTCGATTGTCAGTCGACCCCCCCAACTTCAGACTTTCAAATTTAAAAAAAAAGTGGTCGACTTGCAATCGCGTAAATACGGTAAGTTGCTTTGCCAGCACCTCATGTTCTTGCAGCTTTTTGGCATACAGACCTCCGCTCTTCATGAAAGCAGTCTGCTATTTTATGAGCACAATAAGAGGTCTAGCCTGGCTTTATAGTTTCCCTCACCGTCTCTTTCATTTTGTTTAATGGCAATGACAGATGGTTCAAACAGTTTGCTCGACTAGTACCAGCATGTTTATTGCCCACTACCAGCACACGCTGTTTCCCAAACGTTGCTTATGCTCTTTAATCTCGCGCACGAAGGTTACAATGTGGTGCTCAATGAAACACACAATTCCACTAGAAAAAGCACAGAATTAGTCTACAATTTAGAGCTGTGGTATTTGTCTGTAGAAGAGCATGTTCAAATGCCCAAGGCAGTGATGCATTTCACAGATGCACTTCATCTGCTCCTTCGCCTCTTATCAAACTGTGCTGTAATTCACAAGATTAACAATGGGGAAAAGTCGCCTCCATCGTGCCCTGCTCAGTAGCTGGCAACCTTGTAGGTTTTTCCTGAAGGCTGACATCTGGAAACACACAACCACACGAGAAACTTAAATGGCAGTTCTGTGAACAGAAGGTGTCTGAATGTCATCCTGAGGCATATGAAATCCGAGACATTCTGGGTCCAATAAAGAAATCATTGTCTTATCGAGCTGCCGTATCCAATCACTCATAGCACACATGAAGCGCACAATGTAAACATTTTGTATACAACGCTATGTTTGCAGTACTGCCAGTGCTTTTAAGTGACTAGACCTATGCCCAGTCAGACACTGTTGAAAGAGTCTTAATAACTGTTCCCACAAGATAATTGAATACGAGAAAGACCAATAGCCAAGTGGCAAGAAGTGTTGGCACAACCTTTGTATGTGCAGAACAGTGTACAAACGCTTGGTTGGTTTCCCATATATACAATGCAAAAGAAGAACCACAAGAACCAGTGGTCATAACATGAAATGTAACTGTGAATGCCCCAAATACCTTGGAATTTTTTTTAAAAAACACAGTGCACTGAAAGATTCTTGAGTAAGTTAAATGAAATGTTGGCTTTTAGTGTCTGGAAAACTGGACACTATTCAGAGACAAAATTAATGAACTCGTAAACAAACATATACCAAGAATAACTATGCACACGAATCAAAGTAAGCTATGGTTAACCACAGCACTAAAGACGCTTGAAAACAAGAAGAAACATTGCTTCCGACTAGCCACATGTCTTGGAAACACCGAGGCATGATCAAACTACAACATCGCAGACAATGCCTACCTGAGTGTCGTTCGCAGTGCTAAAAAATATTTTTATCACGTCGACCTACCTCAGCTAATTACTCCAAATCCTCGGCAGTTCTGGTGCATTTTAAATCCTCAAGAAACGTGTGCTACCAGCATGACGAATGCAGCAGGCAACACTGCAACGAATGCTGAGTGTGCTGATATTTTCAATGCAGTATTGTTTTTTCCATGTTTACAAAAAAAAACTACCACTCCAAACTTTCTGCTACCCACTAACATAACATTGCACATGCCACCCATTGTGTTTTCAGTAGATGGTATACTGTCAATCATAGAAAAAATAAATAAATAAAATTCAAATCCAAGATTAGAATCTAGGCCGATAGTTCTTTTCAAATAATCATATTCCAAACTCTAGGGTCGGCTTAGATTCGAGGATTTTTAAAAAAACGCGCCAGTTTTTCATTGAAATTGCTAAGTATGGTGCATAGTTAGCGCCATCTAGAAAAGTCAGTATCGCGGCCGCTACTAGCCGTGCCAGTAGCCAACCGTACACAAGCGAGGTTGCCATTTTGACCTGTGTCGTGTCGGCCATATGGGTGTGCGACGTGGTGTTATCGCGATGGCACCAAGCAGGAGATGCCACTACAGTGCCACTTTCAAGCAAAAAAGTTGCGATAGCCGCAGAGGCATCGTCGAACCTTCAAGCCGGGCAGGACTTCGGCGTCGACGAGAAAAACGTCCGTCGTTGGAGGGGACAACGACCGCAGCTTTTTGCGTGCGCCGCAACGAGGATGGCATTTAGCGGACCAAAGAAAGGCTGTCATCACGAAGTGGAGGCAGTTTTGGCCGACTTTGTTCGGATGCAGAGAGCAGCTGCCCTTCCAGTGACAACAGAAGTGCTCCACACGAAAGCTAGGGAACTTTCGAGGGAGCGAGGCCTAACGCCAAAGGATTTCAAAGCCAGCCGGGGCTGGCTTCAGAAATTTATGAAGCGCTTCGGCTTCAGCCTCCGACGTCGCACTTCAATCACCCAGAAGCTGCCAAACGATTTCAAAGAAAAGCTGATAGCCTTTCAGCGTTACGTGCTGCAAAACAGAGAAGCGGCAGGCTACAACCTTGGGCAAATCGGCAATGCCGACCAGACGGCTGTGTATTTTGATATGCCATTGGCGTACACGGTGAATGAAAAGGGTGCCAAGAAGGTGAAGGTGCGCTCTGCGGGCTACGAGAAGCAGTGCGCAACTATGATGCTGTGCTGCACAGTTGATAGACATAAACTCCCTCTTTATATGATATTTAAAAGGAAGACACTGCCTGCTCGAGAAACTTTCCCAAGAAATGTCATTGTGCGGGCAAAGAGAACGGGAGAATGACGGGTGCGATGGTGGAATAGTGGGTTAAGATTGCGTAATGACGGCGTCCAGGAGCCCTTTTGACAAAGAACTCGCTCCTTGTCGACTCTTACCGTAGGCACTTGACCGACAACGTGAAGGCTGCGCTTACCCAAGCGAACACGGACCTCGCTGTCATGCTGGGCGGCATAACGGGCCAGTTGCAGCCACTTGATGTCTGCATCAACAAACCTTTCAAGGATAGTCTGCGGAAATATTACACGGCCTGGTTGACTGACGAAGACCACATGCTAACGGCAACGGGCTGGGTAACAGCAGCGTGGGATAACATCCCAGGTACTTTGATCGTGCGCGCCCTTAAAAAGTGCCACGTATCTAATGCGCTTGACGGTACCGAAGATAGTGCACTGTTTGAAGGTGACAGTGACAAGGTACACAGTGACGACGACATTAAATGAGCTTTGGACGTTCAGATTCCATAAATGCTGTTTGCATTTTGTGAACGCTGTCCTCGCTTTTCTTTTTCAGCCTACATTCAAGGTAATATATATATATATATATATTTTTTGTTGGCTTCGGACTTTCGGGGGTCGGCTTAGAATCGGGCTCGGCCTAGATTCCAGTAAATACGGTATGTACTTCTTCTGGTGTAGACGAAATTAACTCAAAGATCTTAATGACTACTAAGCATATATCCACGGCATGTTTGACTCTGTTGTTCTTGCAATCATTGTCTACAGGTGCCTTACCAGATGAATGGAAAGTGGGAAAGGTCGTTCCAGTATACAAAGCAGGTAAGAAAGACTTCCCCTTAAACTACCGCCCTATTTCATTAACTAGTGTTCCTTGCAAAATCATGGAACATGTCATACACTCGCATATCATGAACTTTTTAGACTCTGCAGACGTCTTTCATCCTTCTCAACACTGTTTTCGTAAGGGGCTCTCATGTAATACACAACTACCTATCTTCCTTGATGATCTGCATTTTATCTTGACAACAATGTTCAGACCGATGACATATTTTTAGACTACTCTAAAGCTTTTGAAGCAGTGCCTCATAACTGCTTACTAATAAAATTATCCAAATTGAACTTAGATCCTCACATAGTACAATGGATAAAGCAATCCCTTACTAATCATTCCCAGTTCGTTTTTATCAATAACTTTGCCTCCAAACTCCTCCCTATCAATTCAGGCATCCCTCAAGGTTGTCTTGGGAGCGCTCCTTTTCCTAATATACATTAACGATCTTCCGCTGCATGCACCTTGTCCTATTCGTATGTTCGCTGACGACTGTGTGATTTATCGTACTGTGACTAACATCTCTCCAGAATTACCTTAATAACGTGAAAAACTGGTGTAACCGTTGCCAAATGGCCTTGAACCCTAACAAGTGCAAACTTATTTCAATTTCCCGCCATCGCAACTGTTACCTCTCTACTTACACAATCGCAAACATCCTAGTGGAATCATTTCTAGCCTATAAGTATTTGAGCATAACCCTGTCCCATGACCTTTCCCGGAATGTGCATGCAACTAACGTAATTTCATAAGCGAACAAGACCCTCGGGTTCATGAAACATCACCTTCGCCAAGCTCCACAGCATGTCAAACTACTCGCATACAAATCATTTGCCAGACCACAACTGGAATATGCCACCGCCATCTGGAGCCCTCACCAACCATATATCATCAATGCACTCGAATCAGTTCTGAATCGTGCGACTAGATTCATGCATTCTTGATATTCATATAACATCAGCATTTCACTCTTAAAGGCAGAATTTAGCTTGGCATCTCTTGCTTTTCGTCATCGTATCACTACACTCTCTCCTTATAGAATTTTTTTTATAGCTTGCTAAACCACCCACTTTACATCACGCCATCATCTTCATGCATGTCCCAGCGCACCAGCCATCAACTCCAAGTTTCTTGTCCTCGAACACGAACTGTCACTTTTCAATCATCATTTTTTTCCTCGAGCTGCCAAGGACTGGAACGACCTACCCATTAATGTCGCTGCTATCACATGTCATTCACAATTTCTAGAAACTGTTGAAACTTGTATTTCAATGTAACACCTGCCTTTTCTTCTGTATACGTGTTAACCACTCCTTACGTAATACCCCGAATGGGGGTCCTTAAAGTAATAAAATGAAATGAAATAGCACGCAGCTAAGTGTCAACAACGCTTTGAGCCGCGCAAGCTAAATAAATGTACTTTTACGCATAGCTTCTGATTTTAATGTTTGGGTATACCTAGCAGAGTGAGATTTTTCTTCTGTGGATCATTACTGGACAGGCAAATTTCTGACATGACAAACAGAATTTCCTGGTCCCTTTATATTTGTCTCTTTCTTCCCCATACGTTCCGTCTGAACTTACTTTTTTTCCAGGTAGCACCTCACTAGCAAAGCCTTTTTTATTTGGGGAAAATGCTGGAATGTTGCTTCGGTAATAATCTACATTTTAAATCACAAGCTTTTATTGCACTGTTTTAGCAATGGCACTGCTGAACTTGGAGAATGTACAAATGAACGAGCAAAGATTCTCCTAGCATTTTTCAACATCAATAAATTTCTCACTCAATTTTCTTTCCAGCTGCCTAAAACGAAATCTAACAATAGGTATAATATCATAGATGTGACCCTGCTGTACTCATCAGCAAGTACATTAACCAAACATGCTTGCAGATCTTACGAAAATTCCAAGGTGCGCCTGTGAAAACAAGAGGGAGATCAAAGAATCTAGGCGACAAAAACAATGTCAATTCCCACCTGGGCAATCATTGCTGGTTAGGAGGCCCAGAGATGAGCCGCGGTCACTGGAATCACGAAAGAGTTCAGTGTCAATGTCACCAAATGCTGGGTGAATAAGGCGCATCCTACAATACAGCAAAGACAGCAGAAGAGGAAAGTCTTAAGGAAAACAAGTTAACTGCAGCAGCCATCTGTGCAGGTTAACAAGCTTGCAACTTGCCAGGCACATAGGGCAAGCTAACGTTAGAAGCCTTCTATGGAATGCCACAAAAGAGGGCAAACAAATGGAATGATACAAGCACAACTGCCAAAGATTCACTCACTGCCTAAAAGAAAGAAGATGCAGCTGTTGACAGATAAAACTGTTAAACTAACACATGTGCATTCTCCATTTTAGCTTGTGTAGTAAACTTAGTGCAGCCATTTGGCTTAGGGTGTTGCTAATAATGCATCCGCAATGCTGCACATCTACGGGATTAAGCTCAGCTAAACCTTGCAACTATTTAAGGCAGCGGCGACTACCATTCCAGTTGCTTTCTAAAAGTCATGATGGCATGCAGGCTGCATCGCAAACACGAACATTCATTACATGCAAAAAAAATGCCATTAGCCACAACACCCACACACACACATCATCATCATCATCACCATCAGCCTAGTTACGCCCACTGCAGGGCAAAGGCCTCTCCCATACTTCTCCAACTACCCCGGTCATGTACTAATTGTGGCCATGTTCTCCCTGCAAACGTCTTAATGTCATCCGCTCACCTAACTTTCTGCCGCCCCCTGCTACGCTTCCCTTCCCTTGGAATCCAGTCCCTTAATGACCATCGGTTATCTTCCCTGCTCATAACATGTCCGGCCCATGCCCATTTCTTTTTCTTGATTTCAACTAAGATGTCATTTACCCGCGTTTGTTGCCTCACCCAATCTGCTCTTTTCTTATCCCTTAACGTTACACCGATCATTCTTCTTTCCATAGCTCGTTGCGTCGTCCTCAATTTCAGCAGAACCCTTTTCGTAAGCCTCCAGGTTTCTGCCCCATATGTGAGTACTGGTAACACACAGCTGTTATACACTTTCCTTTTGAGGGATAGTGGCAACCTGCAGTTCATGATTTGAGATTGCCTGCCAAACGCACCCCAGCCCATTCTTATTCTTCTGGTTATTTCAGTCTCATGATCCGGATCCGTGGTCACTACCTGCCCTAAGTAGATGTATTCCCTTACCACTTCCAGTGCCTCGCTACCTATCATAAACTGCTGTTCTATTCCGAGACTGTTAAACATTACTTTAATTTTCTGCAGATTAATTTTCAGACCCACCCTTCTGCTTTGCCTCTCCAGGTCAGTGAGCATGCATTGCAATAGGTCTCCTGAGTTACTAAGCAAGGCAATATCATCAGCGAATCGCAAGTTGCTAAGGTATTCTCCATCAACTTTTATCCCCCATTCTTCCCACTCCAGGTCTCTGAATAACTCCTGTAAACATGCGGTGAATAGCATTGGAGAGATCGTATCTCCCTGTCTGACGCCTTCCTTTATTGGGATTTTGTTGCTTTCTTTGTGGAGGACTACGGTGGCTGTCGAGCCGCTATAGATATCTTCCAGTATTTTTACATATGGCTCATCTACACCCTGATTCCGTAATGCCTCCATGACTGCTGAGGTTTCGACTGAATCAAACGCTTTCTCGTAATCAATGAAAGCTATATATAAGGGTTGGTTATATTCTGCACATTTTTCTATCACCTGATTGATAGTGTGAATATGGTCTATTGTTGAGTAGCCTTTATGGAATCCTGCCTTGTCCTTTCGTTGACAGAAGTCTAAGGTGTTCCTGATTCTATTTGCAAAAACCTTAGTAAATACTTTGTAGGCAACGGACAGTAAGCTGATCGGTCTATAATTTTTCAAGTCTTTGGCGTCCCCTTTCTTATGGATTAGGATTATGTTAGCGTTCTTCCAAGATTCCGTACGCTCGGGGTTATGAGGCATTGCGTATACAGGGTGGCCAGTTTCTCTAGAACAATCTGACCACCACCCTTCAACAAATCTGCTGTTACCTGATCCTCCCCAGCTGCCTTCCCCCTTTGCATAGCTCATAAGGCTTTCTTTACTTCTTCTGGCGTTACCTGCGGGATTTCGAATTCCTCTAGGCTATTCTCTCTTCCACGATCGTCGTGGGTGCCACTGGTACTATATAAATCTCTGTAGAACTCCTCAGCCACTTGAACTATCTCATCCATATTAGTAACGATATTGCCGGCTTTGTCTCTCAACGCACACATCTGATTCTTCCCTATTCCTAGTTTCTTCTTCACTGTTTTTAGGCTTCCTCCGTTCCTGAGAGCCTGTTCAATTCTATCCATATTATAGTTCCTGATGTCTGCTGTCTTACGCTTGTTGATTAACTTAGAAAGTTCTGCCAGTTCTATTCTAGCTGTAGGGTTAGAGGCTTTCATACATTGGCGTTTCTTGATCAGATCTTTTGTCTCCTGCGATAGCTTACTGGTTTCCTGTCTAACGGAGTTACCACCGACTTCTATTGCGCACTCCTTAATGATGCCCATGAGATCGTCGTTCATTGCTTCAACACTAAGGTCCTCTTCCTGAGTTAAAGCCGAATACCTGTTCTGTAGCTTGATCCGGAATTCCTCTAGTTTCTCCCTTACCGCTAACTCATTGATTGGCTTCTTGTGTACCAGTTTCTTCCGTTCGCCTCCTCAAGTCTAGGCTAATTCGAGTTCTGAGGGAGGAAATATGAGGGAGGAAATATGCGCTCACCGAGAGGGCATCGTCAACACGAGACCACCACCAGGCACCTTACTGAGATGTGGGGAGCTTCGCGGCCGGAACGAAGCCTCCCTTCTCCGCCGGCCAAGAGGGGAAAACGCGCTTTCCGATCGCTCAAGGTTGCGCGGACATAGTAGTATAGCTCTAGCGTCTAGGAAAAGCTTAAACAGGTGCGAGGGCGGCACGCATAGCGTGGGAAGCTAGCCGCCAGAATAGCTATCTCAAGGACTGCTGCTGACGAGGGCGAAATACCTTCGTGTAATTATAATAACCCTAATAGGACTACTTTCGAAAGAACAAAAAAAGAAAGAAAGGAAACGGCCCAGAAGGCTATACTAAGAGAGCTACGACTGATAATTTTCTATATATATGTATTCATCTCATCTATGGGATCGCATGCGCGCGTTGTTGCTTTGTCTCTGCGTGTATTAGTGAAGAGAGCCAGTTTAAGGGCGAAGAAGAATGAAGTAAAGGAAAGCAAAATTGCAGCGCCATGGTGTTAAAGCGCACCCGTGGTAGAGAAACGGGAGGCGATATAAGCGTGCGTGGCTATGATACGCACAAGGCAAACTGCCTTAAAATATTTAGACTTGAGGGAAAGCTTCGTTAACAAACGATAGCACAGCAATCAGCATTCGAATATAACTATAATCCTAATAATAATAGTAAATATTCATCTCATCTATGGGCTCTAATGCGCGCGCTGTTGCTTTCTCTCTGCGTGTAGTAGTTAAGAGAGCCAGTTTAAGGGCGGAGAAGAATGAAGGAAAGGAAAGCAAAAATTGCAGCACCGTGGTTTCAAAGCACACCCGTGGTAGAGAAACGGAAGGCGATATAAGCGTGCGTGGCTATGATACGCACACGAAAAACTGCCTTAAAATAGTTAGACTTGAGGGAAGGCTTCGTTAACAAACGATAGCACAGCAATCAGATAGCATAGCGATAGCACACACACACATATATATAGTGTAGCGGGTAATATGCATGTGGCACTGTAGTTGTAGTGGGTAATATGCATGTGGCACGGTGCGGACTGCCACCGCTGCGGCGCGAGACACGAGCGCGGGTTGTTGGTGCGAAGCGCTAGGACTCGTATCTAGAGCTACCTGCGATCCCTCGAACGAGCTACATAAACCCCACTTCATTTGGTGGAGCTGCGGGGTAACCTCAAAAACTGGAACTCCGAAGCAGGACGCTACCGACTGCTGCGACCATGCCTGACGAAACCACCCAGGAAGATGCACCCCAGCCTCCGACGGTCATCGTTTCCGGTGCATCGCGCCAGCGTGATCCTGCCATCTTTAGCGGCACCGATGATCATGACGTGGAGGATTGGTTGTCATCTTACGAAAGGGTGAGCCAGCATAACAAGTGGGACGACGTCACAAAGTTGCACAATGTGCTGTTTTACTTAACCGGCGTCGCGAACCTCTGGTTCCGAAACCACGAACACGATTTCACAACGTGGAGCAGATTCAAGACAAGTTTCACAGAAGTGTTCGGGCGCCCCGCTGTGCGCAAGCTTCGCGCAGAACAACGCTTACGGGGGCGCGCGCAACATCACGGTGAAACGTTCACAAGTTACATCGAAGATGTCATTGACCTGTGTAAGCGCGTGAATCCGTCAATGGCGGAACAGGACAAGATAAAACACATTATGAAAGGCATTGATGAGGACGCATTTCAAATGTTGCTAGCGAAGGATCCGCGTACGGTGGCCGAAGTTATCAACTTGTGCCAAAGTTTTGACGAGCTACGGAAACAACGCATCTTAGCTCGGCGCCCACCGCCTACGGAAGATTCGTTAGCAGCATTGGTTATTGGCGACAACCACGCAACTTTGCTGACGCAAATAAAAGAATTTGTGCGCGAGGAGGTCGCGCGACAGCTCTCGATTTTGCCGACCACGGAGAAGCCTTCTCAATATTTGGCTCCAGCGATCCGACAGGTAATTCAAGAGCAAGTGACCGAAGCTCTTCCACCTCCGTGTCAGCCGGCTCCCGTGGCCGCGCCTCTGACGTATGCTGAAGCCGCTGCACGGGCGCCTCGTCTGCCGGGATTCTCTCCTCCGCCTTCAGCGCCTCTCCAGCCGGTGTTCTCTCATCCGCCCTCGCCTCGGCAGCAGGTCGCTCCCTTTTTCAGCGCACAGCAGCAAGGCACAAATCCTTGGCGTACTCCTGACAACCGCCCAATATGCTATGCCTGCGGTACACCGGGGCATGTAGCGCGCTTCTGCCGCCGGCGCTTGCCGGCCTTCGTGGGCACCGCGCGACCACCCAGCTCCGGATTCCGACCATACCGTATGCCTCAGCGACCACCATCGGAAGTCTACGCTGCTGATGACATACCAGCACCGCAGTCACAGCTCTACAATACTCGTCGCTCGCCTTCCCCTCGTCGGCGCTCACTCTCACCCATGCGTCGTAGGCCCAGTGCCAGTACTACTGAGGCGGAAAACTGATTTCCGCAGTTCCTGAGGCACGAACTGCGTCATCGTCGGAACATCAAAGTCCTCGTTTTTCCCCCGCTAACGTTATTGAAGTGTCTGTTGATAGCATCAAATGTCTTGCCCTCGTCGATACAGGTGCTGCTGTATCTGTGATTAGTGAGAAACTTTGCCGTAAATTACGGAAAGTGACCATGATGCCTTCGGTATTATTGCTTAGAACAGCCAGTGCACAGCAAGTTCAGCCAGTCGCTATGTGCACTGCCAGGGTGTTGATTCGAGACATTTTGTATCCGATTGATTTCTTTGTGCTAACTTGTTGCTCCCACGATGTGATTCTCGGTTGGGATTTTCTGTCGCGCCATCACGCCGTCATTGACTGTGCACGTGCTGAGGTTCAGTTCTCCGTTCTGTGCGATATGCCATCTCACGACGTTAAAGTTCATGATGTTACCAGGATCTGTGTAGCTTCCGATACTGACCTTCCCCCTCACAGCGCGGTATTTGTCCCTCTTTCATGCGCATTGCTTGCCGAAGCGACGGTCATGTTTTCACCCGCTGCCGTCTTCATTCGCCGCCAGCCTATATTGTTGCCTTTCGCTCTCCTCACGGTGCACCAAGGGGCTGCAGAAATACTGATTTCTAACCCAAATTCGTACACTTTGGCTTTGCACTGTGGCGAGACTATTGGTACCATCCAGACTGTGGACGCTGACGTTATTGTGCATTTCCCTGTTCCCGACGACGTGGATACTGCCACCGTAACAGCACTGGCACCCCATGTGCCATCTAACCGAGTACCACCGGATGTTTTTTGTCGCTCTATTGCCGCTGACCTCGAGCCGACACAACGTGAGCGGCTTATTACTCTTTTAAATGATTTTCACGCCTCTTTTGACTGCAACCAAGCATCATTAGGCCGCACAAGTACCGTCTCTCACCACATTGATACGGGACATCACGCACCATTACGCCAGCGTCCGTACCGCGTGTCATCCACCGAGCGTCGTGTCATCGCCGAGCAAGTTGAAGACATGCTTGAACGTGGTGTTATCAAGCCATCCTGCAGCCCTTGGTCATCTCCTGTAGTACTCATTAAGAAAAAAGATGGCTCGATTCGTTTCTGTGTGGACTATCGTCGCCTCAACAAGATTACACGAAAAGATGTCTATCCTCTACCGCGCATAGATGACGCCTTAGATTGTCTTCATGGTGCCGAATTCTTTTCTTCTTTGGACTTGCGATCGGGCTATTGGCAAGTGCCAGTGGATGAATCCGACCGCTCCAAGACAGCTTTTATTACGCCTGATGGCCTGTATGAGTTTACCGTAATGCCATTCGGCCTCTGCAATGCACCCGCGACATTCGAAAGGATGATGGACAATCTTCTACGAGGCCTCAAATGGAAGACATGCTTATGTTATTTAGACGACGTGGTAGTTTTCTCCCCTGATTTCACCACTCACCTCTCTCGTCTACGCGAAGTCCTTACTTGCCTTACCACCGCCGGCCTTCAACTTAACTTGAAAAAGTGCCGCTTCGGAGCCCGCCAGCTGACCATACTTGGCCATGTCGTGTCCAAAGACGGCGTCCTTCCCGACCCTGACAAACTTCGTGCTGTCGCAGAATTTCCGCGGCCGAATACAGTGAAAGAGCTCCGCAGTTTCGTCGGTCTTTGCTCTTATTTTCGCCGCTTTGTGCGCAATTTTGCCTGCATCATCGCTCCCCTGACGAAGCTCCTGGCTGGCTCTGGTGACCTTCGCGACTGGACTCCGGCGTGTGACCAAGCCTTCACCACTTTGCGTCGTCGGCTTACCTCACCGCCTGTTCTACGCCACTACGACCCGAGTGCACCGACTGAAGTTCATACCGACGCCAGCGGCGTTGGTCTTGGGGCCGTCCTTGCACAACGGAAGCCTGGCTTTGCAGAATATGTGGTTGCATATGCGAGTCGTGCTCTCACGAAGGCAGAATCCAATTATTCTGTCACGGAAAAAGAATGTTTAGCTATTGTTTGGGCCTTAAACAAATTTCGCCCTTACTTGTATGGCCGTCCGTTCGACGTTGTGACAGACCACCACGCGCTCTGCTGGCTTGCGTCACTGAAAGACCCGTCGGGGCGTCTTGGACGTTGGGCTCTTCGGATCCAAGAATTTGACATTCGCGTCATTTATCGATCCGGGCGCCAACATTCTGATGCAGATGCGCTCTCCCGTGCGCCCATGCGATCCGACGAAAGGCCACCTTCATCCACAGAGTGCCCGGTTGCTACGCTTGCTGTTACTGACATGCCGTCTGAACAGAGAAAAGATCCGTGGATTGTTTCTCTTATTGACATTCTTAGCAGTTCTTCAACGTCTACATGCCCTCGAGCCATTCGTCGCCAAGCCACCCACTTCGTGCTACGGGACGCCATCTTGTACCGCCGAAACTATCAGCCCGACGGTCGCAAATGGCTACTAGTCATCCCTCGCCATTTGCGTTCCGACGTATGCACGTATTTCCATGCAGACCCACAACAAGCTCATGCTGGCGTCCTGAAAACCTACGAGCGGCTCCGCCAGCGGTACTACTGGCGCGGCATGTATTCTTATGTCCGCAAATACATTCGGTCATGTGCAGCCTGTCAGCGACGCAAGACATCTTCTCATACGACAGGCCCTCTGCAACCTTTACCGTGTCCTGCACGTCCTTTTGATCGGGTTGGCATCGACCTTTATGGGCCTCTTCCATGCAGCGCTACCGGAAATCGTTGGATAATTGTCGCAGTAGACCACCTGACAAGATATGCTGAGACTGCTGCACTTGCTTCGGCTGCTGCTCGCGACGTCGCCGCATTCATCTTACGGCATTTCGTCTTACGGCACGGCGCACCGCGAGAACTGCTCAGTGACCGAGGCCGTGTCTTCTTGTCCGAAGTTATTAATGAGCTACTCGCCGCGTGCCGCACTATTCACCGCACCACTACGGCGTATCACCCACAAACTAACGGTCTAACGGAACGATTCAACCGCACCCTTGGGGACATGCTCACCATGTATGTTGCGTCGGATCATTCCAATTGGGACGATGTCCTCCCTTTTGTGACGTACGCATACAATACCGCCGTTCAGGCTACCACAGGCTTCTCACCATTTTTCCTTCTTTATGGGCGTGAACCATCCACTACCCTCGACACCGTACTACCATATCACCCGGATGCCTCTGAATTCACCCCTCTTTCCGAAGTTGCTCGCCATGCTGAAGAGTGCCGCCAACTGGCTCGCTCGTTCACGTCGGATACCCAAGGAATCCGCAAAGATCGCCACGACAACGATCAGCCCACACAGTCCTTCGCCGTGGACTCTCACGTCTGGCTTCGGCTGCCCTTCCAAGCTCCAGGCCTTAGCCCAAAGCTTGCCCCGAAATATCAAGGTCCGTACCGGATCGTCGCGTGTACTTCGCCTGTGAATTATGTGGTCGAACCGGTGACGCCATCTTCGGACAAACGCCGCCGTGGCCGCGAGACTGTTCACGTCAGCCGCCTGAAGCCGTACCACGACCCCCTTATCGTATCATCGCCTTAGGTCGCCAGGATGGCTCCTCTTCGCCCCGGGGGAAATTGTAGCGGGTAATATGCATGTGGCACTGTAGTTGTAGTGGGTAATATGCATGTGGCACGGTGCGGACTGCCACCGCTGCGGCGCGAGACACGAGCGCGGGTTGTTGGTGCGAAGCGCTAGGACTCGTATCTAGAGCTACCTGCGATCCCTCGAACGAGCTACATAAACCCCACTTCAATAGTATATTCATCCATTCTTACACACCTTCTTTCTTAGTTACATTCCTACTGTCTCTTTATCATTTCTTTTGCTCTCCGATGACCACTGTTACGGTGTCAAACTTAAGGTTAAACCGTTACAATGCCATCTTCAACCTTTCTCTTCCTACTTTTGCTGCCCATCCCTCGCCTAATAAATAACTTCTCTCTCATTTCTCTGAACGTCTTCTGAAGACACGCACAACTTGAGATAACTGCAGGGGCTACAGAAATGCATTTTGAGTGTGAGGGCAGGAGCCAGGGCTCATTTCACCAATGCAATCTTTTTGTTTATTATTATTGTTAAATTCAAGCTTTAATTTACCATATCAGAGGAGGGTTGGCCTTCAGGACTGTGCCCTCTGCAATCAAACTTGTGGGGCGCTACTGTTAACGGCCTATTTCTCGCAGGAAACTGTCCCTGCTGTCGTACGAAACAAGGAAATATGCACTGCCTCTTCGGCAGTTGAATATGGGCCTTTTTAGAACGTACGCGAGAGAAACGGAAGGTACTGACACCAAATGAGTTAGTGACGAGCAAGCCACAGGCCCATTTGCTAAACTTTGCCCCTGCAGTCGTTAAATTCATGAAATTTCTCTATCTTGTTCACCTCTCGTACCCAGGAATTCTGGACATGCGTTTAGTTTCTATTTTCGCCACCACGTGGCGTATCAACCTTAAAGATTTGAAATTCGCGCCGTGACGTATGCCATGACGCACAACTAAAGAAAACACAATAAAAAGAAGCACACCCTGCGACTGTTGCTTCCCCTCGGCACTTGGAAACGAGCGCGCTCATGTATCAGCGTTATCTTGAAGACATCCTGCTACCATAGAGAAAGGGATTGCTGCTACTTGCTCGACTTGCAATGAATCGACGATTTTGCTAGACAGCTTGCCAGACAGCTCGTCGGCATTCCGGGTGAGATGTCTGGCCGAGATAACAGCTCCCGCAAAGCTTGCATTGGGTTCCCTCTCTTCGTTGTTTTTTCTGTTTATTTGTGCACGACTGCGGCCGCGGGCTTCGGTATAGTCAGCGTTATTTTTCTTGTGTTTTCTAAGAACCAGTGTGATTCAATAAGAGGAAGCTTTAGCTCGGGCACTTCTTCGATGCCGGCTGCTCAAATACATGCAAAATGCGTTAATGATTTTATGAGAAAATCGCTCAACCGATATGAATGAGAATTGTTGCATTCGAGAGAGAACGTTCGATCACAGCGATTGCTGCAATAATAATTTTGAACTAGGCCATGGCATTATTGACAAGAATTATCGCAAATCGGCAAATTTGAAAAAGAAGTACGAAGTTTACAAATCCGTTAGGATAAAAACTGATATCGCATCCCTCTAAACTGCATCCCTTGGAGCATCTCAATCGGACAAATTCGATGTATGAATTTATAACTTATGTGAAGTTAAAATGCCTGTTAAGATTTTGCGAATACCATATTCAGGAGTTAGGGGTGTATTTCAGGGTGACATATATCGTTTTTGTCTGCATTAAATGAAATATTAGGTGCAGCTTAGAGAATTCCGATATCGTTTTTAGTTGCTGAGGTACAGAGTCGTATACTTTGAGTATTGTTTCTTGAGATTTCGCATTTTTTTAGAATTTAGAAAAGTGGAAGCTAAATAAAAATTGGCTTTCTAAAATCTAATTTTAACTGTTTCTTTTAAGTTCAACATAACTCATGAATTGTGCTGCAGTGGTTGTAAGAAGAAAGGATTGATGATTTCCCAGGTAGGAGCTAAAGCTTCCCGTTAAGTTAGGTTAAGACTAATACTTTTGCTGAGAGAAGAAGCAAGACCAGTAGCGCATATACATTATGGCGGCCGCAGTTCGATGGGGGCGAAATGCGAAGACACACGTGTATTTAGATTTAGGTGTACGTTAAAGATGCCCAGGTGGTCGAAATTTTCCAGATTCCCCAACTACGCCATGCCTCATAATCAGATCGTGGTCTTGTCACGTAAAACGCCATATTTTTTTATTGACAGAATGTACAGTAATTTACAGTAATTGACAAAGCCAAGCCTACAGCAGGCTAGTCATTAAAGCGTTCACTTCTTCAGACCTAAGCTCGTGCTCATCTTCCTCAGCGTTGTGCAGAGCTGCGCAACATATTTCCACTTGGCGTGGAAGCGCCGTCCCGATGCTTTTTAGGCAGAAAAGGGCTGGTAGCGTTTTAGGCGGCTGACCTGAACGACGTCATGGGAAGTCTGGATGGAGCGAGTAGTAGGTGTGACCGGAGACATATAGTAGGTTACGTAGGTTACCTGACAGAGGACACGGTACGCGCCGGAGTAGCGGGTTATCAGTTTTTCCTAGAGGCCGAAACGGTGGGTGGGAGATCGAAGAGGGACAAGATCCCCGAGAATATAATCGGCGTCCAGGCGACTACTGTCACAAATTCTTTTACTCTTGTTCTGAGAAGCACAAAGGCGACGGTGAGCAACTTGGCGTGTTTCTTGGGCTCGAGCAATGGCATCGCTTTTATACTGAGACACGGACTATTGAGGGGTAGGCAGTATTGTATTAAAAAGCAATACTGAATCTCGGCCGCACAACAAATAAAATGGCAAGTAACGTGCAGTGCCGTGGCGTGATGAATTGTACGCTAATATGGCAAACGGGCGAGCAGTATCCCAGTCACGATGGTCATCAGAAACAGACACGAAGAACGTGTCTGTTACTCTTCGATGAAGCCGCTCTGTAAAACCATTAGTATGCATGCGGATGACATGCATTAGTAAATTTATGCTTGGTAGAATAAGGACGGAGCAAGTCGCCCACAATTGGATAGATGGATGGATATTATGAGCATCCCCCTTTGGAACGGGGCGGTGGGTTGCGCCACCCAGCTCTTGCTATTATACTGCCTAATGTCCTACCTAGGTTAAACAATAAAAAAGTACTATGGACTACCACACCCAAATTTTCTGATCCCCTATTTTGTCGTTTCCCTACTTTACTTCCACCAATCCTCCAATCGCCTCTTACTAATGCCTATTGCGGACATGTTTACTTTTCCACTGCTCCCGCTTAACCCAAGGGCTTCAAGCAGGCCAGAGGTGCCTCAATTGACTGCTGGTTTAGACGTCTTCACATTCTAATAAACCATGCTCCATAGTTTCCCTAGCTTTACCGCAGCAAGCACATGCTTCTTCTTCCTTCTTATATCAGGCTTTATAGTAACGTGTTCTAAGGTATCCCGATCTCGCTTCGAAAAGTAATGAGCTTCCGTCTGAGTTATCATAAATGATTTCTTTCCTGATTTCGTTTTCTTCCTCTGAAGTAGTTACTCATGGCAGGTTTCTTTTCCATTGCCGCCACCAATGAGATTATTTCAGGCTCTCTGACTTTCAGCTTGACGTTCTTTGTTGCTGTGTTGCCCACCCTACAGGCCGCATACTTGCTGGTAAGTTTCCTAGTTCTTTTCCTCCACTGCGAATCAATGTTTTTTCTGTACAGATATCTCAACACTCTCCCAGCCCATTTACTTTCTTCCATATTCCTCAGCCGTTCTCCATACTCAATTTTACTGCGAGCTTCCCTCACTTCAACACTAGTCCAGCCCGTATCACCCTGCACAGCTTAATTTGTAGTCTTCCCGTGAGCGCCCAATGCGAGGCGATCCACTGACCTTTGGTTCCCATCGAGTCCTGATTGTACCCCTGATTTAGAGCAAACAACCACCTTTCCAAAAGTAAGTCCTGGAACCATTACACCTTTCCACATACCTCGGAGGACCTCGTCCTCCGAGGCAAAGAGAAAGGAGCGACCCCTGTCGGTAAAAAGTTGACGAGGAGCGCCGGGGCGAACAAGGACGTTGTGTATTACAACAGTAAGTAGGCTACGCCAGTTGGAAGTTTACCCGCCGTGCTTGCTCAGTGGCTATGGTGTTGGGCTGCTGGGCTGTAGAGCACGAGGGAGCGGGAACGAATCCCGGCCACGGCGGCCGTTTTTCGACGGGGGCGAAATGCGAAAACACCCGTGGATATAGATTTAGGTGCACGTTAAATATCCCCAGGTTACGAAATTCCCAGAGTGCTCCACTACGGCGTGCCTCATAATCAGAAAGTGGTTTTGGCACGTTAAACCCCATAATTAAGTTACGTCAGTTGGAAGGGCTCTGGTGAACGTGAACCAAATTGTATAATGTGTTGCGACGGCAATACACTTGTTGCATCAGTCGGACCTGGGGAAAGGTACCAAGAGATCTACACCAACGCGATAGAAGGATTCGGTAGGAAAGCCAAGAGGTAGGAGTAAAGCAACAGTGAGCTCAGATGGTTTCTTTTGGAGTTGACGTAACTCACAAGAAGCGACATAGCGGCGGCCAGATCGGTGCATAGCAGGCCAAAAGAATCGTCGCCGGACACGGTCGTACGTACAGATTCCCCGAGGTGACCAAAAGTGGGTACATCGTTCAGCTTGGACAGAATAGCAGTGCGAAGATGCCGCGTAATAACCAGCACCATCTAATCCACTGGGGTACATGCTACGCCGATATAAAATGCCGTCCTTGAGTAGGAACATACCAAGAGAAAGGTCACATGACCTAGATGTAAACTTATCCATGATACCACGTATGCTTGGATCTCGGCGCTGTTCGGTAGCAAGGTCAGCTAAGCAGACAGAGAAAATACAGAGCAGAAGCATAGGTCGCAGGAACATCGCCTGGGTGGCGGTACAAGCAGTCGGCATCTTGGTATAAACGATCGGACTTGTAAGCAACTGTGTACGGGTATTCCTGTAGGTGTAGCGCCCAGTGACGTAGGCGATCGGTAGGGTCTTTGAGGGACGAAAGCCAGCAGAGCGCATGGTGGTCTGTGGTGAATGTAAAGGGCCGACCACATAGGTAAGGGCGCGATTTCGCCACTGCCTAGAGAACTGCAAGGCACTCACGTTCAGTAATGAAATAATTCCGCTCAGCTGGAGAAAGCAGATGGCTGGCGTAGGCAATGACGCGGTCGTGGCCTTGTTGACGTTGGCAAAAAATGGCACCGATTCCATGACCATTGGCATCAGTGCTGACTTCTCTTGAAGCAGTCTGGTCGAAGTGCGCTAGAAGAAATGGAGATGTAAGTAGAGAGATAAGCTTCGAGAAGACAGTTGCTTGTTCAGGTCCCCAAGAAAATGAAGCACCTGCCTTCAGAAGAGCAGAGCACGAGTGACCTCCGAAAAATTGTGCATGAAGCGGCGGAAGTACGAGAACAGGCCCACGAAGCTCCGGACATAATTAGCACATGTTGGCACGGGAAACTTCTGTACGGCACCAGCTTTTCCCGGGTCTGGGCGCACACCAGATGAATGAACAATATGACCGAGGATAGTAATTTAGCGTCGTCCGAAGTGACATTTAGACGAATTAAGTTGAAGGCCAGCAGTGGGAAAAGCAGAAAGAAGGAGCGAGAGGCACTCCGGGTGCGTGGCAAATGTAGGAACAAAAACGACGGCGATATCTAAGTAACAAATACAGATGAAGCACTTGAGGTTATGAAGGAGTGTGTCCATCATGCATTCAAAAGTAGATGGAGCATTACATAAGCCGGATGATATAAATTTGAACTTGTATAGGCCATCGGCTGTTATAAAGGCGGTTTTCTCTCGGTCCATGTCGTCGACGCAGTCTGCCAGTAAGCGGAACCAAGGTCGATCGAAGAAAAGTACTTCGCACCATGGAGGCAGTCGAGGGTGTGATCAACGCGTGATAGAGGATAAACGTCTTTATTGGTGATCTTGTTGAGGTGCCGGTAATCCACGCAGAAACACCAGCTGGCATCCTTTTTAACTAGAACGACAGGGGACGCCCAAGGACTGGATGATGGTTCAACGATTCATCGAGAGAGAATCTTCTCGACCTCCGTTTGAATGACTTGGCATTTGTGCAAGGACCGACAGTATGGTCGCCTGTGAATAGGGTGTGCGTCACCCATGTCAGTATGGTGTGTCGTGAGAGAGGTCTGGCCTAAAGGGCGACCCTGGTCTAAAATGTCGCTGAACGCGGAGAGCAGCTAGTTGGAGGGGTGAGGGGGACGTTCGGGAGCACTAACTTTGTGAGCTGAGGAAGAACAGCCGGCAAAGAAGAAGAGTCAACGGGAGGCGACGTAATATAAGCAGCCGAGGCTGAAAATAGGCAAATTTGGAAGAAAGACAGCGTACCTAAGGCTATGCCTTGTGGTAGGACGTGGTCACCGGTTCCTAAGTTGACGAGCTGAAGGCTGGTAGAGTTGTTGGTGATACTGACGACGGTTTGCTGAAGAGCAACGTGATGAACAAGGAGGACTTCCGCGAGAGGAGACACAACACAGTCTCCATAAGGCACAGGTGTAGATGTATAAAGCAGGACTCTGGTCATGGTTGTGGGGCGACTCGATAGTGCTCAGCGAAGCAGAGCCTTCTGGGAACTTCCTCAGGAGCGTTAGGACAGGTAGGTAGGCGGAGCTAAACTATTCTAAGCCAAGTAAAAAATGGCGACTTCCTACACTAACTATACTCTTGTAGTCAGTATAGATAAAAATATAGCCCTATTGACTTCATGAAGCACGAAATTTAAACTGTAAGGTGATTTATTAGAGCTGGCGTTGGAACTGTAATTGCAGTGCAAGTGTGATTCATTCTGCACGCAGTAGCGTCTTGAGAGGCAGCAGGGAGGAAGAGGGAGTGTATATGCATGTGCACGTCTTGAGTGTGCATGCGTGTGTACTTGAGTTTGTGTGTTCGACCGCGCTTGTGTCTCCGTATTTGAATCTGCGTGCGAACGAGCGCGCTTATGCGTCTACGTGCATACGCGCATTTGTGTATGCGTGCATTTCAGTGTACGTGCGTGCGTGCGCACATTTTTCTGTGTGTGTACATGCGTGGGCACGTGGAAATGTGCGTGGAGGTGAAGATGCCAGTTACCTTTACGTCTGTGTGCTTGAGAGAGAAAGTGTGTGTGTGTGGTGAAAATATGTTTGTGTGTATATGTGTGTGTGAGAAGCTAGCATTTCCTTACTTGTACCTATTCTCGCATGCAAATCAAATATCGACGTTAAAATTATGGGCTTGTTACGTGTCAAGCTCACAATCTGATTATGAGGCTCATCGTAATGGGAGACTCCGGAATAATTTCGACTCTTTAACTTGCACCTAAATCTAAGTACACGGGTGTTTTTCGCAATCCGTCCCTATCGAAATGCTGCCGCCGTGGCCGGGATCTGATCCCGCGACCTCGTGCTTAGCAGGCCAACACCACAGACACTAAGCAAGCACAGCGCGGATATAGAGTTTACTTGAATCTTATTTATATTCACAGAGACAAGATTGAATGGCACTGCCTTTATACCATTATCACTTTCTTAAAGCGAAACCGACGCAAAAAGAAAGAAAATATATGAGGAAGCATTACACTCTGTCAAGATGGATGACCAGCTAAGCTGCAGCACATCAGACAGGATGAGACAAGGGGTCATGCATTTATTTTCACCATTTGGTAATGATAGTGACGATAGCCTTGTGATTACTGTGACATATACGGGTTGGCCCGGTTACAACCTTAGACAGAATCTTGGCCAAAGTAGAAGCTATGCACGACCGTCGTTACCTAATTGAGTTACTTCGATCGGTCTAGCACTTCAAATTCTTCTTGCACAAGCTCAGTGAACCGTTTCTTTTCTGGTTTTGAAATGCCCACATTGAAGCCTCCAATGGTGATCACAAGGGTAGTGTCATCGCGGCTAACCAATGCAAAGCGCGTGGTCATGAACTTCTTGATACCACAGTTGGGTATGCCTCAATATGTATAGACAGTGGATATCATAATTCCGTCTTTCGTTTGTACAGCACACACAACCCCACAGTCGGTGCCCCTCTCCTCTTACGAGTTAAGGTTGTATGGTAGTATACATACATTTCCTCCTCTGCATATAAGGCAATGCCTTCTGCGCGTGAGGCCATGTGCGATTCCAGCATACCCATCGACGGGAAACAATGCATCTTCATTATTATTATTATTATTATTATTATTATTATTATTATTATTATTATTATTATTATTATTGGCGGAGCACTCGAAGCCTGCTTCACCTCCGCCGCATGACAGTCCGATACTCCGCAACCTCCGGGATCGGCCGGCATTTTTGCTCCATGACACGACAAATGCATTTCTGGCCAGAGGTACACAGCTTCGCTGTGAAAGCGCCTGTGCAGTCAGTATTGCCGCCCTGTATTTTGTCTCGACGGCACTATAACCATCGGCACGGTCCCGCGAAGAGCTGCTAGCGGTTCGAGTTCGTTATCTCCCTTGCCTCTTGACGGCGATGACGCGCTAAACCTGCACCATCATTGCGTCGTGCATCCCTCCTTCGACCAAGCAAGTTTTAGAGGCACACGTTCGCTGCTGTATTGACATTAAAGCTTTAAACTGCTTGATATCGAAAAAAAACGAATGTAGTACGTACAGTCGAGCGCGATTTGAAGGTTATCGCGCGAGCGTCAACCAGCCCAGCACTCCAGGCACCTGGCGGCCGGTTTCGGGGCAGGAAAAATCATGATTTCGCACTCTTCTCTCCCTCGTTCGCTGTTACATACAACAACCATCACCCCGCGACAAACGCGAGCGTCAACCAGCCCAGCACTCCAGGCACCTGGCGGCCGGTTTCGGGGCAGGAAAAATCATGATTTCGCACTCTTCTCTCCCTCGTTCGCTGTTACATACAACAACCATCACCCCGCGACAAACTCACCGCCCTTTCTCTCTATTCTAAGCTTTCCATTTGTTGCGATAAAGTGTGGACTTGGTTACCTCGTATCTTCGCGGGCTTAAGCTAATGTTCTTGGTCACCCATTCTTCCTGGCTCAGCAGCAATGACGTTACATAGGCTAGATACAGTTTCGTAACGCCCAATTTCAGATAATACCGAAGTATACGTCGTGCGCACTACGATCGCTGCCTGTTCGCAGAACCAAAAAAAAAAGAAAAAGGAAGAAACTGATAGCCCAGAAGGGAGTGACGGCTGCTGAAGGAACAGCAAAAAGAGTGAGGGAAGCAGGCCTGATACCTCCCTCGCCTCGACAGAGAATTCTGGGCCATGGCGCTGTTCGCGTTCTCGGTCGACGCTCGCGCGATAACCTTCAAATCGCGCTCGACTGTACATCGAAAGCGGACTGGCCGCAAGCAATGTACATTACTCACGGAGCGATGCCATTGATCGCATTATCACAAAAGACTGGGCTCGGTCAGGTCGCTTTTATAAACATTCTTTTTCAGCATCAGTTATGCTTTGAAAGAGGTTACTTGAAAAACATTTGTGCAATACAGAAGCATGTTTAATAATTATTCGCTCAGCTAGATAATCTCGAGGACTGGCTCCAAGCTATTCATGTCCGTTATCTGCCTAAGATCAATTATTGACAATTTAATTATCGTACCTTCGTTTATTACGCAAACAACTAATCAAGTTACTCCGTATCTAGAGGCTAGCAATTTCAACACTCGAATGATAACAATAATGTGAGCAAGATTTATATTGCTCTATTAATGTTTGGCGCCGTTAAAAAATAACTGCCTGGATATTCATGGTGCAGTAGGCTTCTTAAAAAGCAGGTGCGATCGCTTCGACGGGTTTTCTTGTCGCAATTCAAGTTCATCAACTTAAGCAACTGTGCCCAACAGTGCACTTCTGCTTTTACGACGGACTCTCCTCCGCTATACAAGAAACACTTCAGCGCTACGGTATATCACACAAGGTGTGCGAGAACATTGTGCACGCTCCCGATTACTATATGAGCTTTGGTGGCACAGGGTCGGTTTCCTGGCGTCATTAAGAATAAAAACAGCTGCCGGGCGGAAAGCAATGGATAATTTTTTTAGTACATTGTATCAAATAGAGTAGCGCGCACGTGTGTGTTAGAACAAAAAGTACTGAAGTATTGAGGTGAGTTCTTCGCGGAATATATTTTAACTGTCTATTGCTAACACATAAAGAAAAAAAATACCGGATTTTTTTTTAGAATTAATGTTGATAAACGTATGCAGTCAAGGGAAACATGAGTTCCGACCTAGTGCTCGAGCAACGCCTCCTTTAAAAAGATGCCTGCCGCGTGCGCCGAAAACCTGCTGCCCTTACCTTTCCCCTTTTCCCCCTTTTTACTCGAGGCGGTAGCTAGCGATCTTTGCGGTGGTCGCTTGCAATACACGCGCGCATGCGCACATCACCGCATGGCAGTGCTACCGCCGCGACACCACACCGCCCCAGTCCCCTTGGCAGAGATAGGGACGTAAGTGGCGCCATCTCTTGACAAATGACCGCAACTCAAGGCGCGACGGCTACAATGGGTAAGCGAGCGAGGCCGCAGGCATCTTTCTAGAGGAGGCGTTGGCGCTAGGTAGAAGTAGCCCCAAACCGCCCGGCTAAATTGGCGCACGGTTTATTAAGGCGAAGGGCTCAAGTGGCTCGTAGCAATGGCTCATACCTCCCCCCCCCCCCCCCCCACAATACGCGGTGATACAAAGTAGAAGAGTGATACAAGAAAAGTAGAGGAATGGTACAAAAAATACCAGCAGCAATGGCTCCTTCGCGAAAAAAAGAGCGACATAATCAGGAATGGCTCATGCCCTCGTAAGCAAGCAAAGATGCAATGGCTGAATATGGATGAAGAAACCAAAGGAAAAAAGAACGAAGGAAAGAAAGAACAGAAGAAAGAAAGAAAGAAAGAACAAAAGAAAGGAAGAAAGAGAGAAAGGAAGAGATAAAGAAAGAAAGAGATAAAGAGATAAAGAAAGAAAGAGATAAAGAGATAATGAGCTAAAGGAAGAGATAAAGAGATAAAGAAAGAGATAAAGAAAGAAAGAAAGAGATAAAGAAAGAAAGAGAGAAAGAGATAAAGAAAGAAAGAAAGAGATAAAGACATAAAGAAAGAAAGAGAAAAAGAGATAAAGAAAGAAAGAGATAAAGAAAGAAAGAAAGAGATAAAGAAAGAAAGGAAGAGATAAAGAAAGAAAGAGATGAAGAAAGAAAGAGATGAAGTAAAAAAAATCATGAGCCATTGCACTCCGTGAAGGTGGTTGATCAGCGAAGCTGTTTAGCACATGACTCGGAGGTGACACATAATTTTGAACAAAAGGTACAAACTCATTCATTGTCTTCAGGGTCGTCATTATTTCACTCGCAACTGCAATCACATTCTTTGAGAATGTCAAATCTCCACGTACGCCGCTGGATGGACGGTTGGGCCGGATCAGTGTGGCATCGCAAGGGACATGTCTGCAACACGGAACCCGTAAAGCGGTCCCTTTTCGATACCCACACATGCACATTGAAATCACCGACAACGACAACAGAGGTAGTGTCATCGCAGCTAATTCACGCAAAGTGAATAGCCATGAAACTTACGGGACTATGAGTCATTGCATTTTTTGCTTGTTTACTGGGGTATGAGCCATTGATGATGACATTTTTCGACATGCTGTTTTGTATGTTGTATGCGTGATTAGAAGTAATTTAAGCGCGGTTCGCTTGACTTTGCTGAGGGCTTGTAGCCTCTCTCTTACGAGGCTATGAGGCATTGCATTTTTGTTTGATTGGGAGTTTTCGTGTTGCTACACAATTTTCTCATTGACACTTTTCACCGAATTATAATATTTGAGAATTGATTAATTAATTAGGGCTAGTTATTTAATTAAGCCGAATAAAAAATTAGTCTGAGTATCTCCAAGCGATGCTAACAACATTATCTTGAGTCTGTTCAGCTACGTTGTATTTGCATATTTTTAATGTTTGGCTGAAGTTACGTGGGACACCCTGTATGTATACGCATAGGTATATACATTGTTTGACTATGCGTATGACTTGCTGTTGAATTCACACCATGTAATTATTCGTCCTTTCATTGAAGATCATAAGTCCCGATTTCTCTGTGTTAAACTTAAGGTCTTGGTTTGTCGCTGTCTTGCCACAAATATTCGCAAGTGTCTAAATCACATGCGCTGTCCGCTAGTGGCAGAATGCCGTCATCATACATCAGTCCGGGGACCTTCTGTTGCGCGATTTGTCTATTGCTTATGCAAGATAAATCAGACCCTAATTAACTGTTTTACAGGCACCCCCCCCCCCCCCCCCGACTACAGTGTCACACTGAAGTGATCGCACATCGCGACAAGCTTGGAGAGGCCGGTTTTCACGCCTCCCATTTCTAACCACCCTAAAGCTATGACTTGGGCGTTGCGCCGCTAAGCCAGAAGGTGCGGGTTGGAATGCCAGCGGAGGCGGGCGCATTTCCACGGCGACGAAATGCAAGAAGTGTAGCGTACCGTACATTGTGTGGAAGTTGAAGGAACGCCCAGGTAGCCAAAATTAATCGGGAGTCTACTACTACGACGTGCCTGATAATTATATCGTCGTTTTTGCTCGTAAAACCGAAGGATTTATTATAATTCATCTTAAACAATCAATCTATTCGCAGCAAAGCACTCATCCTAAAATTCCGATATTTACCATCCCAACCTAGATCTAATCGGGGTCCGCACTGCCCCATCTGTTACGAATTACAAAAAACCTAATCCACTGCTTACCCCCAGACAGTTGTTATTAAGGTAAATAGCATTATTTACCTTTATTCAGCCATTTCGAACCTATCTATCTATCTATCTATCTATCTATCTATCTATCTATCTATCTATCTATCTATCTATCTATCTATCTATCTATCTATCTGTCTGTCTGTCTGTCTGTCTGTCTGTCTGTCTGTCTGTCTGTCTGTCTGTCTGTCTGTCTGTCTGTCTGTCTGTCTGTCTGTCTGTCTGTCTGTCTGTCTGTCTGTCTGTCTGTCTGTCTGTCTGTCTGTCTGTCTGTCTGTCTGTCTGTCTGTCTGTCTGTCTGTCTGTCTGTCTGTCTGTCTGTCTGTCTGTCTGTCTGTCTGTCTGTCTGTCTGTCTGTCTGTCTGTCTGTCTGTCTGTCTGTCTGTCTGTCTGTCTGTCTGTCTGTCTGTCTGTCTGTCTGTCTGTCTGTCTGTCTGTCTGTCTGTCTGTCTGTCTGTCTGTCTGTCTGTCTGTCTGTCTGTCTGTCTGTCTGTCTGTCTGTCTGTCTGTCTGTCTGTCTGTCTGTCTGTCTGTCTGTCTGTCTGTCTGTCTGTCTGTCTGTCTGTCTGTCTGTCTGTCTGTCTGTCTGTCTGTCTGTCTGTCTGTCTGTCTGTCTGTCTGTCTGTCTGTCTGTCTGTCTGTCTGTCTGTCTGTCTGTCTGTCTGTCTGTCTGTCTGTCTGTCTGTCTGTCTGTCTGTCTGTCTGTCTGTCTGTCTGTCTGTCTGTCTGTCTGTCTGTCTGTCTGTCTGTCTGTCTGTCTGTAATCTTACGCCGACTCAGTGGCGGAAGTAGTCTACCTGCTTGGGCCCCTAGGTATGTGCTCCTTTCATTCCTGATGACGCAAGGAAACCAAGCCTGATGCCACGAATGCTCAGAAATCTATTAGTTAGAGCAAATAGTGCTCCCGCAGACCTTTTTTGATGTACCGTGGCGCTGAGGCGTTTTTTGTACAATGTAGGAGAATACATTGTAAAGACAGAGGTGCACGGTTGGGTGCATCTGTTCTAAGTTCATCAACTTGAATTGCGTCAAGAAAACCTGTTCGAATATTGGCACCTGATTTATTAGGCGCCTACTGCACGATCAATATATAGGCGGTCTTCTTTAACGGCACCAAATATTAAGGAATAGATCCATGTAAATCTTCCTGACATTAATGTAATCATTCGAGTGTTCAGATGGTAACCTCCGGATACGGAGCGAGTTGAGCAGTTGTGTGGGCAATTTATGAATGTATGTTGATTATCATTTAAATAATTGTTTTTGGGTGGCTAAAGCAAAGTAGCAGTCTGGAGCCTGTCTTCGACATATTGTAGTTGAGCGAATATATGCTTAATAATCATGTTTCTGTAAGAGCTAAGAACAAATATTTTGTAATTAAGCGTTCTCTAAAAGCCTAACTGAAGCGGAAAAAGATTGTGGGTAACATCGACCTGACCGCTTCCAGCCTTTCGAGATATTGCGATGAATGACACGGCTCCGTTCCTGTTCCTTGCGGCCAGACGACTGTCGATATTTATTCACATCGTTTTTCCGAAGGCAAGCCGTTTGAAGTTGAAATGTCAATGTAGCAACGAACGTGCGCTGCCGAAAGCGTGCTTGGTCACAGAAACGATGCACGATTTAATGATACTGCAGATTTAGCGCGTCATTGCTCTCAAGGCATTGCGCTGCCGCCAACGGAAGCAAGATAACGAAGTTGAACTGCTTGGCAGCTTCTTACGGGGCCGTGCCAGCCAAGGGCGACAATACTGACGTCACAGGCGCATTTATTTTGTCGGTTTCACTTTAAGAAAGAGATAATGCTACAAATGCAGTGTCATTCGTTGTTGTCTCGAGGATTTAAACACGGGTTTTAATGCTCTCCACATAGCGTATGTTTCCAAGAGTAGGTGTAAGCAGCAAAATGTTCACTCACACCCGAAAACACACAAACACCCTCGCACGCACACATACGCACACTCTCTCCCTCGCACGAGCACACACTCTCTTCCTCACAAGCACTCACACGCTCTCTCCATCGCACGCACATATATCCATGCGCACACAAACACGCACACTTTTGTCCGCAGGCATGCATGCTGAAAGACGAATACGCCCGGTCGCACACGTGCACATTCACACGCCGCCATGCATCCGCCGCAAGCACGCAAGCGCACGCACACGTGCACTAACACGCAGATGCAGGCATGCACACACACCGCGAACGCTCACACACGCATGCACGCACTCACGTGCAAGCATATGCAAATATGGAGGCACTAGCACGCGCACACACTCTCCCCTCGCACACACACACACGCACAGTCTCTCTCTCGCGCGCATACACACGCTATTTCTTCCTCGCACACACGCACACACTTTCTGTCTGCCCCGCACACAAACGCACTCTCCCTCACACGCAGGTACTCTCTCTCCATGCTTCATACGCACGCACACACACACGCACACACACACGCACACACACACACACACACACACACACACACACACACATACACTATACGCATGCGCAGGCATCCATGCGCACACAAACACGCACACATTTGTTCGCAATCATGCATGCTGAAATTCGAAAACTCGTTCACACGCGGCCACGCATGCACCGCAAGCGCGCACACACGCCGCGAACGCTCACACACGTATACACGCACTCGCGCGCATGCAAACACAAATACGGAGGCACACGCCTGCACAATCATACACAGAGCGCACACGCGCATACAACCATACCCAGGCGCGCTCAAGACATGCACAGGCATAACCACTCTATACCATCTTCGGCTGCTTCTCAAAAACCTGCGCGTGCTAACAGGATGCATAACACTCCCTCTACCTTTACCTTGGCCACGGTGGCCGCATTTCGATGGGGGTGAAATGCGAAAACAACCGTGTACTTAGATTTAGGTACACGTTAAAGAACCCCAGGTGGTCCAAATCTCCGGAGTCCCCCACTACGGCGTGTCTCATAATCGGAAAGTGGTTTTGGAATGTAAAACCCCATAATTGAATTACCATTACCTTCTCAATGCCAACAGTAATAAACCGCTTTATAGTTTAAATTTGGCACTTCTTCAATTCATTGTGCCCTCTGGCGGGAAGGTGCAAAACGATTACCTCCTATAGTGGGACTTCACCGCCCTTGTCTGACCTGTTTCAACTGCTTTAACGCACCACCAATGTTCTGAATAAGTGCCAAAATACAGATGTTAGAAGGGGCTACCCACTTGTTGTAGTCAGTTGAAACTTTTTGACTTTCAGCTAATATTCTGAAATATTATTTTCAAACAAAAATTTTCCCATTGAGTTACACTTGTGCGTTGCTGTGAAGTTCCGAAGGAGAATGTCCAGAATTCCTGGACATGAGCCGTCGCCACCATTACTTGAGCACCCTTAACTCGTTCCGGTGAACCAGTAAGAGGCGTCGCCAGCGAAAGCACAAATACGCAAACATGCATTTGCGTTTAGCAGTCGGACACTACGTGGCTGGCCGCATAAAACCTGCATGTGTAGACGTCTATGGACACATTCAATTCCTTAACGAGAATTAACGCTCTTTAGCGGGCTTTACAACGCTCACTTTGTAGAAATGTGATCACCGCACAACAATGCGCCCGCTCAAATACATTTTCGAAGACGGTTTTCCCCCCTAGCCTCTACGCCAGCGCTTTTTAAAAAACTGCATTGTCCAGCGCAGCTAAAACCAAGGCGTATATTCAAATAGTTTCCTTCTTACCGCTGATCAGGCAAAAAAGTTGAGGTTGCTTGCTGGTCACTTGAGTACAGCGAAGACAAGTCTGTATCTCCTAGAAAATCTCATCTATCGGCACACGCGATGTATTGCAGAGGCAGTAAGCGTTGAACGGCGCAGCTCATAAAACCATTTGTTCACTAAGCCATTGCAGGCTCCCACCAAGCAGAACGTCTCATGAGCTCGCGCCGCTCGCGCGCTTTCGTGTCCAGTGTTTCCAGGTCGGACAAGGCGGCGTAGCCCAAATCTATAGAAACTGTAGCCCAAATGTAGCCAAGCACAAAATAAAGGACCTGAACTGGCCTTAAGAATGTCGTGTTGGAATTGTGGAAGAAATAGAGAAAAGGACTATTATCCAAGGCGTATTTAAGGCGTAAAGTGCGCGCACGTTGAGAGTTCGTGTTGCTGAAACCCGACGCAAGCACGCGGTGTGCTCAAACACGCGCGTAATTACCAAAGTTTCAGGTTTTGACAGCGTGAAAGTATGTGTACGTGGTTTCGCACGTTCATTTACGTACCTGCAGGATACTTTTGTTCGGCCGGCGCGTGAGAGATTTCGGCTGTCAGCAGTCAGCGATGCCTGGCAACAGGGCCGCTTTTTTCATTGCGGGGTGCTTTCGTAATCGTGACGATATATTGTTTTTTTTTTTACAAGTACTGCTCCAGGAGGGCACATGTAATGGCTAACGGAGGCCTCTGAAGAGCACGTAACATTACACTAATGCAGGCGTCGCAGGGAGTGTTCGCATACAAAATTGGCTGTCTGCGATCTTATACCCCCTTGGCATGCACAGGCTTCGGCGAGCCCCATATCCAGCCCTGCTTCTAGCTTTGGTGCTCCCGTTGCAGCTTTGGTGCCCTGAAGGCGCCGTCATTAGTACGAAATAATGACACGTTGTTACAACTAGTAAATAAAATATATTGAAGAAATACAATCGCGCTGAGGCACCAACTTCTAAAGCAGCGCTAGCGCGCCCGCGCGAAAATTATGAAACGCCAACAAGGAATTTATCGGTCCACGTACGAGTCTACGATCACAGTGCTCGTTAAACATCCCCTGGCGACCTAGATAAAGTTATCCGGAACCATGCACTACGACCTCCATCAGAGCTTTAGTCGCTTCGGGACGTTAAAAACGTTAATCACCACAAACCAAATCAATACATGCGGGCGTAACTCGAAGCCAAAAGACTGCATCCATAAGCAATAGTGAGCTTTGCAAAAGCATCGAGAATGTGCTAACTTCTGGTGGAGCTCAAAACACACAAAGTCGCTTCTATATCACAGGCCAGCTGCAGATGCGTGCACTTTCGCCGCAAGACGAAACTACATGAAACAAAGAGAGCACATTCGAAAAAAAAGTCAACTTCAACGCGCTAAAAACCACGCAGAGCATGAACACATACACTTTTTCGAAGCGGAAGCTGTCAACTAGGCTCAAAGGGAGAGGTTGTGTGGAGCCGTGGCACTTACTTCACGAAGCCGTGCGTTCTTTGCCTTTTCCTCGAAGTCAACCCACCCGATCCTATGAATCCACACTTTTTGCGTTGCGCCCGCCGGATGGCAAAGCAAAAAGCTTTTTGCTCTCGCTGTGTCTGTTGCGGCAACCGAAGGCGCAGCAGCACGGCATCGCAATTAAGTTCTCGGGCCTAACACATTCTATTACTCCAACGCACTCCGTCACTCTGCCTTCCGTACTTTCGTTATGGTGGCCAGAGGGGGAGGTGTCGGCATCGGAGCGCCGGAGAGGCAGCATTTTTTCAGGACTATGCGGCGGCGCTGCCGTCGGCTCCGAGATGCCTCCCGTACGCTGGCTAAGGTCTGCTGCGGTTATTTGGTTCCGCTGTGAAGTGCTTTCTCGCTCCGCGGCTTCTTGGGGAGCAATACGCGCATCGGAAAATCATTTTAAAGGCTAGGCGACTTTATCACTGCAACTGGCCTAACGTACTATGTACTAAATTTTGGTCATTTTATCGCCGCGCTTTAGCTTCGCGCTCAGTGCAACACTTGTGAAACTCATAATTGCACCAAACAGAAAGCTTCCGCAGTAGGCGGTTATTTGCAATTTGCCAATGCCGCTTTAACATTTTAAGGGACTATTATGGGGTGCCGTATGCAGTTATGTCTGGCGTGACTTTATTAGTGCCTTGAGCTACAGGCGCTTCGCCTAATCGTCTACTGGTTGGTGCGCGCCTCATTGAAGTGCGCGCCTCAGTTGAAACGGGCCGCTCGAGTGAACCATGATTATTTCAAGTTTATTTAATTTTGCAATGAAAGGTAGAACTGTAGGCACCAATGGTCAAAACTCAGCATAATATGAGAGCGTTAAGGGAAATTTGGTTTCCAATATTAGAAACCTGCAAAGCACTAAGTTCGCGTATTTAGTACCGCTCAAATGATGCCAAAAATGCCTTAAAAAGAATATTTATTGTTAATACAATAATGCACACGACTCTATATACATGGTTGTTAGCTCTCAAACAAACAATATGACACGAAATGGAGCGCAGATCCAATATACAATGGAGGTATATACCCAGAAACGGTGAACAAGGTGCAGTGCAAACAATTATTTGTAGGGTGGGAAATTCTGTTCAGATATGCAGATATTTCTGGGCATACAATGTGATGTGAACAATTCCTGTTTTACATATACAAACGCCTTATGTTGGTCTTGCTGATATAAACATTGGAGTTATCCAGTTATGTAGTGCGCATCAGCTTGAGGCACTTCATTTTTTCTCGCTTCCCTTGCTTCGATGCGTTCTCTCCTGCGACAAGGACGTGCAACCTCGTGATGACAAAAAGCCGTATCACTTGGTTGGTGATTTCTACGCTATGCTGCGCATAGCCAACCATATCCAGCATATTTATTGACAGGCAGGAAATAAGGCCCACGATGCTGTCAGCCTTCAACTTGTTAAAGCTGAAACAATGCGTGAAGGCATCTTCCATCGCAGCAACCAAGTCCTTTAGTGCCTGAGATGGGTAAAGTAGGCCGCCTCTATCCATGTGGTTGGTAAGGCACGGCTCTTCGGGAAGCAAACGCGAGTCTTTTGCTTGAAGCAACAGCTAGAGAACACTATTCACACTTTGTTCTTATTAGCATTTTCCCGGTAACATACCCGCTAACGTAGTAGGGTATGCGAGAGTCACTATTTGATCCCACCATTTCACGATGATCTGGCATCGCATTACAATGCTTTACCATCTCGTGAACTTCATTTAGGTGGCCCACATCCAGGAGATCATCCAGCTTACTCTGCATACCGACCAAATTTTTCCAGTGGCGTGGGTCAAGAAGGGTGCTCAGAACTTCTTATGACAAGCAAAGAAAAGCAGGGAAGGCGAAGCTAACTTCACCACAGACTTTACGACGCGCGCTTGGAACCGGAGAGTTTGCTCAAACACATCACGCTAGGCATCTCGGAGACGACGAGCGCGGAACCTGTCGCTGTCATAAAAAATTGCCGCACCGCCATACGTGGCGCAGCCCAGCCGATGCTGACACCTCCCCCTCTAGCCGCCATACTTTCGTCGCGCAGGCCCAACAGTGGAGGTCGGAGGGCGCTGGAAAGAAAAAATAAACAAAAGCGCGGCGCGTGCTCCACTCTGGAAAGAAAAAAATATACAAAAGCGCGGCGCCTGCTTCCACGTGACACAGATTGGCCAATGGGGGAGCGGGAGAGGCTGGGGAGACAGGAGATGTGGAGGAGGAAGCGCCAGGGTGAGCAGGGTGGCGGAAAAATATAAGAATGGCGCTACTTTTGAAAAATTGAGGGGTTTTAGTTTTCGCGCTCGCGCTGTCCATTTAGTATGACGGGTCGTTTTATAAGTGGGAAACGCATTTTCGAGACGTACTGCAGTGGTTTAAGCCGGCGTGGCCACAGTTTCAACTGGCGTTGTGGCGAACGCTGCACCTAGCGCGATGTGTGCGCGCGTGTTTGCGCCTATATACAGTCAGCCTCGGAGATAAGTTGGGTATTTCTCAAAATTTGTTTCGTGAATCTGACCATACTGCAGCATTGTCACTGTCATTCTATGCTATGGTACAGCAGCAGTGAGTAGTGACGAAACAAGACGATCCTAACAGCGTGGGCACCCTTGTGCTGCAGAATAAGTTGAGCTTTTGGAGTAAAATTATTATCTGTAGATACACTGCACGATTACCTCATTTGTTGCACGAGGTCTCCGCCCACGTATAACAAAAGGTTTGGTTGCTAACGATAGCATACCGTACAGTGCGAATTGTCGAGTTGTGGAGCGACCAGCTGCGGTCTGCGCGAGCCTCCGAAGCAGGGGTACCCATGCTTGGTTATAAATCTTTTTGTGCTTGTTAACGCATCGTCCAAGCATGCGGCATGACCATGCGAGGTCTCACTGCGGGGTTCGCCAGTGTAGTTTTTTTTTTATTTCTTATTGCTTTACAAAAGAAGAGGATGAAAACCTATCTTAGTCTTGCTCACCTCGTTCTCTACGACTCACTCACCTGTTTTACAGTATTTGTGTCCCGTCGGATTCTTTCTACGTGCTCCATTTCGTGCATCACTGCTTTACAGAGCAAAGAGACGATGCCCAAGCACAAAACATGCATGTGTCTCACTGGTGCACCAACCGCAGGAGATCGCTGTGTTGGGCAACGCCACTGGCGTCATACACGAGGCTAACGTGTATATATATATATATATATATATATATATATATATATATATATATATATATATATATATATATATATATATATATATATATATATATATATATATATATATATATATATATATGTTTTTGTGATTTAAAGCCTACGATATCTGAAGTGGGTCAGAACGATGCCGGTGGTCGACGGGAAGTATTTCATGCCGATTGGCGCTTAGATCTTTCAGGGTTGCATTAGGTTGGCCGTACACGAACACTTTTATGTTTTAGTTATTATGCCCAGCGTCCACATAGCGAAAAAATTTTCTATTTCAGGCTAGCAATTGAGAAATGCAGCGGTTCATTGGATAAAAACCAATTGCCAAAATAGCTCACAACATGCCCACACTCCGTAGCTGATGATGCGCATTGCATGCTTGCGCAGCCAAGATAAATTAATTTTTTATTTATTTACGCTCAAAAAGCGGGAAAAGCTTTATAGATCGGAGTGGAGTAACAAAATAAAAGAAAATAAAAATAATAAGAAATAAAAATATAAAAAAAACACCTGCAGGCACATATGAGGATGCAATCTGAGAATGCACGTATGACTATGCGAAGCCTGGCTATATTCTTAAAGAATAGTTATAGGATTATTTATTAATATTGCTACGGGGTAGTATTCCCAATGACGAAGAGCCGCGCAGGAAGAAGACGAAGACGACGATTGGAAGCTAGCGCGGGCTGTTGCCTCTTGGTCAACTGCGGCGTATTGCCTTGAATATATACTTGTAAATAGCTTTTCGTCGGTGTCTTCCTACGTAACAATATTATTGATAATTACACAGCATCGTTTAATGCTGCTCACCCCATTTTTTTTTTTAGTTTCAATGAAGCATCAGTTTTTCAGTTCGAACGTAATTGTTACATATTTCAGGCATCAAGGTTGGCAAACCGCCAGTCGTTGTATAATCGCTGTCACCGGAGTAACATTTAGGCGGCAAAATACTCCGCCATAAATATAGTCCTTCCACTGTATAGTTAAACATGATGCATTAATATTGTCTACTTCTGGAACTGAGACCACATCGTTGTGTTAAGGCATCGAGAATACGTAGTATGAGCTTGTGGGAGTATTGTGGGCCATTTCAAAAATGCATATTTAAATACATGATATCTAGGAGTCACTGGGGTCATTAATAGGAGCTGGTTACCTTTTTTAAGATATAATAAATAAAGATACAACAAGAATATATGAATGGGTGCCTCTGGACAAAAAAAAAAGAAAAAAAGAAATCGCAAGATGACTATAAGTCGGCCTGAGTTGTGCCGATATTCAAGAAAGGCCACCGTCACTTACTACAAAATTATCGCCAGATCTCCTTAACACCTTCGTGTAGTAAAATTATCGAACACGTAGTAGCTCAGAAATTAAATGAATTCTTAGAAGAACACTCACTTTCAACAGATTATCAACATGTATTTCGAAAAGGATTTTCGCCTACAACACCATTGGTTACTAAAGTTCACACCTACGCAGCTGGTCTAGATACTAACAGTCAAATTGATGTAATATTTGTACACTACAGAAAAACATTCCATACAGTTAACCGCGATAAACTAATTGCAAAACTTCGGTTGATTGGCATGCACCAGAATAATTTTTTTTTCTGCATTTCAGCCTATTTAAACAATCGCAACAATAGGTTCAGGTGGAAAAACAACACTCTGGCTGCCTACCGGTAAAGTCTGGCGTCGCGCGAGGTGCTTGGCTCCCTACTTTTTCTTTTTTGCTATATATTGTCACGTGGTAGTGACGGTCGAGGACACAGCAACAAAACTGTCAATGGCGAAACTAACATTATTGCGGGAACCTGGGCCCACAATAACAGGCTACACTCAAAGCTCAACGAAAGCGGCGAACACAGTCGGCGATCGCCGAAAATTTGATTAGCGGGTCAAGCGCATCGGCTTTTATACATCAGTCGTCGAATGTTCCAGAGTAATCGATGGGACCCGCGTGTCTTCCACAATGTTCCACACTGAAACAAGGTTACACAAAGTTCCGTGACAGACAGCGGATGGAAGCATCGATGACATTCCAGAAACTTCCGATACATGAAGGCGCGTCCTGCGCTGGGCGATAACATTTGTTAGGTGGTGACAAGCAGTCACACGGAAAAGATAAAGAAGTACACGTGCCAATACCTCCCTCTTAAAAAGCATCGCCATGATGCTGCTGAGAAACAAAATTAATATACAAAAACACCTGTAGAAAAGAAACAACAAAATAACGAAGTTGGTCAGCGTGCGTAAAGGGCTTAAGACGCACCACGTGGACCACTTCAGATCGTGCGCGGCGCCGCTGTGAATGCGTAATGCCGTCTGGCAGGACCTTACACTCTAGTTCGCCAATACGTCGGATGATCTTGTAGTGTCCGAAATAGCGTCGCAATAGTCTCTCACTGAGTCCTCGTCGACGTATCGGGGTCCACACCCAAACACGGTCGCCGGGCTGTTACTCAACGTAGTGTCGTCAGTGGTTGTAGTGTCGGCTGTCGGTACGCTGCTGGTTCTTTATCCGTAGGCTGGAGATAGGCAGCGACGTCAAGATTCTCTTCGTCGGTGACGTGCGGCAGCATGGCGTCGAGAGTCGTCGTCGGCTGTAAAGGCTCATAATTTGTCTACTCTCCGATTTCAAGCTAACCAGCATCACGCTCTGTTGCACGCGATGCAGTGCTACTATTGTTCCAAAAGAACAACCGTGTTCACGAATGTCTCGGTCACCAGAAGGCGGCAGGCTTGCAGATTTGCACACCTACTTTTGGAAATCCGACCTCTGAAATGCTTTCTTGTAATATGAATCTCTCTCCATCGCTTTCTTAAAGCGTGCTAAGCGGCCTTGGTTTGCACTAATAGCGGATGCTCAATTCTTCTTCGCCTAATGCAAGCTACCACTTTTCTGACACAGATGTTCTTGTCCATTAGACGAACGAATTTCTATTGATATACGCGTGACTGAAATACACACATTTTTCCGATGTAAACTTAAGGCTAAAGATGTGTAGGTGTGCTTGAGGGTGCGTGCGTAACGTCAAAGTTTTCCCCTGTTGGTCTCTCACAATTAGTCTGCCAAAATGGATAACGAGTGAAGGATGCCGGTAGTAGGTCAACCATATGTTGGCGGACAAATTCGATCAGCGCTTTTATAGTTCGATAGCGAATCGCCACATCAGAAGTTATTGCCAGGGGATCGCCCATGGATGACTGCGTTATCGAGAGAGCCTTGCCTATAGTCACAGGAACAATGAAGAGCTGCCCTTCGTAGAGGACCCTGACTCGAGCAGCGCCTCCTTGAGTGACCGCAATCACGTGAGCAAGCTGTTTGCACGCTAAAACACAGCCTTTCTCTCCCGCGAGCATGTCGAGCGAGTTTTCAGTGTCGTTGCAGGTGTCTTCTCAAATAAACGATGGAAAGTCACCGAATAAATTTTTCAAAATAAATTATTAGGGACGATTTAATGTGTTAAATGCTGCAGTAAATAAATTATACCATTGCACGTGCCAAAACCACTTTCTGATTATCGAGCACGCCCTAGTGGAGGAGCCCGGAAATTTCGATCACCTGGGATTCTTCAACGTGCACCTAAATCTAAGTACACGGGTGTTTTCGCATTTCGGCCCCATCGAAATGCGGCCGCCGTGGCCAGGATTCCATCCCGCGACATCCTGCTCAGCAGCGCAACACCCTAGCTACTGAGCAACCACGGCGGGTGGCGATGCTGTAGAATTGAGAATAAAGGAGTACTGTGAACAAGGTCAGTTCTATTTACTGTATTCGCACAATGTTAATAAAAGTCGGGCGAAAGTAACGTTAAAGGAATCGAGTACTTATTGGTGATGCTCAATAACTTTTGTGTAAAGAAATTGGTAATTGGAATAAATTATATTTTTGTAAGAAGTTGTAATTGTAACTGTTTACTTTTTTATGTAACGTGTTCAAGTCCTTTCACAATACATGGGAAAGAGTAATTTGGCCGGGACATAATCAATCCTTCGTTATAGAGGTCATTTCACTGTAGGGGGGTCCGTTGAAGAGGAGTTCGACTGTTTAATTATTTATGTTTGTGGTAAACATAAATTTGAAAAAACATAAAGAAAAACAAGGTCACGCGATAAGCGGGATCTCTAGGCGCTAAAGCAGTATTTTTCCATACTTAAAAAAAAAGTTTATATTCTTCGGGGCGTCGTTATGATTTGGCCTGTTTCCCTTTATGTATGTCACTTGTCCCAAGTAAATGTCATCAAGAACTAAAAAATTGTTGACTGCATTATGCGCTCTGTGATCAATGTATGTTGATTGGCGTTCATCACGCTAAAGTGAGGAGTATGTTTTCTTAGCTTTTTAGGAGTAAATATTTTATGAGTTGTAATCATTTAATGAAATTTAATGATCGAAGCGAGCGCATCGCGCACGTCATTATTATTTCAAGCGCGAGTGGCGGTTTGGGCTCTGTGTCGCAGTACAACGGCTCCTTTAGGCTACAGCAAATGCGTCTGCTCTCGGTCCGACAGGGTTTGTACACTTCCCGCGGCGAAGATTCAAAATGGGTTGGAGCGCATACGGCAGACATTGCCAGGTGCTGACTGGAAGCTTACCATTATCGCTAAAACAAAGGTGTGCAATCAGTGCATTCTACCAGTGTTAACATATGGGGCAGAGACTTGGAGATTGACAAAGAAGCTTGGGACCAAAACACGCAAAGAGCGATGAAACGAAGAATGCCAGGCATGACGTTAAGAGACAGAAAGAGAGCGATTTGGATCAAAAAGTAAACGGGTATAGCCGATACTCTAATTGACGTTAACAGAAAAAAATTCTCTGACGCCGTTAGATGACTCGCGCAAAATGACTTTCTGCGGCGTTGTATTACCTCGAACTGTTCCAATGTTTCCTGCCGCAGGTAGAAGCAGGGTTTTGCAATCGGTGTCCGCCGTCGCATTTGTAGAGGTCGCCACAGTTCAGCCCCATTTGTTAGGCTGCCACCAGAGTGTGGCGCCCCTGTGTGTGTGTCTCTATATATGTTCGGGCCCAATAAAGGAGGGGCATTCCCTTTTGGTCCAAGCAAGCCATAGCAAGCGGCTGTACGTGTCGGTCCGTCCCTGTGTGCGCGTGCCTCGCGCGGCACTAACCACGCGACATGGTGTCAGAAGTGGCCGGATAACGCCCTCACCTCATAGGAAGGCACCAAGATGTCCCTCGAGACCGGCGAGCCGCCGAAACTGTACGGCGTCAACTTCCAGCCGCCGGCACCGTTCGACTTCGCGAACCCGTCAACGTGGGCGACATGGCTCAGCCGCTACGAAGACTACGCAGTGGTCTCGGGACTGACGCAAGCGTCGGAAGACATGCAGGTACGCTCGCTACTGTGCTGCATGGGCCCGGAGGCCCGCCCGCTTCTCGAGACTTTCTCGCTCGACGCCCAGTCGCTCGCTTCATACCAAGCCGTTGCCACCCGCTTCACTGAGCAGTTCGTGCACCCGGCAAACGAGCTTTACGAATCGTCACGGTTCCACAGACGTGTTCAGCTGCCCAACGAAAGCGTCGACACGTACTACGCAGAACTGCGCAGGATGGTTAAGCGCTGTACCTTTCCGTCTGCTGCTGTCGAGGAAAGGCTCGTACGCGGCCGGTTCGTCGTCGGCCTCCGCGACTCGCATATCTCGGACCAGCTGTGCCGGAACGCGAAGTTGACGCTACAGGACGCCTGGACGCAAGCCCGTCAATCCGAAGACGCCAACAGACGTCGACGCACCGAGCACTCCCACGAGCTCAACCTCGGCGCCGCAAACGCTAACAAGTTCCCCTCTCATCGTCGCTCCGGCGCTAAGCCTCGTTCGCCGCAGCCGCAAGCAGAGCACTCATGCGAGCCGTCCAGATGTGAATTCTGCGGCCGCGCGCCTCATCGACGTTCAGACTGCCCGGCCCGTCACTCCACCTGCAACGTCTGCAAAAAGAAAGGCCACGTTGCTGAAGTATGCCGCTCGCGGAAGTTCAAGCAGTACAAGCTAAGCTCCGTTCACCTGAACGCCGTTGCGACGCCCGCCTCGGCAAAGTTCGTCGACGTCACCGTTGACGACTGCACAGCGCAGTTCAAGGTTGACTCCGGAGCCGAAGTATCTGCTGTCCCCAGCGACTTTCCTACCTTGCCTGCCAAAACTTGACCAAGTCGACACTCTGCTCACGGGCCCGGGAGGACAGCCACTGCGCGTGCTGGGCTCGTATGTGGCACGACTTCAGTGGCAAGGGAAAGCAAGGTGTCAGCGTCTCTACGTGATCCAGTCTCTCACTGTGCCTCTTCTGGGACTGCCAGCGCTCCAAGCCCTCCAAGTAGTTCGGTTTCTTGATCAACTCAAGACTTCAAAAGCGACGCTGCACGCCGAGCTCTTTAATGGATTGGGCACTCTCAAGGACGAGTACACCATCCGGTTGAAATCCGATGCCGCACCTTTCTCGCTAAGCGTACCTCGCAGGATCCCCATCCCGCTGCTTGAGATCGTCCGCCGCGAGCTGGACAAATTGGAAAGCGCAGGCGTGATCCGTAGGGTCTACAAGCCAACACCATGGTGCTCGGGTCTCGTCGTCGTCCGGAAAAAGGCGATGGTTCCTACCGCCTCTGCGTCGACTTGACACAACTCAACAAGGTCGTCCTTCGTGAAAGACATTCTGCCAACTGTCGAGCAAGTCCTTGGCCTCCTCGGCGACGCAACAGTTTTTTCGAAGCTGGACGCGACCGCAAGCTTCCACCAGGTGAAGTTCTCTGAAGACTCCCAATAGCTTACGACATTCATCACCCCATATGGCCGATACTGCTTCTGCCGGCTCCCCTTTGGCATCACCTCCGCACCAGAGTACTTCCAAAAGCAGATGGCAAGAATCCTGGAGGGCCAAGAAGGAGTCGCCAATATGATAGACGATATTTTGGTTTTTGGACGCACCCGCCAGGAACATGACGCCAGACTGAACCAGGCGCTAACTCACCTTGCAAAAGCAGGTATCACCTTTAACCAGGACATGTGTCGTTTTGGAGTACCCGAGGTCTCCTTCCTCCGAGTTGTCGTCTCAGCACAGGGCATCAGGCCAGATCCGGGCAAGGTCGAAGCACTCAAAGCCATGGAAGCTCCAACGGACATCGCTGGCGTTAGAAGACTGCTCGGAATGGTGATCCATCTTGCCGAGATTCTTGCCACACATCTCGGACGTCACAGCTCCCATCAGAGCGTTACTGAACAAGTCTGCGAGTTGGGTGTGGCAGAACGAGCAAAAGGCAGCATTCGAGAAAATCAAGGAACTCTTGACGTCAGACAGATACATGGCCAAGTACCACCCGTCGTACGCCACTACGGTGTCTGCAGACGCAAGCTCATTCGGACTCGGCGCAGTTTTGCTACAGACGCAAACCTCGGGAGAGCGCCGCCCAGTCGCGTTCGCTTCGAGATCAATGACCGATACCGAGCAGCGTTACAGCCAGACTGAAAAAGGAGCTTTGGCAACGACGTGGGCTATCCAAAGGTTCGACGAGTTCGTCCGTGGCATCCCCTTCGACGTCGAGACTGACCACCTGCCACTCGTTTCACTTCTGGGTAAGATGGAACTGGACATGTTGCCGCCTCGTATTCAGAGACTACGGCTGAAGACCATGCGACACAAGTTCCGTATGCTGCACGTGCCAGGAAAGCTGCTAGCCACAGCTGATACGTTGTCGCGCATCACCTACAAGCCGCCCACTCCTCTAGACACTATCGGACTTTTTGCAGCATAGGTATCGGCTGCACGTCGGAAGTCTTGCCACTCAGCCCTAAAGACGTGCGACAGGCACAAGAGTCCGATGGCGAGTGCAAAGCCCTCGCTTCCTACTGCCAGAATGGTTGGCCTAAAAAGACCACGATACCACTGCACCTCTCAAAGTACGCCTCTGTGGCAGACGAGCTCTCTGTCTGCGACGGTGTTCTGTTGAAAGGCGCCCAGATAGTCATCCCATCGTCCCTTCGGCCAGCGGTCTTGACGCTGTTGCATGAAGGTCATCAGGGCATCAACAGGACCAAAGCCCTAGCTCGGGAGTCAGTTTGGTGGCCCGGTATCTCGACAGACATCGCCTCTCTCGTTGCCAACTGTGAACAGTGCGCTTCCACCCGCGTGAACTTTGCCGAGCCCCTGCTCTCCACGGCCCTACCTGGACATCTCTGGGAATTCCTTGGAATGGACTTGTTCTACATCAACGGCCAGACGTTCATCCTGGTGGTGGACTATTACTCAAGGTTTCCTGAGGTGGTGACCCTGAGGAGCACGACAGCTCAGGCGGTCATTGACGCTCTCAAATCCATCTTTGCCCGCCATGGAATCCCGCAAGAAGTCAGGTCAGACAACGGCGCACCGTTCTCGTCGCAAGAGTTCGCGGTATTTGCAGCGTCATACGGCTTTAACCACAGGACCAGCAGTCCACACTACGCTCAGTCGAACGGAGAGGCGGAGAGGATGGTGCGTACTATCAAGGACCTGTTTCGCAAGTCAAAGGATCCTTATCTGGCTCTGCTCAGCTATAGGGACACTCCAGGAGTCAACGGCTTTAGTCCAGCCCAGGTGTTGATGGGACGTCAACTCAGAACCAGAGTCCCAAAGCAAGGCTCCCAGCTATGTCCCAACTGGCCCCCAATGAAAGAAGTCGTCGCCAAGGATGCGACTTACAAGCAGAAGCAGGCTGACAACTACAACAGGCCTCATGGAGCTCGAGACTTACCGCCACTCCAAACAGGACAGCATGTCTGGGTGCGACCTGATCAAGTGCAGGCTACGGTCCTCAGTCCGGGGCAAAGACCAAGGAGCTACGTGGTCGAAACGGAGCGAGGTGGCATCCTACAGCGCAACCGGCGTCACCTAGTGCCTTTTGGGCCTACTGCCCCGGAGAGGAACCACCACCACTGCAGCAAGTTCGCTGTCAGGAGCCTCGGCCTGCCAACATCGTGGAATCGACGGTCCCCCTCGGACAGTCTGTGCAACAGTCCTCTGCAGCCAGGGACCGCAGTGACGGTGTGACGCGAACACGTTACGGCCGGCCTATTGTTCCACCGCGCCGTTTGAACTTGTGAAACTTTTGACGTGTTTGGCTTCCTGAATCTCTCCGGTCTAACCTCCAGTGCTTCAAGGGTGTGATGTAGAGGTCGCCACAGTTCAGCCCCATTTGTTAGGCTGCCACCAGAGTGTGGCGCCCCCTGTGTGTGTGTGTGTGTGTGTGTGTGTGTGTGTGTGTGTGTGTGTGTGTGTGTGTGTGTGTGTGTCCAATAAAGGAGGGGCATTCCTTTTTGGTCCAAGCAAGCGGCTGTACGTTTCGGTCCGTCCCTGCGTGCTCGTGCCCCGCGCGGCACCAACCACGCGACAGCATTAAGAATTGGAACTGAGTTGCAGGCGCTACTATGCTCCGCCAGCAGCAGGATGCTTAAAAGGAGGAATTAATGGCACCGTACTGCCTTTATTTCTTCAAGCCCTTCAACAAGGCTTGAACAAGCAAGAAATGCACGCGAGGGTGTCACTACAGACAGCTGCGCCAACGCTGACACATGCGCGAGACTATAAAATCAGGTGCACCTGTGCGGTGCACGCTGCCATGAAGTTCCAATTACAGTTGCCCCCTTGCGAATCGGGTCGGGATAAGCGACCTGAATCACTGGTCGTGGTCTCCTCGTGGCATCGCGTTACGAATGGATAGCACGGCACCTCCGAGGCGTCATCGCCGCCTATCAAACATTGACAGCGTAGTGAAATCATGCATACAGTTGGGAAAAATAATCTTTGAAAATAACAGCAGCACGTTGGCTCGTCCTAAGTGCCCTTAAGACTGGAGTTTGTCGGTGGTCACCCCGACCAGATTCGCAAGGTGGCAACTCTAATTAGAATATAACGGCAGCGTGCACAGCAGAGCTGCACCTGATTTAATATTCTCGCGCATGTATCAGCGTTGCCGCAGCTGTCTGTAGAGACAACCTCGAGTGCATTTCTTCTTCAAGCCTTGTTGGAGGGTTTGAAGAAATGAAGGCAGTACGCTGCCGCTAATTCCTCCTTTTAGGCATCCTGCTGCTGGCGGAGCATAGTAGCGCCTGCAACTGAGTTCCAATTCTTAACGCGACGGTGGACACCGATTGCAACACCCTGCGTCCACCTGCGGCAGCAAACATTGGAATAGTTCGAGATAATACAACGCCGCAGAAAGTCATTTTGCGCGAGTCATATAAAGGCGTCAGAGAAGGCAGTGCGGCACGCGATACGCCGCCCCCCCCCCCCCCCCCCGAGAAAGAATGAAAGCGAACCGCGGCGGACGCGCGTGCCAACCCAGCCGCAGCCGCTGCGTAAAACAATGGCCCACATGCGACGGAGCAGAGAAAACGACGCCCAGTGGACGTTCAGTCTATATGGACGAGCACCATAACCACGTCAGGCAAATTTACATGTCAGGCCAGCAGATATGATGGGACGCGCGTGCGCACCGCTGCTCTAGCGGCCATCTCGACAGCAGGCACCGCATCGGTAGACGGCGCGTCGATGCAGTTTGGCACGCGCTCCCGTGGTCCGTATGCTTTTGCTCACGGGTGTACATTACTTGTGCCAACGAGAGATTTGCTGTGGAGGAGAAAGAGAAAGTTCACGCGCCGTTCCGCCGGGGCCAGTTCTGCCCACGAGCGGCGCCATCAGGTTGAGGATGCCGAGGGGTCAGAAGACAGCCCCGTGTCCTTCGACTACCTCGGTACCCAGCAATGGCCCATCGGGTCCTCGTGATACCGGAGCCACCGGTGCCATGACTCGCGCACGCTTGGCCAGGCTAAGGAAGGCCGGCATACTTCCGGAGCACTCGGCATTCGTTCCAGAGCCAGCGATGCCGAGGAAACGATGCGGTGTGGCCACGGCGAGGACGACGGGGAAGGAGAAAACATCGACGGCTGCAGAAAGCGAGCCTCAGCACTCGCCTCCGAGGCGATATCCAATTGTTGTGCCTCACGCTCCAAGAACGGCCAGGCATCGTACTGTGGACACCTTGGGGACCTGCCTGTCCAGGCCGAAGGACGGCCAGGAATTCAAGAGCGACCGCGACACAGTGAGGCGTCGCTTATTCCTGTCGGACTAAGCGAAAAGCTGCAGCACCGGCAACGGACTATCGGGTCGAGCTAACGCGCCAGTAAAGTTATTTTGTCGAGTGCTTTCTGTGTTCTTTTTTTTCTTTAGTTAACGTCACCCAGACATTTGAACTCGTGTTTCTGCGAGAATGTGCAGTCGTGAGCTGCATGCGTTAACGCCTGCTCCATTGTGCTAGGGGCGCAGCCAACGTCACGTACTGAAAAATAAAACAAATCTAATTCAGGCACAACACGCGATGGAGCCGCCTTCATGATGGCTCTCTCAATTATGAAAGTGCCTTTCTCACAGTGCTATTGAGCAATGGCGAGCTGCTCTTTCCCGCCTGCAAGAAGGCTAGCTAATCTGTGCTTGGACAGCGGACGGTCGCGTAATGAGCACATGGCTCTGTAACACTGTATGAACGCAGAGTTTCGCTACAAAAGCCCATTTCTAACGCTGGTCGGCTCGGCGACATTCCCGAGTGAAACCAAGCAAGGCATGTGCGAAGAGTGTATCGTGGTGGCTACGTCAGCATTTAATGACTTCAACATAAAGTTCCGTATTACACTAATCCTAGCTTTAAAAATAATAAGCACAACCATATAGCATTTCAGTCGTATATAAAAGCGGTCATGGATCCCTAAAGGCATTCTGCAATAAAGCCAGACTAGGCGTGTCCTTGCGAATTGAGTTCACGAAGAATTGTTGCCCCATCAGTAATATTGTAAAATTCATACCCCATCGAGTGACGCGACTGTTCGACACCCTTTACCGACAGATGGCGCTGGCAATTTATGCCTAAATATGTTGCCTCCATGCCATATTTGCATTGTACAGGGTGGAGACAACCCCACTGGCGCCGCCATATTTACTCACACGAGCAAAGTGACTCAGCTACGCTGATTTTCGCAAACACTGCTACTCACGAAGCTCTTGTAAGTGTTTTGACTTGAGTCTTTTTACAGCGCAGCTCTTCGGCGCCCGTTCCTGCGGAGAGCGTCGACGTTGTCCCTCGTAACCGAGCTGACAAACACAGCGAAGGATGAAAGCGAAGGCGGAGCGCATCGGGAGTCGAAAGACTGCGAGAGCGGAGAGAGCGCGAGGAGGAAAGTGGAGGAGGAAGGTGCGGCGAATGCGCGAGAAGAAAAGCGCAGTGCCCCGCAAGGCTGGCTCTGCGACGAGATGGCGCCAGAGTAGGGCGCGTCGTCTGTATCCGAGGCAAGCGTTGCATGAGCGGAGGTCTGTCTGTGGGGCTGCTATGGATCGCGCCCACGCTGGAGTGACCTCTACCACGTGTCACCCACGCGCAGCCTCTCGCGATTTACAGATTATAGGCAGTCTCGCCACACATAGCTCCGTTTGCAACGTGCCTCACGAAAGAGATTGTCCGCGCCCGCTAGTATACATATGGCGAATAGAAAACACGTATGTAGCGGCGCTCAAATTTTGTGTTATGGAGGATCGTAATCGTGGGTGAATTCTTTTTTTATTGGTATCGTGTCTGCACATCTTTTTACACAATAGCCGTTAACTCTTCGATGGTGGAAGACGTGACTGGACGGAGCCGCGAGCAAGTCCTAAGTGGCCTATGTCAAACAATTAACTATCTCGTCTGCATGTGTTAAAAACATCACCATTTTTTAGCGCTTGTTTGCTAGGCAAATGCTGCCCCCACATGTATATGGAATGATTTTTTTTTTGACACTGTCTTTTGTTTAAAACTTCACGCCTTCTTTGCTGCATTCAGCCGCTCGCGCAGTCCGGTAGTTTGACATGCGTCGCGCGTGCTCTTTCCGTTTACTTCGCTGGGAAACAGTGACGTCTATCTGGCGCACAATCTTCGAGAGGGTAACTACGAGATGCTCGTCTGCCTATTGATGACAGGGGTGCTAATAAATGTGCAGTTCGGCGCTGGTATATAAAAACGATGGCGCCGCATACCAATGAAGCCACAGTCCCTGCGTTTCCTTTCTCTATTCCCGTGAAAATTAATTGCCCCCTCGTTGGCGATATGACAAAGAGTTAGTGCAAGTTTCTCAGTCGTTTGATTTTTTCTGACGGGCACACAACCACCGAGTTTTTTTTTCTTTTTTGCGTGCGCTCACACGCACAATTCACTTCCGCTACGGACGTGGGCGCCCGTTGCTCTGCTACAAAATAGTCGAGCAGCGATTCCTCCGCCTGCGAACAATATTCATTCTTGTTTATTTACTGTTTATTGTTATAGTTATTTTACCCATCACATTGATAAATAAACCATGCATGTATACCTACAAAAACATTTTTTTACATCTAATTTCGTGTAAACAATTATAGTAATCTCTTTCACTGCGATAGCGATTATATGGACACTCCAGGCGCATTTCCGCCGTTGGCATCGTCGTTATGCCCCGTATAAAGTGCAAGTGCGATAACATCGTTAACCCGGGCCGTGTGCTGTGGGTGCGAGTGGTAGCGTGGAAGAGTGAGTCGAGGATGGTGGTTCGACCTCGCGCGAGAGAGAGATAGATGCGGGCAGGAAGCGCACCGGTCTTCTATTGCGCGCCAAATGCACCGGGAGCGGACAGGGTGCGTCATACGGCGGCGCTTGCTGATGCTGCCGCTCTTCCTCCCGCCAGTGTTTTGACAGCGAGTGTGCGCGGTCATCGAGTGAAATGTCCTTATTTGTATCTGCGCATGCTTGTCAATCGGTGGCGTAGCCAGAAATTTCGTTCGGGGGGGCTCACTTTGCAGCTCGGCCTCCCCTTAAATAATTAGTCGAGAAATATATATATATATATATATATATATATATATATATATATATATATATATATATATATATATATATATATATATATATATATATATATATATATAAAATATATATATATATATATCTGTCATTCAACAACCTTGTTTACATTTTCGTACATATGCAACGACCAGGGGAAAATCTCAATGACGCTGTCCTTTGTTAGAATGTATTGCGCAGGAGCAGCTGTCACCGGTTGTGTATTGCGAGTAATTGCACGGAAATTATAGTCGCAACAGAGAGCACATATAAAAAGCAGGAGTTCTGCAAAATATACGAGGGCGAGTCAAATGAAAGTGAGACAGTGCGAATATATGTCAAACGGGGTACTTTATTTAAAAGTAGTCACAATGAGTATTTAGACACTTGTCCTATTAACGAGTCGCGTAATTCCCGTCTCATAAAACTCCTTGGATTGCTGCCTCAAAAATCTGTAAATGACTACACGTCATCTTCCGACACGAATTTGGTTCACTTGAGCAGTTTCTTCAAATTTTACCAAATGTGGAAGACGCAAGGCAACAGGTCTGGGCTGCATGAGGGATGTTGCAGCGTTTTTTACTTGAACTTTGCCAGATTTGTATTAACCACATCAGCGACGTGGGAACGGGCAATCTCGTGAAGCAAGATGTTCCCAATGCTCAATTTTCCGCGTCGTTTGTTCTTGATTGCGACACGCAGCCGATACGACCTTTCACATTATCTGAAACGATTTAGAGTCTCTCCAGGTTTAGAAAATTCGATAATGGCCCCTAACGATCTAAAAAGAAGTCAACACTACTCCGGCAGAAATGACGGCCTTTGTTTTCCTTGTTAGTGGTGAATTCAAATGTTTCCACTGTAAGCTTTGCCGTAATGTTTCTGGCTAGTAGTAGCGGCACCATGAGTCATTCCCGGTCACAATTGCAGACAAAAAGGCGTCACCCTCATCTGGGGTTCTTTGACGTGCACCTAAATCCAAGTACACGGGTGTTTGCGCATTTCGCCTCCATCTAAATGCAGCCGCCGTGACGGGGATTCGATCCTGCGACCTCGTGCTCAGCAGCCCAACACCATAGCCACTGAGCAACCACGGCCTTTTCAATTGTGTTGGGGGGGATTGCACGGTGGCTTTGGCCCGGCCATGGATCGTCTTTGTAGCTTTCATGTTCTTTGAACAGTTTACTACAACGCTTCACAGTGACCAATGAAACGCAATGTTCAACGCATACGGCAGCCATACGGCGAATAATTTCTTTTTGGGAAACATTTTCATTTATCAAAAACCTCACGACACCAAGCTGTTCAACTTTTGGAGTGTCCATTATGTCACGCAACCATATTCAACCCAGTGTATGAGAGCATTAAAGAACATTTAACCTCACTTCTGCATGTCACTTGTAAATGAGATGCGTATGTGCTACGCGCATGCCTCGAAAATAATGAACCGAACCATTATTGCGCAGGGCGGGTTATCTCACTTTCATTTGACTTGCCTTCGTACATTAGAAATGCGAAGATACAATGGAATATACAAATGTGAAGCTACAGCTTGATACAGGGCAAAAAATTGTCACTGGAAACAAAGTTCACTGCGCTGTTAGATATGGCGCCGTTTCCTGAGGCTACTTCGAGTTCCCCAGACCACATCGAATCGCAGCACAGCTAATTGAGGAATGCAGAAGCAGGAAAGCACATTCCAGAGGAGCGCACGAGCCAACAAGTTCACGTGCCAACAAGGTCGTACGCCGCCGGGATTAGAAGGGGTTCTCGGACAATAGAGCCCAATCGTCCCCCTTCGCCTTTGAAGAAGGCATTTGCCACCACTGCGGAGCCGAGCCACCGGGAGCAGGTGGGCCCTTGTACAATGGAGCATGAGCGCCCCCCCCCTCCTTCTCCACCTTAGAAGAAGTGGATTGCAATTCTGCGAGGCAAGAGCGCAGGGGGATCAAGTGATCAAGCAAGGGGGCCCAAGCGGCGACTCTCTTCGCCGGGTATGACACCATCGCACGGGCGCCTACCATTGGCTGAAAGTGGCGTCATCTGAGCGGACTCTCCCATTGGTCGAACATGACGCGACTTCCAGTGCTCGAAGGGTTTATAAGAAGCGTTCCAGAGAGACCAGAGCATTCCCTGATTCCCTGATTCACCTCTCTCGAACTTCTTGCCGCGGGCCGCAGCGTCCGAGTTGCTGCCGGCCCGTAATGACTGTACGAATGTTCATTGACTCTCACCTCTCTGTATATAATGTAAAATAAATACTCCCAAGTTTGGTTTTCATCCCGAAGTCCGTCCCTCAACCCCTACATCTGGTTGGCAGCGGTGAGATCGCCTCCGAATGCAACAGCTGGTGGCAGCGCTACGAATCAACCTTCGTCGAGAGAGATCCTAAGGAACCGGGAAGAGCGAAGAAGAGAGAGCCTTCGTCGAAAGAGGTCCGAAGAAACTGGGAGTAGCGAAGAAGGAGCGAGCCTTCGACCCAGGGAGTCCGGAAAAACCGGGAACAGCGGACAAATGAACCGGATGGCAGAGTGCTGCAACCGTAAGTGAGCGCGTGGTTTTTTTCCTTTTGATTCGCCAGATTCAAATGTGTGTTCATTTTGATAGTTCTGGGAATCGGGAGTTTGTTGCATTGTGTGTTTGCACAAATTAATTAAGGAAAACAGTTCTAACCACCTGTCGGGGCAGCTGCCATGGATCTTAGAAGGTTGACGAGGTTAGACTTGTTGGTGTGCGACGATTTCGGAGTTGAGGCGGACGAACGGATGAAGACGCCAGCTATCATAAAGGCGATTAACGATAGTGGCAATGATGACAAAAGCATTGAGCTTGCGTGGGAGGTGATACAGGAGCCACGGGAGCGTGAGCGTCGTGTACGTGTGCGAGAGCGTCGTGAACTTAAGAGTGAGAATAAGCGTGAAGAACGCGAGAATGAACGGAAGCATGAGCTTCAAGAACTTACTCTTAGGTGTGAGCGTCATGAACGTGAGAATCAACGTGAACGTGAGCGTGAGCAAAAGTATGAGAGAGAGAAGGCAGCATTGATCAAAGAGATACGGTATTGTGATCAGTTAATGGCACAGAGACAACGGCTGTCTGAGAATTCGGTAGGTAGTACAGAGCAAAAGAATGAGGAAGCATCTAGCAGATTTTCGCCAGAAGCCGACGAGAAGAGTAGTGCCTGTGAGATTAGCTGCAGATTCATAAGTGAAAGGAAAAGGCTAGCTGCTAACGATGCCTTAGTGGCAACAGAGGCCGTTAAAGGCCGTAGTGAGAGCGACGAGGTGCTGTGCCAACAGATGACTGTGGAGACAGCTAGGCCAGCTGCGAACAAATTGGCACAGTTACCGAGCGTGTGCGTCGCCGGTAATGTTATCGAGGTTGCTAGCGAAGAAACGCGACAGACGCGACAGACGCGAGCACCCATGTAGAGCCAGATCTGCGTGCAGAAGTGAAGTGCGAACTGAGCGATGTAGTTGAGAGTAGTTCTCGGGACGGCGAGCTCCGTAGTCCACGAGAGAACAACTGCATTGTTCAGGGATAGGTGCGGCTCTCCGCCAGTCTAAATAGCCTAGATAGGGATGATTCCGTTGTTAATAATTCGGACTGTGCGCGTGAGACAGCGATCGATACCGACGGGCTGTGTGCCGATGCACAGCGTGAGCTGGGCAATGTAGTAGAGGGCAGTTCGCAAGAGTGCGAGTTGTCTTACTCGAGTAAAGCCTGCTGCATTGTGCCAGAGTCGGTTGAGCTGTCCGCCAGTCGAGGCAAAGTAAGAGTAGATTTAAGTGAGAATCACTCAGACTGTGCGGGTAAGAGACCGATCCGGGCCGACGAAATGTGTACCGGCCAGCACGAGGCACGAGAAGGCGACATGAAAGCGAGTGCAAAGAGAAAGCGCCGTAAAAAGAAGCGCGGTAGAAACCGAAAGACGGTAATTAATGTAGCGCCGCCAAAGATGGCGAGAAACCCAAAAGGGCAGGGCGCGAGAAAGAAGGTGCGGTCGTCACCGACGATGTTGACGCATCCAAAACGAGCGAGCCACAGGTCAAAGGGGGACCGCGAAGCATGTTCTGCACGGACGCGGACAAAGGGCACGGGGCAGTTAATCTCCTCGTCGTTCCGTAGTTCTTTTCAAAGCTCAGCGTGCAGTTCGAAGAAACGCAAGGTGGCAGGACGAGACCAGGTGGGGAGTAGCGACGCGGTCAATCGAGTTTGTGAGGAAAGCGGGGCGCCAGGACGCAAATTGGCAGGAGACCGTAACATCTTGGGGGAGCTGATAGTGAGTCGGCCCTTTTGTAGTTCCTCGGCAGCCAGAGTAGCTTTGAAACTGCGACCACCGCGGGTTCGACTCAAAGTATGAGTCAGACGTAAGCGTTTGGAAAGGGAGGCCAAGAGCCCTTCCGTAGAAATGACGTGTTATTTTGTTTTATTTTTGAACATCGGAAAGTTTTCGCGAATTGAGACTAGGATTTCTTTCAATGTGTAAGGTTCGAGCTTTGTTTGTGTTTTCGTTTGAGAAGCTCCGAAATTTGAAAGATGCGTTCTATGTAAACCTGTAGTCTCGCGAGATGTTCATTAATAAGTATATAGGCTTTCTTTTTTTGTGTGTATGTGAGTAACCTGAAGGTCAAGGTTATCGTTGAGAGGCCTATCGTAACGCGCGTGTGTTTTAGTTAACCTTCTTTTTTTTATAAGCGTTTTTTTATTTTCTAAGGTTAACCGCGTAGTTTTCAGTGAGTGCATGAGTTGCACTGAGAGGCGTTCTTAGTTCCATTAGCGCGTGTCCTGTGTGGACGGAAGGAAGCAGATTTATGACTGGGTTGCTCGTGTGTTGAGGGCAGCCGTATTCTGACTTCTCTTATAAGTACGCGTGGAACGAGTTATTAAAAGACGCATTAGTTTAAGGGTTCTGCGGAGTGCGTAAGTCCCGCAAGTTTAATTGTTCGTTTACGTCACGTGTCCTGTAGGACTTTCAGGGAAGAAACGTGAGTAAGCGTAAATGAAAAGTTTGCCTACAACGCAAGTACGCGTTTTGTTTAGTGACCACAAGGCTAGTGCGCTTGTGATTACGTACTTGTGAGGTTGACCAGATTGTTCAGTGGCACCAATACATGCGATAAGTACGCCACTGCGATAGATTGGAAACATGCTGTTCGTGTAGTTAGGCCACTTAAGTTATGTTCGGCTGTTTTCATTTGTTGTTTGCAACGTCAACGACCCTTTTGTTTTGCAACAACAATAGTACTCTGGTCTTGTCGGCATTCGAGGAGAAGTGGATGGCTGTTTGGAAGGGTGGTTGGAACTGCGTTGTCAAAATTGGGGAAATAAAAGATCAGGGTTCATTTTGACTCAGTAATAGCCTGGCGAGTCAGGGGTGAAGAGCCTGCGCTTACACGTGGTGCAGCGCTGTGTTGTTTTGTTTGTTTGACTTATGTTCTCCAGGGCCTAGGATCCCGAAGTTCGTCAAATGAGGCTCGACTCCAGTACCCTGCAGCTTCTTTCAGCGTTCCTCATGGCCAGCGAATTGAGTTCACCGGCCATTCAGAACAACCGGGGCGAGGACGAGCTGTTAGATATGGCGCCGTTTCCTGAGGCTACTTCGAGTTCCCCAGACCAAATCGAATCGCAGCACAGCTAATTGAGGAATGCAGAAGCAGGAAAGCACATTCCAGAGGAGCGCACGAGCCAACAAGTTCACGTGCCAACAAGGTCGTACGCCGCCGGGATTAGAAGGGGTCCTCGGACAATAGAGCCCAATCGTCCCCCTTCGCCTTTGAAGAAGGCATTTGCCACCACTGCGGAGCCGAGCCACCGGGAGCAGGTGGGCCCTTGTACAATGGAGCATGAGCGCCCCCCCCCCCCCTCCTTCTCCACCTTAGAAGAAGTGGATTGCAATTCTGCGAGGCAAGAGCGCAGGGGGATCAAGTGATCAAGCAAGGGGGCCCAAGCGGCGACTCTCTTCGCCGGGTATGACACCATCGCACGGACGCCTACCATTGGCTGAAAGTGGCGTCATCTGAGCGGACTCTCCCATTGGTCGAACATGACGCGACATCCAGTGCTCGAAGGGTTTATAAGAAGCGTTCCAGAGAGACAAGAGCATTCCCTGATTCACCTCTCTCGAACTTCTTGCCGCGGGCCGCAGCGTCCGAGTTGCTGCCGGCCCGTAATGACTGTACGAATGTTCATTGACTCTCACCTCTCTGTATATAATGTAAAATAAATACTCCCAAGTTTGGTTTTCATCCCGAAGTCCGTCCCTCAACCCCTACAGCGCATATACACGAAACCTCGCAACAAGATATTTAAATATACGTATAAGTCTCCAATAAATCTACGTACCTAAGAAAAATTCACTATATATAATGCGCCAAACAAGGCAAATAAACAGGTTGCGCAACCACAGATTCACAGATCACAGCACCCCCCCCCCTCTCCTTCCACTCCCAATATGTATCGCGTGCGACGGAAGGCGGCGCGCTTCCTCCCCGCTTTTCTTCCTTGCGCACACAATACTCATCGTCGGCTCACCCCCTCCACCTCCCCCCCCCTCACGCTTTCATTCGCACATAGAGCATGCGGCGCGCGGTCACGATGTTATGGCCCTTGGCCTTTATTTATACGGAACATGAGGGCAACGGCAGGAATGCGCCTGGAGTCTTCATAGAGCTGCTATTGCAATAATATAATAGTATCCGGCAACTGAAGCGTCCCGTGGCCCATTACTTTCTGCAAAAGAAGTAACAAAATCGAACTTTCACCATGCGACAATTCGCTGCGCCGCAACAATGTCTTTTTTTCTCTTGTGGGGCGGGGGGCGCCGAAATGAAATAACGTAAAGGAAAGCATGTTGGCTACAATCGAATGCCTGCTTTGGGCACATAGTGTGGCTACCGAAGGAATAACGAAGAAAACGTGTGACGCTTGGTCCACAGAAAACCATACGCACACTGCTCGGTATCCTACACCGGCGAGACAAAATTTTCCGGAGAGGTTGCGCTCAAGCGAACGCGTTGCAATCCGTCGAGTCCCCGCAGTGCTGGCGGCGAGAGACTATGCATTGTTTCTTTTTCTCGTCTGCTAGCCAGAAAGCGTCCAAAACTCTGCCATGCGAAAATGCAGTCGGCCAGAGAAAAACGAACGCGCATCCAAGTGTGCAGCGCGGTTGTCGATGCAGCACGAGAAAAACGCATGCGCTCTGGCTGGATCGGCAGCCCGCGGGTTACAAGAACAAAAGAAAAAAAAAGAGAAAGTGGCTCAATGTATCCTCGCGAATAAAAGTCTAGCTAGAAAAATAAATAAGAACCTAGTTGTAATGGTGGATTTAGTGTCTTGACATGGATGCTTTGGCGCAGGTGGAAAAAAAAATGTTCCTATTCTTTTCTGTGACCTGACGGCACAAATGAACCACCACAACGCTTTGTCTCATCGGACCTCGATGCGTGCTTTGTCAACTTGTCTGATAGTATGTTGATTTGGCTTGTCTCGTTGTATGACCCGATGTGCGACTTTAGAAAAGTCGATGCACCTTTGGCGTCAAATGTTTACAAAAGCTTTAAACCCACAATGTTCCGTAATTGAAAATCTAAAGCACGGCTTTGGAAATGTCAATGCACCATTCGCATCAAAATGTTATGAGAACTTTATACCCACAAAGTCTGAGACTTGAAATCCAAGCGCTCCGTAGATTCCGCGGCCTCCGCGAGATGCCGAGACGAGCCCGCTTGCCATCAAAACGCCCTTGAAATTTTGTGCTCGGTGGGGCTCCTTGCATTACGATATGCGACTCCCGAAGCATGGGCGTTGCCGCGAAATCCAGCCCGATTTGGCAATGTTCGCACTAAAATGTCTTTTCGAGCGGGAATTAAGGTCATTCTAGACAACATCGAGCATGATTTCCGGCGCCGGGAGTTTTTTTGGTCGGCGGCGCATGACAGCACGAAAAAATTTCGGGGGGGGGGGGGGGGCTGAAGCCCCATAGGCCCCCCTCCCTGGCTACGCCCCTGTTGTCAATGTAGTTAATAAGCGAACGTTTACATATTTGTACGGCTGATAAGACTACTATGCTTACTTCGTATAGCTGTGCAACGTTTGATATCGCAGTCGACGCTTCGCCTTTCGGACGAAACTGCGGCTTCTTTTTTTTTACATGTAGCACACTGAAATTTTTTTTATCTGCAATAGCAAAGTTGACTGGGGGTCGCGCTTTCATTAAATAAGGCTAAATCGTTCAAAATACTGAACATTTTTAGGATATCTATGTGCACGTTTCTTAGCTTAGCTACAAAATTGTGTTGTGCCAGGTTTTGGCTGATGGCAAAATAAGTGCGACGTGAAAATAGCGCTTTATTACTGCTGCAAACAAATGTGTAACGTAATTTGCCTCTGTAAACACAGTTTGGTACAGTCAACAAACCTAATGAAGTATAAAACAGATTTATTTCTTATAGGTAGTGCATATGTTCGATAACGAAAAAGAAAAGATGCATAACGCGAAATAAGTAATCATGACAGAAGGGTATGCGTAGCCACGTTTCTGTAACACAATATCCCTAAACTGACGCACTACACAGCAGTGGACGTTGTCACCCCAGCCTGGCGTGGCTTAAAACTCGATGCCAATGCCTAAGCTCTCACCGACTTGACAGCGAGTTTCAGCGTTGAAATGGCGCCTTCGTGTTTAATTTTATGTGGCAAACTCAGAGCAACAGCAGGTCTCACGTAGTCATGATTGTGTACCACTTCAAAAGTTATTTCAAATAATTAGGCTGCTGTTCCAGTCTCGGTCGGCAGCTCCTTCTACTTAAAGTACCTGAAAGCTGCAGGTGCTTCACGGAACAACTGAACAGCCACCTCTACTTTCATATTTCATGAGAGGTCGTTTGAACACGGAGGGTGCTTAGACTGGGAGCCACGTTTAGCTTTAAATGCAGCTATATCTCAAATTACTCAATCGGCACAACATTGCTTGTTATGTCCACTGATATGAATGCCTTGCTTCTTCAGGTCTCATGTTTAGGCAAACAGAAAAGACAGACAGACAGACAGACAGACAGACAGACAGACAGACAGACAGACAGACAGACAGACAGACAGACAGACAGACAGACAGACAGACAGAGAGACAGACAGACAGACAGACAGACAGACAGACAGACAGACAGACAGACAGACAGACGGACGGACGGACGGACGGACGGACGGACGGACGGACAGACAGACAGACAGACAGACAGACAGACAGACAGACAGACAGACAGACAGACAGACAGACAGAGAGACAGACAGACAGACAGACGGACGGACGGACGGACGGACGGACGGACGGACGGACGGACGGACGGACGGACAGACAGACGGACGGACGGACGGACGGACGGACGGACGGACGGACGGACGGACGGACGGACGGACGGGCGGACGGGCAGACGGACGGACGGGCAGACGGACGGACGGGCAGACGGGCAGACGGACGGGCAGACGGGCAGACGGACGGGCAGACGGGCAGACGGACGGGCAGACGGACGGACGGACGGGCAGACGGGCAGACGGGCGGACGGGCAGACGGGCAGACGGACGGACGGGCAGACGGACGGACGGGCAGACGGGCAGACTGACAGACGGACGGACGGGCAGACGGGCAGACTGACAGACGGACGGGCAGATAGACAGACAGACAAACCGACAGACAGACGGACGGACAAACGGACGGACAAACCGACAGACAGACGGACGGACAAACGGACGGACAGACGGACGGACAAACGGACGGACAAACCGACAGACAGACGGACGGACAAACGGACGGACAGACAGACAGAGAGACGGACGGACGGACAGACAGACAGACAGACAGGGTCCTGAGAAGCTCCGCCCTAAGGCAGAGCTGCGGGCTGCTCCCACGTGGGGACTGAAAAAAATATCTAAAAAATAATAGTGTCCGACGTTTACGATACTCCCTAATGCCAAATTTGAGGGCAGCTCTCCACGTCTTTGCACTTCGTGATATATTTAGGCAAAGAACTTGAAGGCACAATCGCCGCACCGACTAGCAGTGGACCAGTGCCGTCAGCGCGTTCGCAGATGGAAGGGCAGTATCGCAACGCCGGCATTCTGAGCGACACCGGAAGACGACGAACGCGCGAGCAGTGGCATGAGCGCGTTCGCGCGGTTACGCTGAGGGACGGCGAAGCTCAACCCAGGAATGGGCGCTTAAGTGCTGCGATCTAAATGATTGCTGGGAAAAACAACCCAATTAAGCCCAGATGACCGACAAAACGGTTGCAGTTTTGTTGTATTACGTGTAGGATAAAGTCATATAGGGTGGTTCACCTAACTTGTGCTGAACTTTTAAAATATGCGAATGCTACGTAGCTGGACCGTACAAAGGTAATGTCGTTTCCTCTTGCTTGGAGATACTCCGATTATTTGTTGCATTGCGCCTAATTAGATAATTAGTGCTAATGAATGATACAACACCCGCCGTGGTTGCTCAGTGGCTATGGTGTTGGGCTGCTGAGCACGAGGTCGCGGGATCGAATCCCGGCCACGGCGGCCGCATTTCGATGGGGGCGAAATGCGAAAACACCCGTGTGCTTAGATTTAGGTGCACGTTAAAGAACCCCAGGTGGTCAAAAATTTCCGGAGTCCTCCACTACGGCGTACCTCAAATCAGAAAGTGGTTTTGGCATGTAAAACCCCAAATATTATTATTACTATTAATGAATGATAGAACAATTCAGATATTATAATAAGATGAAAAGTGCCAATGAGAATGTTGTAGAGCAATATGTAAAACTCCCGATGCAGCTTTATGCTGCTCAATACGCGCTACATAAAGGTGTTTTTTCGAGCGTGAAATAATTCAGTGAATATACGCAAAGTACCTCGAGCGACCAGTCAGGCGTCAATTTTGCGTATACTCGAGGGCTTCTTTCAGGCTCAGAAAAACACTTTTATGTAGCATGTATTGAAGACAAAGCTGTATCGCGAGTTTTTCATGTTTCTCTACAATTTTTCTCACTGACACTTTTCGTCTAAGTATAATAATTAAAAAGTTGACTAATTAATTACGACTAGTTATCTAATTAGGCGGAATGAAAACAATCTCAGTATCTCCAAGCGACGGCAAACAACGTTACCTTGGTTCAGTCCCGGCACGCGGCATTTGCATATTTTTAATCTTTGGCTCAAGTTGCGTGAAAGACCCTGTGCTTTATGGAGTGCTGGAGTCATATAAACCGAACCAAAGTTGAATTTCAAGTGGCTTTTATTTCGTATTTTCAGTACCTAGACGCTAACGATCTATACAGATTATTCAGTACAGTCGTGTTATAAATGAGGAAGACAGCTGCACGAATTGAGGGCCAAATTTCTTTCGCAAAATGCTCCTTAAGTTGGCCGCTCACCCCGGATATTATGTCCCGGATCAGGATTTGCTGGAGTTATCTCTTTACGAACAATTCTAACCTAAGAGGCTTTTGCGAATACGAGCGCAGGAAATTTAAGGATGGTTCGTCCTTGGAAACAGACACCACGAATTTCCATAAGTAGAGATTCTATCAACACTCAAATGCGCAGGTACGTAGCGAAACGACACACGAACAAGGAATGAAAATGACGCGCATCACATGTTTTTTGATCGGTAATAGCGACGTTGCGCATCATTATATCTCTTATCAAGAAGCACATAGTTATGCATACCCACCTCCTGAAATACAGTGGGCACCTGCTCAGTAGATCGGGGGCTGCTATTACAAAGCTTTTAGTTCATAACCAGCCTTTGGCATTCCCCGCCTTCTCAAATATTGTGTAGCCTAACGACAGGTGGCACTTGCTCTTACTAACAATTCTAGCGCCAGGACTCTTTTTTCGAAATAGGCCCACATCTCGCACACTGGTGAAGCGCTGTAAAAGTTATCGTTGGCGCGGTGCGAAAAAACAGGAAGGCAATTGGGTTGAACGGTTTTATTTCAGCTCACTCGCTATGCCGCCGTTGTCGCCTCGTTCGATAGCATGGCGAGCTTCCTCCGAACCGCATCCCTCGTCCATGCTACCCGAGGGGTGCACGTCCGGGCTCCCGATCCCCTTCGGCTAGGCTTGGGCTCCTCCGTTCTCTTCAGTGCCCCGAGAGGTGGAATGGGACTCCTGTGTGGACACGTCTGGCGGCTCGGTGGGTGCGGTGCCGCTTTCGATGACCATTCCTGGATGGGAACCAGGGGTCCGTGAACGGGAACTCGCCTCAGTTGCCAACGCGTCCTCGTCGGATCCTGATGCGGACATTCCGAAGCAGCCTGGAATCGTGAGGGCTCCCTGACGCACACGGGACAACCGGTTCAACCGGCGTTCATTTCCTCTCATCAAAGCGCGGTTACTAGCCATCAGGTCACGCAACTCTTGCTGTAACACGTTTAGTGTTTGGCTGACCTGGCAGGCCAGCTCAGCTTCCCGGTTCCGTGTCCGCGTGATCCTCCGGTCGTCTGGGGGCTCTCCAGAAGCGAGTTCCTGCCTACCGGAGGACAGCTCCAGCTTCAGGGCATTCCACTGCATCCTTAGTTGGCAGAGCAGAGTCGAGGCACGCGTCAGCGCTGGTATGGGCTCCTGCGCCCTCAGGCTGATGGAATTCGGGATCCTCCCTTCATCCATTGCGTCGCTCTTCGCTGAACTCCTAAATCGGCCCTACGAAAAGAGGCATGCGGGTAACCTACGAAGCTGAAGAACACCGCCGGTTTTACTGCTTGCTGCACGAGATGTCCCACCGCTCCTCGTTTTCGTCCGCTGCTCCCGGTTTCAGTCCGAAGGGGTGCTACCGCCAAGAAATATACACTAGACACGGACGCACTGATTACAGCGGTGTCTGAAACGACCATAGATTCATTATCAAAGGAACAAAAATTTACGAGAAGCGCTATAACAAGTTTTAAGAGTCGCAGAGAGAGCGAGAGAGACCTAATTGCAGAAAGCCCGAGACGTCACTTTGATCTAAGGCTCGCTCGGCACTGCAAGAAACGACCGGGAGGAAAATGAATGAGGATGAAAGGAGAACGACGTGGGGAAAATAAGTCCACTACGTTGTGACATCGCTAAACATGTGCGTCTAGCTTAGTTGGGAACGCTATGCGCCTGCAAAGATGGTTGTCTGGTTGGCGCCAGGCCAATGACTCATGGAACCAGCTCATAGAAGAGAGCAGTATTTCTATCGCTCTCACGGCATTCTGTGCAACGAGTAAGCAGACATGAAATAAATGTAGAGTTTCGTTTCGCAGCCAAAGTGCCCCCATATGCCCAATTATGAGGTGCGTGGGAAATGCCATATTGGACAGGCTAGTTTATCATGAACTGCTCGCTTGGCAATCGGGATATACTTTCAATATAATCGAGTAGCGGTCATCACTGTGTGGGAGATCACCCTTCAAGTTAAAAACAATATAATGATTTTACTATCCTCGTCGCGAACGCGAACATCATCATCGTCATTTCAGGCCTATTTATTTCAAGAAACCCCTAAAGGCCCTCACAACGAGGGTATTACATAGGGGGGTGACAAAAATTCAACAAACATCTAGAGAAGCGTATTCAAGGAATAGGCAAAGAATAAAAAAAACAGAACAACAACACTCAATGAGACATAATGAAAAAAAAAAACGCAACGTAGTAAACAGAACACAAAAAAATGTATATATATTAAAAATCAAACACATTGCGGTAATGGAACAAAACTAGAAGAAAAGCTACTCATCACATTCATTTTTTAGAAGTTCATGAAATTTGGACGAATTCATTTCAGTTGCGATTGAAGAAGGCAGCTGGTTCCACTCAATAATTGTTTTGGGTATGAATGATTTCGCAAAAGATGAAGTGCGGCAAATGATGCGTTTGATCTTGAAAGGATGGTCACGGCGTGGAAAGACCGCCGATGGTAATTGAAAGAAATCGTCATGAAGCAACGGATGATGGTAAATTTTGTGAAAAAGTGTTAAGCGAGCAAGTTTGCGACGATGGGAAAGGTTATCAAGACCGGCACGAGCCTTTAACAATGTGACGCTAGTGAAACGTGAGTAATCTGAAAAAATGAAACGAGCAGCACGGTTCTGCAGGGATTCGATGTTATCTATGAGGTAGGTTTGATCCGGGTCCCATATGGCTGAAGCGTACTCGATTTTCGGACGGATTAGGGTGGTATAAGCAAGTTTACGCACAGGCGCTGGAGCGTGTCGAAGGTTACGTTTTAAGAGGCCAAGAGAACGGTTAGCAGCTGCTAAAATCAGATCGATGTGATAGTTCCAGGTTAAGTCGGACTGAAGGTGAACCCCTAAATATTTGTAAGTAGAAGCTGTCTCAACTGTTACGTGATTAATAGTGTATGCAGTTGGGATGCGGGAAGAGTTTCTTGTAAAGGAGACCAGCTCTGTCTTAGAGTGGTTTAGCATCATTAGCCACGATTAACACCAAGTGTTAATTGAATCGAGGTCAGTTTGTAAAAATTGGTGGTCAGTTTCACATTTAATGGCTCGGTACACAACACAGTCGTCCGCGAACAGTCTGATTTGGGAAGATACACAATTGGGTAGGTCATTAATAAATATTAGAAAGAGCAGGGGACCAAGCACGCTCCCCTGGGGTACACCGGATGTGACTTGAGCCATCGAAGAGTTAGAACCATTAACAGCTGTGAACTGAACGCGAGATGAGAGGAAGTCTTTAATCCATGCTAAAACCTGAGGGTGAACATTGAGATGCGATAACTTGAGTAGTAGTCTATGGTGGGGGACCCGATCAAATGCCTTAGAAAAATCGAGAAACAAAGCGTCGACTTGAAACCCGGCGTCTACTAAAGTAAATAAGTCGTTAGTAAATCCAGCAAGCTGAGTGTCGCAAGAAAATCCCTTGCGAAAACCGTGCTGATATTTATATATGATGTTGTGATCTTCAAGATAATTAATGATATGGGTGTGTATGACATGTTCAAGGAGCTTTGAGAAGGTGCAAGTCAGTGAAATGGGTCTAAAGTTTAGGGGATCAGAGCGGCTGCCAGATTTGAAAATTGGGATTACTTTAGCTACTCGCCAGTCATGAGGGATGCAGCCAGATGATAAAGACTGAGAAAAAAGTGCAGAAAGGACTTGAAAAATACTCTGAGATATATTTCGAAGAATTTTGTAGTTAAAGCCAAGCGGGTCGGTGCTTGTAGTATCTTTAAGGTTATTTAATAAAGAAAGAATACCACCATCACTTATAACTATAGAGGGCATGGAATAATCGTGAAGTGAACTGAGCGCTAAAGAAGGGGTAATGACTTCATGAGTGAAAACAGACGAAAAAGCGTTGTTAAAGAGTTGAGCAGAATGGGCATCATCCAGCTGATCACCATTGCAATTTGTTAAGGATGAAATGGGGCGTGAATGTGATGACCGCTATTATGATGCCCATTGCACCAGCTATTTCCAAATATATCTAAATAGGGTGCCACCTGCAATGTGCCTTTATGCTTCAATAAATTTAAGATGATCAACTCACTCATATAACAGTCGTGATCCTATATAATTTTGATTCCCTAATCTAACATCGACGGCTGATCATGCGTCACCATCGATAATATCGACAGAGAAATGATATACAGCACATGTACGCATATAAATCACTAAAACTGTACGAAAAGGAACAAATAACGGGAGATTTCAATTTTTCAATAAATAAAATTGGTTGGGGCGAGAACTACAGCGGTATCAGCATTTAAAAGTACGTTTGTTTTAGGTGTTTTTGTTCGCCCCCCCCCCCCCCAAAAAAAGAACTTTCTCTTTGTTAGTTTCTCCTTCTCGTTTCGCTAGTAGAGTTGGTTTTCTTGAAATATTTGCAACACCATTATGAGCAACATTATTTTTGCTAGTTACTTTGCTGCTCTCAAGCCATACCATACCATACAAACGTAACCACCCATGTAAATGCAGACGAATCTCATTGGCTCGAGCCAATATGTTCCGTTTTCTGAAGAAAAAGATATATCGGCGTGTCAACCAAAGTTGATGCGAAAGAAGAGAAGGTCCACGTAGACGTGTTTTTAGATACTGAAATCGAAGTATTATTTTTGAGGAAATGTTGCATAATTGCATAACATATTTGTAATACATCATTTTTTGTATTATAATACCTTAGATTTATTTGCGGAACACATTCAATTATTCGCATGAAGTTTTTTTTTTTTTCATTCGCCCTGTTTGAGCTCATACACATCGACCTTGTTGTCTTTCGCGTCGTCTTTGGTTGACACGTGCGCCTGGCTTTCTTTGTTTTTTTTTCTATTTTTTTTATGACCAAGGATCTACTAGGGCCGATCTCAGAGAAAGTATCCTGTATCGTACCACGTGGTTCATTTTCGATTACATTGACGCTATGATAATTAATAAATGGGGTTTTACGTGCCAAAACCACTTTCTGATTATGAGGCACGCCGTAGTGGGGGACTCCGGAAATTTTGACCACCTGGGGTTCTTTAACGTGCACCTAAATCTAAGCACACGGGTGTTTTCGCATTTCGCCCCCATCGAAATGCGGCTGCCGTGGCCGGGATTCGATCCCGCGACCTCGTGCTCAGCAGCCTAACACCATAGCCACTGAGCAACCACGGCGGGTATGACGCTATGAATACGCCAGTACCATTATTTTACTTACTCTGCGACTAATTCTAGCTTTTCACATTTCGCCCTACGTTTTGATAGCTTTTGCCACTCTCTACGATGCTCTGGAAGCGCAAAATAGCCGTTTTATGACCTAGAGGCCTGATATATGGCCAGATCCCATGTTCAGAAACCCTGCATGAAATCGCTAATGAATACTTCTTATTTAGAAGCGGGACTCACCCGGCCACTAAAAGCCACTCGGACCATGGGCATATATGCATTGCTACGGTTGATGCTTTGTATTTGTATTTGTATTGCCGGGCATCTCGTCGTGCCTCATATGGTCTATGTATAGCGTGATTATCTGTACGTATATAATTTCTTGCTACTGCCTTGCAGAATTTGACCCATGCACGGACTTTTGAATCAGCGTAGGGAACCATGTCTTTCTTCCCTTGTCCCTGTCGTATGTTACGGAATAAGTGAGTAATGCTCACTACTGGCACTACACTTTTAAAATTTTCACACACTTATGGGTGTAATACGGGTGTACTTATATTTTCACCCTCGTAAACACCCTTGAAACACCCTTTTATAACGGTAAAGGGTGTTCAATAAAGAAAACACCCTTGGAGCACCCCAGTCTTTCTAATTTACACCCTAATTATAAGGGAGTAAGTGAACAAGCTTACAGTATATGATAAATGAACATTGGCAGTTAACGCGTTGATATTGGCTATACATGAAACGCGCGCTACCTGCGCTTGAATCTGGTAGTTGGAATGATTAGATGGGGCCATCTAGGCAGCAGCGCACTGACTCCGAACAACGGTCAAAAATGAAGTTTCCTACGAATGTTGATATCGAACGGATGACACTAACGCGCCGACTTTGCATAGCCAGAAATCTGCAAAAGGCTTCGCATGATCAATGGCAAAATATTTACAATGCTATCACTGAATACTTAAAGGTGTGCAACCAGTTAGACTGGGAATGGTTAGGAGTGATGGCTAACGGCAAATAGCTCACCCACTTACGGTTTGTAGATGACATTGGCATACTCAGCAACGCTGCAGACTATTTGCAACAAACGTTTGAGGACCTTCGTGCAGAAAGTGTAAAAGTCTGATTGAAAGTTAGTATGCAGAAGAGAAAAGTAATGTTCCACAGCCTGGCGAGAGAACGAAATGTCATCTCTAGAACCAGCGCAGAAATACGTTTATTCAGGTTAATTACTCGCAGGAACCTCTGATCAAGGAAATTAACAAAAATAAAAAATTTGTTGGAGAGCTTACGGCAGGAATTACTAAATCATGACCATGGAGCTTACTGCTAATCATTGCTTTCTACCGTTACTAACGTATGGGGCCAAAACTTGGAAGTTACCAAAGAAGCTTGGGAAGACTTTGAGGACCGCGAAACGAGCGATGGAATGAAAAATATTAGGCATGACGACAATAGACTGTAAGACAGCGATGTGGATTAGAGAGCGAACGGGGATAGCTGATATTCTGGTTGACATTAAGAGGAATACGTCGTGCTGGGCAGACATTGCAATGCGTAAGGGAGATAACTGCTGGTCTATTGCTCAGTGCTGGTGCTAAGGGAAGGGAAGCACAGTCGAGGACGGCAGAGAATAAGGTGGACGTGATGGAATTAGGAAACTTGAAGACACGTGGAACCAGTTAGCAGAAGACAGGGGTATGGGAGATCGCTGGAGAAGCTTTCGTTCTGCGATGGACATCAAAATAGGTTGTTGTTGATGATGATGATGCCACGACATCCATGCCAGCTTGGCGGCATGTCATTCATGTTATGTCATGAATGCGCGTAATACACGTTCTGATAGCTCGATTTGCATCGATTCCGGGCGGGGGGGGGGGGGGGGGGAGTAGCGGCATAGCCAAGGGAGGCACGCCGGGCACTTGTAACGCTCACTAACAGTAAATTTTTTTCTACTATGGCAATGGACCTGCTCCTTTGCTCCTTCCCCCTGCATGGCCAATTGGGAACCCCTCTCACTATGTGGGGAGGGGGTGTAAGATTGCTAGAGACCCCTCCCCTAACTTGTAAACGGAAACGGGGGAGGGGAGCTGCTGCCAGGCCTCAAACCTAAGGCAGCCCAATTACCGGCTGTATTTCCTTTTCGACGTGAATACTGCTCTAATGTCATTACACGGTAGGATTCATAGCGGTTCGAGGGCATGCGACAATAAAAAAACACATACAGCCATCAGCAAGTCCCAGCTTGAGCAGATCTTTGGGAGCTGGCCAAGACTCACATAAAATGAAAAGCTTCACACCCCTTTGACACGCATTGTCAACTCTGGGTCACCACCGACTGCACATTTCCGGTAAAAAAAATCACACAGGAACTCCTCTGGGATTTGTCTGAGTATGCGTAAGCATTGTGACTCTTCCTGATCTACACACTGTCCATGTCGTTATCAATGTTATGAAACTTGATCCGACGAGTATACGCGACAATGCTGCGGCGACACGAGCTGCTGTGGTCGGCGACGCCAAGTGAATGGCGCAAGCAAAGTACTGCAGGTGCCGGGGCCAGGTGCGCTAGTGACGTTCCGTTCATTTGGAGCCTTTATCGCTCTTTAGCCCTTTTCATCCGCGTCGAACCCATATCGACCGTTCTCCGGCGGCGGCTGCTTGTGGCACGGCCGCGCGAACCGTATATTGAAAGCGAACTGCAATGCGGACAGAGTGTGCCCACTGCTGAAAACTTCACGCGCTGCGTTCTCACCGTTTACTTCGCTTTGAAAGCAGACGCGCGTACACCTATCTTAAAAGTGACCTGCGAAAAGCGCATAGTGCGACATGAGCTGAGAGCTTCGTGAGCGCTATATTCTCGCCGCTTCGGTCGCGTTGAAGCGAGAGCTAGCACGAAGGTGAATTCCCTCGCTGCTGCGGGTTCTATTTTGAAAGATATTTATCTAACGCTTTTTATCTAACCGAACCCAATATGTTATCGCTAACAATTACGCTTCTTCTCCTTGTTCTGTTGAATGTGGCGTCCCTCAAGGTTCCATTTTAGGTCCCCTACTATTCCTATTCTATATAAATTATCTTCCACATAACATTAACTCTCGTATAAATTTGTTTGCAGACGACTGCGTTATCTGTCGCGAAATAAATAAGCCTAATAATACACTTGTCCTTCAATCTGGCCTAAATAAGGTATCTGGATGGTGCAATAAATGGTTAATTACCCTTAACATCAGTAAATGCAAGTACATGACATTTTCGCGAAGCACTAATGCCTCAATGTCTCCATAGTCCCGATATAATGGCATCGGACTGGAGCGTGTCTGCATACAAGTACCTAAGTGTCTACATATCTGATGACTTTTCATGGCATACTCACATTGACTACATCATAGGTAATGCAAATCGCACTCTCGGTTATTTCCTACGCAATTTTTTCCAAGCTCCACAGAGCCTAAAATGAATGCTTTACCAAACTTTCCTTCGTCTTAAACTCGAATACCCGTGTGCAGTTTGGAATACGGCTCACCGCACACTCATTCAATCCATAGAATCCCTTCAGAATCGATCAGTCCGTTTTATTATGTCGAACTATTCACGTGCCGCTGGTGCCTCACAGATGAAATCGTCACTCCAGTTGATTTCGGTATATCTGTATGATAGATGTTGCTGCGTACGGCCTGCGTGCCGAATTGTTGTGGGAGCAGAAGCCTCTGTCAGGCCACATGGCCTTTAGCTTCTGATTCCATTCAGTTGTAAAAATGAAAAATAAATAAACTCAAACTCAAACTTCCTAGCCTTCAAACTCGGCGCAACATCCCGCGGCTTTGTTTATTCCACAAAGTGTTCCATCACCGTTCCTTGAATCAGCAACTCATTTCGCAGCCAGGGCACTTATCCTCCCGTATCGATCACAGCAATAAGGTAGCTGTTCCTCTTTGTCGCACTGACATGTTCCTGCATTCTTTTATGCCGAAAACCGGTTCTGATTGGAACCGCTTTTCCTCTTCTATCGCCACCTTAGCCGATGCGTCATCATTCAAGACCGCGGTAACAGATCATCTTTTAAAATGACTCAAATTTTGCCGTTTTTTTATTTTATTTCTATTTTGCTGCTGGTGCGGTCTGTTGATCTTGTCCTTATAGCCTTCAACGTTTTTTTTTTGTTTTAACCATGTACTCACCCCCTGGAAGTGGGTGGTAACTCCGTTAGGTAGGATACCAGTAAACTATCGCAGGAGACGAAAGATCTTATCAAGAAACGCCAATGTATGAAAGCCTCTAACCCTACAGCTAGAATAGAACTGGCAGAACTTTCGAAGTTAATCAACAAGCGTAAGACAGCTGACATAAGGAAGTATAATATGGATAGAATTGAGCATGCTCTCAGGAACGGAGGAAGCCTAAAAACAGTGAAGAAACTAGGAACTGGCAAGAATCAGATGTATGCGTTAAGAGACAAAGCCGGCAATATCATTACTAATATGGATGAGATAGTTCGAGTGGCTGAGGAGTTCTATAGAGATTTATACAGTACCAGTGGCACCCACGACGATAATGGAAGAAAAAAATAGTCTAGAGGAATTCGAAATCCTAAAGGTAACGCCGGAAGAAGTAAAGAAAGCCTTGGGAGATATGCAAAGGGCGAAGGCAGCTGGGGAGGATCAGGTAACAGCAGATTTGTTGAAGGATGGTGGGCAGATTGTTCTAGAGAAACTGGCCACCCTGTATACGCAATGCCTCATGACCTCGAGCGTACCGGAATCTTGGAAGAACGCTAACATAATCCTAATCCATAAGAAAGGGGATGCCAAAGACTTGAAAAATTATAGACCGATGAGCTTACTGTCAGTTGCCTACAAACTATTTACTAAGGTAATCGCAAATAGAATAAGGAACACCTTAGACTTCTGTCAAGCAAAGGACCAGGCAGGATTCCGTAAAGGCTACTCAACAATAGATCATATTCACACTATCAATCAGGTGATAGAGAAATGTGCGGAATATAACCAACCCCTACATATAGCTTTCATTGATTACGAGAAAGCGTTTGATTCTGTCGAAACCTCAGCAGTCATGGAGGCATTACGGAATCAAGGTGTAGAAGAGCAGTATGTAAAGATACTGAATGATATGTATAGCGGCTCCACAGCCACCGTAGTCCTCCATAAAGAAAGCAACAAAATCCCAATAAAGAAAGGCGTCAGACAGGGAGATACGATCTCTCCAATGCTATTCACAGCGTGTTTACAGGAGGTATTCAGAGACCTGGATTGGGAAGAATTGGGGATAAAAGTTGATGGAGAATACCTTAGCAATTTGCGATTCGCTGATGATATTGCCTTGCTTAGTAACTCAGGAGACCAATTGCAATGCATGCTCACTGACCTGGAGAGACAAAGCAGAAGGGTGGGTCTGAAAATTAATCTGCAGAAAACTAAAGTAATGTTTAACAGTCTCGGAAGAGAACAGCAGTTTACGATAGGTAGCGAGCCACTGGAAGTGGTAAGGGAATACATCTACTTAGGGCAGGTAGTGACAGCGGATCCGAATCATGAGACGGAAATAATCAGAAGAATAAGAATGGGCTGGGGTGCGTTTGGCAGGCATTCTCAGATCATGAACAGCAGGTTGCCATTATCCCTCAAGAGAAAAGTGTATAATAGCTGTATCTTACCAGTACTCACCGACGGGGCAGAAACCTGGAGGCTTACGAAAAGGGTTCTACTCAAATTGAGGACGACGCAACGAGCTATGGAAAGGAGAATGATAGGTGTAACGTTAAGGGATAAGAAAAGAGCAGATTGGGTGAGGGAACAAACGCGAGTTAATGACATCTTAGTTGAAATCAAGAAAAAGAAATGGGCATGGGCAGGACATGTAATGAGGAGGGAGGATAACCGATGGTCATTAAGGGCTACGGACTGGATCCCAAGGGAAGGGAAGCGTAGCAGGGGGCGGCAGAAGGTTAGGTGGGCGGATGAGATTAAGAAGTTTGCCGGGACGGCATGGCCACAATTAGTACATGACCGGGGTTGTTGGAGAAGTATGGGAGAGGCCTTTGCCCTGCAGTGGGCGTAACCAGGCTGATGATGATGATGACTCATCCCCTCTGTAATGCCCATCGGGGCATTACAGAGAGGGTGCGAATACTATCAAACTCGTGCGAACACTCTCAGAAGCGCGTCTACTACTTCGGTTGAGCTGAGCTCTTTCAGAGCGATTCCTTTTGGAAATTTTGTAGCTGGACACAACATGGTAAACAAGTACCTGTAACCCGACTTTATCTTTGGTAGAGGCCCTGCCGTGTCTATGACAACTCGTCTGAAAGGTTCCGATTTTAAGGGCACTACCTTCAGTGGAGCTTTCCATGTTTCTCCTGGTTTACCCGAGCGCAGGCAGGCGTTCCATGATCTTACAAAGTTTTCTACGCCTTTGAAATAGCCAGGGCACTATTATTTCATAAACAATATTTCCTTTTATTTGTTTGTGCATAGTGGCCAGACCACGCATTTCCATGAGAGAGCGTCAAAAGGTCCTCCTTGTACTTTGTAGGTACCCCTGACTGATATAGAATCCTACCCTTTCGATCTCTGTAATGCCGATATAACAATCCTCCTCTCTCTTGCATCGTCACGTTGCGCCTAGCAATGCCTTCTTTAGCGGTGTGATGTAGTTTAGCTAAGCTGCCATCCTTCTTTTGCTCGGCTGCCAGTGACTCTCTGTCTACACGTAAGAGCTGATCAAAGTTCTTTGAGGCCTGTGAGAGTAATGACCCTATCTCGGTTGCGGGTGCGTCAGCTGGCTCTTCCTGCAGGCGTGAACTTTGACACCCTAGTGATCCGCTCTCATTGAGCTGGTCAGCTGGCAGGCTTTGCTCAACCGTTTTTTTCGTCCCTCGAGCCTAGCTCAGATTCGGTTACTGATGTTAGCTCTTTTGCTACATCCACTGGAGCAGCTTTTCCATTTTCAGCCTAAAGCGACGCGATTTTCCGAGCTTGGCCTCGTGTCAACGCCTATACTACGCCCTCTCCCAGTTTAAGGACTTTGTCCCGCAGTAACTGCTCTGAACGATTCGAAAAAATGTAAGGGTTGTGCAGCGACAAAAATTTGGAAACTCAGCCTCGCTCACTAGCTCCCCGAACGGTCCACTGATTTTGACTTTGGCCATGGGCAGACACACGCTGTGTTCTTCTACAACCTGTTTAATCCGTACTACTTCTCCAGTGAAGTCATCTATCGTCACGTAAGACGGATGGACAATGTCCATAATGGCGGCACTGTCTCGCAGCACCCGGCATGGTTTGCCATTACCTTCCAGGTCGTGAAGATATGGTTTTAAATGTTCCATATTCTCGTCTTTTTCATCCCTGTAGGAGAAAACTACGCTAGGCTTCCCGCAGTTTACAGCGATATGTCCCAGTTCGTGGCCCTTATAGCAGCGGATCGGTCTAAAAGATTCGAATTTTCTTTTCTGTTCTTTTTGTACGGTTTCCTCGTTAGACTTCTCCTCGCTCTTTTCTGAGGGCTTTTTCCTCTACGTCTACAGGTTCCGGTCGTCTAGTCTGCGAACCCTTCTTGAACGGAAATGGTTTCCTGGGTCCATTTCGACCGTCCCAATTTCCGTCCTCGGCGTTCAGCTTTCTACGCGTTGCGTACTCTTCGGCTAATTCAGCCGCCCTTTCCACAGTGTTTACATTTCCTCTGTATTGCACCCACAGCTTCACAGATTGTGGGATGCTTCTGTAAAACTGTTCTAGACACGTGCATTCAATGATCCTGTCTCTGCTGTCGTACGCTTCCGCGCTTTTCAGCCACTCGACTAGGTTGGCCTTTAAGCCGTATGCAAACTCCGGATACCCCTCGCTATCTTTCTTGCCTGTGCTTCTAAACCTTTGCCGAAAAGCTTCGGCTGAAATGAGGTATTTCTTGAGAAGACTAGCCTTAACTTTCGCATAATCATAGGCATCCTTCGCACTGAGTCTGGTTATTACTTCCGCCACCTCACACGGCAACATAGACAGCAACTGCTGTGGCCATGTACTCGGAGCGAAGTTCATCTTCTCGCAAGTCCTTTCAAAATTTCTTAGGAACAAGCCTATGCCGTTCCCGACATCACATGGCTTTAAGAGCCTGCCCATGCGGTATGATTCTGCATCACTTGATCGTCCCAGAGCCCCTCCACTTCCTTGAGACTACTCCAAATGTTTGCTTTCAAGTTCAAGTTACAGTTTTCTTAACTCGCGATCTTTCTCGTGTTCCTCTCTTTCTCACTCGTTCTTCTCTGTCCCGTTCTGCTCTCTCTCTCTCTGTCCCGTTCCTTTCTTTTTTTAAGAAGTTACAACCCCATTTCAATGTCTTCCTCACTGGCCTGTTCGAAAATTAGCTGCAATAATTCCGATTTTAGCATTTGTTTGCGTACCGCTGGGCCCAGTTCCTCAGCAACAATAAAAAATTCGTCTCTCAGCAGTGTCCTTAACTCCATGGTTGCTGCTTTACTGTCTTGGTCCTGCTCGCTAAATCTACCTAGGAAAACAACCCAGCTAACAATCAACAATCTAGCTTCCCTACTGTTCTAAACAGAACAACCACAAAATGAAGCCTAGGGAGTCAAAGCAAGAACCAAACACTCACCGTCTCAGTCCGTCTCACCACTGTCAGCCAGTTGTAGCGAAGTGACGCAGCCGTGAGATATCAAACGCATCAACTCACCAGGGAGATGGAAGATGAATGGGGATGAGCTCTGGCAGGGGCAAGTCCAAATCCACAGGTACGACGACGAGAAGTAGCATTTCCATAACTAAGTTTATTCACTTGAGATTTACTTTAAGCTAACAATGTATAAAAATATTTACAAACAGAACGATGTCATACCCGTACCGTTGTCAGATGGGAGGAGGACTTGGCACCTTTGAAGGCACCGCGTCCATGAGCATACATATCTCATCAACCCATCATCATCCGATACGTTGACCCCGGTACTCCCCCACAACCCGGGTTGACTGGGTGGGGGGACTTGGTCGTCGTCGGCCTGCCTGACCGGCCTGGTCTCCCCTGGTGAAGATACGCCGTCTGCTGCGGTCTACTTGCTCACTCTAAAACTACCCCAAACTATTCCTTAAATAAGTTTCCCCAGCATCCAAGGGACCCGCGGACCGGCGGGAGGCGCAGGCTTCTCCACCAATCGGTTACTTCGTTACTCCGACCAATCAGGCAAGCCGACATCATCCAATGAGCGGCAGAGTTCAAGGGGTCAAGAAATGGTCGCGTCAACACTCCGTACACAAAAGCACTCTGACCATCACTAATCGGCTTTTGACAGCCGAGCGTGGGACGAGGACGCATCAGGTGCACGTGTGACGTCAGGCGCGGCGGCCGGGCGGCAGTACATGCCCGGCGCCGAAGCGTTATTTGGGGTACAAAGGTTTCCCCCCACGTCGAGGAGCCCACAAAATTCCCGGAAAGCAAGCAAAGAGGCCCGCACCATACTCTTTTCGCGACACCTCCCCCCTACGAAAAAGAGTGTCCCACTCGTTACAAATCATTACTACAAAACCAAATTAACAAATTAAACACGTACAAATTAAACACGTACATTTAGGGATTCATATAAAAAACTGAAGTATCCGTCGGGAAGATTTAACATCACATAAAACAAAAACAAGTTTTAACAAAATGGAAACAAAATGCACAAGACAAGAAACATCAAGTTCATTCGCGCGCGCTACACAATAAAATTAACAATGAAGATTATTCACTTGCGCTGTGATACACATCAGTGTCCGTGTCGTTAGCAGTGATAGTTCTCGGGTCGCCTTCGTTGTGGAATATCTTCCAGTCGGAGTAAAGTTCAGTCCCGGCGTCCGAGTCTTCTACTACGCGCACTCTTTCACAAGTCTCTGTCTCGCACACACGATCACTACGCGAACTGCACTCGCACACAGCACCATTCAAATCGCACTCGCGCACCGCATCACTTGGATCACACACTTCCTCTCGATGTCCGTCAACAGGCTCGTCGTCTGCGTCGTCATTATCCGAGCACTGTCTGACGTGGCACGGTTTTAAGCGCGCAACATTAACAACGTCGCGTTTTTTGCCAGTTCTATCCACTACCTCCCAGTTGTTCTCACCGATTCGCTTAACAAGAGGGAAGGCCCGTGGTATCGGTGAAGGAGTTTTGTTGTCTTTTCCCGAGCTCTGAAGGGAGTCCACAAATACACCAAGTCCCCCGCATGGTAGATTGCACTACGTCGTTTAGCGTTGTAACTACGTTTGTTCTTTACTTGCTGACGCCTCTCCCGTTCGGTCCCTAGCTCGCGAGCACGCTGCAGCCGGAGGGCCAGTGTGCAGTCCTGGCGTCCAGTGGGCAGTCGAAACCGCGTTCCGCGCCCAGCGCTACATCTATAGGAAGTGTAGGCTCATGTCCGTGAAGAAGAAAAAACGGGGTGAACCCGGTGGTCTCGTGGGTAGAAGAATTGTATGCAAACAGCACGTACGGAAGAAATTCGTCCCAGTCGCGATGGTGCGACGAAGCGTACATACTGAGCATATCGGCCAACGTGCGGTTGAACCGCTCGCACAAGCCGTTCGCTTGAGGATGGTACGCTATAGTAGTGGCATGCTCGCTACCTATAAGTCGGAAAATTTCTTCAGTCAGGTTGGCGACAAAATGCTGCCCTCGATCTGTTATCACTTTTTCTGGTGCCACATGGCGTAAGACAATTTGCTCGACGAAGGCTTTAGCAGCTTCTGCAGCGGTGGCCGCTGTACACGCGACAGCTTCGACCCATTTCGTGTGGTAGTCAGTAACCACGAGGATGTAGCGGTTTCCTGCTTTGCTTTTAGTGAAAGGGCCAAGAAAATTCATGCCCACTTGTTGGAAAGGGCGACCTGCAGGTGGGATTGGCTGGAGAAAACCGGTCGGCTTTCCGGGTGGTAGCTTTCGCGTCTGACAGTCAGGGCAGGAGAGGACATACTTGCTGACGTGGCAAAACATCTTTCGCCAGAAATAGCAGCTGCGAATTTTCTCCCATGTGCGCTTGAAACCGAGGTGGCCCGCCGTGATGTCGTCATCGCAGTGCCTCAGAACCTCCGATCTCAAACACTTGGGGACAACGAGTGCTGCGCTATCTTCTTGAAAACCTTTCGCTCTTCTCTACAATACACCGTCGACCAGCCGAAAGCTCCGTGCCGTTCTTTTCGTTTTTCTGACAACGGGCGCACTCAGCTGCTCTAGGTGCTGTATTATTTCTTGCATCCAGGAATCCTCTCTCTGCCTTTCCCCGATGTCCACATGATCCAGCACGAGCAACGGTAATGGGTTTTCCTCGCTTGCTGGTGCGGGATCATGAGGAATGCGGGAAAGCGTGTCCGCATTTTCATTCTTCAGACCAGGGCGATGTCGCAACGTTATGTCGAATTCCTGAAGCAACAGAGACCATCTCATAAGGCGACCATTCGGATTTCTCACTTTCATTAGCCAGGCCATGCTAGCTTGGTCGGTCACGACTGTGAACTTAGACCCAAAAATGTACGGACGAAACTGTCCGCACGCGTACACGACAGCGAGACATTCTTTCTCAGTGGTGCTGTAGTTCATCTCAGCCTTATTAAGGTGTCGGCTAGCATAGGCAATGACTCTCTCTTGGGATCCGATTTTCTGAACTACTACGGCACCAATTCCGTAATCACAGGCATCAGTGTGCACCTCTGTCGGCTTCCCAGGCTCAAACTGACGCAAAACGGGCGCCGTGATTAGCTTCTCTTTGAGGGATTGCATAGCCGCTTTGCAAGCCGCATCCCAGACGAAAGGGACATCCTTTCTAGTGAGGTTAGTGAGTGGCCGAGAAATACGAGAAAAATCCTTGATAAATCGCCGATAGTAGTTGCAGATTCCGAGAAAGCTCTGCACACCTTTCTTGTTTTTTGGTGGGGAAAACTTTTCAATCGCGGCCACCTTCTCTGGGTCCGGTCGGATGTTCTCGCCAGTGAGAATGTGACCAAGGTACTTAATCTCCTGTCGAGCAAAGCTGCACTCTTCCGGCTTCAGCCGCAAGTTCGCCGCGTCTAAGGCCAAGAATACGCTTTTCAAATCTTGCAAATGAGCGGTCATGTCCTTAGAGAACATTACAATGTCGTCCAAGTAAGCCAAGCATACCTTCCAAAGCAGACCGAGTACTTTGTTAATCATTCTCTGAAACGTGGCCGGGGCGTTACACGGACCAAAGGGAACAACATTGAACTCGGGCCCACAGGCAAACGCGGTCTTCGGCTTATCTTCCTCCTTGATTTTCACTTGCCAATAGCCCGATGTAAGATCAAGTGTTGTGAAGTATTTTGAGCCCTGTAGCACGTCTAGAATGTCATCGATTCGCGGCAGTGGATGTACATCTTTCTTCGTAACTTCATTCACCCTTCGAAAGTCGACACAAAAACGCCATGACCCGTTCGGCTTTTTTACGAGGACGACAGGTGATGACCAGGGACTGCGAGATTCCCTTATTATCCCATCGCGCAGCATTTCCTCTACTTGCTTCTCAATCAGGTTCCTTTCAAAAGGAGAGTGACGGTAGGGATGCTGATGAATTGGTCGAGAATCGCCTGTGTCGATAACGTGTTCTGCCATAGACGTCTTGTTCCAACTGCCTCCATGTTTGATTCTGCCGTCTGCCAAGTGGCAAACTTCGTCCCACTGCTGTTTCACGAGCGTTCTCGAATGCTCCTCGATCTGTCTGTTTAGCAACGCTATCTTTTTCCTGAGCTTTCGGTTCAGTCTTTGCGTTTTCCATCTTTGCAGAATGGATTGTTTGGCCTCGATCAGATGCGCGAGCCTACTGTCTATGCTCTCTTTGTTTTCTTCGGTCTTAATTTCTTTAGTGGCCTCCCTGAGGTCCTCTTCGAGCTGGTTGATCCAGGTCTGGAAGGACTGTCTGCCCGCTTCTATCGGTTCCGATTCTACTCTCTTCGCTCTAACTTGCCTAAAAAGGTCCCAGTATGTGCACCGAAAGGTTCTAGTCTCTTGTTTCGGCATACCTATACCTATGTGTATGATATAGTGGTCGCTGCCTAGATCGGTGCCCGAGTTTTCCCAACTGGCTTGTTTCGAGTTGTTGACAAAAGTTAGGTCGGGCGTGGAGTCCCTGCACGTGGACGTGCCACAGCGGGTGGGGAAAGACGGATCGGTGATCAGGCACAGTCCCAGGTCCGTGGCAAGGTTCCATAACCCCTCACCTTTCTTTGTATTCCAAGCGTATCCCCATGCTTGGTAAGCGTATCCCCACGCTCTCCTGTATGTTTCACTACATTATTTCTATTTTTTCTTTAGTGTGCTGAATACAAGGGTGGTCAAATAGTGCTTTGACGTTTCCATAAGTGAATTCTGCTTTTGTTTTTATTCATAATGTGCCCTTTGTGTTTTATTTTGCTTGAGAGAGTGCAACTATCACTACGCTGTTGCTCACCTAAGTACAACTTGTCTTGGTTGTTGAGAGCGAACTGTTCCTCTTCAAGCGTTGCTTTTAACCTCATTCTATTTATGCTTTAGTATGTTTATGCTTAGCTGTTATGTGGATGACACTTTTGTATTGGTTCTTGCGTTAAGTTCTCATTCTGCCTTTAAAGGGACTCTGAAACGCTTTTGACGATTTTCTACAAACGTACTGAGTCGTTAGAGTAGGTCCTTCTGATAATTAATTGAAACATCTAAGTGCTCTGGGTAAAGCGTGTAATTTATTATAAGGCTTTAAAAATGCACATCGCTGCCGATCGCAGCGCACTGCTCGGCGGAATTTTAAGCCGCCCCTACCCAAATGACCGAAATCGCCCTTATGACGTCAGTGGGGCGAGCTATCCGATTGGCTGACCAGGGCGCGTGATCGATAATTTTTCCAACTTTATGGTAAACAAATGATCTTCGCAATAGTTGGAATGTTAGTTAATCTGTTTTTATAAAGAGAAAGTAGCAGAAAGATAATGCACAAGAACAATTTTTCAGTACACTTAAGCACTTCCGGCACACAGCAAGTGTCGTCTGCTTGTGTTACAACATACTCCATTTTGACGAGAGCTCCGCGGTCAGAGTTGGTCTCAGTCTTTTCGCGAGCACTATGATTCGACTTTGTTGCCTTGTGGACTGCAAACGTAGCGACTGGCAATATGTCAAGCTGCGACATCGTGTCCCTCTGCAGGGCAGCGTGCGAGCGAACTGGCTGCTGCGCATCGGACTGCCGCTATCCGATCGGCGCCAGTATTTGCGCGTTTGTGGCCGTCACTTTACACCGGAAGATTACTAACGCACTAGCGTTTCGCGAGTCCCGTATTAGGGCAAACGTAAGCGCAAGGGGACAGGGTCTGGCCGCTTGACTGTGCCGTAACGGGATGAGCCGAGATGAGCAGAAGGGCAAATGTGAATTGTTCAGTACGAAAAAGATAAAATTAATGTCACTCCTACTGATATGAAAGCCTTGCTACTTCAGGTCTCATGTTTAGGCGATCAGAAGATGAATGAAAAGAAAGAAAGAAAGAAAGAAAGAAAGAAAGAAAGAAAGAAAGAAAGAAAGACAGACAGACAGACAGACAGACAGACAGACAGACAGACAGACAGACAGACAGACAGACAGACAGACAGACAGACAGACGGACAGAGTCCTAAGAAGCTCCGCCCTAAGGCAGAGCTGCGGGCTGCTCCCACGTGGGGACTGAAAAAAGATTTAAAAAATAAAGTGTCCGACGTTTACGATACTCCCTAATGCCAAATTTGAGGGCAGCTCTCCACGTCTTTGCACTTCGTGATATATTGAGGCAACGAACTTGAAGGCAAAATCGCCGCACCGTGTGGCAGTGGGCCAGTGCCGTCAGCGCTTTCGCAGAGGGAAGGGCAGTATGGCAACGCCGGCATTCTGAGCCACGCCGGAATCAGTTGTGGTAGAAGAGGACGAACGCGCGAGCAGTGGCACGAGCGCGTTCGCGCGGTTACGCTGAGGGACGGCGACACTCAACCCAGGAATGGGCGCTTAAGTGCTGCGCACTAAATGATTGCTGGGAAAAACAACCCAATTAAGCCCAGATGACCGACAAAACGGTTGCAGTTTTGTTGTATACTCATTACGTGTAGGATAAAGTCATATAGGGTGGTTCACCTAACTTGAGCCGAACTTTTAAAATATGCAAATGCTACGTAGCTGGACCGTACAAAGGTAATGTAGTTTCCTCTTGCTTGGAGATACTCCGATTATTTGTTGCATTGCGCCTAATTAGATAATTAGTGCTAATGAATGATACAACAATTCAGATATTATAATAAGATGAAAAGTGCCAATGAGAATGTTGTAGAGCAATATGTAAAACTCCCTATGCAGCTTTATGCTGCTCAATACGCGCTACATTAAGGTGTTTTTTCGAGCGTGAAATAATTCAGCGAATATACGCAAAGTACCTCGAGCGACCAGTCAGGCGTCAATTTTGCGTATACTCGAGGGCTTCTTTCAGGCTCAGAAAAACACTTTTATGTAGCATGTATTGAAGACAAAGCTGTATCGCGAGTTTTTCATGTTTCTCTACAATTTTTCTCACTGACACTTTTCGTCTAAGTATAATAATTAAAAAGTTGACTAATTAATTACGACTAGTTATCTAATTAGGCGGAATGAAAATAATCTCAGTATCTCCAAGCGACGGCAAACAACGTTACCTTGGTTCAGTCCCGGCACGCGGCATTTGCATATTTTTAATCTTTGGCTCAAGTTGCGTGAAAGACCCTGTGCTTTATGGAGTGCTGGAGTCATATAAACCGAACCAAAGTTGAATTTCAAGTGGCTTTTATTTCGTATTTTCAGTACCTAGACGCTAACGATCTATACAGATTATTCAGTACAGTCGTGTTATAAATGAGGAAGACAGCTGCACGAATTGAGGGCCAAATTTCTTTCGCAAAATGCTCCTTAAGTTGGCCGCTCACCCCGGATATTATGTCCCGGATCAGGATTTGCTGGAGTTATCTCTTTACGAACAATTCTAACCTAAGAGGCTTTTGCGAATACGAGCGCAGGAAATTTAAGGATGGTTCGTCCTTGGAAACAGACACCACGAATTTCCATAAGTAGAGATTCTATCAACACTCAAATGCGCAGGTACGTAGCGAAACGACACACGAACAAGGAATGAAAATGACGCGCATCACATGTTTTTTGATCGGTAATAGCGACGTTGCGCATCATTATATCTCTTATCAAGAAGCACATAGTTATGCATACCCACCTCCTGAAATACAGTGGGCACCTGCTCAGTAGATCGGGGGCTGCTATTACAAAGCTTTTAGTTCATAACCAGCCTTTGGCATTCCCCGCCTTCTCAAATATTGTGTAGCCTAACGACAGGTGGCACTTGCTCTTACTAACAATTCTAGCGCCAGGACTCTTTTTTCGAAATAGGCCCACATCTCGCACACTGGTGAAGCGCTGTAAAAGTTATCGTTGGCGCGGTGCGAAAAAACAGGAAGGCAATTGGGTTGAACGGTTTTATTTCAGCTCACTCGCTATGCCGCCGTTGTCGCCTCGTTCGATAGCATGGCGAGCTTCCTCCGAACCGCATCCCTCGTCCATGCTACCCGAGGGGTGCACGTCCGGGCTCCCGATCCCCTTCGGCTAGGCTTGGGCTCCTCCGTTCTCTTCAGTGCCCCGAGAGGTGGAATGGGACTCCTGTGTGGACACGTCTGGCGGCTCGGTGGGTGCGGTGCCGCTTTCGATGACCATTCCTGGATGGGAACCAGGGGTCCGTGAACGGGAACTCGCCTCAGTTGCCAACGCGTCCTCGTCGGATCCTGATGCGGACATTCCGAAGCAGCCTGGAATCGTGAGGGCTCCCTGACGCACACGGGACAACCGGTTCAACCGGCGTTCATTTCCTCTCATCAAAGCGCGGTTACTAGCCATCAGGTCACGCAACTCTTGCTGTAACACGTTTAGTGTTTGGCTGACCTGGCAGGCCAGCTCAGCTTCCCGGTTCCGTGTCCGCGTGATCCTCCGGTCGTCTGGGGGCTCTCCAGAAGCGAGTTCCTGCCTACCGGAGGACAGCTCCAGCTTCAGGGCATTCCACTGCATCCTTAGTTGGCAGAGCAGAGTCGAGGCACGCGTCAGCGCTGGTATGGGCTCCTGCGCCCTCAGGCTGATGGAATTCGGGATCCTCCCTTCATCCATTGCGTCGCTCTTCGCTGAACTCCTAAATCGGCCCTACGAAAAGAGGCATGCGGGTAACCTACGAAGCTGAAGAACACCGCCGGTTTTACTGCTTGCTGCACGAGATGTCCCACCGCTCCTCGTTTTCGTCCGCTGCTCCCGGTTTCAGTCCGAAGGGGTGCTACCGCCAAGAAATATACACTAGACACGGACGCACTGATTACAGCGGTGTCTGAAACGACCATAGATTCATTATCAAAGGAACAAAAATTTACGAGAAGCGCTATAACAAGTTTTAAGAGTCGCAGAGAGAGCGAGAGAGACCTAATTGCAGAAAGCCCGAGACGTCACTTTGATCTAAGGCTCGCTCGGCACTGCAAGAAACGACCGGGAGGAAAATGAATGAGGATGAAAGGAGAACGACGTGGGGAAAATAAGTCCACTACGTTGTGACATCGCTAAACATGTGCGTCTAGCTTAGTTGGGAACGCTATGCGCCTGCAAAGATGGTTGTCTGGTTGGCGCCAGGCCAATGACTCATGGAACCAGCTCATAGAAGAGAGCAGTATTTCTATCGCTCTCACGGCATTCTGTGCAACGAGTAAGCAGACATGAAATAAATGTAGAGTTTCGTTTCGCAGCCAAAGTGCCCCCATATGCCCAATTATGAGGTGCGTGGGAAATGCCATATTGGACAGGCTAGTTTATCATGAACTGCTCGCTTGGCAATCGGGATATACTTTCAATATAATCGAGTAGCGGTCATCACTGTGTGGGAGATCACCCTTCAAGTTAAAAACAATATAATGATTTTACTATCCTCGTCGCGAACGCGAACATCATCATCGTCATTTCAGGCCTATTTATTTCAAGAAACCCCTAAAGGCCCTCACAACGAGGGTATTACATAGGGGGGTGACAAAAATTCAACAAACATCTAGAGAAGCGTATTCAAGGAATAGGCAAAGAATAAAAAAAACAGAACAACAACACTCAATGAGACATAATGAAAAAAAAAACGCAACGTAGTAAACAGAACACAAAAAAATGTATATATATTAAAAATCAAACACATTGCGGTAATGGAACAAAACTAGAAGAAAAGCTACTCATCACATTCATTTTTTAGAAGTTCATGAAATTTGGACGAATTCATTTCAGTTGCGATTGAAGAAGGCAGCTGGTTCCACTCAATAATTGTTTTGGGTATGAATGATTTCGCAAAAGATGAAGTGCGGCAAATGATGCGTTTGATCTTGAAAGGATGGTCACGGCGTGGAAAGACCGCCGATGGTAATTGAAAGAAATCGTCATGAAGCAACGGATGATGGTAAATTTTGTGAAAAAGTGTTAAGCGAGCAAGTTTGCGACGATGGGAAAGGTTATCAAGACCGGCACGAGCCTTTAACAATGTGACGCTAGTGAAACGTGAGTAATCTGAAAAAATGAAACGAGCAGCACGGTTCTGCAGGGATTCGATGTTATCTATGAGGTAGGTTTGATCCGGGTCCCATATGGCTGAAGCGTACTCGATTTTCGGACGGATTAGGGTGGTATAAGCAAGTTTACGCACAGGCGCTGGAGCGTGTCGAAGGTTACGTTTTAAGAGGCCAAGAGAACGGTTAGCAGCTGCTAAAATCAGATCGATGTGATAGTTCCAGGTTAAGTCGGACTGAAGGTGAACCCCTAAATATTTGTAAGTAGAAGCTGTCTCAACTGTTACGTGATTAATAGTGTATGCAGTTGGGATGCGGGAAGAGTTTCTTGTAAAGGAGACCAGCTCTGTCTTAGAGTGGTTTAGCATCATTAGCCACGATTAACACCAAGTGTTAATTGAATCGAGGTCAGTTTGTAAAAATTGGTGGTCAGTTTCACATTTAATGGCTCGGTACACAACACAGTCGTCCGCGAACAGTCTGATTTGGGAAGATACACAATTGGGTAGGTCATTAATAAATATTAGAAAGAGCAGGGGACCAAGCACGCTCCCCTGGGGTACACCGGATGTGACTTGAGCCATCGAAGAGTTAGAACCATTAACAGCTGTGAACTGAACGCGAGATGAGAGGAAGTCTTTAATCCATGCTAAAACCTGAGGGTGAACATTGAGATGCGATAACTTGAGTAGTAGTCTATGGTGGGGGACCCGATCAAATGCCTTAGAAAAATCGAGAAACAAAGCGTCGACTTGAAACCCGGCGTCTACTAAAGTAAATAAGTCGTTAGTAAATCCAGCAAGCTGAGTGTCGCAAGAAAATCCCTTGCGAAAACCGTGCTGATATTTATATATGATGTTGTGATCTTCAAGATAATTAATGATATGGGTGTGTATGACATGTTCAAGGAGCTTTGAGAAGGTGCAAGTCAGTGAAATGGGTCTAAAGTTTAGGGGATCAGAGCGGCTGCCAGATTTGAAAATTGGGATTACTTTAGCTACTCGCCAGTCATGAGGGATGCAGCCAGATGATAAAGACTGAGAAAAAAGTGCAGAAAGGACTTGAAAAATACTCTGAGATATATTTCGAAGAATTTTGTAGTTAAAGCCAAGCGGGTCGGTGCTTGTAGTATCTTTAAGGTTATTTAATAAAGAAAGAATACCACCATCACTTATAACTATAGAGGGCATGGAATAATCGTGAAGTGAACTGAGCGCTAAAGAAGGGGTAATGACTTCATGAGTGAAAACAGACGAAAAAGCGTTGTTAAAGAGTTGAGCAGAATGGGCATCATCCAGCTGATCACCATTGCAATTTGTTAAGGATGAAATGGGGCGTGAATGTGATGACCGCTATTATGATGCCCATTGCACCAGCTATTTCCAAATATATCTAAATAGGGTGCCACCTGCAATGTGCCTTTATGCTTCAATAAATTTAAGATGATCAACTCACTCATATAACAGTCGTGATCCTATATAATTTTGATTCCCTAATCTAACATCGACGGCTGATCATGCGTCACCATCGATAATATCGACAGAGAAATGATATACAGCACATGTACGCATATAAATCACTAAAACTGTACGAAAAGGAACAAATAACGGGAGATTTCAATTTTTCAATAAATAAAATTGGTTGGGGCGAGAACTACAGCGGTATCAGCATTTAAAAGTACGTTTGTTTTAGGTGTTTTTGTTCGCCCCCCCCCCCCCAAAAAAAAGAACTTTCTCTTTGTTAGTTTCTCCTTCTCGTTTCGCTAGTAGAGTTGGTTTTCTTGAAATATTTGCAACACCATTATGAGCAACATTATTTTTGCTAGTTACTTTGCTGCTCTCAAGCCATACCATACCATACAAACGTAACCACCCATGTAAATGCAGACGAATCTCATTGGCTCGAGCCAATATGTTCCGTTTTCTGAAGAAAAAGATATATCGGCGTGTCAACCAAAGTTGATGCGAAAGAAGAGAAGGTCCACGTAGACGTGTTTTTAGATACTGAAATCGAAGTATTATTTTTGAGGAAATGTTGCATAATTGCATAACATATTTGTAATACATCATTTTTTGTATTATAATACCTTAGATTTATTTGCGGAACACATTCAATTATTCGCATGAAGTTTTTTTTTTTTTCATTCGCCCTGTTTGAGCTCATACACATCGACCTTGTTGTCTTTCGCGTCGTCTTTGGTTGACACGTGCGCCTGGCTTTCTTTGTTTTTTTTTCTATTTTTTTTATGACCAAGGATCTACTAGGGCCGATCTCAGAGAAAGTATCCTGTATCGTACCACGTGGTTCATTTTCGATTACATTGACGCTATGATAATTAATAAATGGGGTTTTACGTGCCAAAACCACTTTCTGATTATGAGGCACGCCGTAGTGGGGGACTCCGGAAATTTTGACCACCTGGGGTTCTTTAACGTGCACCTAAATCTAAGCACACGGGTGTTTTCGCATTTCGCCCCCATCGAAATGCGGCTGCCGTGGCCGGGATTCGATCCCGCGACCTCGTGCTCAGCAGCCTAACACCATAGCCACTGAGCAACCACGGCGGGTATGACGCTATGAATACGCCAGTACCATTATTTTACTTACTCTGCGACTAATTCTAGCTTTTCACATTTCGCCCTACGTTTTGATAGCTTTTGCCACTCTCTACGATGCTCTGGAAGCGCAAAATAGCCGTTTTATGACCTAGAGGCCTGATATATGGCCAGATCCCATGTTCAGAAACCCTGCATGAAATCGCTAATGAATACTTCTTATTTAGAAGCGGGACTCACCCGGCCACTAAAAGCCACTCGGACCATGGGCATATATGCATTGCTACGGTTGATGCTTTGTATTTGTATTTGTATTGCCGGGCATCTCGTCGTGCCTCATATGGTCTATGTATAGCGTGATTATCTGTACGTATATAATTTCTTGCTACTGCCTTGCAGAATTTGACCCATGCACGGACTTTTGAATCAGCGTAGGGAACCATGTCTTTCTTCCCTTGTCCCTGTCGTATGTTACGGAATAAGTGAGTAATGCTCACTACTGGCACTACACTTTTAAAATTTTCACACACTTATGGGTGTAATACGGGTGTACTTATATTTTCACCCTCGTAAACACCCTTGAAACACCCTTTTATAACGGTAAAGGGTGTTCAATAAAGAAAACACCCTTGGAGCACCCCAGTCTTTCTAATTTACACCCTAATTATAAGGGAGTAAGTGAACAAGCTTACAGTATATGATAAATGAACATTGGCAGTTAACGCGTTGATATTGGCTATACATGAAACGCGCGCTACCTGCGCTTGAATCTGGTAGTTGGAATGATTAGATGGGGCCATCTAGGCAGCAGCGCACTGACTCCGAACAACGGTCAAAAATGAAGTTTCCTACGAATGTTGATATCGAACGGATGACACTAACGCGCCGACTTTGCATAGCCAGAAATCTGCAAAAGGCTTCGCATGATCAATGGCAAAATATTTACAATGCTATCACTGAATACTTAAAGGTGTGCAACCAGTTAGACTGGGAATGGTTAGGAGTGATGGCTAACGGCAAATAGCTCACCCACTTACGGTTTGTAGATGACATTGGCATACTCAGCAACGCTGCAGACTATTTGCAACAAACGTTTGAGGACCTTCGTGCAGAAAGTGTAAAAGTCTGATTGAAAGTTAGTATGCAGAAGAGAAAAGTAATGTTCCACAGCCTGGCGAGAGAACGAAATGTCATCTCTAGAACCAGCGCAGAAATACGTTTATTCAGGTTAATTACTCGCAGGAACCTCTGATCAAGGAAATTAACAAAAATAAAAAATTTGTTGGAGAGCTTACGGCAGGAATTACTAAATCATGACCATGGAGCTTACTGCTAATCATTGCTTTCTACCGTTACTAACGTATGGGGCCAAAACTTGGAAGTTACCAAAGAAGCTTGGGAAGACTTTGAGGACCGCGAAACGAGCGATGGAATGAAAAATATTAGGCATGACGACAATAGACTGTAAGACAGCGATGTGGATTAGAGAGCGAACGGGGATAGCTGATATTCTGGTTGACATTAAGAGGAATACGTCGTGCTGGGCAGACATTGCAATGCGTAAGGGAGATAACTGCTGGTCTATTGCTCAGTGCTGGTGCTAAGGGAAGGGAAGCACAGTCGAGGACGGCAGAGAATAAGGTGGACGTGATGGAATTAGGAAACTTGAAGACACGTGGAACCAGTTAGCAGAAGACAGGGGTATGGGAGATCGCTGGAGAAGCTTTCGTTCTGCGATGGACATCAAAATAGGTTGTTGTTGATGATGATGATGCCACGACATCCATGCCAGCTTGGCGGCATGTCATTCATGTTATGTCATGAATGCGCGTAATACACGTTCTGATAGCTCGATTTGCATCGATTCCGGGCGGGGGGGGGGGGGGGGGGAGTAGCGGCATAGCCAAGGGAGGCACGCCGGGCACTTGTAACGCTCACTAACAGTAAATTTTTTTCTACTATGGCAATGGACCTGCTCCTTTGCTCCTTCCCCCTGCATGGCCAATTGGGAACCCCTCTCACTATGTGGGGAGGGGGTGTAAGATTGCTAGAGACCCCTCCCCTAACTTGTAAACGGAAACGGGGGAGGGGAGCTGCTGCCAGGCCTCAAACCTAAGGCAGCCCAATTACCGGCTGTATTTCCTTTTCGACGTGAATACTGCTCTAATGTCATTACACGGTAGGATTCATAGCGGTTCGAGGGCATGCGACAATAAAAAAACACATACAGCCATCAGCAAGTCCCAGCTTGAGCAGATCTTTGGGAGCTGGCCAAGACTCACATAAAATGAAAAGCTTCACACCCCTTTGACACGCATTGTCAACTCTGGGTCACCACCGACTGCACATTTCCGGTAAAAAAAATCACACAGGAACTCCTCTGGGATTTGTCTGAGTATGCGTAAGCATTGTGACTCTTCCTGATCTACACACTGTCCATGTCGTTATCAATGTTATGAAACTTGATCCGACGAGTATACGCGACAATGCTGCGGCGACACGAGCTGCTGTGGTCGGCGACGCCAAGTGAATGGCGCAAGCAAAGTACTGCAGGTGCCGGGGCCAGGTGCGCTAGTGACGTTCCGTTCATTTGGAGCCTTTATCGCTCTTTAGCCCTTTTCATCCGCGTCGAACCCATATCGACCGTTCTCCGGCGGCGGCTGCTTGTGGCACGGCCGCGCGAACCGTATATTGAAAGCGAACTGCAATGCGGACAGAGTGTGCCCACTGCTGAAAACTTCACGCGCTGCGTTCTCACCGTTTACTTCGCTTTGAAAGCAGACGCGCGTACACCTATCTTAAAAGTGACCTGCGAAAAGCGCATAGTGCGACATGAGCTGAGAGCTTCGTGAGCGCTATATTCTCGCCGCTTCGGTCGCGTTGAAGCGAGAGCTAGCACGAAGGTGAATTCCCTCGCTGCTGCGGGTTCTATTTTGAAAGATATTTATCTAACGCTTTTTATCTAACCGAACCCAATATGTTATCGCTAACAATTACGCTTCTTCTCCTTGTTCTGTTGAATGTGGCGTCCCTCAAGGTTCCATTTTAGGTCCCCTACTATTCCTATTCTATATAAATTATCTTCCACATAACATTAACTCTCGTATAAATTTGTTTGCAGACGACTGCGTTATCTGTCGCGAAATAAATAAGCCTAATAATACACTTGTCCTTCAATCTGGCCTAAATAAGGTATCTGGATGGTGCAATAAATGGTTAATTACCCTTAACATCAGTAAATGCAAGTACATGACATTTTCGCGAAGCACTAATGCCTCAATGTCTCCATAGTCCCGATATAATGGCATCGGACTGGAGCGTGTCTGCATACAAGTACCTAAGTGTCTACATATCTGATGACTTTTCATGGCATACTCACATTGACTACATCATAGGTAATGCAAATCGCACTCTCGGTTATTTCCTACGCAATTTTTTCCAAGCTCCACAGAGCCTAAAATGAATGCTTTACCAAACTTTCCTTCGTCTTAAACTCGAATACCCGTGTGCAGTTTGGAATACGGCTCACCGCACACTCATTCAATCCATAGAATCCCTTCAGAATCGATCAGTCCGTTTTATTATGTCGAACTATTCACGTGCCGCTGGTGCCTCACAGATGAAATCGTCACTCCAGTTGATTTCGGTATATCTGTATGATAGATGTTGCTGCGTACGGCCTGCGTGCCGAATTGTTGTGGGAGCAGAAGCCTCTGTCAGGCCACATGGCCTTTAGCTTCTGATTCCATTCAGTTGTAAAAATGAAAAATAAATAAACTCAAACTCAAACTTCCTAGCCTTCAAACTCGGCGCAACATCCCGCGGCTTTGTTTATTCCACAAAGTGTTCCATCACCGTTCCTTGAATCAGCAACTCATTTCGCAGCCAGGGCACTTATCCTCCCGTATCGATCACAGCAATAAGGTAGCTGTTCCTCTTTGTCGCACTGACATGTTCCTGCATTCTTTTATGCCGAAAACCGGTTCTGATTGGAACCGCCTTTCCTCTTCTATCGCCACCTTAGCCGATGCGTCATCATTCAAGACCGCGGTAACAGATCATCTTTTAAAATGACTCAAATTTTGCCGTTTTTTTATTTTATTTCTATTTTGCTGCTGGTGCGGTCTGTTGATCTTGTCCTTATAGCCTTCAACGTTTTTTTTTTGTTTTAACCATGTACTCACCCCCTGGAAGTGGGTGGTAACTCCGTTAGGTAGGATACCAGTAAACTATCGCAGGAGACGAAAGATCTTATCAAGAAACGCCAATGTATGAAAGCCTCTAACCCTACAGCTAGAATAGAACTGGCAGAACTTTCGAAGTTAATCAACAAGCGTAAGACAGCTGACATAAGGAAGTATAATATGGATAGAATTGAGCATGCTCTCAGGAACGGAGGAAGCCTAAAAACAGTGAAGAAACTAGGAACTGGCAAGAATCAGATGTATGCGTTAAGAGACAAAGCCGGCAATATCATTACTAATATGGATGAGATAGTTCGAGTGGCTGAGGAGTTCTATAGAGATTTATACAGTACCAGTGGCACCCACGACGATAATGGAAGAAAAAAATAGTCTAGAGGAATTCGAAATCCTAAAGGTAACGCCGGAAGAAGTAAAGAAAGCCTTGGGAGATATGCAAAGGGCGAAGGCAGCTGGGGAGGATCAGGTAACAGCAGATTTGTTGAAGGATGGTGGGCAGATTGTTCTAGAGAAACTGGCCACCCTGTATACGCAATGCCTCATGACCTCGAGCGTACCGGAATCTTGGAAGAACGCTAACATAATCCTAATCCATAAGAAAGGGGACGCCAAAGACTTGAAAAGTTATAGACCGATGAGCTTACTGTCAGTTGCCTACAAACTATTTACTAAGGTAATCGCAAATAGAATAAGGAACACCTTAGACTTCTGTCAAGCAAAGGACCAGGCAGGATTCCGTAAAGGCTACTCAACAATAGATCATATTCACACTATCAATCAGGTCATAGAGAAATGTGCGGAATATAACCAACCCCTACATATAGCTTTCATTGATTACGAGAAAGCGTTTGATTCTGTCGAAACCTCAGCAGTCATGGAGGCATTACGGAATCAAGGTGTAGAAGAGCAGTATGTAAAGATACTGAATGATATGTATAGCGGCTCCACAGCCACCGTAGTCCTCCATAAAGAAAGCAACAAAATCCCAATAAAGAAAGGCGTCAGACAGGGAGATACGATCTCTCCAATGCTACTCACAGCGTGTTTACAGGAGGTATTCAGAGACCTGGATTGGGAAGAATTGGGGATAAAAGTTGATGGAGAATACCTTAGCAATTTGCGATTCGCTGATGATATTGCCTTGCTTAGTAACTCAGGAGACCAATTGCAATGCATGCTCACTGACCTGGAGAGACAAAGCAGAAGGGTGGGTCTGAAAATTAATCTGCAGAAAACTAAAGTAATGTTTAACAGTCTCGGAAGAGAACAGCAGTTTACGATAGGTAGCGAGCCACTGGAAGTGGTAAGGGAATACATCTACTTAGGGCAGGTAGTGACAGCGGATCCGAATCATGAGACGGAAATAATCAGAAGAATAAGAATGGGCTGGGGTGCGTTTGGCAGGCATTCTCAGATCATGAACAGCAGGTTGCCATTATCCCTCAAGAGAAAAGTGTATAATAGCTGTATCTTACCAGTACTCACCGACGGGGCAGAAACCTGGAGGCTTACGAAAAGGGTTCTACTCAAATTGAGGACGACGCAACGAGCTATGGAAAGGAGAATGATAGGTGTAACGTTAAGGGATAAGAAAAGAGCAGATTGGGTGAGGGAACAAACGCGAGTTAATGACATCTTAGTTGAAATCAAGAAAAAGAAATGGGCATGGGCAGGACATGTAATGAGGAGGGAGGATAACCGATGGTCATTAAGGGCTACGGACTGGATCCCAAGGGAAGGGAAGCGTAGCAGGGGGCGGCAGAAGGTTAGGTGGGCGGATGAGATTAAGAAGTTTGCCGGGACGGCATGGCCACAATTAGTACATGACCGGGGTTGTTGGAGAAGTATGGGAGAGGCCTTTGCCCTGCAGTGGGCGTAACCAGGCTGATGATGATGATGACTCATCCCCTCTGTAATGCCCATCGGGGCATTACAGAGAGGGTGCGAATACTATCAAACTCGTGCGAACACTCTCAGAAGCGCGTCTACTACTTCGGTTGAGCTGAGCTCTTTCAGAGCGATTCCTTTTGGAAATTTTGTAGCTGGACACAACATGGTAAACAAGTACCTGTAACCCGACTTTATCTTTGGTAGAGGCCCTGCCGTGTCTATGACAACTCGTCTGAAAGGTTCCGATTTTAAGGGCACTACCTTCAGTGGAGCTTTCCATGTTTCTCCTGGTTTACCCGAGCGCAGGCAGGCGTTCCATGATCTTACAAAGTTTTCTACGCCTTTGAAATAGCCAGGGCACTATTATTTCATAAACAATATTTCCTTTTATTTGTTTGTGCATAGTGGCCAGACCACGCATTTCCATGAGAGAGCGTCAAAAGGTCCTCCTTGTACTTTGTAGGTACCCCTGACTGATATAGAATCCTACCCTTTCGATCTCTGTAATGCCGATATAACAATCCTCCTCTCTCTTGCATCGTCACGTTGCGCCTAGCAATGCCTTCTTTAGCGGTGTGATGTAGTTTAGCTAAGCTGCCATCCTTCTTTTGCTCGGCTGCCAGTGACTCTCTGTCTACACGTAAGAGCTGATCAAAGTTCTTTGAGGCCTGTGAGAGTAATGACCCTATCTCGGTTGCGGGTGCGTCAGCTGGCTCTTCCTGCAGGCGTGAACTTTGACACCCTAGTGATCCGCTCTCATTGAGCTGGTCAGCTGGCAGGCTTTGCTCAACCGTTTTTTTCGTCCCTCGAGCCTAGCTCAGATTCGGTTACTGATGTTAGCTCTTTTGCTACATCCACTGGAGCAGCTTTTCCATTTTCAGCCTAAAGCGACGCGATTTTCCGAGCTTGGCCTCGTGTCAACGCCTATACTACGCCCTCTCCCAGTTTAAGGACTTTGTCCCGCAGTAACTGCTCTGAACGATTCGAAAAAATGTAAGGGTTGTGCAGCGACAAAAATTTGGAAACTCAGCCTCGCTCACTAGCTCCCCGAACGGTCCACTGATTTTGACTTTGGCCATGGGCAGACACACGCTGTGTTCTTCTACAACCTGTTTAATCCATACTACTTCTCCAGTGAAGTCATCTATCGTCACGTAAGACGGATGGACAATGTCCATAATGGCGGCACTGTCTCGCAGCACCCGGCATGATTTGCCATTACCTTCCAGGTCGTGAAGATATGGTTTTAAATGTTCCATATTCTCGTCTTTTTCATCCCTGTAGGAGAAAACTACGCTAGGCTTCCCGCAGTTTACAGCGATATGTCCCAGTTCGTGGCCCTTATAGCAGCGGATCGGTCTAAAAGATTCGAATTTTCTTTTCTGTTCTTTTTGTACGGTTTCCTCGTTAGACTTCTCCTCGCTCTTTTCTGAGGGCTTTTTCCTCTACGTCTACAGGTTCCGGTCGTCTAGTCTGCGAACCCTTCTTGAACGGAAATGGTTTCCTGGGTCCATTTCGACCGTCCCAATTTCCGTCCTCGGCGTTCAGCTTTCTACGCGTTGCGTACTCTTCGGCTAATTCAGCCGCCCTTTCCACAGTGTTTACATTTCCTCTGTATTGCACCCACAGCTTCACAGATTGTGGGATGCTTCTGTAAAACTGTTCTAGACACGTGCATTCAATGATCCTGTCTCTGCTGTCGTACGCTTCCGCGCTTTTCAGCCACTCGACTAGGTTGGCCTTTAAGCCGTATGCAAACTCCGGATACCCCTCGCTATCTTTCTTGCCTGTGCTTCTAAACCTTTGCCGAAAAGCTTCGGCTGAAATGAGGTATTTCTTGAGAAGACTAGCCTTAACTTTCGCATAATCATAGGCATCCTTCGCACTGAGTCTGGTTATTACTTCCGCCACCTCACACGGCAACATAGACAGCAACTGCTGTGGCCATGTACTCGGAGCGAAGTTCATCTTCTCGCAAGTCCTTTCAAAATTTCTTAGGAACAAGCCTATGCCGTTCCCGACATCACATGGCTTTAAGAGCCTGCCCATGCGGTATGATTCTGCATCACTTGATCGTCCCAGAGCCCCTCCACTTCCTTGAGACTACTCCAAATGTTTGCTTTCAAGTTCAAGTTACAGTTTTCTTAACTCGCGATCTTTCTCGTGTTCCTCTCTTTCTCACTCGTTCTTCTCTGTCCCGTTCTGCTCTCTCTCTCTCTGTCCCGTTCCTTTCTTTTTTTAAGAAGTTACAACCCCATTTCAATGTCTTCCTCACTGGCCTGTTCGAAAATTAGCTGCAATAATTCCGATTTTAGCATTTGTTTGCGTACCGCTGGGCCCAGTTCCTCAGCAACAATAAAAAATTCGTCTCTCAGCAGTGTCCTTAACTCCATGGTTGCTGCTTTACTGTCTTGGTCCTGCTCGCTAAATCTACCTAGGAAAACAACCCAGCTAACAATCAACAATCTAGCTTCCCTACTGTTCTAAACAGAACAACCACAAAATGAAGCCTAGGGAGTCAAAGCAAGAACCAAACACTCACCGTCTCAGTCCGTCTCACCACTGTCAGCCAGTTGTAGCGAAGTGACGCAGCCGTGAGATATCAAACGCATCAACTCACCAGGGAGATGGAAGATGAATGGGGATGAGCTCTGGCAGGGGCAAGTCCAAATCCACAGGTACGACGACGAGAAGTAGCATTTCCATAACTAAGTTTATTCACTTGAGATTTACTTTAAGCTAACAATGTATAAAAATATTTACAAACAGAACGATGTCATACCCGTACCGTTGTCAGATGGGAGGAGGACTTGGCACCTTTGAAGGCACCGCGTCCATGAGCATACATATCTCATCAACCCATCATCATCCGATACGTTGACCCCGGTACTCCCCCACAACCCGGGTTGACTGGGTGGGGGGACTTGGTCGTCGTCGGCCTGCCTGACCGGCCTGGTCTCCCCTGGTGAAGATACGCCGTCTGCTGCGGTCTACTTGCTCACTCTAAAACTACCCCAAACTATTCCTTAAATAAGTTTCCCCAGCATCCAAGGGACCCGCGGACCGGCGGGAGGCGCAGGCTTCTCCACCAATCGGTTACTTCGTTACTCCGACCAATCAGGCAAGCCGACATCATCCAATGAGCGGCAGAGTTCAAGGGGTCAAGAAATGGTCGCGTCAACACTCCGTACACAAAAGCACTCTGACCATCACTAATCGGCTTTTGACAGCCGAGCGTGGGACGAGGACGCATCAGGTGCACGTGTGACGTCAGGCGCGGCGGCCGGGCGGCAGTACATGCCCGGCGCCGAAGCGTTATTTGGGGTACAAAGGTTTCCCCCCACGTCGAGGAGCCCACAAAATTCCCGGAAAGCAAGCAAAGAGGCCCGCACCATACTCTTTTCGCGACACCTCCCCCCTACGAAAAAGAGTGTCCCACTCGTTACAAATCATTACTACAAAACCAAATTAACAAATTAAACACGTACAAATTAAACACGTACATTTAGGGATTCATATAAAAAACTGAAGTATCCGTCGGGAAGATTTAACATCACATAAAACAAAAACAAGTTTTAACAAAATGGAAACAAAATGCACAAGACAAGAAACATCAAGTTCATTCGCGCGCGCTACACAATAAAATTAACAATGAAGATTATTCACTTGCGCTGTGATACACATCAGTGTCCGTGTCGTTAGCAGTGATAGTTCTCGGGTCGCCTTCGTTGTGGAATATCTTCCAGTCGGAGTAAAGTTCAGTCCCGGCGTCCGAGTCTTCTACTACGCGCACTCTTTCACAAGTCTCTGTCTCGCACACACGATCACTACGCGAACTGCACTCGCACACAGCACCATTCAAATCGCACTCGCGCACCGCATCACTTGGATCACACACTTCCTCTCGATGTCCGTCAACAGGCTCGTCGTCTGCGTCGTCATTATCCGAGCACTGTCTGACGTGGCACGGTTTTAAGCGCGCAACATTAACAACGTCGCGTTTTTTGCCAGTTCTATCCACTACCTCCCAGTTGTTCTCACCGATTCGCTTAACAAGAGGGAAGGCCCGTGGTATCGGTGAAGGAGTTTTGTTGTCTTTTCCCGAGCTCTGAAGGGAGTCCACAAATACACCAAGTCCCCCGCATGGTAGATTGCACTACGTCGTTTAGCGTTGTAACTACGTTTGTTCTTTACTTGCTGACGCCTCTCCCGTTCGGTCCCTAGCTCGCGAGCACGCTGCAGCCGGAGGGCCAGTGTGCAGTCCTGGCGTCCAGTGGGCAGTCGAAACCGCGTTCCGCGCCCAGCGCTACATCTATAGGAAGTGTAGGCTCATGTCCGTGAAGAAGAAAAAACGGGGTGAACCCGGTGGTCTCGTGGGTAGAAGAATTGTATGCAAACAGCACGTACGGAAGAAATTCGTCCCAGTCGCGATGGTGCGACGAAGCGTACATACTGAGCATATCGGCCAACGTGCGGTTGAACCGCTCGCACAAGCCGTTCGCTTGAGGATGGTACGCTATAGTAGTGGCATGCTCGCTACCTATAAGTCGGAAAATTTCTTCAGTCAGGTTGGCGACAAAATGCTGCCCTCGATCTGTTATCACTTTTTCTGGTGCCACATGGCGTAAGACAATTTGCTCGACGAAGGCTTTAGCAGCTTCTGCAGCGGTGGCCGCTGTACACGCGACAGCTTCGACCCATTTCGTGTGGTAGTCAGTAACCACGAGGATGTAGCGGTTTCCTGCTTTGCTTTTAGTGAAAGGGCCAAGAAAATTCATGCCCACTTGTTGGAAAGGGCGACCTGCAGGTGGGATTGGCTGGAGAAAACCGGTCGGCTTTCCGGGTGGTAGCTTTCGCGTCTGACAGTCAGGGCAGGAGAGGACATACTTGCTGACGTGGCAAAACATCTTTCGCCAGAAATAGCAGCTGCGAATTTTCTCCCATGTGCGCTTGAAACCGAGGTGGCCCGCCGTGATGTCGTCATCGCAGTGCCTCAGAACCTCCGATCTCAAACACTTGGGGACAACGAGTGCTGCGCTATCTTCTTGAAAACCTTTCGCTCTTCTCTACAATACACCGTCGACCAGCCGAAAGCTCCGTGCCGTTCTTTTCGTTTTTCTGACAACGGGCGCACTCAGCTGCTCTAGGTGCTGTATTATTTCTTGCATCCAGGAATCCTCTCTCTGCCTTTCCCCGATGTCCACATGATCCAGCACGAGCAACGGTAATGGGTTTTCCTCGCTTGCTGGTGCGGGATCATGAGGAATGCGGGAAAGCGTGTCCGCATTTTCATTCTTCAGACCAGGGCGATGTCGCAACGTTATGTCGAATTCCTGAAGCAACAGAGACCATCTCATAAGGCGACCATTCGGATTTCTCACTTTCATTAGCCAGGCCATGCTAGCTTGGTCGGTCACGACTGTGAACTTAGACCCAAAAATGTACGGACGAAACTGTCCGCACGCGTACACGACAGCGAGACATTCTTTCTCAGTGGTGCTGTAGTTCATCTCAGCCTTATTAAGGTGTCGGCTAGCATAGGCAATGACTCTCTCTTGGGATCCGATTTTCTGAACTACTACGGCACCAATTCCGTAATCACAGGCATCAGTGTGCACCTCTGTCGGCTTCCCAGGCTCAAACTGACGCAAAACGGGCGCCGTGATTAGCTTCTCTTTGAGGGATTGCATAGCCGCTTTGCAAGCCGCATCCCAGACGAAAGGGACATCCTTTCTAGTGAGGTTAGTGAGTGGCCGAGAAATACGAGAAAAATCCTTGATAAATCGCCGATAGTAGTTGCAGATTCCGAGAAAGCTCTGCACACCTTTCTTGTTTTTTGGTGGGGAAAACTTTTCAATCGCGGCCACCTTCTCTGGGTCCGGTCGGATGTTCTCGCCAGTGAGAATGTGACCAAGGTACTTAATCTCCTGTCGAGCAAAGCTGCACTCTTCCGGCTTCAGCCGCAAGTTCGCCGCGTCTAAGGCCAAGAATACGCTTTTCAAATCTTGCAAATGAGCGGTCATGTCCTTAGAGAACATTACAATGTCGTCCAAGTAAGCCAAGCATACCTTCCAAAGCAGACCGAGTACTTTGTTAATCATTCTCTGAAACGTGGCCGGGGCGTTACACGGACCAAAGGGAACAACATTGAACTCGGGCCCACAGGCAAACGCGGTCTTCGGCTTATCTTCCTCCTTGATTTTCACTTGCCAATAGCCCGATGTAAGATCAAGTGTTGTGAAGTATTTTGAGCCCTGTAGCACGTCTAGAATGTCATCGATTCGCGGCAGTGGATGTACATCTTTCTTCGTAACTTCATTCACCCTTCGAAAGTCGACACAAAAACGCCATGACCCGTTCGGCTTTTTTACGAGGACGACAGGTGATGACCAGGGACTGCGAGATTCCCTTATTATCCCATCGCGCAGCATTTCCTCTACTTGCTTCTCAATCAGGTTCCTTTCAAAAGGAGAGTGACGGTAGGGATGCTGATGAATTGGTCGAGAATCGCCTGTGTCGATAACGTGTTCTGCCATAGACGTCTTGTTCCAACTGCCTCCATGTTTGATTCTGCCGTCTGCCAAGTGGCAAACTTCGTCCCACTGCTGTTTCACGAGCGTTCTCGAATGCTCCTCGATCTGTCTGTTTAGCAACGCTATCTTTTTCCTGAGCTTTCGGTTCAGTCTTTGCGTTTTCCATCTTTGCAGAATGGATTGTTTGGCCTCGATCAGATGCGCGAGCCTACTGTCTATGCTCTCTTTGTTTTCTTCGGTCTTAATTTCTTTAGTGGCCTCCCTGAGGTCCTCTTCGAGCTGGTTGATCCAGGTCTGGAAGGACTGTCTGCCCGCTTCTATCGGTTCCGATTCTACTCTCTTCGCTCTAACTTGCCTAAAAAGGTCCCAGTATGTGCACCGAAAGGTTCTAGTCTCTTGTTTCGGCATACCTATACCTATGTGTATGATATAGTGGTCGCTGCCTAGATCGGTGCCCGAGTTTTCCCAACTGGCTTGTTTCGAGTTGTTGACAAAAGTTAGGTCGGGCGTGGAGTCCCTGCACGTGGACGTGCCACAGCGGGTGGGGAAAGACGGATCGGTGATCAGGCACAGTCCCAGGTCCGTGGCAAGGTTCCATAACCCCTCACCTTTCTTTGTATTCCAAGCGTATCCCCATGCTTGGTAAGCGTATCCCCACGCTCTCCTGTATGTTTCACTACATTATTTCTATTTTTTCTTTAGTGTGCTGAATACAAGGGTGGTCAAATAGTGCTTTGACGTTTCCATAAGTGAATTCTGCTTTTGTTTTTATTCATAATGTGCCCTTTGTGTTTTATTTTGCTTGAGAGAGTGCAACTATCACTACGCTGTTGCTCACCTAAGTACAACTTGTCTTGGTTGTTGAGAGCGAACTGTTCCTCTTCAAGCGTTGCTTTTAACCTCATTCTATTTATGCTTTAGTATGTTTATGCTTAGCTGTTATGTGGATGACACTTTTGTATTGGTTCTTGCGTTAAGTTCTCATTCTGCCTTTAAAGGGACTCTGAAACGCTTTTGACGATTTTCTACAAACGTACTGAGTCGTTAGAGTAGGTCCTTCTGATAATTAATTGAAACATCTAAGTGCTCTGGGTAAAGCGTGTAATTTATTATAAGGCTTTAAAAATGCACATCGCTGCCGATCGCAGCGCACTGCTCGGCGGAATTTTAAGCCGCCCCTACCCAAATGACCGAAATCGCCCTTATGACGTCAGTGGGGCGAGCTATCCGATTGGCTGACCAGGGCGCGTGATCGATAATTTTTCCAACTTTATGGTAAACAAATGATCTTCGCAATAGTTGGAATGTTAGTTAATCTGTTTTTATAAAGAGAAAGTAGCAGAAAGATAATGCACAAGAACAATTTTTCAGTACACTTAAGCACTTCCGGCACACAGCAAGTGTCGTCTGCTTGTGTTACAACATACTCCATTTTGACGAGAGCTCCGCGGTCAGAGTTGGTCTCAGTCTTTTCGCGAGCACTATGATTCGACTTTGTTGCCTTGAGGACTGCAAACGTAGCGACTGGCAATATGTCAAGCTGCGACATCGTGTCCCTCTGCAGGGCAGCGTGCGAGCGAACTGGCTGCTGCGCATCGGACTGCCGCTATCCGATCGGCGCCAGTATTTGCGCGTTTGTGGCCGTCACTTTACACCGGAAGATTACTAACGCACTAGCGTTTCGCGAGTCCCGTATTAGGGCAAACGTAAGCGCAAGGGGACAGGGTCTGGCCGCTTGACTGTGCCGTAACGGGATGAGCCGAGATGAGCAGAAGGGCAAATGTGAATTGTTCAGTACGAAAAAGATAAAATTAATGTCACTCCTACTGATATGAAAGCCTTGCTACTTCAGGTCTCATGTTTAGGCGATCAGAAGATGAATGAAAAGAAAGAAAGAAAGAAAGAAAGAAAGAAAGAAAGAAAGAAAGAAAGAAAGAAAGAAAGAAAGAAAGAAAGAAAGAAAGAAAGAAAGAAAGACAGACAGACAGACAGACAGACAGACAGACAGACAGACAGACAGACAGACAGACAGACAGACAGACAGACAGACGGACAGAGTCCTAAGAAGCTCCGCCCTAAGGCAGAGCTGCGGGCTGCTCCCACGTGGGGACTGAAAAAAGATTTAAAAAATAAAGTGTCCGACGTTTACGATACTCCCTAATGCCAAATTTGAGGGCAGCTCTCCACGTCTTTGCACTTCGTGATATATTGAGGCAACGAACTTGAAGGCAAAATCGCCGCACCGTGTGGCAGTGGGCCAGTGCCGTCAGCGCTTTCGCAGAGGGAAGGGCAGTATGGCAACGCCGGCATTCTGAGCCACGCCGGAATCAGTTGTGGTAGAAGAGGACGAACGCGCGAGCAGTGGCACGAGCGCGTTCGCGCGGTTACGCTGAGGGACGGCGACACTCAACCCAGGAATGGGCGCTTAAGTGCTGCGCACTAAATGATTGCTGGGAAAAACAACCCAATTAAGCCCAGATGACCGACAAAACGGTTGCAGTTTTGTTGTATACTCATTACGTGTAGGATAAAGTCATATAGGGTGGTTCACCTAACTTGAGCCGAACTTTTAAAATATGCAAATGCTACGTAGCTGGACCGTACAAAGGTAATGTAGTTTCCTCTTGCTTGGAGATACTCCGATTATTTGTTGCATTGCGCCTAATTAGATAATTAGTGCTAATGAATGATACAACAATTCAGATATTATAATAAGATGAAAAGTGCCAATGAGAATGTTGTAGAGCAATATGTAAAACTCCCTATGCAGCTTTATGCTGCTCAATACGCGCTACATTAAGGTGTTTTTTCGAGCGTGAAATAATTCAGCGAATATACGCAAAGTACCTCGAGCGACCAGTCAGGCGTCAATTTTGCGTATACTCGAGGGCTTCTTTCAGGCTCAGAAAAACACTTTTATGTAGCATGTATTGAAGACAAAGCTGTATCGCGAGTTTTTCATGTTTCTCTACAATTTTTCTCACTGACACTTTTCGTCTAAGTATAATAATTAAAAAGTTGACTAATTAATTACGACTAGTTATCTAATTAGGCGGAATGAAAATAATCTCAGTATCTCCAAGCGACGGCAAACAACGTTACCTTGGTTCAGTCCCGGCACGCGGCATTTGCATATTTTTAATCTTTGGCTCAAGTTGCGTGAAAGACCCTGTGCTTTATGGAGTGCTGGAGTCATATAAACCGAACCAAAGTTGAATTTCAAGTGGCTTTTATTTCGTATTTTCAGTACCTAGACGCTAACGATCTATACAGATTATTCAGTACAGTCGTGTTATAAATGAGGAAGACAGCTGCACGAATTGAGGGCCAAATTTCTTTCGCAAAATGCTCCTTAAGTTGGCCGCTCACCCCGGATATTATGTCCCGGATCAGGATTTGCTGGAGTTAACTCTTTACGAACAATTCTAACCTAAGAGGCTTTTGCGAATACGAGCGCAGGAAATTTAAGGATGGTTCGTCCTTGGAAACAGACACCACGAATTTCCATAAGTAGAGATTCTATCAACACTCAAATGCGCAGGTACGTAGCGAAACGACACACGAACAAGGAATGAAAATGACGCGCATCACATGTTTTTTGATCGGTAATAGCGACGTTGCGCATCATTATATCTCTTATCAAGAAGCACATAGTTATGCATACCCACCTCCTGAAATACAGTGGGCACCTGCTCAGTAGATCGGGGGCTGCTATTACAAAGCTTTTAGTTCATAACCAGCCTTTGGCATTCCCCGCCTTCTCAAATATTGTGTAGCCTAACGACAGGTGGCACTTGCTCTTACTAACAATTCTAGCGCCAGGACTCTTTTTTCGAAATAGGCCCACATCTCGCACACTGGTGAAGCGCTGTAAAAGTTATCGTTGGCGCGGTGCGAAAAAACAGGAAGGCAATTGGGTTGAACGGTTTTATTTCAGCTCACTCGCTATGCCGCCGTTGTCGCCTCGTTCGATAGCATGGCGAGCTTCCTCCGAACCGCATCCCTCGTCCATGCTACCCGAGGGGTGCACGTCCGGGCTCCCGATCCCCTTCGGCTAGGCTTGGGCTCCTCCGTTCTCTTCAGTGCCCCGAGAGGTGGAATGGGACTCCTGTGTGGACACGTCTGGCGGCTCGGTGGGTGCGGTGCCGCTTTCGATGACCATTCCTGGATGGGAACCAGGGGTCCGTGAACGGGAACTCGCCTCAGTTGCCAACGCGTCCTCGTCGGATCCTGATGCGGACATTCCGAAGCAGCCTGGAATCGTGAGGGCTCCCTGACGCACACGGGACAACCGGTTCAACCGGCGTTCATTTCCTCTCATCAAAGCGCGGTTACTAGCCATCAGGTCACGCAACTCTTGCTGTAACACGTTTAGTGTTTGGCTGACCTGGCAGGCCAGCTCAGCTTCCCGGTTCCGTGTCCGCGTGATCCTCCGGTCGTCTGGGGGCTCTCCAGAAGCGAGTTCCTGCCTACCGGAGGACAGCTCCAGCTTCAGGGCATTCCACTGCATCCTTAGTTGGCAGAGCAGAGTCGAGGCACGCGTCAGCGCTGGTATGGGCTCCTGCGCCCTCAGGCTGATGGAATTCGGGATCCTCCCTTCATCCATTGCGTCGCTCTTCGCTGAACTCCTAAATCGGCCCTACGAAAAGAGGCATGCGGGTAACCTACGAAGCTGAAGAACACCGCCGGTTTTACTGCTTGCTGCACGAGATGTCCCACCGCTCCTCGTTTTCGTCCGCTGCTCCCGGTTTCAGTCCGAAGGGGTGCTACCGCCAAGAAATATACACTAGACACGGACGCACTGATTACAGCGGTGTCTGAAACGACCATAGATTCATTATCAAAGGAACAAAAATTTACGAGAAGCGCTATAACAAGTTTTAAGAGTCGCAGAGAGAGCGAGAGAGACCTAATTGCAGAAAGCCCGAGACGTCACTTTGATCTAAGGCTCGCTCGGCACTGCAAGAAACGACCGGGAGGAAAATGAATGAGGATGAAAGGAGAACGACGTGGGGAAAATAAGTCCACTACGTTGTGACATCGCTAAACATGTGCGTCTAGCTTAGTTGGGAACGCTATGCGCCTGCAAAGATGGTTGTCTGGTTGGCGCCAGGCCAATGACTCATGGAACCAGCTCATAGAAGAGAGCAGTATTTCTATCGCTCTCACGGCATTCTGTGCAACGAGTAAGCAGACATGAAATAAATGTAGAGTTTCGTTTCGCAGCCAAAGTGCCCCCATATGCCCAATTATGAGGTGCGTGGGAAATGCCATATTGGACAGGCTAGTTTATCATGAACTGCTCGCTTGGCAATCGGGATATACTTTCAATATAATCGAGTAGCGGTCATCACTGTGTGGGAGATCACCCTTCAAGTTAAAAACAATATAATGATTTTACTATCCTCGTCGCGAACGCGAACATCATCATCGTCATTTCAGGCCTATTTATTTCAAGAAACCCCTAAAGGCCCTCACAACGAGGGTATTACATAGGGGGGTGACAAAAATTCAACAAACATCTAGAGAAGCGTATTCAAGGAATAGGCAAAGAATAAAAAAAACAGAACAACAACACTCAATGAGACATAATGAAAAAAAAAACGCAACGTAGTAAACAGAACACAAAAAAATGTATATATATTAAAAATCAAACACATTGCGGTAATGGAACAAAACTAGAAGAAAAGCTACTCATCACATTCATTTTTTAGAAGTTCATGAAATTTGGACGAATTCATTTCAGTTGCGATTGAAGAAGGCAGCTGGTTCCACTCAATAATTGTTTTGGGTATGAATGATTTCGCAAAAGATGAAGTGCGGCAAATGATGCGTTTGATCTTGAAAGGATGGTCACGGCGTGGAAAGACCGCCGATGGTAATTGAAAGAAATCGTCATGAAGCAACGGATGATGGTAAATTTTGTGAAAAAGTGTTAAGCGAGCAAGTTTGCGACGATGGGAAAGGTTATCAAGACCGGCACGAGCCTTTAACAATGTGACGCTAGTGAAACGTGAGTAATCTGAAAAAATGAAACGAGCAGCACGGTTCTGCAGGGATTCGATGTTATCTATGAGGTAGGTTTGATCCGGGTCCCATATGGCTGAAGCGTACTCGATTTTCGGACGGATTAGGGTGGTATAAGCAAGTTTACGCACAGGCGCTGGAGCGTGTCGAAGGTTACGTTTTAAGAGGCCAAGAGAACGGTTAGCAGCTGCTAAAATCAGATCGATGTGATAGTTCCAGGTTAAGTCGGACTGAAGGTGAACCCCTAAATATTTGTAAGTAGAAGCTGTCTCAACTGTTACGTGATTAATAGTGTATGCAGTTGGGATGCGGGAAGAGTTTCTTGTAAAGGAGACCAGCTCTGTCTTAGAGTGGTTTAGCATCATTAGCCACGATTAACACCAAGTGTTAATTGAATCGAGGTCAGTTTGTAAAAATTGGTGGTCAGTTTCACATTTAATGGCTCGGTACACAACACAGTCGTCCGCGAACAGTCTGATTTGGGAAGATACACAATTGGGTAGGTCATTAATAAATATTAGAAAGAGCAGGGGACCAAGCACGCTCCCCTGGGGTACACCGGATGTGACTTGAGCCATCGAAGAGTTAGAACCATTAACAGCTGTGAACTGAACGCGAGATGAGAGGAAGTCTTTAATCCATGCTAAAACCTGAGGGTGAACATTGAGATGCGATAACTTGAGTAGTAGTCTATGGTGGGGGACCCGATCAAATGCCTTAGAAAAATCGAGAAACAAAGCGTCGACTTGAAACCCGGCGTCTACTAAAGTAAATAAGTCGTTAGTAAATCCAGCAAGCTGAGTGTCGCAAGAAAATCCCTTGCGAAAACCGTGCTGATATTTATATATGATGTTGTGATCTTCAAGATAATTAATGATATGGGTGTGTATGACATGTTCAAGGAGCTTTGAGAAGGTGCAAGTCAGTGAAATGGGTCTAAAGTTTAGGGGATCAGAGCGGCTGCCAGATTTGAAAATTGGGATTACTTTAGCTACTCGCCAGTCATGAGGGATGCAGCCAGATGATAAAGACTGAGAAAAAAGTGCAGAAAGGACTTGAAAAATACTCTGAGATATATTTCGAAGAATTTTGTAGTTAAAGCCAAGCGGGTCGGTGCTTGTAGTATCTTTAAGGTTATTTAATAAAGAAAGAATACCACCATCACTTATAACTATAGAGGGCATGGAATAATCGTGAAGTGAACTGAGCGCTAAAGAAGGGGTAATGACTTCATGAGTGAAAACAGACGAAAAAGCGTTGTTAAAGAGTTGAGCAGAATGGGCATCATCCAGCTGATCACCATTGCAATTTGTTAAGGATGAAATGGGGCGTGAATGTGATGACCGCTATTATGATGCCCATTGCACCAGCTATTTCCAAATATATCTAAATAGGGTGCCACCTGCAATGTGCCTTTATGCTTCAATAAATTTAAGATGATCAACTCACTCATATAACAGTCGTGATCCTATATAATTTTGATTCCCTAATCTAACATCGACGGCTGATCATGCGTCACCATCGATAATATCGACAGAGAAATGATATACAGCACATGTACGCATATAAATCACTAAAACTGTACGAAAAGGAACAAATAACGGGAGATTTCAATTTTTCAATAAATAAAATTGGTTGGGGCGAGAACTACAGCGGTATCAGCATTTAAAAGTACGTTTGTTTTAGGTGTTTTTGTTCGCCCCCCCCCCCCCCCAAAAAAAAGAACTTTCTCTTTGTTAGTTTCTCCTTCTCGTTTCGCTAGTAGAGTTGGTTTTCTTGAAATATTTGCAACACCATTATGAGCAACATTATTTTTGCTAGTTACTTTGCTGCTCTCAAGCCATACCATACCATACAAACGTAACCACCCATGTAAATGCAGACGAATCTCATTGGCTCGAGCCAATATGTTCCGTTTTCTGAAGAAAAAGATATATCGGCGTGTCAACCAAAGTTGATGCGAAAGAAGAGAAGGTCCACGTAGACGTGTTTTTAGATACTGAAATCGAAGTATTATTTTTGAGGAAATGTTGCATAATTGCATAACATATTTGTAATACATCATTTTTTGTATTATAATACCTTAGATTTATTTGCGGAACACATTCAATTATTCGCATGAAGTTTTTTTTTTTTTCATTCGCCCTGTTTGAGCTCATACACATCGACCTTGTTGTCTTTCGCGTCGTCTTTGGTTGACACGTGCGCCTGGCTTTCTTTGTTTTTTTTTCTATTTTTTTTATGACCAAGGATCTACTAGGGCCGATCTCAGAGAAAGTATCCTGTATCGTACCACGTGGTTCATTTTCGATTACATTGACGCTATGATAATTAATAAATGGGGTTTTACGTGCCAAAACCACTTTCTGATTATGAGGCACGCCGTAGTGGGGGACTCCGGAAATTTTGACCACCTGGGGTTCTTTAACGTGCACCTAAATCTAAGCACACGGGTGTTTTCGCATTTCGCCCCCATCGAAATGCGGCTGCCGTGGCCGGGATTCGATCCCGCGACCTCGTGCTCAGCAGCCTAACACCATAGCCACTGAGCAACCACGGCGGGTATGACGCTATGAATACGCCAGTACCATTATTTTACTTACTCTGCGACTAATTCTAGCTTTTCACATTTCGCCCTACGTTTTGATAGCTTTTGCCACTCTCTACGATGCTCTGGAAGCGCAAAATAGCCGTTTTATGACCTAGAGGCCTGATATATGGCCAGATCCCATGTTCAGAAACCCTGCATGAAATCGCTAATGAATACTTCTTATTTAGAAGCGGGACTCACCCGGCCACTAAAAGCCACTCGGACCATGGGCATATATGCATTGCTACGGTTGATGCTTTGTATTTGTATTTGTATTGCCGGGCATCTCGTCGTGCCTCATATGGTCTATGTATAGCGTGATTATCTGTACGTATATAATTTCTTGCTACTGCCTTGCAGAATTTGACCCATGCACGGACTTTTGAATCAGCGTAGGGAACCATGTCTTTCTTCCCTTGTCCCTGTCGTATGTTACGGAATAAGTGAGTAATGCTCACTACTGGCACTACACTTTTAAAATTTTCACACACTTATGGGTGTAATACGGGTGTACTTATATTTTCACCCTCGTAAACACCCTTGAAACACCCTTTTATAACGGTAAAGGGTGTTCAATAAAGAAAACACCCTTGGAGCACCCCAGTCTTTCTAATTTACACCCTAATTATAAGGGAGTAAGTGAACAAGCTTACAGTATATGATAAATGAACATTGGCAGTTAACGCGTTGATATTGGCTATACATGAAACGCGCGCTACCTGCGCTTGAATCTGGTAGTTGGAATGATTAGATGGGGCCATCTAGGCAGCAGCGCACTGACTCCGAACAACGGTCAAAAATGAAGTTTCCTACGAATGTTGATATCGAACGGATGACACTAACGCGCCGACTTTGCATAGCCAGAAATCTGCAAAAGGCTTCGCATGATCAATGGCAAAATATTTACAATGCTATCACTGAATACTTAAAGGTGTGCAACCAGTTAGACTGGGAATGGTTAGGAGTGATGGCTAACGGCAAATAGCTCACCCACTTACGGTTTGTAGATGACATTGGCATACTCAGCAACGCTGCAGACTATTTGCAACAAACGTTTGAGGACCTTCGTGCAGAAAGTGTAAAAGTCTGATTGAAAGTTAGTATGCAGAAGAGAAAAGTAATGTTCCACAGCCTGGCGAGAGAACGAAATGTCATCTCTAGAACCAGCGCAGAAATACGTTTATTCAGGTTAATTACTCGCAGGAACCTCTGATCAAGGAAATTAACAAAAATAAAAAATTTGTTGGAGAGCTTACGGCAGGAATTACTAAATCATGACCATGGAGCTTACTGCTAATCATTGCTTTCTACCGTTACTAACGTATGGGGCCAAAACTTGGAAGTTACCAAAGAAGCTTGGGAAGACTTTGAGGACCGCGAAACGAGCGATGGAATGAAAAATATTAGGCATGACGACAATAGACTGTAAGACAGCGATGTGGATTAGAGAGCGAACGGGGATAGCTGATATTCTGGTTGACATTAAGAGGAATACGTCGTGCTGGGCAGACATTGCAATGCGTAAGGGAGATAACTGCTGGTCTATTGCTCAGTGCTGGTGCTAAGGGAAGGGAAGCACAGTCGAGGACGGCAGAGAATAAGGTGGACGTGATGGAATTAGGAAACTTGAAGACACGTGGAACCAGTTAGCAGAAGACAGGGGTATGGGAGATCGCTGGAGAAGCTTTCGTTCTGCGATGGACATCAAAATAGGTTGTTGTTGATGATGATGATGCCACGACATCCATGCCAGCTTGGCGGCATGTCATTCATGTTATGTCATGAATGCGCGTAATACACGTTCTGATAGCTCGATTTGCATCGATTCCGGGCGGGGGGGGGGGGGGGGGGAGTAGCGGCATAGCCAAGGGAGGCACGCCGGGCACTTGTAACGCTCACTAACAGTAAATTTTTTTCTACTATGGCAATGGACCTGCTCCTTTGCTCCTTCCCCCTGCATGGCCAATTGGGAACCCCTCTCACTATGTGGGGAGGGGGTGTAAGATTGCTAGAGACCCCTCCCCTAACTTGTAAACGGAAACGGGGGAGGGGAGCTGCTGCCAGGCCTCAAACCTAAGGCAGCCCAATTACCGGCTGTATTTCCTTTTCGACGTGAATACTGCTCTAATGTCATTACACGGTAGGATTCATAGCGGTTCGAGGGCATGCGACAATAAAAAAACACATACAGCCATCAGCAAGTCCCAGCTTGAGCAGATCTTTGGGAGCTGGCCAAGACTCACATAAAATGAAAAGCTTCACACCCCTTTGACACGCATTGTCAACTCTGGGTCACCACCGACTGCACATTTCCGGTAAAAAAAATCACACAGGAACTCCTCTGGGATTTGTCTGAGTATGCGTAAGCATTGTGACTCTTCCTGATCTACACACTGTCCATGTCGTTATCAATGTTATGAAACTTGATCCGACGAGTATACGCGACAATGCTGCGGCGACACGAGCTGCTGTGGTCGGCGACGCCAAGTGAATGGCGCAAGCAAAGTACTGCAGGTGCCGGGGCCAGGTGCGCTAGTGACGTTCCGTTCATTTGGAGCCTTTATCGCTCTTTAGCCCTTTTCATCCGCGTCGAACCCATATCGACCGTTCTCCGGCGGCGGCTGCTTGTGGCACGGCCGCGCGAACCGTATATTGAAAGCGAACTGCAATGCGGACAGAGTGTGCCCACTGCTGAAAACTTCACGCGCTGCGTTCTCACCGTTTACTTCGCTTTGAAAGCAGACGCGCGTACACCTATCTTAAAAGTGACCTGCGAAAAGCGCATAGTGCGACATGAGCTGAGAGCTTCGTGAGCGCTATATTCTCGCCGCTTCGGTCGCGTTGAAGCGAGAGCTAGCACGAAGGTGAATTCCCTCGCTGCTGCGGGTTCTATTTTGAAAGATATTTATCTAACGCTTTTTATCTAACCGAACCCAATATGTTATCGCTAACAATTACGCTTCTTCTCCTTGTTCTGTTGAATGTGGCGTCCCTCAAGGTTCCATTTTAGGTCCCCTACTATTCCTATTCTATATAAATTATCTTCCACATAACATTAACTCTCGTATAAATTTGTTTGCAGACGACTGCGTTATCTGTCGCGAAATAAATAAGCCTAATAATACACTTGTCCTTCAATCTGGCCTAAATAAGGTATCTGGATGGTGCAATAAATGGTTAATTACCCTTAACATCAGTAAATGCAAGTACATGACATTTTCGCGAAGCACTAATGCCTCAATGTCTCCATAGTCCCGATATAATGGCATCGGACTGGAGCGTGTCTGCATACAAGTACCTAAGTGTCTACATATCTGATGACTTTTCATGGCATACTCACATTGACTACATCATAGGTAATGCAAATCGCACTCTCGGTTATTTCCTACGCAATTTTTTCCAAGCTCCACAGAGCCTAAAATGAATGCTTTACCAAACTTTCCTTCGTCTTAAACTCGAATACCCGTGTGCAGTTTGGAATACGGCTCACCGCACACTCATTCAATCCATAGAATCCCTTCAGAATCGATCAGTCCGTTTTATTATGTCGAACTATTCACGTGCCGCTGGTGCCTCACAGATGAAATCGTCACTCCAGTTGATTTCGGTATATCTGTATGATAGATGTTGCTGCGTACGGCCTGCGTGCCGAATTGTTGTGGGAGCAGAAGCCTCTGTCAGGCCACATGGCCTTTAGCTTCTGATTCCATTCAGTTGTAAAAATGAAAAATAAATAAACTCAAACTCAAACTTCCTAGCCTTCAAACTCGGCGCAACATCCCGCGGCTTTGTTTATTCCACAAAGTGTTCCATCACCGTTCCTTGAATCAGCAACTCATTTCGCAGCCAGGGCACTTATCCTCCCGTATCGATCACAGCAATAAGGTAGCTGTTCCTCTTTGTCGCACTGACATGTTCCTGCATTCTTTTATGCCGAAAACCGGTTCTGATTGGAACCGCCTTTCCTCTTCTATCGCCACCTTAGCCGATGCGTCATCATTCAAGACCGCGGTAACAGATCATCTTTTAAAATGACTCAAATTTTGCCGTTTTTTTATTTTATTTCTATTTTGCTGCTGGTGCGGTCTGTTGATCTTGTCCTTATAGCCTTCAACGTTTTTTTTTTGTTTTAACCATGTACTCACCCCCTGGAAGTGGGTGGTAACTCCGTTAGGTAGGATACCAGTAAACTATCGCAGGAGACGAAAGATCTTATCAAGAAACGCCAATGTATGAAAGCCTCTAACCCTACAGCTAGAATAGAACTGGCAGAACTTTCGAAGTTAATCAACAAGCGTAAGACAGCTGACATAAGGAAGTATAATATGGATAGAATTGAGCATGCTCTCAGGAACGGAGGAAGCCTAAAAACAGTGAAGAAACTAGGAACTGGCAAGAATCAGATGTATGCGTTAAGAGACAAAGCCGGCAATATCATTACTAATATGGATGAGATAGTTCGAGTGGCTGAGGAGTTCTATAGAGATTTATACAGTACCAGTGGCACCCACGACGATAATGGAAGAAAAAAATAGTCTAGAGGAATTCGAAATCCTAAAGGTAACGCCGGAAGAAGTAAAGAAAGCCTTGGGAGATATGCAAAGGGCGAAGGCAGCTGGGGAGGATCAGGTAACAGCAGATTTGTTGAAGGATGGTGGGCAGATTGTTCTAGAGAAACTGGCCACCCTGTATACGCAATGCCTCATGACCTCGAGCGTACCGGAATCTTGGAAGAACGCTAACATAATCCTAATCCATAAGAAAGGGGACGCCAAAGACTTGAAAAGTTATAGACCGATGAGCTTACTGTCAGTTGCCTACAAACTATTTACTAAGGTAATCGCAAATAGAATAAGGAACACCTTAGACTTCTGTCAAGCAAAGGACCAGGCAGGATTCCGTAAAGGCTACTCAACAATAGATCATATTCACACTATCAATCAGGTCATAGAGAAATGTGCGGAATATAACCAACCCCTACATATAGCTTTCATTGATTACGAGAAAGCGTTTGATTCTGTCGAAACCTCAGCAGTCATGGAGGCATTACGGAATCAAGGTGTAGAAGAGCAGTATGTAAAGATACTGAATGATATGTATAGCGGCTCCACAGCCACCGTAGTCCTCCATAAAGAAAGCAACAAAATCCCAATAAAGAAAGGCGTCAGACAGGGAGATACGATCTCTCCAATGCTACTCACAGCGTGTTTACAGGAGGTATTCAGAGACCTGGATTGGGAAGAATTGGGGATAAAAGTTGATGGAGAATACCTTAGCAATTTGCGATTCGCTGATGATATTGCCTTGCTTAGTAACTCAGGAGACCAATTGCAATGCATGCTCACTGACCTGGAGAGACAAAGCAGAAGGGTGGGTCTGAAAATTAATCTGCAGAAAACTAAAGTAATGTTTAACAGTCTCGGAAGAGAACAGCAGTTTACGATAGGTAGCGAGCCACTGGAAGTGGTAAGGGAATACATCTACTTAGGGCAGGTAGTGACAGCGGATCCGAATCATGAGACGGAAATAATCAGAAGAATAAGAATGGGCTGGGGTGCGTTTGGCAGGCATTCTCAGATCATGAACAGCAGGTTGCCATTATCCCTCAAGAGAAAAGTGTATAATAGCTGTATCTTACCAGTACTCACCGACGGGGCAGAAACCTGGAGGCTTACGAAAAGGGTTCTACTCAAATTGAGGACGACGCAACGAGCTATGGAAAGGAGAATGATAGGTGTAACGTTAAGGGATAAGAAAAGAGCAGATTGGGTGAGGGAACAAACGCGAGTTAATGACATCTTAGTTGAAATCAAGAAAAAGAAATGGGCATGGGCAGGACATGTAATGAGGAGGGAGGATAACCGATGGTCATTAAGGGCTACGGACTGGATCCCAAGGGAAGGGAAGCGTAGCAGGGGGCGGCAGAAGGTTAGGTGGGCGGATGAGATTAAGAAGTTTGCCGGGACGGCATGGCCACAATTAGTACATGACCGGGGTTGTTGGAGAAGTATGGGAGAGGCCTTTGCCCTGCAGTGGGCGTAACCAGGCTGATGATGATGATGACTCATCCCCTCTGTAATGCCCATCGGGGCATTACAGAGAGGGTGCGAATACTATCAAACTCGTGCGAACACTCTCAGAAGCGCGTCTACTACTTCGGTTGAGCTGAGCTCTTTCAGAGCGATTCCTTTTGGAAATTTTGTAGCTGGACACAACATGGTAAACAAGTACCTGTAACCCGACTTTATCTTTGGTAGAGGCCCTGCCGTGTCTATGACAACTCGTCTGAAAGGTTCCGATTTTAAGGGCACTACCTTCAGTGGAGCTTTCCATGTTTCTCCTGGTTTACCCGAGCGCAGGCAGGCGTTCCATGATCTTACAAAGTTTTCTACGCCTTTGAAATAGCCAGGGCACTATTATTTCATAAACAATATTTCCTTTTATTTGTTTGTGCATAGTGGCCAGACCACGCATTTCCATGAGAGAGCGTCAAAAGGTCCTCCTTGTACTTTGTAGGTACCCCTGACTGATATAGAATCCTACCCTTTCGATCTCTGTAATGCCGATATAACAATCCTCCTCTCTCTTGCATCGTCACGTTGCGCCTAGCAATGCCTTCTTTAGCGGTGTGATGTAGTTTAGCTAAGCTGCCATCCTTCTTTTGCTCGGCTGCCAGTGACTCTCTGTCTACACGTAAGAGCTGATCAAAGTTCTTTGAGGCCTGTGAGAGTAATGACCCTATCTCGGTTGCGGGTGCGTCAGCTGGCTCTTCCTGCAGGCGTGAACTTTGACACCCTAGTGATCCGCTCTCATTGAGCTGGTCAGCTGGCAGGCTTTGCTCAACCGTTTTTTTCGTCCCTCGAGCCTAGCTCAGATTCGGTTACTGATGTTAGCTCTTTTGCTACATCCACTGGAGCAGCTTTTCCATTTTCAGCCTAAAGCGACGCGATTTTCCGAGCTTGGCCTCGTGTCAACGCCTATACTACGCCCTCTCCCAGTTTAAGGACTTTGTCCCGCAGTAACTGCTCTGAACGATTCGAAAAAATGTAAGGGTTGTGCAGCGACAAAAATTTGGAAACTCAGCCTCGCTCACTAGCTCCCCGAACGGTCCACTGATTTTGACTTTGGCCATGGGCAGACACACGCTGTGTTCTTCTACAACCTGTTTAATCCGTACTACTTCTCCAGTGAAGTCATCTATCGTCACGTAAGACGGATGGACAATGTCCATAATGGCGGCACTGTCTCGCAGCACCCGGCATGGTTTGCCATTACCTTCCAGGTCGTGAAGATATGGTTTTAAATGTTCCATATTCTCGTCTTTTTCATCCCTGTAGGAGAAAACTACGCTAGGCTTCCCGCAGTTTACAGCGATATGTCCCAGTTCGTGGCCCTTATAGCAGCGGATCGGTCTAAAAGATTCGAATTTTCTTTTCTGTTCTTTTTGTACGGTTTCCTCGTTAGACTTCTCCTCGCTCTTTTCTGAGGGCTTTTTCCTCTACGTCTACAGGTTCCGGTCGTCTAGTCTGCGAACCCTTCTTGAACGGAAATGGTTTCCTGGGTCCATTTCGACCGTCCCAATTTCCGTCCTCGGCGTTCAGCTTTCTACGCGTTGCGTACTCTTCGGCTAATTCAGCCGCCCTTTCCACAGTGTTTACATTTCCTCTGTATTGCACCCACAGCTTCACAGATTGTGGGATGCTTCTGTAAAACTGTTCTAGACACGTGCATTCAATGATCCTGTCTCTGCTGTCGTACGCTTCCGCGCTTTTCAGCCACTCGACTAGGTTGGCCTTTAAGCCGTATGCAAACTCCGGATACCCCTCGCTATCTTTCTTGCCTGTGCTTCTAAACCTTTGCCGAAAAGCTTCGGCTGAAATGAGGTATTTCTTGAGAAGACTAGCCTTAACTTTCGCATAATCATAGGCATCCTTCGCACTGAGTCTGGTTATTACTTCCGCCACCTCACACGGCAACATAGACAGCAACTGCTGTGGCCATGTACTCGGAGCGAAGTTCATCTTCTCGCAAGTCCTTTCAAAATTTCTTAGGAACAAGCCTATGCCGTTCCCGACATCACATGGCTTTAAGAGCCTGCCCATGCGGTATGATTCTGCATCACTTGATCGTCCCAGAGCCCCTCCACTTCCTTGAGACTACTCCAAATGTTTGCTTTCAAGTTCAAGTTACAGTTTTCTTAACTCGCGATCTTTCTCGTGTTCCTCTCTTTCTCACTCGTTCTTCTCTGTCCCGTTCTGCTCTCTCTCTCTCTGTCCCGTTCCTTTCTTTTTTTAAGAAGTTACAACCCCATTTCAATGTCTTCCTCACTGGCCTGTTCGAAAATTAGCTGCAATAATTCCGATTTTAGCATTTGTTTGCGTACCGATGGGCCCAGTTCCTCAGCAACAATAAAAAATTCGTCTCTCAGCAGTGTCCTTAACTCCATGGTTGCTGCTTTACTGTCTTGGTCCTGCTCGCTAAATCTACCTAGGAAAACAACCCAGCTAACAATCAACAATCTAGCTTCCCTACTGTTCTAAACAGAACAACCACAAAATGAAGCCTAGGGAGTCAAAGCAAGAACCAAACACTCACCGTCTCAGTCCGTCTCACCACTGTCAGCCAGTTGTAGCGAAGTGACGCAGCCGTGAGATATCAAACGCATCAACTCACCAGGGAGATGGAAGATGAATGGGGATGAGCTCTGGCAGGGGCAAGTCCAAATCCACAGGTACGACGACGAGAAGTAGCATTTCCATAACTAAGTTTATTCACTTGAGATTTACTTTAAGCTAACAATGTATAAAAATATTTACAAACAGAACGATGTCATACCCGTACCGTTGTCAGATGGGAGGAGGACTTGGCACCTTTGAAGGCACCGCGTCCATGAGCATACATATCTCATCAACCCATCATCATCCGATACGTTGACCCCGGTACTCCCCCACAACCCGGGTTGACTGGGTGGGGGGACTTGGTCGTCGTCGGCCTGCCTGACCGGCCTGGTCTCCCCTGGTGAAGATACGCCGTCTGCTGCGGTCTACTTGCTCACTCTAAAACTACCCCAAACTATTCCTTAAATAAGTTTCCCCAGCATCCAAGGGACCCGCGGACCGGCGGGAGGCGCAGGCTTCTCCACCAATCGGTTACTTCGTTACTCCGACCAATCAGGCAAGCCGACATCATCCAATGAGCGGCAGAGTTCAAGGGGTCAAGAAATGGTCGCGTCAACACTCCGTACACAAAAGCACTCTGACCATCACTAATCGGCTTTTGACAGCCGAGCGTGGGACGAGGACGCATCAGGTGCACGTGTGACGTCAGGCGCGGCGGCCGGGCGGCAGTACATGCCCGGCGCCGAAGCGTTATTTGGGGTACAAAGGTTTCCCCCCACGTCGAGGAGCCCACAAAATTCCCGGAAAGCAAGCAAAGAGGCCCGCACCATACTCTTTTCGCGACACCTCCCCCCTACGAAAAAGAGTGTCCCACTCGTTACAAATCATTACTACAAAACCAAATTAACAAATTAAACACGTACAAATTAAACACGTACATTTAGGGATTCATATAAAAAACTGAAGTATCCGTCGGGAAGATTTAACATCACATAAAACAAAAACAAGTTTTAACAAAATGGAAACAAAATGCACAAGACAAGAAACATCAAGTTCATTCGCGCGCGCTACACAATAAAATTAACAATGAAGATTATTCACTTGCGCTGTGATACACATCAGTGTCCGTGTCGTTAGCAGTGATAGTTCTCGGGTCGCCTTCGTTGTGGAATATCTTCCAGTCGGAGTAAAGTTCAGTCCCGGCGTCCGAGTCTTCTACTACGCGCACTCTTTCACAAGTCTCTGTCTCGCACACACGATCACTACGCGAACTGCACTCGCACACAGCACCATTCAAATCGCACTCGCGCACCGCATCACTTGGATCACACACTTCCTCTCGATGTCCGTCAACAGGCTCGTCGTCTGCGTCGTCATTATCCGAGCACTGTCTGACGTGGCACGGTTTTAAGCGCGCAACATTAACAACGTCGCGTTTTTTGCCAGTTCTATCCACTACCTCCCAGTTGTTCTCACCGATTCGCTTAACAAGAGGGAAGGCCCGTGGTATCGGTGAAGGAGTTTTGTTGTCTTTTCCCGAGCTCTGAAGGGAGTCCACAAATACACCAAGTCCCCCGCATGGTAGATTGCACTACGTCGTTTAGCGTTGTAACTACGTTTGTTCTTTACTTGCTGACGCCTCTCCCGTTCGGTCCCTAGCTCGCGAGCACGCTGCAGCCGGAGGGCCAGTGTGCAGTCCTGGCGTCCAGTGGGCAGTCGAAACCGCGTTCCGCGCCCAGCGCTACATCTATAGGAAGTGTAGGCTCATGTCCGTGAAGAAGAAAAAACGGGGTGAACCCGGTGGTCTCGTGGGTAGAAGAATTGTATGCAAACAGCACGTACGGAAGAAATTCGTCCCAGTCGCGATGGTGCGACGAAGCGTACATACTGAGCATATCGGCCAACGTGCGGTTGAACCGCTCGCACAAGCCGTTCGCTTGAGGATGGTACGCTATAGTAGTGGCATGCTCGCTACCTATAAGTCGGAAAATTTCTTCAGTCAGGTTGGCGACAAAATGCTGCCCTCGATCTGTTATCACTTTTTCTGGTGCCACATGGCGTAAGACAATTTGCTCGACGAAGGCTTTAGCAGCTTCTGCAGCGGTGGCCGCTGTACACGCGACAGCTTCGACCCATTTCGTGTGGTAGTCAGTAACCACGAGGATGTAGCGGTTTCCTGCTTTGCTTTTAGTGAAAGGGCCAAGAAAATTCATGCCCACTTGTTGGAAAGGGCGACCTGCAGGTGGGATTGGCTGGAGAAAACCGGTCGGCTTTCCGGGTGGTAGCTTTCGCGTCTGACAGTCAGGGCAGGAGAGGACATACTTGCTGACGTGGCAAAACATCTTTCGCCAGAAATAGCAGCTGCGAATTTTCTCCCATGTGCGCTTGAAACCGAGGTGGCCCGCCGTGATGTCGTCATCGCAGTGCCTCAGAACCTCCGATCTCAAACACTTGGGGACAACGAGTGCTGCGCTATCTTCTTGAAAACCTTTCGCTCTTCTCTACAATACACCGTCGACCAGCCGAAAGCTCCGTGCCGTTCTTTTCGTTTTTCTGACAACGGGCGCACTCAGCTGCTCTAGGTGCTGTATTATTTCTTGCATCCAGGAATCCTCTCTCTGCCTTTCCCCGATGTCCACATGATCCAGCACGAGCAACGGTAATGGGTTTTCCTCGCTTGCTGGTGCGGGATCATGAGGAATGCGGGAAAGCGTGTCCGCATTTTCATTCTTCAGACCAGGGCGATGTCGCAACGCTATGTCGAATTCCTGAAGCAACAGAGACCATCTCATAAGGCGACCATTCGGATTTCTCACTTTCATTAGCCAGGCCATGCTAGCTTGGTCGGTCACGACTGTGAACTTAGACCCAAAAATGTACGGACGAAACTGTCCGCACGCGTACACGACAGCGAGACATTCTTTCTCAGTGGTGCTGTAGTTCATCTCAGCCTTATTAAGGTGTCGGCTAGCATAGGCAATGACTCTCTCTTGGGATCCGATTTTCTGAACTACTACGGCACCAATTCCGTAATCACAGGCATCAGTGTGCACCTCTGTCGGCTTCCCAGGCTCAAACTGACGCAAAACGGGCGCCGTGATTAGCTTCTCTTTGAGGGATTGCATAGCCGCTTTGCAAGCCGCATCCCAGACGAAAGGGACATCCTTTCTAGTGAGGTTAGTGAGTGGCCGAGAAATACGAGAAAAATCCTTGATAAATCGCCGATAGTAGTTGCAGATTCCGAGAAAGCTCTGCACACCTTTCTTGTTTTTTGGTGGGGAAAACTTTTCAATCGCGGCCACCTTCTCTGGGTCCGGTCGGATGTTCTCGCCAGTGAGAATGTGACCAAGGTACTTAATCTCCTGTCGAGCAAAGCTGCACTCTTCCGGCTTCAGCCGCAAGTTCGCCGCGTCTAAGGCCAAGAATACGCTTTTCAAATCTTGCAAATGAGCGGTCATGTCCTTAGAGAACATTACAATGTCGTCCAAGTAAGCCAAGCATACCTTCCAAAGCAGACCGAGTACTTTGTTAATCATTCTCTGAAACGTGGCCGGGGCGTTACACGGACCAAAGGGAACAACATTGAACTCGGGCCCACAGGCAAACGCGGTCTTCGGCTTATCTTCCTCCTTGATTTTCACTTGCCAATAGCCCGATGTAAGATCAAGTGTTGTGAAGTATTTTGAGCCCTGTAGCACGTCTAGAATGTCATCGATTCGCGGCAGTGGATGTACATCTTTCTTCGTAACTTCATTCACCCTTCGAAAGTCGACACAAAAACGCCATGACCCGTTCGGCTTTTTTACGAGGACGACAGGTGATGACCAGGGACTGCGAGATTCCCTTATTATCCCATCGCGCAGCATTTCCTCTACTTGCTTCTCAATCAGGTTCCTTTCAAAAGGAGAGTGACGGTAGGGATGCTGATGAATTGGTCGAGAATCGCCTGTGTCGATAACGTGTTCTGCCATAGACGTCTTGTTCCAACTGCCTCCATGTTTGATTCTGCCGTCTGCCAAGTGGCAAACTTCGTCCCACTGCTGTTTCACGAGCGTTCTCGAATGCTCCTCGATCTGTCTGTTTAGCAACGCTATCTTTTTCCTGAGCTTTCGGTTCAGTCTTTGCGTTTTCCATCTTTGCAGAATGGATTGTTTGGCCTCGATCAGATGCGCGAGCCTACTGTCTATGCTCTCTTTGTTTTCTTCGGTCTTAATTTCTTTAGTGGCCTCCCTGAGGTCCTCTTCGAGCTGGTTGATCCAGGTCTGGAAGGACTGTCTGCCCGCTTCTATCGGTTCCGATTCTACTCTCTTCGCTCTAACTTGCCTAAAAAGGTCCCAGTATGTGCACCGAAAGGTTCTAGTCTCTTGTTTCGGCATACCTATACCTATGTGTATGATATAGTGGTCGCTGCCTAGATCGGTGCCCGAGTTTTCCCAACTGGCTTGTTTCGAGTTGTTGACAAAAGTTAGGTCGGGCGTGGAGTCCCTGCACGTGGACGTGCCACAGCGGGTGGGGAAAGACGGATCGGTGATCAGGCACAGTCCCAGGTCCGTGGCAAGGTTCCATAACCCCTCACCTTTCTTTGTATTCCAAGCGTATCCCCATGCTTGGTAAGCGTATCCCCACGCTCTCCTGTATGTTTCACTACATTATTTCTATTTTTTCTTTAGTGTGCTGAATACAAGGGTGGTCAAATAGTGCTTTGACGTTTCCATAAGTGAATTCTGCTTTTGTTTTTATTCATAATGTGCCCTTTGTGTTTTATTTTGCTTGAGAGAGTGCAACTATCACTACGCTGTTGCTCACCTAAGTACAACTTGTCTTGGTTGTTGAGAGCGAACTGTTCCTCTTCAAGCGTTGCTTTTAACCTCATTCTATTTATGCTTTAGTATGTTTATGCTTAGCTGTTATGTGGATGACACTTTTGTATTGGTTCTTGCGTTAAGTTCTCATTCTGCCTTTAAAGGGACTCTGAAACGCTTTTGACGATTTTCTACAAACGTACTGAGTCGTTAGAGTAGGTCCTTCTGATAATTAATTGAAACATCTAAGTGCTCTGGGTAAAGCGTGTAATTTATTATAAGGCTTTAAAAATGCACATCGCTGCCGATCGCAGCGCACTGCTCGGCGGAATTTTAAGCCGCCCCTACCCAAATGACCGAAATCGCCCTTATGACGTCAGTGGGGCGAGCTATCCGATTGGCTGACCAGGGCGCGTGATCGATAATTTTTCCAACTTTATGGTAAACAAATGATCTTCGCAATAGTTGGAATGTTAGTTAATCTGTTTTTATAAAGAGAAAGTAGCAGAAAGATAATGCACAAGAACAATTTTTCAGTACACTTAAGCACTTCCGGCACACAGCAAGTGTCGTCTGCTTGTGTTACAACATACTCCATTTTGACGAGAGCTCCGCGGTCAGAGTTGGTCTCAGTCTTTTCGCGAGCACTATGATTCGACTTTGTTGCCTTGAGGACTGCAAACGTAGCGACTGGCAATATGTCAAGCTGCGACATCGTGTCCCTCTGCAGGGCAGCGTGCGAGCGAACTGGCTGCTGCGCATCGGACTGCCGCTATCCGATCGGCGCCAGTATTTGCGCGTTTGTGGCCGTCACTTTACACCGGAAGATTACTAACGCACTAGCGTTTCGCGAGTCCCGTATTAGGGCAAACGTAAGCGCAAGGGGACAGGGTCTGGCCGCTTGACTGTGCCGTAACGGGATGAGCCGAGATGAGCAGAAGGGCAAATGTGAATTGTTCAGTACGAAAAAGATAAAATTAATGTCACTCCTACTGATATGAAAGCCTTGCTACTTCAGGTCTCATGTTTAGGCGATCAGAAGATGAATGAAAAGAAAGAAAGAAAGAAAGAAAGAAAGAAAGAAAGAAAGAAAGAAAGAAAGAAAGAAAGAAAGAAAGAAAGAAAGAAAGAAAGAAAGAAAGACAGACAGACAGACAGACAGACAGACAGACAGACAGACAGACAGACAGACAGACAGACAGACAGACAGACAGACGGACAGAGTCCTAAGAAGCTCCGCCCTAAGGCAGAGCTGCGGGCTGCTCCCACGTGGGGACTGAAAAAAGATTTAAAAAATAAAGTGTCCGACGTTTACGATACTCCCTAATGCCAAATTTGAGGGCAGCTCTCCACGTCTTTGCACTTCGTGATATATTGAGGCAACGAACTTGAAGGCAAAATCGCCGCACCGTGTGGCAGTGGGCCAGTGCCGTCAGCGCTTTCGCAGAGGGAAGGGCAGTATGGCAACGCCGGCATTCTGAGCCACGCCGGAATCAGTTGTGGTAGAAGAGGACGAACGCGCGAGCAGTGGCACGAGCGCGTTCGCGCGGTTACGCTGAGGGACGGCGACACTCAACCCAGGAATGGGCGCTTAAGTGCTGCGCACTAAATGATTGCTGGGAAAAACAACCCAATTAAGCCCAGATGACCGACAAAACGGTTGCAGTTTTGTTGTATACTCATTACGTGTAGGATAAAGTCATATAGGGTGGTTCACCTAACTTGAGCCGAACTTTTAAAATATGCAAATGCTACGTAGCTGGACCGTACAAAGGTAATGTAGTTTCCTCTTGCTTGGAGATACTCCGATTATTTGTTGCATTGCGCCTAATTAGATAATTAGTGCTAATGAATGATACAACAATTCAGATATTATAATAAGATGAAAAGTGCCAATGAGAATGTTGTAGAGCAATATGTAAAACTCCCTATGCAGCTTTATGCTGCTCAATACGCGCTACATTAAGGTGTTTTTTCGAGCGTGAAATAATTCAGCGAATATACGCAAAGTACCTCGAGCGACCAGTCAGGCGTCAATTTTGCGTATACTCGAGGGCTTCTTTCAGGCTCAGAAAAACACTTTTATGTAGCATGTATTGAAGACAAAGCTGTATCGCGAGTTTTTCATGTTTCTCTACAATTTTTCTCACTGACACTTTTCGTCTAAGTATAATAATTAAAAAGTTGACTAATTAATTACGACTAGTTATCTAATTAGGCGGAATGAAAATAATCTCAGTATCTCCAAGCGACGGCAAACAACGTTACCTTGGTTCAGTCCCGGCACGCGGCATTTGCATATTTTTAATCTTTGGCTCAAGTTGCGTGAAAGACCCTGTGCTTTATGGAGTGCTGGAGTCATATAAACCGAACCAAAGTTGAATTTCAAGTGGCTTTTATTTCGTATTTTCAGTACCTAGACGCTAACGATCTATACAGATTATTCAGTACAGTCGTGTTATAAATGAGGAAGACAGCTGCACGAATTGAGGGCCAAATTTCTTTCGCAAAATGCTCCTTAAGTTGGCCGCTCACCCCGGATATTATGTCCCGGATCAGGATTTGCTGGAGTTAACTCTTTACGAACAATTCTAACCTAAGAGGCTTTTGCGAATACGAGCGCAGGAAATTTAAGGATGGTTCGTCCTTGGAAACAGACACCACGAATTTCCATAAGTAGAGATTCTATCAACACTCAAATGCGCAGGTACGTAGCGAAACGACACACGAACAAGGAATGAAAATGACGCGCATCACATGTTTTTTGATCGGTAATAGCGACGTTGCGCATCATTATATCTCTTATCAAGAAGCACATAGTTATGCATACCCACCTCCTGAAATACAGTGGGCACCTGCTCAGTAGATCGGGGGCTGCTATTACAAAGCTTTTAGTTCATAACCAGCCTTTGGCATTCCCCGCCTTCTCAAATATTGTGTAGCCTAACGACAGGTGGCACTTGCTCTTACTAACAATTCTAGCGCCAGGACTCTTTTTTCGAAATAGGCCCACATCTCGCACACTGGTGAAGCGCTGTAAAAGTTATCGTTGGCGCGGTGCGAAAAAACAGGAAGGCAATTGGGTTGAACGGTTTTATTTCAGCTCACTCGCTATGCCGCCGTTGTCGCCTCGTTCGATAGCATGGCGAGCTTCCTCCGAACCGCATCCCTCGTCCATGCTACCCGAGGGGTGCACGTCCGGGCTCCCGATCCCCTTCGGCTAGGCTTGGGCTCCTCCGTTCTCTTCAGTGCCCCGAGAGGTGGAATGGGACTCCTGTGTGGACACGTCTGGCGGCTCGGTGGGTGCGGTGCCGCTTTCGATGACCATTCCTGGATGGGAACCAGGGGTCCGTGAACGGGAACTCGCCTCAGTTGCCAACGCGTCCTCGTCGGATCCTGATGCGGACATTCCGAAGCAGCCTGGAATCGTGAGGGCTCCCTGACGCACACGGGACAACCGGTTCAACCGGCGTTCATTTCCTCTCATCAAAGCGCGGTTACTAGCCATCAGGTCACGCAACTCTTGCTGTAACACGTTTAGTGTTTGGCTGACCTGGCAGGCCAGCTCAGCTTCCCGGTTCCGTGTCCGCGTGATCCTCCGGTCGTCTGGGGGCTCTCCAGAAGCGAGTTCCTGCCTACCGGAGGACAGCTCCAGCTTCAGGGCATTCCACTGCATCCTTAGTTGGCAGAGCAGAGTCGAGGCACGCGTCAGCGCTGGTATGGGCTCCTGCGCCCTCAGGCTGATGGAATTCGGGATCCTCCCTTCATCCATTGCGTCGCTCTTCGCTGAACTCCTAAATCGGCCCTACGAAAAGAGGCATGCGGGTAACCTACGAAGCTGAAGAACACCGCCGGTTTTACTGCTTGCTGCACGAGATGTCCCACCGCTCCTCGTTTTCGTCCGCTGCTCCCGGTTTCAGTCCGAAGGGGTGCTACCGCCAAGAAATATACACTAGACACGGACGCACTGATTACAGCGGTGTCTGAAACGACCATAGATTCATTATCAAAGGAACAAAAATTTACGAGAAGCGCTATAACAAGTTTTAAGAGTCGCAGAGAGAGCGAGAGAGACCTAATTGCAGAAAGCCCGAGACGTCACTTTGATCTAAGGCTCGCTCGGCACTGCAAGAAACGACCGGGAGGAAAATGAATGAGGATGAAAGGAGAACGACGTGGGGAAAATAAGTCCACTACGTTGTGACATCGCTAAACATGTGCGTCTAGCTTAGTTGGGAACGCTATGCGCCTGCAAAGATGGTTGTCTGGTTGGCGCCAGGCCAATGACTCATGGAACCAGCTCATAGAAGAGAGCAGTATTTCTATCGCTCTCACGGCATTCTGTGCAACGAGTAAGCAGACATGAAATAAATGTAGAGTTTCGTTTCGCAGCCAAAGTGCCCCCATATGCCCAATTATGAGGTGCGTGGGAAATGCCATATTGGACAGGCTAGTTTATCATGAACTGCTCGCTTGGCAATCGGGATATACTTTCAATATAATCGAGTAGCGGTCATCACTGTGTGGGAGATCACCCTTCAAGTTAAAAACAATATAATGATTTTACTATCCTCGTCGCGAACGCGAACATCATCATCGTCATTTCAGGCCTATTTATTTCAAGAAACCCCTAAAGGCCCTCACAACGAGGGTATTACATAGGGGGGTGACAAAAATTCAACAAACATCTAGAGAAGCGTATTCAAGGAATAGGCAAAGAATAAAAAAAACAGAACAACAACACTCAATGAGACATAATGAAAAAAAAAACGCAACGTAGTAAACAGAACACAAAAAAATGTATATATATTAAAAATCAAACACATTGCGGTAATGGAACAAAACTAGAAGAAAAGCTACTCATCACATTCATTTTTTAGAAGTTCATGAAATTTGGACGAATTCATTTCAGTTGCGATTGAAGAAGGCAGCTGGTTCCACTCAATAATTGTTTTGGGTATGAATGATTTCGCAAAAGATGAAGTGCGGCAAATGATGCGTTTGATCTTGAAAGGATGGTCACGGCGTGGAAAGACCGCCGATGGTAATTGAAAGAAATCGTCATGAAGCAACGGATGATGGTAAATTTTGTGAAAAAGTGTTAAGCGAGCAAGTTTGCGACGATGGGAAAGGTTATCAAGACCGGCACGAGCCTTTAACAATGTGACGCTAGTGAAACGTGAGTAATCTGAAAAAATGAAACGAGCAGCACGGTTCTGCAGGGATTCGATGTTATCTATGAGGTAGGTTTGATCCGGGTCCCATATGGCTGAAGCGTACTCGATTTTCGGACGGATTAGGGTGGTATAAGCAAGTTTACGCACAGGCGCTGGAGCGTGTCGAAGGTTACGTTTTAAGAGGCCAAGAGAACGGTTAGCAGCTGCTAAAATCAGATCGATGTGATAGTTCCAGGTTAAGTCGGACTGAAGGTGAACCCCTAAATATTTGTAAGTAGAAGCTGTCTCAACTGTTACGTGATTAATAGTGTATGCAGTTGGGATGCGGGAAGAGTTTCTTGTAAAGGAGACCAGCTCTGTCTTAGAGTGGTTTAGCATCATTAGCCACGATTAACACCAAGTGTTAATTGAATCGAGGTCAGTTTGTAAAAATTGGTGGTCAGTTTCACATTTAATGGCTCGGTACACAACACAGTCGTCCGCGAACAGTCTGATTTGGGAAGATACACAATTGGGTAGGTCATTAATAAATATTAGAAAGAGCAGGGGACCAAGCACGCTCCCCTGGGGTACACCGGATGTGACTTGAGCCATCGAAGAGTTAGAACCATTAACAGCTGTGAACTGAACGCGAGATGAGAGGAAGTCTTTAATCCATGCTAAAACCTGAGGGTGAACATTGAGATGCGATAACTTGAGTAGTAGTCTATGGTGGGGGACCCGATCAAATGCCTTAGAAAAATCGAGAAACAAAGCGTCGACTTGAAACCCGGCGTCTACTAAAGTAAATAAGTCGTTAGTAAATCCAGCAAGCTGAGTGTCGCAAGAAAATCCCTTGCGAAAACCGTGCTGATATTTATATATGATGTTGTGATCTTCAAGATAATTAATGATATGGGTGTGTATGACATGTTCAAGGAGCTTTGAGAAGGTGCAAGTCAGTGAAATGGGTCTAAAGTTTAGGGGATCAGAGCGGCTGCCAGATTTGAAAATTGGGATTACTTTAGCTACTCGCCAGTCATGAGGGATGCAGCCAGATGATAAAGACTGAGAAAAAAGTGCAGAAAGGACTTGAAAAATACTCTGAGATATATTTCGAAGAATTTTGTAGTTAAAGCCAAGCGGGTCGGTGCTTGTAGTATCTTTAAGGTTATTTAATAAAGAAAGAATACCACCATCACTTATAACTATAGAGGGCATGGAATAATCGTGAAGTGAACTGAGCGCTAAAGAAGGGGTAATGACTTCATGAGTGAAAACAGACGAAAAAGCGTTGTTAAAGAGTTGAGCAGAATGGGCATCATCCAGCTGATCACCATTGCAATTTGTTAAGGATGAAATGGGGCGTGAATGTGATGACCGCTATTATGATGCCCATTGCACCAGCTATTTCCAAATATATCTAAATAGGGTGCCACCTGCAATGTGCCTTTATGCTTCAATAAATTTAAGATGATCAACTCACTCATATAACAGTCGTGATCCTATATAATTTTGATTCCCTAATCTAACATCGACGGCTGATCATGCGTCACCATCGATAATATCGACAGAGAAATGATATACAGCACATGTACGCATATAAATCACTAAAACTGTACGAAAAGGAACAAATAACGGGAGATTTCAATTTTTCAATAAATAAAATTGGTTGGGGCGAGAACTACAGCGGTATCAGCATTTAAAAGTACGTTTGTTTTAGGTGTTTTTGTTCGCCCCCCCCCCCCCCAAAAAAAAGAACTTTCTCTTTGTTAGTTTCTCCTTCTCGTTTCGCTAGTAGAGTTGGTTTTCTTGAAATATTTGCAACACCATTATGAGCAACATTATTTTTGCTAGTTACTTTGCTGCTCTCAAGCCATACCATACCATACAAACGTAACCACCCATGTAAATGCAGACGAATCTCATTGGCTCGAGCCAATATGTTCCGTTTTCTGAAGAAAAAGATATATCGGCGTGTCAACCAAAGTTGATGCGAAAGAAGAGAAGGTCCACGTAGACGTGTTTTTAGATACTGAAATCGAAGTATTATTTTTGAGGAAATGTTGCATAATTGCATAACATATTTGTAATACATCATTTTTTGTATTATAATACCTTAGATTTATTTGCGGAACACATTCAATTATTCGCATGAAGTTTTTTTTTTTTTCATTCGCCCTGTTTGAGCTCATACACATCGACCTTGTTGTCTTTCGCGTCGTCTTTGGTTGACACGTGCGCCTGGCTTTCTTTGTTTTTTTTTCTATTTTTTTTATGACCAAGGATCTACTAGGGCCGATCTCAGAGAAAGTATCCTGTATCGTACCACGTGGTTCATTTTCGATTACATTGACGCTATGATAATTAATAAATGGGGTTTTACGTGCCAAAACCACTTTCTGATTATGAGGCACGCCGTAGTGGGGGACTCCGGAAATTTTGACCACCTGGGGTTCTTTAACGTGCACCTAAATCTAAGCACACGGGTGTTTTCGCATTTCGCCCCCATCGAAATGCGGCTGCCGTGGCCGGGATTCGATCCCGCGACCTCGTGCTCAGCAGCCTAACACCATAGCCACTGAGCAACCACGGCGGGTATGACGCTATGAATACGCCAGTACCATTATTTTACTTACTCTGCGACTAATTCTAGCTTTTCACATTTCGCCCTACGTTTTGATAGCTTTTGCCACTCTCTACGATGCTCTGGAAGCGCAAAATAGCCGTTTTATGACCTAGAGGCCTGATATATGGCCAGATCCCATGTTCAGAAACCCTGCATGAAATCGCTAATGAATACTTCTTATTTAGAAGCGGGACTCACCCGGCCACTAAAAGCCACTCGGACCATGGGCATATATGCATTGCTACGGTTGATGCTTTGTATTTGTATTTGTATTGCCGGGCATCTCGTCGTGCCTCATATGGTCTATGTATAGCGTGATTATCTGTACGTATATAATTTCTTGCTACTGCCTTGCAGAATTTGACCCATGCACGGACTTTTGAATCAGCGTAGGGAACCATGTCTTTCTTCCCTTGTCCCTGTCGTATGTTACGGAATAAGTGAGTAATGCTCACTACTGGCACTACACTTTTAAAATTTTCACACACTTATGGGTGTAATACGGGTGTACTTATATTTTCACCCTCGTAAACACCCTTGAAACACCCTTTTATAACGGTAAAGGGTGTTCAATAAAGAAAACACCCTTGGAGCACCCCAGTCTTTCTAATTTACACCCTAATTATAAGGGAGTAAGTGAACAAGCTTACAGTATATGATAAATGAACATTGGCAGTTAACGCGTTGATATTGGCTATACATGAAACGCGCGCTACCTGCGCTTGAATCTGGTAGTTGGAATGATTAGATGGGGCCATCTAGGCAGCAGCGCACTGACTCCGAACAACGGTCAAAAATGAAGTTTCCTACGAATGTTGATATCGAACGGATGACACTAACGCGCCGACTTTGCATAGCCAGAAATCTGCAAAAGGCTTCGCATGATCAATGGCAAAATATTTACAATGCTATCACTGAATACTTAAAGGTGTGCAACCAGTTAGACTGGGAATGGTTAGGAGTGATGGCTAACGGCAAATAGCTCACCCACTTACGGTTTGTAGATGACATTGGCATACTCAGCAACGCTGCAGACTATTTGCAACAAACGTTTGAGGACCTTCGTGCAGAAAGTGTAAAAGTCTGATTGAAAGTTAGTATGCAGAAGAGAAAAGTAATGTTCCACAGCCTGGCGAGAGAACGAAATGTCATCTCTAGAACCAGCGCAGAAATACGTTTATTCAGGTTAATTACTCGCAGGAACCTCTGATCAAGGAAATTAACAAAAATAAAAAATTTGTTGGAGAGCTTACGGCAGGAATTACTAAATCATGACCATGGAGCTTACTGCTAATCATTGCTTTCTACCGTTACTAACGTATGGGGCCAAAACTTGGAAGTTACCAAAGAAGCTTGGGAAGACTTTGAGGACCGCGAAACGAGCGATGGAATGAAAAATATTAGGCATGACGACAATAGACTGTAAGACAGCGATGTGGATTAGAGAGCGAACGGGGATAGCTGATATTCTGGTTGACATTAAGAGGAATACGTCGTGCTGGGCAGACATTGCAATGCGTAAGGGAGATAACTGCTGGTCTATTGCTCAGTGCTGGTGCTAAGGGAAGGGAAGCACAGTCGAGGACGGCAGAGAATAAGGTGGACGTGATGGAATTAGGAAACTTGAAGACACGTGGAACCAGTTAGCAGAAGACAGGGGTATGGGAGATCGCTGGAGAAGCTTTCGTTCTGCGATGGACATCAAAATAGGTTGTTGTTGATGATGATGATGCCACGACATCCATGCCAGCTTGGCGGCATGTCATTCATGTTATGTCATGAATGCGCGTAATACACGTTCTGATAGCTCGATTTGCATCGATTCCGGGCGGGGGGGGGGGGGGGGGGAGTAGCGGCATAGCCAAGGGAGGCACGCCGGGCACTTGTAACGCTCACTAACAGTAAATTTTTTTCTACTATGGCAATGGACCTGCTCCTTTGCTCCTTCCCCCTGCATGGCCAATTGGGAACCCCTCTCACTATGTGGGGAGGGGGTGTAAGATTGCTAGAGACCCCTCCCCTAACTTGTAAACGGAAACGGGGGAGGGGAGCTGCTGCCAGGCCTCAAACCTAAGGCAGCCCAATTACCGGCTGTATTTCCTTTTCGACGTGAATACTGCTCTAATGTCATTACACGGTAGGATTCATAGCGGTTCGAGGGCATGCGACAATAAAAAAACACATACAGCCATCAGCAAGTCCCAGCTTGAGCAGATCTTTGGGAGCTGGCCAAGACTCACATAAAATGAAAAGCTTCACACCCCTTTGACACGCATTGTCAACTCTGGGTCACCACCGACTGCACATTTCCGGTAAAAAAAATCACACAGGAACTCCTCTGGGATTTGTCTGAGTATGCGTAAGCATTGTGACTCTTCCTGATCTACACACTGTCCATGTCGTTATCAATGTTATGAAACTTGATCCGACGAGTATACGCGACAATGCTGCGGCGACACGAGCTGCTGTGGTCGGCGACGCCAAGTGAATGGCGCAAGCAAAGTACTGCAGGTGCCGGGGCCAGGTGCGCTAGTGACGTTCCGTTCATTTGGAGCCTTTATCGCTCTTTAGCCCTTTTCATCCGCGTCGAACCCATATCGACCGTTCTCCGGCGGCGGCTGCTTGTGGCACGGCCGCGCGAACCGTATATTGAAAGCGAACTGCAATGCGGACAGAGTGTGCCCACTGCTGAAAACTTCACGCGCTGCGTTCTCACCGTTTACTTCGCTTTGAAAGCAGACGCGCGTACACCTATCTTAAAAGTGACCTGCGAAAAGCGCATAGTGCGACATGAGCTGAGAGCTTCGTGAGCGCTATATTCTCGCCGCTTCGGTCGCGTTGAAGCGAGAGCTAGCACGAAGGTGAATTCCCTCGCTGCTGCGGGTTCTATTTTGAAAGATATTTATCTAACGCTTTTTATCTAACCGAACCCAATATGTTATCGCTAACAATTACGCTTCTTCTCCTTGTTCTGTTGAATGTGGCGTCCCTCAAGGTTCCATTTTAGGTCCCCTACTATTCCTATTCTATATAAATTATCTTCCACATAACATTAACTCTCGTATAAATTTGTTTGCAGACGACTGCGTTATCTGTCGCGAAATAAATAAGCCTAATAATACACTTGTCCTTCAATCTGGCCTAAATAAGGTATCTGGATGGTGCAATAAATGGTTAATTACCCTTAACATCAGTAAATGCAAGTACATGACATTTTCGCGAAGCACTAATGCCTCAATGTCTCCATAGTCCCGATATAATGGCATCGGACTGGAGCGTGTCTGCATACAAGTACCTAAGTGTCTACATATCTGATGACTTTTCATGGCATACTCACATTGACTACATCATAGGTAATGCAAATCGCACTCTCGGTTATTTCCTACGCAATTTTTTCCAAGCTCCACAGAGCCTAAAATGAATGCTTTACCAAACTTTCCTTCGTCTTAAACTCGAATACCCGTGTGCAGTTTGGAATACGGCTCACCGCACACTCATTCAATCCATAGAATCCCTTCAGAATCGATCAGTCCGTTTTATTATGTCGAACTATTCACGTGCCGCTGGTGCCTCACAGATGAAATCGTCACTCCAGTTGATTTCGGTATATCTGTATGATAGATGTTGCTGCGTACGGCCTGCGTGCCGAATTGTTGTGGGAGCAGAAGCCTCTGTCAGGCCACATGGCCTTTAGCTTCTGATTCCATTCAGTTGTAAAAATGAAAAATAAATAAACTCAAACTCAAACTTCCTAGCCTTCAAACTCGGCGCAACATCCCGCGGCTTTGTTTATTCCACAAAGTGTTCCATCACCGTTCCTTGAATAAGCAACTCATTTCGCAGCCAGGGCACTTATCCTCCCGTATCGATCACAGCAATAAGGTAGCTGTTCCTCTTTGTCGCACTGACATGTTCCTGCATTCTTTTATGCCGAAAACCGGTTCTGATTGGAACCGCTTTTCCTCTTCTATCGCCACCTTAGCCGATGCGTCATCATTCAAGACCGCGGTAACAGATCATCTTTTAAAATGACTCAAATTTTGCCGTTTTTTTATTTTATTTCTATTTTGCTGCTGGTGCGGTCTGTTGATCTTGTCCTTATAGCCTTCAACGTTTTTTTTTTGTTTTAACCATGTACTCACCCCCTGGAAGTGGGTGGTAACTCCGTTAGGTAGGATACCAGTAAACTATCGCAGGAGACGAAAGATCTTATCAAGAAACGCCAATGTATGAAAGCCTCTAACCCTACAGCTAGAATAGAACTGGCAGAACTTTCGAAGTTAATCAACAAGCGTAAGACAGCTGACATAAGGAAGTATAATATGGATAGAATTGAGCATGCTCTCAGGAACGGAGGAAGCCTAAAAACAGTGAAGAAACTAGGAACTGGCAAGAATCAGATGTATGCGTTAAGAGACAAAGCCGGCAATATCATTACTAATATGGATGAGATAGTTCGAGTGGCTGAGGAGTTCTATAGAGATTTATACAGTACCAGTGGCACCCACGACGATAATGGAAGAAAAAAATAGTCTAGAGGAATTCGAAATCCTAAAGGTAACGCCGGAAGAAGTAAAGAAAGCCTTGGGAGATATGCAAAGGGCGAAGGCAGCTGGGGAGGATCAGGTAACAGCAGATTTGTTGAAGGATGGTGGGCAGATTGTTCTAGAGAAACTGGCCACCCTGTATACGCAATGCCTCATGACCTCGAGCGTACCGGAATCTTGGAAGAACGCTAACATAATCCTAATCCATAAGAAAGGGGATGCCAAAGACTTGAAAAATTATAGACCGATGAGCTTACTGTCAGTTGCCTACAAACTATTTACTAAGGTAATCGCAAATAGAATAAGGAACACCTTAGACTTCTGTCAAGCAAAGGACCAGGCAGGATTCCGTAAAGGCTACTCAACAATAGATCATATTCACACTATCAATCAGGTGATAGAGAAATGTGCGGAATATAACCAACCCCTACATATAGCTTTCATTGATTACGAGAAAGCGTTTGATTCTGTCGAAACCTCAGCAGTCATGGAGGCATTACGGAATCAAGGTGTAGAAGAGCAGTATGTAAAGATACTGAATGATATGTATAGCGGCTCCACAGCCACCGTAGTCCTCCATAAAGAAAGCAACAAAATCCCAATAAAGAAAGGCGTCAGACAGGGAGATACGATCTCTCCAATGCTATTCACAGCGTGTTTACAGGAGGTATTCAGAGACCTGGATTGGGAAGAATTGGGGATAAAAGTTGATGGAGAATACCTTAGCAATTTGCGATTCGCTGATGATATTGCCTTGCTTAGTAACTCAGGAGACCAATTGCAATGCATGCTCACTGACCTGGAGAGACAAAGCAGAAGGGTGGGTCTGAAAATTAATCTGCAGAAAACTAAAGTAATGTTTAACAGTCTCGGAAGAGAACAGCAGTTTACGATAGGTAGCGAGCCACTGGAAGTGGTAAGGGAATACATCTACTTAGGGCAGGTAGTGACAGCGGATCCGAATCATGAGACGGAAATAATCAGAAGAATAAGAATGGGCTGGGGTGCGTTTGGCAGGCATTCTCAGATCATGAACAGCAGGTTGCCATTATCCCTCAAGAGAAAAGTGTATAATAGCTGTATCTTACCAGTACTCACCGACGGGGCAGAAACCTGGAGGCTTACGAAAAGGGTTCTACTCAAATTGAGGACGACGCAACGAGCTATGGAAAGGAGAATGATAGGTGTAACGTTAAGGGATAAGAAAAGAGCAGATTGGGTGAGGGAACAAACGCGAGTTAATGACATCTTAGTTGAAATCAAGAAAAAGAAATGGGCATGGGCAGGACATGTAATGAGGAGGGAGGATAACCGATGGTCATTAAGGGCTACGGACTGGATCCCAAGGGAAGGGAAGCGTAGCAGGGGGCGGCAGAAGGTTAGGTGGGCGGATGAGATTAAGAAGTTTGCCGGGACGGCATGGCCACAATTAGTACATGACCGGGGTTGTTGGAGAAGTATGGGAGAGGCCTTTGCCCTGCAGTGGGCGTAACCAGGCTGATGATGATGATGACTCATCCCCTCTGTAATGCCCATCGGGGCATTACAGAGAGGGTGCGAATACTATCAAACTCGTGCGAACACTCTCAGAAGCGCGTCTACTACTTCGGTTGAGCTGAGCTCTTTCAGAGCGATTCCTTTTGGAAATTTTGTAGCTGGACACAACATGGTAAACAAGTACCTGTAACCCGACTTTATCTTTGGTAGAGGCCCTGCCGTGTCTATGACAACTCGTCTGAAAGGTTCCGATTTTAAGGGCACTACCTTCAGTGGAGCTTTCCATGTTTCTCCTGGTTTACCCGAGCGCAGGCAGGCGTTCCATGATCTTACAAAGTTTTCTACGCCTTTGAAATAGCCAGGGCACTATTATTTCATAAACAATATTTCCTTTTATTTGTTTGTGCATAGTGGCCAGACCACGCATTTCCATGAGAGAGCGTCAAAAGGTCCTCCTTGTACTTTGTAGGTACCCCTGACTGATATAGAATCCTACCCTTTCGATCTCTGTAATGCCGATATAACAATCCTCCTCTCTCTTGCATCGTCACGTTGCGCCTAGCAATGCCTTCTTTAGCGGTGTGATGTAGTTTAGCTAAGCTGCCATCCTTCTTTTGCTCGGCTGCCAGTGACTCTCTGTCTACACGTAAGAGCTGATCAAAGTTCTTTGAGGCCTGTGAGAGTAATGACCCTATCTCGGTTGCGGGTGCGTCAGCTGGCTCTTCCTGCAGGCGTGAACTTTGACACCCTAGTGATCCGCTCTCATTGAGCTGGTCAGCTGGCAGGCTTTGCTCAACCGTTTTTTTCGTCCCTCGAGCCTAGCTCAGATTCGGTTACTGATGTTAGCTCTTTTGCTACATCCACTGGAGCAGCTTTTCCATTTTCAGCCTAAAGCGACGCGATTTTCCGAGCTTGGCCTCGTGTCAACGCCTATACTACGCCCTCTCCCAGTTTAAGGACTTTGTCCCGCAGTAACTGCTCTGAACGATTCGAAAAAATGTAAGGGTTGTGCAGCGACAAAAATTTGGAAACTCAGCCTCGCTCACTAGCTCCCCGAACGGTCCACTGATTTTGACTTTGGCCATGGGCAGACACACGCTGTGTTCTTCTACAACCTGTTTAATCCGTACTACTTCTCCAGTGAAGTCATCTATCGTCACGTAAGACGGATGGACAATGTCCATAATGGCGGCACTGTCTCGCAGCACCCGGCATGGTTTGCCATTACCTTCCAGGTCGTGAAGATATGGTTTTAAATGTTCCATATTCTCGTCTTTTTCATCCCTGTAGGAGAAAACTACGCTAGGCTTCCCGCAGTTTACAGCGATATGTCCCAGTTCGTGGCCCTTATAGCAGCGGATCGGTCTAAAAGATTCGAATTTTCTTTTCTGTTCTTTTTGTACGGTTTCCTCGTTAGACTTCTCCTCGCTCTTTTCTGAGGGCTTTTTCCTCTACGTCTACAGGTTCCGGTCGTCTAGTCTGCGAACCCTTCTTGAACGGAAATGGTTTCCTGGGTCCATTTCGACCGTCCCAATTTCCGTCCTCGGCGTTCAGCTTTCTACGCGTTGCGTACTCTTCGGCTAATTCAGCCGCCCTTTCCACAGTGTTTACATTTCCTCTGTATTGCACCCACAGCTTCACAGATTGTGGGATGCTTCTGTAAAACTGTTCTAGACACGTGCATTCAATGATCCTGTCTCTGCTGTCGTACGCTTCCGCGCTTTTCAGCCACTCGACTAGGTTGGCCTTTAAGCCGTATGCAAACTCCGGATACCCCTCGCTATCTTTCTTGCCTGTGCTTCTAAACCTTTGCCGAAAAGCTTCGGCTGAAATGAGGTATTTCTTGAGAAGACTAGCCTTAACTTTCGCATAATCATAGGCATCCTTCGCACTGAGTCTGGTTATTACTTCCGCCACCTCACACGGCAACATAGACAGCAACTGCTGTGGCCATGTACTCGGAGCGAAGTTCATCTTCTCGCAAGTCCTTTCAAAATTTCTTAGGAACAAGCCTATGCCGTTCCCGACATCACATGGCTTTAAGAGCCTGCCCATGCGGTATGATTCTGCATCACTTGATCGTCCCAGAGCCCCTCCACTTCCTTGAGACTACTCCAAATGTTTGCTTTCAAGTTCAAGTTACAGTTTTCTTAACTCGCGATCTTTCTCGTGTTCCTCTCTTTCTCACTCGTTCTTCTCTGTCCCGTTCTGCTCTCTCTCTCTCTGTCCCGTTCCTTTCTTTTTTTAAGAAGTTACAACCCCATTTCAATGTCTTCCTCACTGGCCTGTTCGAAAATTAGCTGCAATAATTCCGATTTTAGCATTTGTTTGCGTACCGCTGGGCCCAGTTCCTCAGCAACAATAAAAAATTCGTCTCTCAGCAGTGTCCTTAACTCCATGGTTGCTGCTTTACTGTCTTGGTCCTGCTCGCTAAATCTACCTAGGAAAACAACCCAGCTAACAATCAACAATCTAGCTTCCCTACTGTTCTAAACAGAACAACCACAAAATGAAGCCTAGGGAGTCAAAGCAAGAACCAAACACTCACCGTCTCAGTCCGTCTCACCACTGTCAGCCAGTTGTAGCGAAGTGACGCAGCCGTGAGATATCAAACGCATCAACTCACCAGGGAGATGGAAGATGAATGGGGATGAGCTCTGGCAGGGGCAAGTCCAAATCCACAGGTACGACGACGAGAAGTAGCATTTCCATAACTAAGTTTATTCACTTGAGATTTACTTTAAGCTAACAATGTATAAAAATATTTACAAACAGAACGATGTCATACCCGTACCGTTGTCAGATGGGAGGAGGACTTGGCACCTTTGAAGGCACCGCGTCCATGAGCATACATATCTCATCAACCCATCATCATCCGATACGTTGACCCCGGTACTCCCCCACAACCCGGGTTGACTGGGTGGGGGGACTTGGTCGTCGTCGGCCTGCCTGACCGGCCTGGTCTCCCCTGGTGAAGATACGCCGTCTGCTGCGGTCTACTTGCTCACTCTAAAACTACCCCAAACTATTCCTTAAATAAGTTTCCCCAGCATCCAAGGGACCCGCGGACCGGCGGGAGGCGCAGGCTTCTCCACCAATCGGTTACTTCGTTACTCCGACCAATCAGGCAAGCCGACATCATCCAATGAGCGGCAGAGTTCAAGGGGTCAAGAAATGGTCGCGTCAACACTCCGTACACAAAAGCACTCTGACCATCACTAATCGGCTTTTGACAGCCGAGCGTGGGACGAGGACGCATCAGGTGCACGTGTGACGTCAGGCGCGGCGGCCGGGCGGCAGTACATGCCCGGCGCCGAAGCGTTATTTGGGGTACAAAGGTTTCCCCCCACGTCGAGGAGCCCACAAAATTCCCGGAAAGCAAGCAAAGAGGCCCGCACCATACTCTTTTCGCGACACCTCCCCCCTACGAAAAAGAGTGTCCCACTCGTTACAAATCATTACTACAAAACCAAATTAACAAATTAAACACGTACAAATTAAACACGTACATTTAGGGATTCATATAAAAAACTGAAGTATCCGTCGGGAAGATTTAACATCACATAAAACAAAAACAAGTTTTAACAAAATGGAAACAAAATGCACAAGACAAGAAACATCAAGTTCATTCGCGCGCGCTACACAATAAAATTAACAATGAAGATTATTCACTTGCGCTGTGATACACATCAGTGTCCGTGTCGTTAGCAGTGATAGTTCTCGGGTCGCCTTCGTTGTGGAATATCTTCCAGTCGGAGTAAAGTTCAGTCCCGGCGTCCGAGTCTTCTACTACGCGCACTCTTTCACAAGTCTCTGTCTCGCACACACGATCACTACGCGAACTGCACTCGCACACAGCACCATTCAAATCGCACTCGCGCACCGCATCACTTGGATCACACACTTCCTCTCGATGTCCGTCAACAGGCTCGTCGTCTGCGTCGTCATTATCCGAGCACTGTCTGACGTGGCACGGTTTTAAGCGCGCAACATTAACAACGTCGCGTTTTTTGCCAGTTCTATCCACTACCTCCCAGTTGTTCTCACCGATTCGCTTAACAAGAGGGAAGGCCCGTGGTATCGGTGAAGGAGTTTTGTTGTCTTTTCCCGAGCTCTGAAGGGAGTCCACAAATACACCAAGTCCCCCGCATGGTAGATTGCACTACGTCGTTTAGCGTTGTAACTACGTTTGTTCTTTACTTGCTGACGCCTCTCCCGTTCGGTCCCTAGCTCGCGAGCACGCTGCAGCCGGAGGGCCAGTGTGCAGTCCTGGCGTCCAGTGGGCAGTCGAAACCGCGTTCCGCGCCCAGCGCTACATCTATAGGAAGTGTAGGCTCATGTCCGTGAAGAAGAAAAAACGGGGTGAACCCGGTGGTCTCGTGGGTAGAAGAATTGTATGCAAACAGCACGTACGGAAGAAATTCGTCCCAGTCGCGATGGTGCGACGAAGCGTACATACTGAGCATATCGGCCAACGTGCGGTTGAACCGCTCGCACAAGCCGTTCGCTTGAGGATGGTACGCTATAGTAGTGGCATGCTCGCTACCTATAAGTCGGAAAATTTCTTCAGTCAGGTTGGCGACAAAATGCTGCCCTCGATCTGTTATCACTTTTTCTGGTGCCACATGGCGTAAGACAATTTGCTCGACGAAGGCTTTAGCAGCTTCTGCAGCGGTGGCCGCTGTACACGCGACAGCTTCGACCCATTTCGTGTGGTAGTCAGTAACCACGAGGATGTAGCGGTTTCCTGCTTTGCTTTTAGTGAAAGGGCCAAGAAAATTCATGCCCACTTGTTGGAAAGGGCGACCTGCAGGTGGGATTGGCTGGAGAAAACCGGTCGGCTTTCCGGGTGGTAGCTTTCGCGTCTGACAGTCAGGGCAGGAGAGGACATACTTGCTGACGTGGCAAAACATCTTTCGCCAGAAATAGCAGCTGCGAATTTTCTCCCATGTGCGCTTGAAACCGAGGTGGCCCGCCGTGATGTCGTCATCGCAGTGCCTCAGAACCTCCGATCTCAAACACTTGGGGACAACGAGTGCTGCGCTATCTTCTTGAAAACCTTTCGCTCTTCTCTACAATACACCGTCGACCAGCCGAAAGCTCCGTGCCGTTCTTTTCGTTTTTCTGACAACGGGCGCACTCAGCTGCTCTAGGTGCTGTATTATTTCTTGCATCCAGGAATCCTCTCTCTGCCTTTCCCCGATGTCCACATGATCCAGCACGAGCAACGGTAATGGGTTTTCCTCGCTTGCTGGTGCGGGATCATGAGGAATGCGGGAAAGCGTGTCCGCATTTTCATTCTTCAGACCAGGGCGATGTCGCAACGTTATGTCGAATTCCTGAAGCAACAGAGACCATCTCATAAGGCGACCATTCGGATTTCTCACTTTCATTAGCCAGGCCATGCTAGCTTGGTCGGTCACGACTGTGAACTTAGACCCAAAAATGTACGGACGAAACTGTCCGCACGCGTACACGACAGCGAGACATTCTTTCTCAGTGGTGCTGTAGTTCATCTCAGCCTTATTAAGGTGTCGGCTAGCATAGGCAATGACTCTCTCTTGGGATCCGATTTTCTGAACTACTACGGCACCAATTCCGTAATCACAGGCATCAGTGTGCACCTCTGTCGGCTTCCCAGGCTCAAACTGACGCAAAACGGGCGCCGTGATTAGCTTCTCTTTGAGGGATTGCATAGCCGCTTTGCAAGCCGCATCCCAGACGAAAGGGACATCCTTTCTAGTGAGGTTAGTGAGTGGCCGAGAAATACGAGAAAAATCCTTGATAAATCGCCGATAGTAGTTGCAGATTCCGAGAAAGCTCTGCACACCTTTCTTGTTTTTTGGTGGGGAAAACTTTTCAATCGCGGCCACCTTCTCTGGGTCCGGTCGGATGTTCTCGCCAGTGAGAATGTGACCAAGGTACTTAATCTCCTGTCGAGCAAAGCTGCACTCTTCCGGCTTCAGCCGCAAGTTCGCCGCGTCTAAGGCCAAGAATACGCTTTTCAAATCTTGCAAATGAGCGGTCATGTCCTTAGAGAACATTACAATGTCGTCCAAGTAAGCCAAGCATACCTTCCAAAGCAGACCGAGTACTTTGTTAATCATTCTCTGAAACGTGGCCGGGGCGTTACACGGACCAAAGGGAACAACATTGAACTCGGGCCCACAGGCAAACGCGGTCTTCGGCTTATCTTCCTCCTTGATTTTCACTTGCCAATAGCCCGATGTAAGATCAAGTGTTGTGAAGTATTTTGAGCCCTGTAGCACGTCTAGAATGTCATCGATTCGCGGCAGTGGATGTACATCTTTCTTCGTAACTTCATTCACCCTTCGAAAGTCGACACAAAAACGCCATGACCCGTTCGGCTTTTTTACGAGGACGACAGGTGATGACCAGGGACTGCGAGATTCCCTTATTATCCCATCGCGCAGCATTTCCTCTACTTGCTTCTCAATCAGGTTCCTTTCAAAAGGAGAGTGACGGTAGGGATGCTGATGAATTGGTCGAGAATCGCCTGTGTCGATAACGTGTTCTGCCATAGACGTCTTGTTCCAACTGCCTCCATGTTTGATTCTGCCGTCTGCCAAGTGGCAAACTTCGTCCCACTGCTGTTTCACGAGCGTTCTCGAATGCTCCTCGATCTGTCTGTTTAGCAACGCTATCTTTTTCCTGAGCTTTCGGTTCAGTCTTTGCGTTTTCCATCTTTGCAGAATGGATTGTTTGGCCTCGATCAGATGCGCGAGCCTACTGTCTATGCTCTCTTTGTTTTCTTCGGTCTTAATTTCTTTAGTGGCCTCCCTGAGGTCCTCTTCGAGCTGGTTGATCCAGGTCTGGAAGGACTGTCTGCCCGCTTCTATCGGTTCCGATTCTACTCTCTTCGCTCTAACTTGCCTAAAAAGGTCCCAGTATGTGCACCGAAAGGTTCTAGTCTCTTGTTTCGGCATACCTATACCTATGTGTATGATATAGTGGTCGCTGCCTAGATCGGTGCCCGAGTTTTCCCAACTGGCTTGTTTCGAGTTGTTGACAAAAGTTAGGTCGGGCGTGGAGTCCCTGCACGTGGACGTGCCACAGCGGGTGGGGAAAGACGGATCGGTGATCAGGCACAGTCCCAGGTCCGTGGCAAGGTTCCATAACCCCTCACCTTTCTTTGTATTCCAAGCGTATCCCCATGCTTGGTAAGCGTATCCCCACGCTCTCCTGTATGTTTCACTACATTATTTCTATTTTTTCTTTAGTGTGCTGAATACAAGGGTGGTCAAATAGTGCTTTGACGTTTCCATAAGTGAATTCTGCTTTTGTTTTTATTCATAATGTGCCCTTTGTGTTTTATTTTGCTTGAGAGAGTGCAACTATCACTACGCTGTTGCTCACCTAAGTACAACTTGTCTTGGTTGTTGAGAGCGAACTGTTCCTCTTCAAGCGTTGCTTTTAACCTCATTCTATTTATGCTTTAGTATGTTTATGCTTAGCTGTTATGTGGATGACACTTTTGTATTGGTTCTTGCGTTAAGTTCTCATTCTGCCTTTAAAGGGACTCTGAAACGCTTTTGACGATTTTCTACAAACGTACTGAGTCGTTAGAGTAGGTCCTTCTGATAATTAATTGAAACATCTAAGTGCTCTGGGTAAAGCGTGTAATTTATTATAAGGCTTTAAAAATGCACATCGCTGCCGATCGCAGCGCACTGCTCGGCGGAATTTTAAGCCGCCCCTACCCAAATGACCGAAATCGCCCTTATGACGTCAGTGGGGCGAGCTATCCGATTGGCTGACCAGGGCGCGTGATCGATAATTTTTCCAACTTTATGGTAAACAAATGATCTCCGCAATAGTTGGAATGTTAGTTAATCTGTTTTTATAAAGAGAAAGTAGCAGAAAGATAATGCACAAGAACAATTTTTCAGTACACTTAAGCACTTCCGGCACACAGCAAGTGTCGTCTGCTTGTGTTACAACATACTCCATTTTGACGAGAGCTCCGCGGTCAGAGTTGGTCTCAGTCTTTTCGCGAGCACTATGATTCGACTTTGTTGCCTTGAGGACTGCAAACGTAGCGACTGGCAATATGTCAAGCTGCGACATCGTGTCCCTCTGCAGGGCAGCGTGCGAGCGAACTGGCTGCTGCGCATCGGACTGCCGCTATCCGATCGGCGCCAGTATTTGCGCGTTTGTGGCCGTCACTTTACACCGGAAGATTACTAACGCACTAGCGTTTCGCGAGTCCCGTATTAGGGCAAACGTAAGCGCAAGGGGACAGGGTCTGGCCGCTTGACTGTGCCGTAACGGGATGAGCCGAGATGAGCAGAAGGGCAAATGTGAATTGTCTGCACGGTGCAGCCACCTGGTGGCATAGAGCTCAACCATACACAGTAGCAGCAACGAAGCGTATTCTTTTTTGCTGCTGGTGCGTATTTTTCGCAGGAGTGTAATCATCAAAACGTTGTTTTTATAATTGTTTAAAATGTTTTACACTTGGTTAGAGCAATATTAGCGCTTTGTTTGGCTGGTTAAGCGCTGCGCCAACAAGTGTCTGGACCGTGCAGACTGATCAGGCCGCTCACGTACGTCTGCGCCAAAGTTCCTTCATCAGCTTGAGTTTATGCCTCCAGTCATTTGCCGATATGACCAGCTTGTCTGTGGCCAACGGAATACCAGACACGTTCGGCGCTACGACAGAATGCTCGCAACGCACGCTGCTTCGATAGCTCTCGCTTGGGGTCGACAGCCAAGCGGCTAGCGGAGAGGTTTCGCGCGGGCGGGGGCGGGCTTCAAAACAACCGGAAGTGGACGATGTGACGTCGCATCGTGACGCAGGACCAGTGAAGGCGGAGCTTAACCCCGCTCGCTCGGCGAACGAGTTGAGGAGGAAAAACATGGCTGGGGAGGAGGGTAACTTCTAATCGCTTGTAGCTCCATTAATACGTAACGCTTCACTTAAATTGTGGTGCGAATGTTCTACTTAAGCTGTACCCTGCTCGTCTACAAAATTTGTCCGAACCGTTTCAGGGGCCCTTTAAGAAACCGAGAGATGGCATTATGTTGTACTTTTAGTGCCTACTTTATTTTCATGAGGCAGAAGCTGTTTTTCACTGTGTGCGACCATTTAGTTTGCCTGTAATGTCTGCAGTATGCCATAGTATTTCACAGCTTCTATTGTGTAGATCATTACACATCGTTACGTACTTGGCAGCCCGCCATGGTTGCTGAAGGGCTATCAGGGCTAGCAGCGTTGGGCTGCTAAGCACGATGTCGCGGGATCTAATCCCGGCCGCAGCGGCCACATTTAGATGGGGGCGAAATGGGAAAGCACCAGCGTACTTAGATTTGGGTGCACATTAAAGAGCCCCAGGTGTTCCAAATTATTCCGGAGCCCCACTACGGTGTGGCTCATAATCAAATTGTGGTTTTGGCATGTAAAACCCCATAACTTTTTACGTACTTGCCAAATAGTTGATACCAACAAGACGTTTTGCAATTGGAATGTCACTGAAAGGGAGAAAATCAACACCCTTATACGCAAGACTTACAAGATCGCCCTTGGCCTACCGGAGTCCACAAGCACTGCTCGTCTGCTACAGCTGGGGGTATACAACACGCTTGAGGAAATTGTGGATGCGCAAAGAACCTCTCAACTCGAACGCATGTCTCTGACAGCCACGGGCCGCTACATCCTGCAGAAACTCGGCTTCAACTACCACGTCCAACACGGTCAGAAACAGGTCATTCCACCTGACCTCAGCGACACGCTGATTGTCGCCCCTATACCTCGAAACATGCACCCCGAATTTAATCGGGGCCGACGCCAGGCCCGTGCCACGGCACTGCTGCGCTCCTTGGGTGGAAAGAGGACTACGCGCTTTGTAGACGCCGCAGAATACACACGAGAACACCGGTTCACGGCGGTAGTCGTAGACGTTAGCTCCCGGCTTACGCACGCGTGTAGTGTCGCAACAGAATACCCCGAAACAGCAGAAGAGGTAGAAATTGCGCTTGCGCTTACCGACCCCCTCTGCGAGGTAGTTTTTAGCGACTCACAATCCGCAGTTCGCAACTACGCGCGGGGGCGCATTTCCTCCGAAGCTCTCCAGATTCTAAGGAAAGCTGGTCGACAGCACTTAGATAACACCGCCATCATATGGTTTCCAGCGCACGTCGCCACCCCCACCGATGAGGGCCTCATTAACTTGAACGAGGTAGCACACCGCTCTGCGCGAGAACTGACCCGCCGCGCAGAATCGGAGACCGCCTCTTCGAGTTCAGAACTGCTGGCTCAAAACACGCGAGAACGCCTGGTCAGGTACAATGACATCACCAAGCACTACCAGCTAGGCAGGCGGTTGCTGCCCCCACCTCACCCCATGCTGAAACGTCGCCAGGCAGTCATCTGGCAACAATTGCAAACACAAACCTTCCCCAGTCCGGTGCGATTGCAGCACATTTTCCCCGCGCAATACCCGACTGCTCTTTGCAAATTATGTCAGGCAACTAGAGCGACGCTGTCACACATGTTGTGGGAGTGTCGGGTTACATCAGCTACAATGGCAGTAGCTCCGGAGGCTCTTGCGTCGAAGTGGGCCGCCGCTCTGCGCAGCTCCAACCTCAAGACACAAGAGTGGGCTGTCCAGCAAGCCCGAGAGGCGGCGACGAGGCAAGGCCTCGAAGTCCCCTCATGGGAGACCTGAGCCCGGGTCGTCAAATTCGCCGGATTCAGAATAAAGTTGTTTCCATCCATCCATTTGCAATGAAGATGCTGGTGGTGACAACTTCAGTTTTTCTTGGCTTAGTAGCAATGGCACTTCTTTACTTTGTTTTGTTGTATCAAACAGTCCAGGTCTGTCTGAGAAGCTGCGTGCGTCAACGCTCACTGGCTGTAATAGCAGCGTCTGAGCCAGTCCGGGGCAACATATTGAAGAAACCCAGTGCATGCATGCATGACTATAAGGAGCAGTCAAATATAGTACAAAGCACATCAAGTGGACGTCAATGTGTATATCTAATAGATGTTGCAGATACAGCCCTACATAGTACAGTGGATGTCCTCTGGACGTAGGTCTGGTAAATATAGATGGAATAGAATAGAATGTGCATCTATTAGATGTAATAGATATATCTACAGGATGTTGTGGACATTTATTAAATGTTACATATATACAGTCCTGACATCCCCGCAACATGTCACTTACACTTTTTGGATGCATTTGGAATGATCTATAGTGCATCCACACATTTTCTGGATAAATCTGGATACCTAATGGCCATACTGAATGTCCAAGGTGTACCATATTATGCACATCTAATAGATGTATCTGGCTATCTGTGAAGAGATCAAGAGAAAAGTGCTCCGTCATCTGCTTCACTTGCAGCCAGCCACGTAGGATGTGCCTCGTCTAACTCACAAAATGCTGCAAGGGTACTGCAGCCATCACGTCTCCGCACATTCGGTGTGCCAAGTGCATCCAGTACCCACTTTTTGCCTGCTCGCTATATGCAGTGAAGCTTGAGTAATGACCTGCTTTTTCTAAACGCACAGCTACGGCACACTGCTGAGAAGACAGTGGCATGCAATCAGAACATGAAGCTTTACGTACGCTACTACATTGCTGCATTTTGGCTCCCCGTATGTGTGCAGATCTTCCAGCTGGGATCACATTTAAAGCGATTCGGCACATAAATAGTTTCTCGTGGGGCTCTTAGCCATGTGTGTTATGCACTAGAATATGCCTCGTGCCAGTTATAATACCGAGAATGTTATTTCGAATGCATATCTTTGAATGTATCAACGCGTTTTGACAATTAGGTTGCCGGGGACCACTGACGGATTCCATGTAAACATGGCCTGCCACGTGCACTTGCTTCCAAGAATGCGCTGAAAAATTCACCTTTGTATACTGGCAACAGCTACAAGGTTCCTGTGAGTGCATTTTTCATTCTTAAGAGCATGCAAGAGCACACTTTCACAAAATGCTGTGCAACCCTTATTGATTGCAGCAGCCATCTGACAATGTTTGGAGGCCTTTCGCACGTTTCGCGAGCAGATAACTTCTTGGACATTTCTCACAGAAAGGAGGTTGCGTCGGCAAGTGCATAGTCTGTGCACATGTGCACATTTCCGTGCATAGGGCCAACATGTGCAGACAGCGCAAGACATTTCGTGCATGTCAAAGTGCAAGCGGTTCTAGCTCCCGCTGGCTCCTATCACCTGGCTCCCCCACAGAGACCAACGAGAGCATGCAGTTTTCAGAGTACTTTGATAGCAAGCTTGGCAAGCGGGCTTGCTGCGGCACCCCGCGGTGCCCACAGTATCAAGCAGTGCAGCGTATGGCCTTCAAAACCGAAATTGACCCTCAACCTTCCCATAATGCTCTTAGCATCACAGGCGGTGCTGACTTTTCCAAAGTCTTCCATTGGAAGCTTTTTGGCTTGTGTGCATTGTAATCAGCAGTCGAACTTGTTCAGAGTGGGCGGACGCCACTGCTAGTTAGCTAGCTGACTAGCCAGCCAGGTGCCGAGTACCTTTTCTGACTTTGTATGAACTTCTGCCAGTAAAGCACACGAGTGTAATTTCAGCCGCTTGATGGCAACAAAGGGACAGTTGGGTTCGCAAAGCAACAAGACAACATCCAAACTTTCGCAACCTTTCCTAGTGTAGAAGGCAGTCAAGTCAACGTTCTAAGGGCTTTGTCGAGTGAGATAAAGAGACGTAAGGCAGCGATAAAAAGCCTTTGGCGCATTATCTTGCTGTCTGGAAGAAAGCTGCAGGTGCCATTTATACTTGCACACTAAACTTTTACAGTGGGAACCATTAAAAAAAAATGTTTTGTCATTTTGTCTTTCTAAAACACAGCCAAGAACTTGAGTCCACTTTGCACTTAAAAGCTAATTTCAAGGAAACGGCAAAGAGCTTGTCTTATCCTTATCACCTTTGCCTTTAGAAATAGGTTTATTCTGCTTTCATGCCACCCAATTAAAACTTCCTGTTTTAATCCTTTGCACAATGACACTGGTCAGCTGTTCCTTGGTCTTTGGACCCAGCTGTTTGATCAACTGTATTGTAATTCTATCAGGTCCTGCTGTTGTGTTATTAGGAGCATTTTCTTCAACTTTTTTTTTTTAGCTAGAGTTTTCCAAGTTAAATTTTGAGCTCCCAGGCTTCTCTGTCGATACATCTGTTTGAGCTTGGTCCACACTTTCTTTCTTGCCAAAGTTATTAGTAGTAACACTCCTCATGTACCATGTGTGTTATTTTTTTTGAAGAGGGTACCGTCTTCATCCCATGTAAATGGTTAGCGAATTTTTAGTTGGTGCTCCTAGTGCCCTGACATTCACAATGGCAAGCATAATTGGGGTTTCTCACAAATTAGTTTTTGAAAATCCCTTACTCTTCTGGGTTGTCCATACCTTTCCCGATAACTCACCCCCCCCCCCCCAACTCCAAAAAATGATCAATATAAAAACAGCAGAAGACGGCAACCATTGTTTCAACACAACATTCCAAAAATGTGGGGCATCCACATGAAACAAAACTTGGGGGGCAATTGTCAGCTTACACTGGCCGCAGGAATAACCTAAGTACAGTAGACTTCCATTATTTTGAGTCTTGTTAATTCAATCTTTTGGTCAATTTGAGCCCGACCAAAGGTCCTGGCTGGCGCTCATACACTTCTATGGGCACAGCTTTCGTTATTTCAATCTTGAAGTTGGTCTTCAACAAAAAACTACAACTTGGCTAGTCAGCAAGCACACACGTAACCCAGATAGTGACCTCAGTTATGACTTTAACAGAGGCAGAATCTATCTTGGCAGCTCTTAGGGTACAATGAATGCTTCAAACACATGCCACCTGCCGTCAGAAATGCCTATTTTAAGCCTGTGTACCTATGCCAGGCCCAAAGTTCCCAAAAGATAGGCGTTTTTTGTTTCTAAATTATGAAACTTCTGCGGGTAAAATGCGCTTAAAATTATGCCACTAGATTATTAGTTGAAACGCCATACAAGCAGACGGAATCCAACGAGATCAAGTGAAACTTAGCAGCACATCAAAAAGGTTGACCACCGTTATGGTCGGGTTTTATGGGTGTGCACAATCATGCTGTGATAACGTCCAAATAATAGTATGAAGACTGTAAACAAATACCACTAATCAAGCAAAAATACCAACTGAAATTTCTCAATAAGACTTCTTCTAAAAGTTCTAACAGTTCAGAATCCATTTGTCAAACCCAGATAGAATATTCCTTATTATTTTTTAATATCAGTGCAAAAGGGTTATTGACTGTGCGTGCATGCGTGTTTCAATAACAGTTTATTGCTCCTCAAGCCAAATTTACGAGCCATGAAATCAAATCCCTCCAATTTATATTAAAAAATTGTGGGTAACTGTACACTTAGTGAAGTGCATTCCCGAAATACTTCTATTGTGAAAAATAGTCTACCTCAGCACCAATAAAATTGCAGAATGCAAGGCGAGATATGTGCACGAGTTTTTTTTTTTTCATTGCGCCTAATTTTAAGAACAAGAAACATTTTGTGGGTAATTCAGAGAAATTGCACTTTGTGCGTGTTTCAATTAACTTTTCTTTTGCCTCTGCCATAATCTGAAGAAAACTGGCACAAGGGCAGGCATGGATGTCCTTTCCTGCGCCAAATTGCCTCACTAGTCTATGCAGTAAGGTTAACATGGAGGTAGTACAGCCTAAGGCTGCACTAAGCAACACTGTGAAAGGTTTGTCAGCTGCTGTGGAAATGTAGCATACTGCATCCCTTTGTCTTGTAAGAGTTTACGTAGCATAAACAGGCTGTTGTCCCAACGAATAGATTGGGGAGCACAAGTACAACGTAGACCGTGCTTTTACAGGGCATTTAGCCTCCTACTGTGGTGACTGTAGCTGCATGTCACAGTTTGAAAAAACATAGATTGTGAGCAAGATCTGTGATACAAGTAGGCACGAAATTTTGAAAGCAGAAGGAATATTCAAGCTACAAGGCAACTATATCAGCAACCCTTCGCTTGTGCCTTTGGATAAGGAAGTTCAATTTCTGTGCTGTTATAAATAAATAAATAAAGCTTACCACGTGCTATGTTAGCTAATGGTAGTCCAGAGGTGTCATTGCTTACCTTTATTTGTGTTTTCGATGCTGTTCTTTCTTTGCTCTACTTAGTGTTACTCTGCATCAATATATGTCAGTTTGTCAGCAATAAAACTCGTTTGTTTGTTCAGCGCTCGTGCTGTCTGTTTTTCATGTTTCTTGAGTGGTCATTTTCCTTGCATTGCTGTCTTAATGCATTAAATGCCGGTACTAGAAGCGGCCATAACAAAACAAAATAAGTTGGTGCATTTTCATCCGTAATGCGAGTCGCACTTGAAAAACAAGTTTTATTCGACTTGTTCAATGCTTTCATGAAATGCAGCATGCTCCCAAAAGAGAACAATGGCATAAAGTGTGTAGGTGGCACTTTCTTTTCTTCTGAAACTTGCAGAAGCCTGTTGCTATCACGTGTGGTAAACACTTAACAATGAATATGCAGGGGCAGTTTGCACACTTGGCACTTCATTTTGATGTTTTATGTGCACTGCCGGCAATGGCTTTGCTTGCCTAATGGTACCACATGATGACCCCTGCCTCCTCTGCAGTGGAACAAGAGGGCTCGAATCGGGCCTGGTCGCTCCCGAGACATCATCCACTTAGACAATGGGCCTTGTACTAGTTGTCTTGTAAATTGTATTTGGTCAAGCACTGGCTCACTTCCAAGTTCCATGTAGAGTGTCCAAGCAGTGACATGCAGTGTTGCTAGCCAATTGCTCAGCAAAGGACAGTACCACTTCTTGCCGTGAATGCATGGGCGATAGTTGCTAATAAACAGGTCAAGAAGGTCAGCGCCTCCCATATGGCTGTTGTATTTGTGAATTACTTTCAGCTGTGCGATGTTCACCCTCTTTCCCTCCTGGCTGTAGCGGCTGGCAGTTGCTGCCGGTTGAATTACGCCGTAATTTCTTACAGTGCAAATGCACTTATTGTTGTTCCACTTCACAGCAAGGATTTCACCATCAAACATGTAGTCAAAGGTTCCTTTGTTTGTTTGAAAAGTGATACAATTGCGTATGGCTCAGTGAATGTGAACCATGTTGGGCCGCAAAGCGCAGCCACCGAAGAAACAGGCCAAGCACGCCTAGTAGTAACGAACTCACATCTTTTATTAACCTCGAACGCGACTGCTGCGGCCACTTATGTCTTGCCCGCTAGGCATGGTGCAGCAGCAACACAAAAAGGGCAGCGCTGTTTGGGGGCGCTGCATTTCCGCTACTTTAACATTGTATCACTCCTCCCCTCTTAAGATATATGCTACGGGGAGTACTTCATCACTGGTTTTCGAGTTCTTGTGCTATGCCGCAACTTTGGAGTGCAAGGTGAAAGCATGACAGGGTTATCCACGGCACAGCTACTTTCAAATGCACTTCCAGGCGATTGTTCCTCATGTAGCACGTCGGGTGCAGCTGGGAAATGCATGGCTGGTTCTTTCTCATGAAGCACATCCAGGACAGCTGGAGAATGGATGGGTGGCTGCTCCAGTTGAGAAACTTCTGCTCCAGCAGTACGAAGTGGCGCTGTCTGCACAAGGTGCAAGTGGTCATTGTGTCGGCTCCATGTCGAACCGTCTTGACAAAGGACATGGGCCAGCGGTGAATTGACATCCAAAACACTGGCAGATACCCATGGTGCACCTGTGCAGAAGTTTTTCGCATACACTTTATCTCCTGGTTGGAGTAATGGAGCCTGCCGTGACCCTCTGTCAGCATTCAACTTCTGTTTCAGTTGTTTCAAAAGCACCGATGTTTGTATGCTAGGCCGCAGGACATTCAAAAAAGTCTTGAACACTGTCCCCATTAGGAGCTCACATGGTGGCCGACCGGTTACTTCCTGTGGAGTTGTCCGATAATGAAATAAGAACCTGGAAATCTGTGTTTTGCAGTTGCCAGAGCCAGACTTCTTGAGTTTGTTCTTTACGGTCTGTACCACTCGTTCTACTGCACCATTCGAGGCGGGGTGATACGGTGGTACAAGCATGCGGCGTATTCTGTTTTGGGTTAAGAACTCAAGGTATTGTGCATTGGTGAACGCGGGGCCATTGTCAAAAACTTATATGTCAGGGAGGTCATGCTGAGCGAATGCAATTCTCAGGGCAGAAATGGTAGCTTCTGCAAATGTGGATGACACAGGAGAAACTTCTATCCACTCCGAGAAAGCATCCACGATGTCTAAGAATGTGTGTCCTAGAAATGGTCCCCCAAAATCAATGTGAAGCCGTGACCAGGGTCGGTGCGGAAACGGCCATGGCATTTGTTGGACTGGCTGCGCAGCTCGTTGTTGATCCTGGCACGTAGCGCAGCTTTTCACACTGTTGGCAATGTCATTGTCTATGCCTGGCCACCAGACATGGCTCCTGGCAATCATTTTGCTTTTTTCAATACCAGGGTGAGTGGCATGAAGTACTTCAAGTACTTGGGCCTGCAGTGATTTTGGAACCACGACTCTTGTTCCTGGTAGTAGGCAGACTTCATGGAGACTGAGTTCTGAGCTTCTTGTGTTGAAAGTGTTCCACTCTGGCTCAGCTGGGAGGCTCTCTCCTTTCAATACAGAATGCACAACGTGACCCAAAACTGGATTGTTCCTGGTGGCTCGTGCCAACACAGCAGGTGAAAGAAGTCGTGGATAGGCCTCCTCCAATATGAAAATCTCGGCAGGGTCAGGCAGTGCAGTGCTGTCGTTAGGTAGTGGCAATCTGCTAAGGGCATCAGCATGGCCAAGCTCTCTTCCAGGCTTGAAAACAAGTGTGTACTTGTACACAGATAGCTTGAGAGCCCACCTGACTAATCTTGGTAATGCTTGCACAGGGACAGGTTTGTTGGCACCCAGCAGTCCGAGAAGTGGCTTGTTGTCAGTGTATGCTTCAAACGGTATGCCCCACAAGTACTGGTGAACCGCTCTACACCAAACACGAGTGCCAGGGCCTCCCTGTCAAGTTGACTGTAATTTCGTTATGCTTTTGACGAGCTCCGTGAGGCAAAAGCAAAGGGATGTTCTCGGCTATCAGCATCCTTGTGGGCCAGAACAGCACCTATGCCATAAGGTGATGCATCACAGCTGAGACACACAGGCCTGTCAGGGTGGAAATCTACGAGAACTGGAGCGGTGGTCACCAGGTGCTTGCAAGGCTGTGAATGCTTGCTGATCCTGCCCCCACTCCCATTTCTTTCCATCACAAAGAAGAGAGTGCAGGGGAGAAAGAAGTCCAGAAAGATTAGGCAAAAAACGCCGATAAAGATTGACAAGTCCCAAGAAACTGAAGTTCTTTGATGTCTTTTGGCACGAGGGCATGCAGGATGGCAGCCACCTTGTCGACGTTCGGGGAAAGGCCTCCTTTGCTGATGATGTGCCCAAGATACTCCACTTGCGGCACGAAGAAATGACACTTTTTGAAGGGGTGTACGGTAGCGCGATTAAAAAATGGGACAAAAGAAGACACACAGGGACACAACACCGCGCTAACTCCAACAATATTGTTAGAAGTTAGTGCTGTGTGTGTCCCTGTGCGTTTTCTTTTGTCCCGTCTTTTAATCGCGCTACCGTACAACCCTTCAAGATGCATTACCAACAAGCCCACATTGCAACCCTCGTACACATTTCAAGCTTCACTTTGAGGCCAGATTTTTGAAGCTTGCGAAGCACAGCACGAAGGTTGTTAAATGCTTAGCATCATTAGCACCTGTGACAAGAATGTTGTCGAAATAGACGGCCACATGTGGTAGTCCTCTCAGCAAGTCCTCCCTCCTCTCACATTGAAATATGGAAAGAGCTGACGACACTCCAAAAGGCAAGCAGGTGTACTGAAACAACCCCATGTGTGTCGAAATTGTGACGCACTCTCTGAAGGCCTCATCAAGAACTACTTGCTGATACGCGTCGCGCAAATCCAATTTGGTGAATTTCTCACCTCCTGCAAGGACATTCCACAGGTCCTCAATCCTTGGAATTGGATATTTGTCCACTGCCACTACTGGGTTGATTGTGACACTAAAATCTCCACAGATTCTGATGGGCCCATCCTTTTTTACCACAGGAACAATAGGTACAGCTCACCTTGACGTTTTCACTGGAACAAGGATGGCATCTCTTCTTAATCGTTGTATTTCTTGTGTAACTCAATCTGTCAAGGCATATGGCACAAGGCGTGGCTTGAGGAACTGAGGTGGGGCATCAGAAGGAACATGTACTGACGCTCTAGCACCTTTGTACATACCAAGACATTCTTCGACCACCTCTGCGAAGTCTTGGACTAGGTGTTTGACGTCAGAAAGCGCATCTATATTTACTTCAACAATGGAGAGGCCGATGCCCAGCTCGCGCATCCAGTTGCATCCTAACAGAGTAGGTGAACTGTCTCCGGTCAGAAAAATGGGCAGATCTGCCTCCTTGCCATGAAACTTCACAAGGATATCAGCCTTGCCTTCGACTTATTTTAGTTTCCCCGAATAGCTTCGCAGAAACACTTGCGACGGCTCCACATTAATCGAAGGCAGAAGCTGTAGAAGTCACAACTTGGCAATGACAGAGACGCTGGCCCCGTGTCCACTTCCATACGGAGCGGCTTGCCGCAAATGTCAACGGTGACGGTGAAAGGCGGAGGCGGTTTGGCGTAGTTAATTTGCCACATGCTGTAGATTTCTGAATGCAATGCTGTAGCGGCATCTTCATCTTTTACAGTGTGCATGTGATGGCGGTTGCTTGACGACTGTGAACTTCGTGCAGTGGACGAACGCTGCTTGTGAGGACTGCTGCTTCGGGCTTGGCTGTCCTTTCGTTTCGTGTCGCAAACTTTCGCCAGATGACCCCATTTGTGGAAATAACTGCAGACGGTCTTCACATACTTGCATTCAGATGCAAGGTGTCCACCCCCACAGCGATAGCAGGTGACGGCCTTGGAGCCTGACGAGACGCGGTGGGTCGAAAAGGTGCCGTTAGGGTTAGCTTGTGCAATCTCCCCGGCATCTTTTTTTGCTGCTTCCAATGCTAGAGCTGTCTGCACGGCATCCTGGAAAGTGAAGACCGCTTTTTCCAGCAATCTTGTTTGAATGTCTGCATTGTTCACACCACACACAATACGGTCGCGTATCATGTTTTCTAGTTGGGCATCGAAGTTGCAATGTTCAGAGAGGCTTTTCAGCGCTGCAATGAACCCGCTGATAGAGTCGCCTTCGACGCAAACTTGGGAGTTGAAACGGAAACGCTGCATGACTGCAGACGGCTTCGGGCAATAGTAGTTTCCAGGAACCAAAAGAATCTGTTCGAGGGTTTGGTCACTCGGCTAGTGGGGTTTTACCAAATTGCGAAGTAACGCATGTCTTCTGCCTGCAACTGATAAATACGGACGTTTGCTTGTCTTCGGCGATATCGTTCATCACGAAAAATGCTTTGAGTCGGTCCATATAGCAGGGCCAGTCATTTTCTCCCCCCTCGAATGGCTCGAGATTGCCGAAATTTGGCATGTTGAACGGGCGGTTGAGCCGTGCAGGAACGCAACAGGCGTGGCATACCTGGGGTCCGTGGACGTAGTGCACGCGTCGCAGCAGAAGCGTTCGAAGTAGGATTAGCGAACGACTAGCGCCTGAAGCCCATTTCACATGATGCGATTTTCGTCGCAACGGAACTGTGATTTCCGTCGTTTGCGTCGAAAATCGCAGTCGCAGTGCCGACCCCCGATTTTCGGCTGCGACCAACCGTTTGGTCACACCGCCGCAGTGATCGCTGCAATTTTTCGTCAAAATTGCGCAGAGAGCTATCATGGAGCTATTTCGCCTGTTTGTTTTGGAAAATGGCGTCTCGCACAACAAGTCCAATGCGCGGAGACGTGGATTGCCGAATTCGGTACGTATGCGAAGGGAGAATAAAAAACTTATACCGCAGATTCCATTCTCCGATTTCTATGCGTTTGTTGACATGCTACACAGCAGATGAAGTGCATTTTCACGTTTGCTTCGTACGCCTTTGTGAGTTGTCAGTACTAGGAGGTGTTCGATCCCCACCTGACGACGAGGTCGTCACAATTTTCTTTTGTTGAGTAGCATGCAAAAATTGCACTTACGCAGCAGCTTGAATTATTTCACCCTCGGCAAGGGCAAATGACAAGACAGCAAAGTACCCCAAGTTTCAATGTCGTGTTGAACGCGGTACTGTTCAGTTGCATTTTCTAGTCGGTTTTCAAGCGTGAATTTCCCTATGCATCTTGAAAGGTTATCTTACCTCACTTATTAAATTTCACAGAGCAAAAGTGTAGGCCACCATAATAAATTTTCAATGATAGCATTAAATCTGTGGATTGAATAAACAGCGTTGTTAATTTGTTTTCGAATATTATATGCACGTTAGGTTGCACCTGTTCTCTGGAGAATTTTTGTTTCTTGCACAGAAACCAATAAACATTGACTATGTTGCGGACTTTGTGTCCTTACTGCACCTGTATTAACATCTGCTTTGAAAGGTAATTAACTTCTACAGCTAGCATATTAAGTAAATTATTCGCTTGCTATAGTGGCACAGTGACAACGTACCCTCCTGCAGCGTCATGTAAAACATGTGCAACAATGCGAAAACCAGGCAAACAGCCTGTTCTTGAGGGAATAAAACAGTAGAAAACGACATGTTAAAGAAAAGTAAGTCAAAACTGTGCAGTGAAGTCAGCCAGCTGCATCCGTTCCTGTGGAACTTCGAATCTTTTAAGTAAAAGCGCTTCTTGCAAGTTCACAGCTGATCAAGTGTGCAGAAACATTCACACCTTACATGTTTCAAATTTAGTGATCACATATATTAGTGTGTAAACCCATAAAATGATATCCTCTGTGAATACTATCTTTAAAAGTAAAGAAATACCATGCTACTTGCAAGAACATATCACCTGAGGATTTTAGAGCAAATTTCTGCATTTCAACTATACACAATATATGGTTTATTCAATAAAGGACCACAAACTGCTTTTTTTTTGCAATGACAAACTTATTCCAAATTTTACTTACATACAGACAATAAAAAATCTACAGACAACAATATTGTTCTTCAATTTGTTCACCTGCCACTGTGGCTGTAGCATTCTGCTGCTAACACAAGGTGAGGGGTTGATTTGCCAGCCATGTAAGTTGCAGTTCCATGGGAGTCATAGGTAAAAAAAAGCTGTTGCACTTAGATTTAGCTCAGCACCTTTTATTGAGCCCTTAAACTTCCAAATACTATTGCATAGGGGGGGGGGGGGGGGCTTGCTTATGCAAACTCTAACACCAATCAAAAGCAAACAGCGGAATTGCAAAACAACCATCTTTCATGATAATTCGAGTGTGTAAACATTCATTGCATCAATATATATTGTTCAACAGCACTGCACAAATAAGCATAATCAGGTATAGCAAGTACTCTGTCAGGAAGCTGGTTCTACAAATGTATAAATGTCAAGACATGAAAGCTCATACTACGTCGCACACATAGCACAAAGAAAAGTGTTGTCCCTTCTTAAAGATATGAATGGGCCATAAGCAGCAGAAACTTTATTGCAGGGCATTGTGTAATACCGCTTATGAGAGAATGAAGAGAGTGAAGAGGCTTTTAACAGCAGTACCCTCATGCTACTCTAATAAGAGGAACGATCAGCAAAGAAATTTCTGGTAGAGCACTTAAGTTAAACAGTAACATTCTGAAAGACAGAAAATTCCAGGTGGGAGTTGGAGATACATTTGGCCCATTCACACCAACAACACAGGCATAATACAAGAGATGCTACAGCCTATGGTGTCAAGAATGATGCAAAAAGCCCTCAATAACACTGCAGACTTTCTTGGCCAGTCTGGCCTCTCGCTTTCTGATAAGTCAGCTTACATCGACGTCGGACAAAAGACTAGAATTAAGAACTACAGTTGAGCACGCTTATAACGAACCTGAGCGTCACGCGAAATTCATTCGTTGTATCCAGAAGTTCGTGATATGTGGGCCACACACAAAAATTGACATCAACCAAAAAAAAAATTTATTGAGAAAAAAAAATCAGTGATCGTTCTCTGCCTCTTCAGAGCACATCCAATGACGGTGGTTTCAAGCTTGTTCAAAGCTGCGATGTGTTCGCCACCCAAGGCCTTAAAATACACAAGATTTCTAAGTGCCTCAATATGGCTCACTGCTGTGGTCGCGCTTACGGGTGCTGGCTCCGATGGATCGCTGTCGTCGTCCAATGCTTCGGCGTTGCTTGATGCCTGCACTTCCCGGATGGCGGTCTCATTGCAAAACAACTCCGCAACTTCAGCAGCGTCGTCTACATAAACAAAATCTTGCCAATAAAGATCGCAGCCGGCCAGGTTAGCGTCAACAAAGCGTCGCCACAAGTCGTCGTCAGGCTGGCTTTGTTGAGTGTCTCCAATGCCTGCTTCAGGTGCGTCAGCGAAGCCGGCCTTGCGAAAACTATTCCGGATGCATTCGGGTGTCATTTCCATCCACGCTGCTTTGATCATTTCGACCGCCGACTACAGCGAGACCTGCAGAGTAACATTGGCAGCGGGGCGATCACCTGCAATCAGCATCTGCTGCCCGACACAGCGCCTGTAGGCCACTTTAAACGACTGTATTATGCCCATGCCCAGCGGTTGTGTTTTTGACGTTGCATTTGGCGGTAGAAAAAGTAGCCCAACTGCCGTTAAGACAGGTTGGACATGGTGGGCGGTACAGTTGTCGAGAATCAGAAGAACTTTGCGCCCTTTCTTCACCATGCTGCTGCCAAAATCAATTAGCCATTCCATGAACAACTCGCATGTCATCCACGACTTTGAGTTATGCCTGTACTGCACTGGTACATATGTGCGGAAGCAATGTGGCCTCTTTGATTTGCCGATGACAAATGGCAAGCATCGATCGCTTCCATCCATGTTGGTGCACAAAAGCACAGTTATGCGAACTTTGCAGTGCTTGCCGCCAGCACGTGTGTCACCCTTCATAGCGTGCATTTTGCCAGGCAGCATTTGATAGAATAGGGCCGTTTCATCGGCGTTATATACATCCCTTTCAGCATAACTTAATACACGGGCCAAGTTTTTAGACATCCACGTGTTGACGTCTTCGTCGCTTACCGATGCCGATTTGCCATTGATGGACTTGAAAATAATTCCGTGGCGGAGCTTGAAGCGATGGAGCCAGCCATTGCCAGGGGAAAATCTGGGAAGTCCAGGAGGAACGCTAAGTCCTTTGCTTTAGACAACATCAACGGCCCACTGATGGGAACATTGCGTGCTCGAGCATCTAGGAACCACTTTAGAAGCGCATCTTCAACGTCTGCATAAGTGGCTTGCCATAGGCGCTTCCTCATCGCGGAGTCCGTGGCGCCACTTTTGTAGATTTTGTCCTTCTCTTTCAGTATCGTGGATATTGTCGATTTGGACAAACCATACTTTTTCACCAGTTCGTGGTTTTTTGCGCCTTGTGGTCTTTCAAAATTAACAGTTTCGTGGCCAAGTCCAAAGCTTTTCGCTTCACTGTCGAAGTAGACGCTGGCGAATCCGCCATCTCAGATAGGCACGGAAGCACACCAGTAGGAAACAATGCCAACAACGCTAGCACAACCACAAGCAAGACAGTCGCGCAGTCATGTGAGGTACGCCGGTGCGGCGTTAAGGCGGGGGGACGCTGCCCTGACGTCGACGATGGCGAGTGGGGTCCCGTGGCGAATGAGCTGTCACCTTCGGGCTTCCCTTCGACTTGCGTGTTCACGTAGCTCATGCGTGCTGGGCCAGCATTTTTTTTTTCGTTTTTTTTTTTCCGTTTTCGCGGCCATCCCGTCGCCACATTGCCGCTCATCCGTGCATCCGGCGAGACGCCGCGGGAAAGCCGATTCTCGGAGCGTGCACAGCACAGGGTCGACGTCGGCAGCTCTCACCACGTGGAAAGTGGTCCGCGACACCAAGGCATTCGCTGTAGCCGATCGGCTAGGCTCACGGGCATTCGTCGTAGCTGAGACCGAGCGCCATAGCCCTAATGTATATTTTGACGGTCACGGCGGACTTTTTCGTGATAAGCGAGCGTTCGTCTTAAGTGGGGCCGTTATAAGAGGGCTCGACTGTACTCCAGATTGCACATTGTGCTCCTTGTAGCTGGAGAAACATACCCGCAAGTCAACATCCACAAATCCTCAGCTAGTGTAAGACCATGACGGCAGAGCCAGCATGTGTGTGAAACAATTATGCCTTGCCTGGGCACAAATTCTGCACCTGGTGAAAAGAATAATCTTGAAATCATGGGGGGTGGACGAGTGGATACTATGAAAAATCGCAAGTGCTGTCCTCGTGTCCAAGGTATTGTATGGTATGAATTACCAGCAGCACACAAAAAAGACAACTCATCGAATATAGGCATCAGGTAATAACAGGTCTTTCCAACTTTACCATGCTTGAAGACCTCTATGAGAAAGAGGAAACAAACAAGCACCTAGACAGAGTAGAGTTGCAGCCTGCAGCACAAATTCTTTGCCTCAAGAGCTGAGCCTGGTCCCAAGATACTATGCCAGCTAGCATATGAGATGCAAACACGACTACCCCTCCCTTCAGAAACAACCTCGGGAGCACCTGAACTTGAAACACAACAGACCCATACCGTGCAATATGGGGGCAGACAATTAGGCCAGGAGACTATATGCAACTGCAAAACACACAGAGGAAGTTGCTAATCATGAAGATGCAAGCAAGCATGAGGCACATATAGTACACTGATGTGGCAACAGCAGTGTAACAGTAGTATGACACTACATAAAATTAAACCCTACATAAGTGAGTACCATTCCAGGTAATCCTACACCTAGAAAAGCTGAACTGAAAGCAATCAAAGAAGCACTTGTAGTGCAGATTACACCCGGCAAGACACCCTGCACACCTGCATGGATTCACCAGAAACTGTCTGGGTATGCACATCACACGAGATTGTCAGGACAGGAAATCAGGAGATTGACACGCAACTTGCAAGCACACAGCCAAAATTAAATTAAATTAGAGGTGCAGCGGTGGCGTAGAGGTAGAACACCCGCCTCGCGTGCAAGAGGTCCGTGGTTCGAATCCCGGTGCCGGCAATTTTTTACCGGATTAAAAAAAGAACAAAAAATCCGCGTGTTGATAAAATTGCACAAACAGGCCTGGAGTGTGGCCTGATCCCGGTGACCAGAACCGGTAACGCACTCCCTCACCAGAGCAGGATTGGCCACCCTGGTGCAGTACTTGGCCACAACCTCCTATATGAACACAACAATCAAACCCCGGCCCTCAGTCCCCAGCAGCTGCGAAGCAACTGACCACGGCGGCGGTCACACCTGCGACGCAGCAGAGGGTGCTAAGAATCACTGGCTCCGGACAGGCCGCCATTGGAATATGAACCTGGCAACGTTTAACGCTAGAACGATATCTAGTGAGGCGAGTCTAGCAGTGCTATTGGAGGAATTAGAGGGCAGTAAATGGGATATAATAGGGCTCAGTGAAGTTAGGAGGCCAAAAGAAGCATATACAGTGCTAAAAAGTGGGCACGTCCTGTGCTACCGGGGCTTAGCGGAGAGAAGAGAACTAGGAGTCGGATTCCTGATTAATAAGAATATAGCTGGCAACGTACAGGAATTCTATAGCATTAACGAGAGGGTGGCAGGTCTTGTTGAGAAACTTAATAAGAGGTACAAAATAAAGATCGTACAGGTCTACGCCCCTACATCCAGTCGTGATGACCAGGAAGTCGAAAGCTTCTATGAAGACGTGGAATCGGCGATAGGTAGAGTGAAAACTCTACCTATCGTACTATATAGTCTATACTAAGTACTATTGTAGTCTATACGATAGTCTATACGTAGTCTATACGTAGCCTAAGTACTATACTAAGTACTATCGTAGTCTATACTAATGGGCGACTTTAATGCCAAGGTAGGCAAGAAGGAGGCTGGAGACAAGGCAGTGGGGGAATATGGCGTAGGCACTAGGAATAGCTGGGGAGAGTTATTAGTAGAGTTTGCGGAACAGAATAATATGAGGATAATGAATACCTTCTTCCGCAAGCGGGATAGCCGAAAGTGGACGTGGAGGAGCCCGAACGGCGAGGCTAGAAATGAAATAGACTTCATACTCTGCGCTAACCCTGGCATCATACAAGACGTGGACGTGCTCGGCAAGGTGCGCTGCAGTGACCACAGGATGGTAAGAAATCGAATTAGACTAGACCTGAGGAAGGAACGGAAGAAACTGGTACATAAGAAGCCGATTAATGAGTTAGCGGTAAGAGGGAAAATAGAGGAATTCCAGATCAAGCTACAGAACAGGTATTCGGCTTTAACTCAGAAAGAGGACCTTAGTGTTGAAGCAATGTACAACAATCTTGTGGGCATCATTAAGGAGTGTGCAATGGAAGTCGGTGGTAACTCCGTCAGGCAGGATACCAGCAAACTATCGCAGGAGACGAAAGATCTGATCAAGAAACGCCAATGTATGAAAGCATCTAACCCTACAGCTAGAATAGAACTGACAGAACTTTCGAAGTTAATCAACAAGCGTAAGACAGCTGACATAAGGAAGTATAATATGGATAGAATTGAACATGCTCTCAGAAACGGAGGAAGCCTAAAAACAGTGAAGAAGAAACTAGGAATTGGCAAGAATCAGATGTATGCGTTAAGAGACAAAGCTGGCAATATCATTACTAATATGGATGAGATAGTTCAAGTGGCTGAGGAGTTCTATAGAGATTTATACAGTACCAGTGGCACCCACGACGATAATGGAAGAGAAAATAGTCTAGACGAATTCGAAATCCGAAAGGTAATGCCGGAAGAAGTAAAGAAAGCCTTGGGAGATATGCAAAGGGGGAAGGCAGCTGGGGAGGATCGGGTAACAGCAGATTTGTTGAAGGATGGTGGACAGATTGTTCTAGAGAAACTGGCCACCCTGTATACGCAATGCCTCATGACCTCGAGCGTACCGGAATCTTGGAAGAACGCTAACATAATCCTAATCCATAAGAAAGGGGATGCCAAAGACTTGAAAAATTATAGACCGATCAGCTTACTGTCCGTTGCCTACAAACTGTTTACTAAGGTAATCGCAAATAGAATCAGGAGCACCTTGACTTCTGTCAAGCAAAGGACCAGGCAGGATTCCGTAAAGGCTACTCAACAATAGATCCAATTCACACTATCAATCAGGTGATAGAGAAATGTGCGGAATATAACCAACCCTTATATATAGCTTTCATTGATTACGAGAAAGCGTTTGATTCTGTCAAAACCTCAGCAGTCATGGAGGCATTACGGAATCAGGGTGTAGAGGAGCCGTATGTAAAAATACTGAAAGATATCTATAGCGGCTCCACAGCCACCGTAGTCCTCCATAAAGCAAGCAACAAAATCCCAATAAAGAAAGGCGTCAGGCAGGGAGATACGATATCTCCAATGCTATTCACAGCGTGTTTACAGGAGTATTCAGAGACAGGATACACAACCATGCAGATATTCCAGGACACAAGCGGGCTTATAAGCCCAACATAAGAACTGAAAACTGGACGAGTTGGTTTGTATTCATTATTGACTAAAGTGAAACAGGTAGACAACGGACAAGAACGAAGCTCTCTGTGTTCACTTCGTTCTTTTCGACCGTATTTCTGTTGCGCTATAGTTAATAAATTCATGAGGCTGCACAGGAGAAGAATGATACATCCGCCCAAGGGCCCGATTTCATATCCATATCCACGCATGAGCACGCACACACACATGCACGAATGTTGCAAGGGTTGCAAATGTTCTCCCTTTCCCACTTTTATGTGTGGTTTCATCAAGCACTAGTTTTTATAAGGTTTTATTGCTGTACTACTTTCTGGTAACCTTTATAAATCACTGCATTTTCTCAATAAACCTTTTAATTAGAAGTTAGCGTACCCTGTTCTTACTACTTCGCACTGTACATTCTTGCTACAATGGCCAAATAAAAGATTGTATAAAGTACACAGAAGCGTCATAAGGGCCATTAAAGTGACTTGTTGCAGTCTAAAAAAATAAAGAATAGCCTGGCTGCAAGTGGCACCAGAGAACACATAGGACGAACAAGAAAACCGAGATGATCTAACAACCAAAAGTTTAATGTACACACCGAGTAAATGCTGGCTGACAAGCAATAAACTGAACATACACAAAAAGGAGAACCAAAAATTAATGTGTGTTTCCTGACAGGGAAAGCAACCATTTCAAATGGAGGCCATGCTGACAAGATTCTCCCAGCGTTTTTAGATTTACAGCTTCCATAGTTTATCTAGGCAGCCGATCTGCACAGAATGCTAGCTTCTTCCTCTACAATGCACGCTCAGATGTCGAGAGTGCATTGTAGAGGAAGAAGCTAGCATTCTGTGGATATCGGCTGCCTAGAGAAATTATGAAAGCTGTAGATGCAAAGACGCTGGCATAATCTTATCAGCATGGCCTCTGTTACATATTCAGAGATGAATGCGTTTTCTGTTGGGATCTGTATGGACACGCATCAGTTTTTGCTTCTGCTTTTAGTGTAACTTCGATTTATCGCTTGTCAACCAGCGTTTACTTGGCAAGTTCAATAAACTTCCATTTGTTAGTTCGCCTCATGATTGTCTTGGGTCTCCAGCATAAGGTTGTTCATTCTTTTTACAGCGAAACTATATATGCCTAAGCAAAACATTCATGGTCCGATCCCGACAACCCTAGTGTAGGGGTATACAAGCCATTATTTAGGGGTGTGCGAGCCATTGCAATTGTCTTGCATGATGGATGGAGAAATTTCTTATTGGGTAGACATAGCAATGCTTATGCATTTAAAACATATACATTTATCTACATATTATTGAAGGGAAGGGACAGAGAGGGGGACGAGGTTAAGACAAGACCATGATGTCATAATTAGCTCAGGGCAAAGGTCAGGTGGGCATTTGGCTACACCGGTAGTGACGTCGTTTCTCTTTCGCAGCAGAGCACACGCGCAGCAGTCTCTCCGACTTCCCAATAGGTTCAAAAATGTGTCCCTGTGTTTAATTAAATGAAATGTGCAGCCCCGGTGCGTCACTTGGTAACTACAGTGCATAACCAAGTCAAAAATACTATGATTAATGCATTACAAAACACAAATGCATAACATAATTCAGAAAGACTTTGATGGACCCGCTGGATTAACACAATGAACCACTGATTGCACTTTTCATAATGGTCATCTTGCGAAGCGCAATGTGTGGCACTCCAAATAAGCAATGTGATAAACCCAAGCCAAACGTGTGCGTAAGCTCATTAAAAAACACAGACATAACCAATAATATAGAAATGCCTTAATAAACCGTTGGAATTAACCCAGTGATAAATGCTTGGGCAGCACATTTCAGCTTCGTTGGTTTGCCATTTGTACAGGGTGTATGAGCAGTAATCTTTTTCTGTTATTGTTTGTTAAGTATTGTACAATGTTGTGCCAATAAAACACGTTGCGCTAGTTGGTGCATTGTATTGGTACTGCTTTTTTTCCTGTTTTTTTTTTCTTAATGTTGTGCCCTTCTTCATCTTGTAACTACATTTTTATTCCCCTTCACCTAGTACTCTAACCATGCAGCCTGCGAGGTATATAAATAAATGAGTACAAAAGCACACGTCATTCATTCATCTGCATACCCCTCGCACCATTCCTTGCTCAGCAAACCTCACTGTGTTGATGTATCGCAGTATGCATCTACATTAACTGCTGTTTGCATTTCGGTATAGTTTGTGAACAGTGTAGTGCTCAAAGATTACATGACATTAAGGTTGCGACATACGTGGTGCATAAGCACACCATGCAAGAGATTACATGTTGGATTGTTGAAAATAAGACAAATTGTATATATCGGAGGTGCTTTAACAGCATTTAATTGACCACTTGATAAAAACATTCACTTTGCATAGATTCCAACACGTACACTGAACTGCAGTTTTTTTTTTTTTGCTTATTAATGTGGTCGTTACTGCATGGCATACATTGTAGATTTGAAAACAAATTTCAATAGATTCGTTTGTTGTAATATAAAAATATGCTTCGATCACTGCGATTGCAACACCAGGACTTGATACAAACATGCACACAATAGGATGCAGACAAATGCTCAGGACAAACTACAGAATGTTTGCATCCTGATACTTATGAAAGTGAACAGTTTCATTCCATGGTTGTCAATGAGAGGGAGAAAGAAAACTTAATTGTGTTCGTGGAACAAAAACACATTGATAAGCTTAGAGATATAGTCATTGCTTAACACTTTCGAAATGAATACTTATAGCTTGCTATCGACATTGAAGCAGCCTTTTGACAGCAAGGAATCAGTTTTTCCAGCTCTGAACATTGAATTGCAGGCAATGCAAGCAGGCATAAAATTCTGACAATATAATCTGTTTGGGAATACCAAACTGGAATAAACATTGGCAAAGACTGGTGCAACGCGCGGCTCCCTAGACGATCCCACACAGAATCGACTCCTGCAACGAATGGAAGTGACATCACTAGATGACAACGTCACATGCATGCGTATTTCCGGTTTTTTTGAGGGTGCCTGGTTCAATTTCTTGCTGTTCGCACGTGACATTTAGTATGCATACCGTCAGCTGCGCTTGCGGGTCGTGCTTTTCTGCTGCCGCTCGTGCTAGTCGTAAGGCCTGGTTCTGCTGCATCCTCGCAAGCCTTTAACATCATCCTTTTATATGCGTGAAAGCTGCTTTGCAGGGTTATTTTATATTTGCTAACATTATTTATGCCTATTCTAATAAGTATTTTGATGGTATTTTGACTGTGTTTGTCGCGTATTTGCCTATCTTGCTGTCCTTGTTCGCGACCACTTGCTTTGTTGAACCCTAGCGCGGATTTCTCAGATTCAACATATATAGTGCTAACTAGAAGGTAGCCTCCTTTTGTTTGTGAAAAAGCTCACGTTTATTTTTTCGCAGACTTTTTTTCTTGTTTTAGGTGTCATTTTCGATTGTACTGCTTGCAACATGACACGTTTGGTTGCCAGCGACTCGATGGTGAAATACACGGACCAGTATTTCCCATCGTGTCGTAGTTTGTCAGCCAGTGTTGCCACGCATAGAGGAGTAAGGATTGAGCATTTTCTGTAAATGATTGCTGACAAGCTAGCTGGTTTTGATGTTGTCATTGCGCACGTTGGCACTAACAACACTGTTGACAATGTCAGCGAGTGCATGGACAAGTATCGCCAGCTCGCTCAGGGGATCATTGAAAGAAATCCCATGGTGCATGTAGCTTTTTCTGCCATTCTTCCTCGGGGGCAGAATCAGTACAGCTCATGGGAAGCTCAGTCCTCTTGGTTGCACGACATGAATGATAACTACATAAAGGTTAACACTGCCCTGATGCAGTACTGCCACGAGTGCGGCTACACATTCCTGGGTGGTCTCGTGGACAACAGGCACAGTTGCCTGAGCAGAGGTGGTGTTCACCCGAGCCGCTTTGGTAAAAAGGTGCTGGCAGGCTTCCTGCACCAGGAGGCCTGCACTCTGTCCATCCATCTGGAGAGAAGCCGCATCCAGCAGTGCTACAAGGAGACCCAGGCACCTTCTTCGTGGACCGGTTGGACTCGGCAGGACAGCATCCCTGCCATCTCCGAAGCTGACTTTCCCCCGCTTGGCTTGCACATTTTCATTTCTTCTCAAGCAGCAAGTGGAACTTCCACAGCACCAGCTCCTACCTGGAAAGCCAGCACTGCTCCCTTGCAGAGGCACGACACCAACCAGCCTACCAGAACCCTTCAAGGTGCTGGCTTTTCATTTGTTGGAGGGGTCCGTGTCCATTGCAAGGGAAGCAAGGCTTGTTGCACCTGCGACAGCCTGCCTTCTCCTATTTTCCATGGCACAAGTGTACCAAGCAGGGGAAAAGCCGAGGGGAGGTCTGCTGAGCCAATGATCCCTGGTCAAGATGCAAGAAACACTTGTGTCAGGAGAACTAGGAGAGACAAACAAAAGCATGAGAGTGCTCCTGTTGTGTGCTCACCTGTGGGGGAAGGAGAGGCCATTGCTCTAGAAGCAGCTGTGCCAGAGGCTGTCCCCCAGTGTGGCAACAGTGAGTGGGAACTGGTAGTATCGAGGAGGCGGCGGAAGGCTGCGGCACTGCACAAGAAAGAATGGAGCTGTGACCTGGCTGCAGACAGGGAAGGCAAAGTTCTTGCTGTGACAGCTGCGAAGTTCTTGAAGTTCGGTTCACCTTTGAGAGCAGTTGTAAGCCACAAACAGACATGCATTGACAGTGGAAAGTCTGAGTCTGCTCTTTCTACTGTCTCTGGTAGCAAGTTTGAAGGATGAGTCAGTGGCTCTCGTGATGCCATTTGTGATAGTTTGGGCAAGCTGCAGCATGCTAGAAGGTAGAATAAAGACTGCTTGGTAGTTGCTATGGCTGAGTTCAGACCTGTCATGAATAGTGTTCCAAATGAGATTACTGTCTGCAAATGCTGTAGGTCAGAAACAATGCAAGATGGAAGGCTGATGACGAGCAATCCTGGCACAGAGGCTGGTGACCTTAACAAAGCTGGGTGCATTGCTTCCACGCAATGTAGGTGTTGTGAGGCTGCTTTGACATCCAGCTGCAGGCCTGCCAGCTCTGATGCCCACGCTGTTTGTGAAGGAGCTGATGCTAACACAACCAAAATTCCTAACACTCTCACTTTATTGCATGGTGGAGGCAGCAAAGTTTATTTAAATGCAACGTTTGATAATTTTATTTCTTTAAGGCAAATCTTTGATGAATGGTGCAGGGAGGGCAAGCACATAGTCACAATAGATAGGTCTCGCAGATGTACATTTGCAAGAGAATCTAAAGAGTTTGAGTACATTAGGATTTCATATAGCTGTGTTCGTGGTCGTGCTATAAAACCAAGAACCACAGGAAAGCGACCCAAGCAAGTGTACAATGTTACTGGTTGTGAAATGGCAGTTTCGGTAAGACTGTGAAAATCACCTACTCTTCACTACAAAATAACCAAGCTGCAAACTAAGCATAATCACGCAACGAAGTATTATGACTTGTATCCTCAAAGCAGGCTTCTGAACGATGCAGAGACGGTAGAATTCTTTGATTTTGCCAAATGTAATATTGGCCCAAAGTATTTTAAAAATTTGGTCAAACAGAAAACGGGCAAGAACTAACTACAAAAGATGTTAACAATTACAAGCAAAGGTTTTCTATTCCTATTCGCAATGAGCAGGCTCACGGAGAAATAGTTTTAGAAAAAATAGACACCTTGTTAGCAAATAACCCAAACTGGGTCATTCATTATGAAAAGAATCAAAGTAATAGCCTGCAATTTGTGCTACTTCAGACCACGCACATGCGTGAGATTTTGGAAAAGTATCCAGAGATTTTATTTATTCACCGAACATATAAAGTAAACATTGAAGGCTATATCTTGTACTCTATTTTAGTTGAATATGGTAGAGGTCGTGGAGATCTGTGTGTTATGCCTTTTTGCGAAATGAAACGACTGAAATTGTGCAGGCTCTGTTCGCCAAGTTCACAGGTTTTAACTCGTTCATTGTCTGCTTGAAGATTAGTTATGATAGATAAAGACATTAACGAGCTATGCATTTTGACCAAGATTCTTTCTAATTCTGAAATGTTGTTCTGTACATGGCATGTGATGCAATGCTTCCAGCAAAAGGTAAATGAGCGCTAGACTGCAGCGCGATTAGTTACTCCCTCTCTTAAAGAAATTTTTCATTCCTTCACCGTGCACGACTACTTAGGCAGGATTGCTGAGATCAAAGCTATGGCTTCTAAAGATTTTATTTTTTATTACATGCAGAACTCGCACTCCTCTAAATAAATGTGAGTATTTGCATACCGACAAAAACTTCCTATATTTGGTAATAACACAAATTATCAAATTGAGTGTCACAATAAAAACATGAAAAGTTATCTCACTTCAAGCATGCATTTGGTTCAAGCCATACAGACATTAGTAAGTTATATTGACAAGGATTTCTTGTCTCTAAAATTTTCCAAGTTTAAGGAAATGAAGCTGAACCTAGATGTAAATGATGCCGGTGAGTCATTTGAACTACACTTGGCCCATAATTGCACTTCTGAGGCCACAAGTAAAGTACTTGAGCAGTATGAATGGTTTAAAGAAGAAGGTTATCTGGTTACTTCCACTGCTAATTCTTATGTAGTGGTTTCAGCAAGTTCCGAGCACAGTGTTTCATTATGCCTGACACGTTGCATGTGTGTTTTTTTATAATCAGTACAGTTTGCCTTGTGCACACAGTTTAGCAGCTCGCCATTTTGCCCAGCAAGGCCTTTTTGACAAAGCATGCATAACGGACAGGTGGTGTAAGAATAATTTCCTGAGTGACAGCTGCATGGCCTCAAGTGCCACACCAGTGGTGACAAGCAGAATTCAGCTGCCGCCATCTGTGAGGCTCGACACTGCTCAAGAAAAAGAAAAGAGACTTTGTGAAATGTCCAAGATTGAGGCTAATGTATTTTATAATTGTGGAGAGAAGGAGCTAATGGACAAACTCGCATCATGCGAGGCATTCTTCAGAAATTTAACTGCCTTTCCTAGTAGCCAAATTACAGTTAGCTTACAAGGTACACCAGCTCTATTATCCCAAATGACTGTTACAAGCAGTTGCAGGCAGTCGAATAGTACAAAGCTTGATGTACTTTTGGTGAAAGCAAAAAGAGGATGGCCAAAAAAAATCAAAGCAGCTAAGCGGAAGTTTTAGCCATCGCAAAAGAAAGTAGTAAGCCATGCAATGGTGACAGCAGACATGTTAAATGTCTGCAAACGCTACTCTCTTTCAGATGCCGATTTATATGCTTTAGTACAGGGCACCTCGATATCCGACAGTGTGATTAACGTAGCACAACACTTGATTCATGAAAAGTTTCCTCATTGGGATAGTTTTCAGAATGTGCTACTTGGCCATTGTTTACTATATACCAAAGTAAGAAGCCCTTTTATTCAAATCTTGCATGTCCGAAAACTCGATCACTGGCTTACGGTAACCAATGTTGACGCTGATGAAAACAGTCTTTGTATATGACTCAACTGACCAAGGTACTCCTTCTGATGCCATCAGGCAAATCTGTCACACGCTAAAATTGCAGTCACCAACGCTGACCATTTGCACTAAAGGGGCACAAAACCAGAGCAACACGCTTGACTATGGCTTGTTTGCAATTGCAAATATGTATTATTTAGCATCAGATAGGAGACCAGAAAATTTAAACCTTAGTCAGAGTATGCTGCGCACACATTTGCTGAAATACATACAAAAAGGCAACATGGAAGATTTCCCACTCACAAGCTCCCCCACTATTCGTGTGTGGCCAAAAGATTGTATTTAGGAGTTGCATTGTGTATGCAGGCAACCGCTGTATGGCAGAGAAGTACTGGACATTTCTTGTGCATATTGTTCAAGAAACTTTCACAGGGTATGCCTTGGCCAGTTAGCAGACAAATTAGACAAAAAGTAATTGTATGCTCTAAGTCATGTTTGGCTTCTGCCAAGGAAAAGATCCACACTCGTAGTACATAGCATTCTTGTCTTTGAACAGTTCTAGTCAAACCTCAATATAACAAACCAGCATAAAGTGAATTATCCTCTATATTGCACATACAAATCTTGCTGACTGATACTCATGTAAAACACTCGCTCGTAACAGAGGCACTTTTTTCATGCTTTTTTATTATTGTGCATAAATGTAAGAATACTCGGAAGCATACCAGCAGTGTACATCAAGGAAGATCCTATTGAGTCGCCATTTTCAGTGATTGCCAAGCTGTTCAAGGTTAGAGTAAAGATTGCTGTCTACTATGCGTTTATACTATACTATGCGTTTACAAAAAAGCAGATAACTTTGACATAATTTTTCCACTCAAGACAACAAATTTGTGGGGAACAAGCACAATACAAAAGCTTTCCTTTGGTTATAGGTGGGTTTGGATTTAAATAATTGCTTTCTAGAATGTACTATTTTTAGTGCATATGCCAGTTTGATATAATTGGGTTTCAGTGTATCCACACGCTACCAGTAAACACTGACACAGCCCGTAGATGTGAAACTTTTTTTTATTGTTCCAGAGCCCCGGTGGCAATCTGTCTGTACACTTCAGCTTTGTTAAGAGGTTTATTTGTTCATTAGCAATGCATTAACATAGACCAATTCGTAGCTGTACAACTGCTTTATGGTTCCCTGCAGCATCGGGATTGCTAAGGCCCACCCACAAGGAACAAGTTCCGAACATATTTTTGGCCAGCTATTTGATTTGACATGAGCACGATTCAGCATCTAGAGAGCGTCGCCCCTAGCGTCTCATCATTATTGACGATGCCAACTGGCGTCGACAGCCCGTCGGGAACGTGTTTCGTGTGGTTGAAGCTTTAATGTGAGCAGGTTCACTTTGTATTCTGCACTTTTGAAACCTAATCTTTCAGCTTCTAAGTAGTTGCAAGTATTTCAGCTTTCAACTGTGTTACAAAATTTGCTTGCCATCGGTCTGGTATGGCTTTAGCAACCAAAATCTGTACTGACATTGCCCCATTACCTTCCCGTTGCCACAAGTCTTTCGGCAGAGCCTGACCGCTACAGAGCATGTTCTCGGGTGGCGGATAGAGAAAACTCTTGTCATGAAGCTGCGCTAAGCAGCTTCATGCAAGACAGGCACTTGTGCCCGCACACCAACAAACTAAGAAAATGCTAAACAGGAGCACTCAGGTTGTCTCAGTGACACGTTCATCTCAGAGTGCAAGCTGCAGATTCTTTTTAATGCTTTGTACTTCCCCTGCATTTTTTTCCCTCTCTTGTACAGGTCCACTAGATATACCAGGTGCATGCATTCACACTACCATCAAGTGATCAGGAGCGTCTGTACCTCTATCTAAATATTACACTATTGTCTAAGATAGAAAATCACACTTGTATATTTTGCTGTAATGGTTCTGCCAATAAAAGACTGATTATACATATTTATTTTCTTGCAAAGCTGGTACTGTGTATGTAACAGGCCAGTGCAGCATATAAGCTATAACTTAAAGACTGATTATACATATTTATTTTCTTGCAAAGCTGGTATTGTGTATGTAACAGGCCAGTGCAGCATATAAGCTATAACTTTTTTTTTTTTTTTTCAGATGCATAACACTCACCTGCTATGAAACCAACTTGCACTGCATAGTTCATACAAAACACAGAAGATGATTGTTCACCATCTTGAGTGCCTTGGCATTTTTATTTAGGAGTATTTTGTATGAGCTATGCAGCACAACTTGGCATTCATGTTCAAGAACAAACTAGCCTACATACAAGTTTATTTTTGCACTAACTACGTTAAGTATGTGCTGATTAAGTCCTAGGCAAGTCTTTTTAAATACTCCTCCTTGATAAGGTGCTTGTCACTGTCAAAATTGAGGCAAGGTATAGCTTTGTAGACAATATTTATTGGCCATAAACACAAATGAACAGAAACGACAGCATTAAAAAAAATGCATGCTAAAGGGCAGCACTCTATAACAGCCCAACACTCAAGTCCAGATTACACTGTTTTGCAATGAACTCACTTGAAAAGCACAACACACATTTACTGTTCGATTGTCTTTCCCTGTTGCATGGGTGATCAAGTATTGGGCCCCTGTACTTAATCTGAGCATACTTTAAAGAATTGTAATGCAATTCAGCCATCCAGATCACATTTTTGCGTGCACTATACATCCATTTATTTATTTTTTTTTTCTAGAACATTTTCCGGGTATGCCATAGACATTTCGCTACAAGAATTGTGCATATTACATGGATGTTCAGTGAACGTCTAGAGAAGGGCATTTTGAACATTACCTGAAAACGGCCTCAATATTAATTCCAAGTTATTCCTATTTTGTTTGACTGAAAGAATACAGCACATTTTTATGGTGTATGACAGTGTACCCCATCTAAATGTTACTTTAATGTAGCAGAGAAATATGTATGCCCATTAAAACAGCCATATAATGGTAGCCTGCTTCACTACATGAAATGGGTATGAAACGGTGTGACATATCTGGGGGATAAAATTAATGCCAAGTTAATTTCACAATAATTGTTAAAACTTGGTGTGCAGCACTCACCCAAAACACCTAAATGAACCTTTCCATGCCTTGTTCACATACTGACTTCCACTACACTATAACACTATTGAGCATGCAACAATTTTCAATTAAATAAGTAGCAATGTGAAAGCTCATTTGTATTATTAAACAACTAGAGGAAAAGCTACAAATTAAATGTGGTGTGAAGAAAACACGTAAACATGCACAACTTAAGCATTTCATATTTAAGCTACTAGGAATTTATGGCTTTTTATTATTTCGTTGCAGGCTAAGCTAACCAATAAAAACTAAGACTTACACAGCATGCTTTGCCACATTGAAATTCATATCACCCTGTTGTTTGGATGCTTCAGGTCATGAGTAGCTGTTCTAGGTACTTTAATTCTTCCACCATAAGGTGAACCTGTATGGCTTGAAGTGCCTTTTCTCTGCATCAAGAAAGAAATGTAAATAATCATGTGAAAGTTACTACACACTTCTTTCTTTGGCATTTCAGAGTTGGTAGAGCACACTAAACATACACATAGCGCAAAAATTTGTTCATTGACTGCCCCACTAAACATCCTACCATGCTGCGGTGAAGCTATGCACTTGACCCAACCCCTTTCCCCCGTGCCTAACCGCATGAGTCATGTGCAGAGTGTCACAGAATTCTGTTTCGAGGATCCTTTGCATGTGCTAATGTTTCTCCAGCCATTGAGCGTAAGTAAACTAAGAAAACTAGACTAAAGCATAGCACTGCTAACTGTCTAAGTATGCAATAGGCTGTGATGATTGTGACACCTATATGCATGAGCAATCTTGCGCATACTCATTTATCAAAGTGACGTTCCTATAACTTGTACCTCTCAAAAACTTGTGACTTCATGCACACTGTGACACAATCGTACACACTCAACCCACCTCCAAAGTGGGTGAAGTACACCCATAATGCTATAAAGCAGTGTGTGACTGTTGGTGGGATTGAATCTGTCTTCCAGCAAAGCAGCCCAATGTTCTAACCGTTAACTCATAATTGCACATATACTTCTCTTGTGCCAAAGTCACTCTTTGAAACATCTGGTGCGTTCAAAACGTGCCAGTTTTTCGCATTCTTCCCTCTTGACGGCTAGTACTTTGAAGATGCTGTGTTAGACTGCACTGCCTTTGGGATCAAGCTACATTTTCTGCTAGATCTTTCAAAGTGGTTAAGTTCAGCTATAATACTATCACACTCAAAGTAATAAACTAACATTGTCCCAATAAGGTCCCATTAGTGGTCCTTGCAGCTGTTTATATACTGCGATAATGTGTCATGCTCATAATATGTCATGCTACCATTCTACCTGTAAGTTTGTCATGCTGTGTCTTAATGTGTCAAGCACCTAGAAGTTACATCCCCATGTTCTTTACTTCCAAGCTTTCACCTGTCTGCCATTCATGTATGTCGGCATTATGAGCAGAGAAGAAATCAAGCTCACTCTACTGGCACACCAAGCTTAGCCTGCTCAAGCTTGGTAGAGCAAGGTCTTGTTGATTCATCAATGTATTAAAAACTCCTTCATCAACGTGTGTTCACACTAAATCAGGTGTCACACTTTCAGAATGGATGGCAGGGTGCGAAGTGGAAGAATGGTAGTAGAACAGTCACGATAGCACTTTGCTTGAGCAAAGTTTCAGTAGAGCTAAAACCAAGTTCAAGCATGCCTAGTGCATCAATTAATGCAGCTTTCACTGGGAAAGACATGACAGAGTGCTGAGTGCAAGAAGCACAGAGAAATGAGTTGCTGCATCATGTTGTATGAAATGGTGCCACTGTGGGCAGGAGGAAGTGGCTTGATACAGAAGAAAACAGTTCAATGAAGGATTATTCGGTTGCATGGTAATAGAGCAGCAATAGCGGCCGAGTGCACCCGCGTCTAAGGCGAGCTGCCTCGGTGTTCTCCGGTTACGGATACTAATAGCTGAACACGTCGCACCATCTGGGGCGGTATGCCCCATACTATGGAAGAACTCGGCCATCAGCAAGAGCATGGAGTTTCCTATTAAACTGAGTACAGGGACTTCCCTTACACCACACATCGGCACAAATTTCAGTGCGAACACCAAACATGCGTAAATTCGATGTTAGTTTGCGGTGGCGGCACTGTGCACTCATTGTTCGGGAGCAGCAATAACTATTCTCTCGGACGCCGTACCAAATCCCGCACTAGAAATGCTGTTTGCAAAACGTGCTACTTGTCCATCCAGACGCGGAACAGTTATAGCAAGCCGAAAGCAGACGCACTTGTTTAGATACAAACATTGTAAAACTCGTTGTAACCGCATCGTAAAACCAGGGTGTCTACCAAGTTGGCATTTACAAATTCCCTGAGTTTTCCAGGTTTTCCCTGAGCACCTTTGCAAAATTCCCTGAATGAGCCAGAACTTTGTTTTATGTCAAGACAGGCTGAAACTATGTTGCTTGATGCTGTCACTCTCAAGTAAGCATGCTGAAACAAAAAAGTGACTCAATCCAGTTTGAACAGTAAGGAGTAATATCTATTTTATTTAAAAACAGAAGGAAGGTGTTAGTAAAATGCGCAGCGAATAAAATGGTAAAACCCATTCCAACTTGAGTCGAACATTTTCAAATACGAATGAAAAGGCGATGCATACATAAGTAAATATTTATGAATATGACCTATTTCTATCAACTGATAGCAAGCTCATCGGTATGAGGCCTGAACTTTGTCAGAACTAAGATTCTCTCTCAGCAGCTGAGAAGTCAACCTCAACTGTCCTACTCTCAGCCCGTACACAACATCTCAGTGTTGGGTTTCACTACTTTAAAGAGTCTATTTTGGTTTGGATGAGGGACACCTGTATCTCGGCGTCAGCCAACACTTTGTTTTTTTGAGCTCAAGCTCCTTCAAAAAGGCGGCGGCCCACTACCGTTCCCGTTAATTCCTCAGTGCGTCCGTCCTCTCTGTTTTCATCGTCCTTCTGCCACGCTTTCACCCCATGGATCATTTGAAGCATCCTCTTGGTCAGTTGTGCAGTCAACGTCTAATTTTTTGGACTCCCTAGAGGCCGCAAAAACATTCCAAAAATCGGGCAGTCCGAAAACAATGAATGCATGACTTTAACTGCCCTTAAGGGCTAAAATTGCAACAGGCACGTCCAAAAAGCTTTTAAGGCCTGCCAGTACACTTATTAGGCATATCGATGCTCGTACTGTGACAGGAGACGAAGGTGCACGCGTGTATAATTAAGGAATACATACTGTGTCCCGTGACAATTGCCCCTTCCCACCCTTGTTATGCTTCACTGCCTACCACTGCCATACAGAGGCAAAGCTAATTTTCGGAGGCTGGCATTACGCAATGCGCTGTGCTTTGCGAGCTTCGAAGCCTATCGCGAGGAATACAAAGGCAAAGTCGGTGCTATTGCTGACAGCAGCGAATTCTTTCAATGAAAAACACGGCATCGCACGACAAGAGGCTTAACAGCGAACGTAGAAGCAGCTAGGCCTAACGTTGCAGCGGTGGTGGTTAAGGCTGCCAGCGGATCTGCGTGCGAGTGTGCCGGTGCGAGGAGGCGAGATAATCAAAATAGCGGCGGTGGCGGCTTTGATTAATGCCATTTCAGACCTGCAGTCAGGGCAATATACATTGACTATATGGAGTATGTGGTGGTGCCGCAAAACCGTGCAAATTATCGGGTATGTCCGAAAAAGCGTCCGGAAAATCGGTCGTTAACTACTCTGGCAAACATCGTGCCGAAGACACGGCGTGAATGACGATTCATTGTGATTCCTCTGTTACTGGAACCAGCATCAACATGACTTTCGTCCCCTTTCAATAAAGTTGCAGCTAATTTTCCCTGATAGAAGCACAAATTCCCTGAGTTTTCCCTGAGTTTTTCCAGACTGTGCAGATTCCCTGAGGATTCCCGGTTTTCCCTGTTTTCCCGGTTGGTAGACACCCTGAAAACGCACCATCAGACTCATCATTGTTGAAAAGCATTAAGAAGCATTAAGAAGTCGCCCGCCGTTGTTAAGTTGACGGCTAAATAAAGCCATATTGTTTCGCTCCACTGTTGCGCTGTCCTTCTGTCAGACACGACAAGTACTCAACGCGAAATTGACAGCCACATTTAGCAGCTTGCATGCAAAAGCATATTCATGTGGTTGCATTTATTTTGGTTATCTGGCTCAGGCAAGGAATGTGAATAAGAGAACAATTATAAATTATCATTAGCTTAATGAGGCCCAAAATACTCATTCGGATAGCTATTATCTGCAGTAGTCGAGGACACGCTTAAAAGGCACTGTTAGCAGTCTGCACTTCAAATTGCAGTCATGCCGTAGCCACTGTTTAATTTGTTTATCTGAACGGGCAAGTAACAAGAATGCAAGCACAATTAGTCAACCTGAATTGCTCTGCTAGCATTGTTAGTACTAAAAAATCCTTAGTAAAGCTGACTGTGTTTTATTGAGGCAATTTGTTAATTCACAAGCCGTCAGCATAGCCACGACCAGATTCAGACAATGACATAGGTGAAGTAAAAAAATGGGAGAAAGTTGCAAAAGCTCTCGGCACACTGCTTTGCTGGGCTACATTCGGTGAAAGATGTTTTTTTTTTGTAACGATGAAAGTATCAGACAGGAAATGACACCCCACAGCACAATGTTATTCGTGTTGAAAATTTTACCAGCATATGTGATGGGCAGCAAAACCGTCTGTTTACTAAGACTGGAAGCGTGAAAAATGTTTCACAATATGGCACCCTTTCATGTGCACTTCTGGTGAGCTGCCGCATGCACTGATGCATAAACATGAACAGCGGTAAGAGGCAAAGTTACTCTGCAACCCAAGTGGCGCTTTTAAGAAAATGTATCTGTAAACCTTTCTGTTTTCATAGGTGATCAAAATTTGTTTTGTGCAAGTTGGTTAATCACACTGCGGCAACAACATAATAAGCAAGGACAGAAAACACAGCGAGTAGGCAGACTGAGAAGACGAGGTTGACCAGTGGGAAAGGCTTAATGAGATGGAAGAAGCCAGCCCTGCTGTTTACAGGAATTGGTACTTTGAAGGAGATGAGTTAATGAAAATGTGTAAAAAGACTTTGCTGAAAGAAAACTTGCAAAAGCAAATGCTAATATAAAATAAAAGGACAGAAATAAGAGTAAGTGCAAACACACATGGAAGCAGGCACATAGACGTGTGTTCAAGAAGAAACCGAACTTTTGCCATAACACCCTCACTGCTTATGGTATAACATTTTAAGTGCTGTCCCCCTCAATGTAGTCCTCTCTACTGGCAATGCACTCTTCCCATCTTTTCTTCAATTTTTGGAAAGCCTCGGAACGCACTTTCTGGAAGGGTGCGCAGGTCTCTTCTTGCATTGTCCTGGATCTCCTCTATGGTTTGGAAACAACGTCCTTTCAAGGTGGTTTTCAGCTTGGGGAATAGAAAAAAGTCTGCTGAGGCTAAATCCGGAGAATATGGTCGGTGGGGCACAACAGGAGTGTGGTGTTTCGCTAATTAGCTGCGGACAAGGAGCGACGCGTGTGCCAGGGCATTGTCATGATGCAACATCCAAGCCTCATTTTCCCACAATTCAGGCCTCTTACTGCGCACAGAATCTCTCAAACGTGCTAGGATTCCCTGGTAAACTTCTTTGCTTACTGCCTGACCATGGGCACAAATTCCTGATGGACAATGCCTTTGCAGTCAAAAAACACAACCAAAATCACCTTCATTTTTGACCGACTCATCCGTGATTTTTTTTGACGAGAACCTTTGGCCACCCACTGCCATGACTTCACTTTCATTTCAACATCATAACGATAAACCCATGTCTCATCGCTTGTTATGATGTTCTTAAGAAAGTTTTCATCGTCGTTGGCAGCAGCGAGCAGTTCCTGGCTGATTTCAACACGGGTCTGCTTCTGTTTGTCAGTCAACAAACACGGCATGAATTTTGCACTGACACAACGCATCCCAAGTTTCCCACTAAAAATTTCCTGACATGATCCTACGCTGATGCCCACTTCGTTAGCGGCTTCTCGAACAGTCAAACGACGGTTTCCATGAATCACAGTTCGAACTCTCTCAACGTGGTCATCATCTGTGGGTGTGTAAGGTCGTCCAGGCTTGGGATCATGAATGGGATCACTGACCGACATTCTGCCGTGTTCAAAACGCGCGAACCAATCATAGCACTGTGTGCGACTCATACAGTCCTCCCCGTATGCTTGGCTGAGCAGCTGAAATGTCTCTGTGAAAGTTTTCCCAAGTTCGTAGCAGGACTTGAAACACACACGCTGTTCTTCCAATTTCTTCATTGTCACTTTGGCACCAATCCAAAGAACAGCTTGTTTATGTAGTCACTTCAGCGGCTGTAGCTTGCCAACTAACAGTCATAGCGAAATGCGGCAAATGGCAGTTTGTTAGCTAAACCTGCCACTACATGCTCTCAGTAGCCGTAGCACGCTCCCTCTGCTGGTTGGCGCGCTATTTCAAAAGTTCGGTTTCTTTTTGAACACACCTCCTATTCACACACAAACACAAAAACTAAGAAAATCTCAAATACAAAGAAATTATGGAAATAAAATATTAGACAAATGTAAGAAAACATACACACACACTTCCAAACACACGCGGGTAGAGGTATCAGGTGCCTACCTTCTATGTTTTTTTTTCTTTTTTTACCGTTCATCTTAACGTTGTCTTAGGAATATTTAAAGCAACAAATCACGAGGATTGAAAAGCAGCATGGACTTGTGTTGTGGAAAAGCATATCGAGCACTAGCACACTGTCACAATGTGCGTGTACTCCTTGGCGTCACCACACCGGCGCCAAGGGATTCCGCCGGGGCATGCCCAGCGCGGGGAGCGCTCTCCCGAGATCCCGCCAGCATCCAGACCGGTTCCTCACGTGACAGCCGGCTCGCGGCGAGAGAGAGGGAGAGAGAGAACGAGCGTGGAGTGAACTGCAACAAGCGGGCAGAGTTGTTGGACCGGCGAGGCAAGCGGCACATGAATTGAACGTCAGGCAGGCGTGAGGATGGCGGCCTGAGTTCCCGTAGCCGGAGCCTCCGTAGACGCGACCCCAAGTCCGTTCCGATCTTCGGCAGCGACGTGCGGTGACGACGGACCCAGCAGCCCGGCGCCTCCCCAGCTCGGACGTCCTACTCGACACTCTGCAGATAAGCCTACGCCATGTGTTCAGCATCTCTCAGAACTTTTCGCTGGACTGTATTTTTTTTTTGCGTTTAATCTTTCATTTAATTATCCATCGCGTGTTGATTCTTGTATGTTGTGTCAGGGTAGTGTCTGCCACGTTCATTGTCGCATGTATTTTGTATTTGAGTGGCACTTTTTTTTTTATTTCGCAAGTGTAGGAGTTCCCACGTGGTGGGCTTAGGGACGCGCGAGTGGCGTCAGGGCGTGTATTGTGTGACCCGCACGCCTTCCGCGAGCTAGGACCCACTGCTGAAATTTTTTGTTTTTTTAATTATGTCTCGGACATGATTTTACTTTATTAAATTGAGGGTGTGTTTTTATGTCGCCTCCCGTCTCATGCCTCTGGTTCACGGTCGATCAGGCGTGGACCTTATTGCCGGTCAGCAGTCGAACCATCAGTAAACGAACGTGGGGTGAGTTTGTTGTCGCCCCATCCCCTCCGGTTCTGAGAGTGCAAATAGCTCACCACCAATCTTTGACACACACCTAATGCGTGATTGTGTCACAGCACGCATTCTACAGCTTGCCTTCTACAACTTGCGCGTGCAATGAGCACTGGTGGACAGCAATAAATCGACAGTGCTACATAACGCTCGAACACCGCCGCTAGACGCTTGGCTATCTCACTGCTGACAAAGATCATTCAAGCTCAGTTGATGGCAACAAATCTTTGCATTGGAGGCTGCTTTTGCAAATATTTTTGAGACACTCGTAGGTTTGTTTCATGCACGCACAGCTTTCTCATTTCTCCTGAAAATGGTTTTGATCGATATCACTTCACCCCGTCCGACGAAAAACGCATTGACACAGTGCACAACCCACCCACCGCTAACAGTAAGCACCAGACTTTGGCAAACTTTCCTCATTGTAACCTCACTCAGGAGTGAAACAAAACAACATAGAACAAGCATGCAGGATGTGCGTTTGTAGTGGTGTGTCACTGCGGGATCCCGTTTTCAGCCAAAGCGTAGCGCAGCGCGATGCTCGCTGCAATGTTTCTTTGCCGGATCACGGCTCAGAATAAATGCATGCGGCACAAATGATGCATCGTAAGCTGGCAGTAATATTTCCGGCATGATAGACCATCACAAAAAGTCGGAAATTCACTCTGACGAGGGGCGCCATTGTCAGGTGGGAAGAGGACTTGGCACCTGGGGGTGCCACGTTCCAGAGCCTTCATGTACTCGTCAACCCAGCATCATTCGGTATGTTGACCTCGGCGCGCCCCCTCTACCCAGGCTTGACGCACACAGCTGACGCGACGTGGCCCAGTTCGAAACGCGGGCGGCCATCTTTCCATCAGCAGGGTCACCGGCCATCCAGCTCATGACGTCAGTCCAGAGTGCGTGCCCATTGGTGGATGCTCATGTGCATCTGCCTCGGAGGAGTAAACGCCCCTTTTTTCTAAATCCCCTTAAACTTCGTAAAGTAGCGCGATGCTTTGAAGAATGCCACCTCCTCCTCACGCGCTCTGGCTGACGCTGACGCCGTGTCGCTATTGGCCTAATGGCATCACGTGGGCCCTCGTGCTGGCTTCGTTTGCTTACAGTCGTGCTTCAGCGCCATATTTGCTTGAGAAGCGTCAGCGGAGTGGCGAGGAGCGCATGTTGGCGCCGTTGCTCATCTGTATCGTTTTGATTTGCAAACGCCTTGAAGTAAGTTTTGTGGAAAGTGTGACGTCGCTTCGCAGCATTTTCTGTGACCATGACCTGCTGTGCCTTCAGATGCCAAAGTAGCTTTAGCAAAAGCAAGATGCTCTTTTCGATACCGTCCGGTAAGCGCTAAGGGTTAAGAAAGACATGGATTCATCGAATTGGAAGGGAGAACTTCAGACCAACACTCTCCACACGACTGTACGAGGGAGTTGCTAGTCTATCATACTACAGTCCTATACGACGTGTATTTTGCTTATATAAGCAGTACGTGGTCGTATTTTGTGCGCTTAATCGTATTGTACACCAACAGGCTTGAATTCACGGGCACGCGAGGCTGCGTGCGAAAACGTGATTACGAAACCTTTAGGATTCAGCGCATTCCTTCTGACAAAATTTGAGGCTGGAGCATGAAAACTCATCTTAAGAAAGCAACTCTGCATTTTGTGATTGCTAACTAGCCTTGTTTGGAGCGGATAGCTTTGTTTGCCTCTTTTTTTCATGTTCGTCATAGGCGGTCACCCACTGGATTTTTGATACAAAGAAAGAGCGTGCGTGCTCTCGTGAAACCACGTTCATCACCAAACGACAGCATCATAAGTCTTTGAGACGTACGTGTTAATTTGTGTCAGTTTTAAAGTGTGGGTAAGGTGCGACAGTGGAGCACTCGCAAAGAAAACGTGCGGTCGCCCGCTCGTTCACTGGCTGGTTTAGTCATTTGCTCGTTCGAACACTATGTGTCTAAGACACATGTAATGAGACAACAAATGATGCCTCAATATGAATGATTGCATCATTTCTCTTACCGCAGTTCTGGCTGCATCATAGCGCGGTCATTACTTCACTAAAGTCATATCTCGCAAATGTTATTTCGGAGCGAGCGCAACCGTCCTCAATGCATGCACCTTAGTGCAACTCGTATCCCAAGAAGTACGTCACTTTGTGGACGGATGAGCTAACGCACAATGAAATGTTATTCGTGATGAGTCACTAACCGGAAAAATAATGCACTTGTTTGAGCCTAAATGAAGCGCTGTTACCGCGTTCCCACTTTGCAAACGAATACTAAAAAACTAATGTCATTTTCTGTATACGCAGAATTCCAGCTCGATGATCGGCCGCACGTATTCCTGTAGACTTTGAGGCACGAGAAACATAATAACACCAGCACCCACTTCTGAGCCTTTGCGCGTGCTTAGAAGATTGGCAAGCACGCACGTTGGCAGCACTGTAGCTTGTAATACTTGTTCGAGCATTCAGAGCAGCCATCATTCGTGCCCTCTGTCGGCCTTTGCACGTTGTAGCTGATATGCGCCGCGAATTCACGTGGTAGGGACAACGTGGATTATTTAGGCTACTGAGGGCTTGCTGGAGGTCAGGATGTTGGCATTCAATCATATATGTGTTATTTACAACGATTCGCAACAAAGTCTTGCGACACTCACTTGACAAATGTTGCATACCTAATCCACCTTTTTCACGGCACGACGACGCATGCGCCCTGCTCTAGCGGATTAGTTGCGAAACGTTTTGGAAGGGACGCGTGCACCATCACGCAACCAGATATCGGGGGAAAGTACCCCAACAGAAAAAAGTGTACGGATGCTCACTGGAGCGAACACTTTTGCTGTGTGCCGTGTTGAAACTCTACTGGTAGCTCGCCGTTGGTGCGGTACCGAAAACGTGCGTAGCGTAAGACTGCAACTCCACTTTAAAACAGAAAAGGGTTTCGTCCGGACTGCACCGTGAACTACGTAGTTGCCGCCCTGCATTGACGGCTGTCAAATTTATCGATAAATCCCTGCGTTACACTTGGGCGACACTTCAAAAACACGTTGCTGATGCAGTCTTCTAGCAGAGTCGGCCCGCTCTTGCTGGTGGTGGCAGCGCATGCCTGACTTCACATACTCGTTTAAGGCGTGGTAACACTGGGTCAATACGAGACTGACAAGACGCTGACGACAATTTGACGACTATCAGCACTGTGTCACTGAGTCCATTTAATCATAATAGGCTGACGACCCAACAGACGGGTGCGAGTTATACAGCGCGATGGGCTTTATTGTCGACGGCAGCGACAAAATCAGCCTGCCAACCATATGATAGCTTGACGGAACCCTACGCGATCAGCCGTCGAACCGACAACACAATAGCTGCAGCTCATTCACTTGTATATATAATTCTTGCGCTCAATATGCGTCTACATGCCTTCGAAGTTGAAATGCACAAGCTTCAGTTCTCTCAAGCCGTGCACGTGAAGTTTGAGCCAATGTTGATCCTGTTTAGCGAAGGTTGGGTTAGGCCTCACCACGTCACGTTTATGCACCCGCTACCAATGGACCTGAACATGAAAATAAGCAGTTAGGACAAAGGAAACCGGTCTTATATAGTTCAGTCATGGGATTTGTAGGACATACACAATAAACGGCAAGCGGCGACACAGCTCTGTGCCAACATGTTGTACTTGGGGCCACCGTTCCGGACGCTGCCGGTCGCATTGGTATAGATGGTGGGTCTGTGTCTGTTGTTATGCTAACACATTTCTTAATTCCAGAGAAGCACTTTTTACCTCTGCATCAAACGGGAAAGTAGAGACAGTGCATCCGGTACAGCAGCATAAACTTACTCAGTTACGAACGGTGTCAGCGATGGCATCCGTGTTTTCGCGAGAGAACTACACGGCCTATAAGTGAGGGCTTATACCGAGCACAGTTTTCTCTAATAATACTTTATGGCACGCGCAAACTGTAAGTACCGTATTTACTCGATTTTAAGCACCCCCTTTTTTTCACGATCGCGATGCCCAAAGTAAGGGGGGGTGCTTAGATTCGAAAAATCTAGAATGACCCCCTCCCTCTTTTGGCTGTGACATTATGATGAGAAGGGTGAGATAAATAACATTTTATTTTGCAAATATTCAAAAAAAAAATCGGTGCAGACAGTGAACCCACCGCTTGTGTCGGATGCTCAGTCACTAGCACTGCCACTCGAGTTTGTCGCAACGCTCGAACTACCGCTCTCGGTATCCTAGAGCAGGTCGTCTTCCATTCCGTCGAAGTGGTTTGTGATCGAGCACTTTTTAAACGATTTGACCACAACATCCACTTGGACCCGCTTCCACGCGTTCGAAATCCACTTTGCGATGGTTGATGGGGACGCTTTCTGCAGCTTTCCCGTCGGCGTCTTCTTCCGGTCAGGGTTTCACACCCACTCTTCATACTCCTGTCGGAGATCAGCTTTGAAGGGCTTGTTGACTGAAACGCAGAGGTGCACGGGCGTCACGAGCCCGCGCGCTTTTACAGTCCCGCTGTACGGCATATTCGCGCCGCGAACGCTGTGCCACCTCGGCGACTCCGACAGCTCCGGCTCGATGACAGAGTGAGCAAGCGTGCTTGGCGGCCTTGGCTACGCGCTATTCCTGACAAATAGGGGGGTGCTTAGATTGGGAAAGCATCCATGGGAAAGCATCCAAGAGCCGGTTCATTTTGCGATCAGGTCGCGCGTTAATCTTTATAAACCGTTTCAAACATGGCCGCAAGAGCGAGTATATGCTCACATTTACAAACGGTTGTACCCCCTTTTATGGTGTTAAAGCATATGCAGCACTTAAGGATACATTATTACTTCCTTCACTTTGCGGTTATTCAATTTCCGTCTATCCCATAAAGGTTTTGTGTCTGGTGGATTTTCTACATCTCGACTCATGCATATACAAACACAGAGTGCAGAGAGTTGAAAGATTGCATGTTGATTTTTGTACATCACAAATCTCGTGCAACAAGCAGTTCTAAATCATAATCAGAGGAAAGCATAGGTCCAGGCATATTCATGTAACGCGACGAAGCTTCAAATAGCGCATTCGCTGCCGCTTACCCTCCCATGCCTTGTTTTCTGCTTTCACTATGAAGTGCAGAAATCAGGTCCATTATGCTATTTGCTTTCAGTTTGCTGAAACTGAAGCAGTATGTGAATGAGTCTTCCATCTACAGCAGTATCTGAATGAGTCTTCCATCTAGTATGTGATAAAGGTCTGCAGTTCATGAGATGGGTAAAGCAGTCCTCCCCTGTCTACTTCTTTGACTAAACAGGCATCCGCAGGCATTTCAGAATCAGGTGGATGATTGAGTGGTTTGGCACATTCATCACATTTGGTTTTTCTGACTATCCTTCTTGCGACATATCCTGTGACGTAATAAATTACTCGGGAGTCACTTTGGCTGAAGCCATTGCGCTGTGATCCAATGGGATTCCAGATGACGTATTTCATGCACTTTGCTGAGACAGCCAGCGTCCATGAGCTCGTCAAGCTTCTTCTGGACCTCTCCCTGGTCCTTGCATGTCCCATGTATGAGGCTCTTCAGCATTAATGGCGACACATTTCCATTTGCAGGTGCCTTTACCAAACTGCAGAACGTGAGACAGTTTGCTGAAAGTAGAAACTGTGTCGGGGTCGGATGATCATTGCTTCCAGACATTTGCCTCAACATTCCGAACACATTCTCCAGAGGATCCTGGCTTAGTCGTGAAGTTAACAAGAACTTAAAGCCAAGTTTTACTGTTAGATATTCGAGAACGGACATGGTGCTTGCCAGAGTAACACGAAGCCCTTCTGCGGAACCCTGGCTCAGGAAACCTAGCCTTCCAACTTCTTCCTCCCAGTCATCTAAATATGCAATAAAATCTTTCACTTCAGCCAAGACTGGTGAGCTTGGGTACATAGCATCACGGCTATAGTGAGAAGTCATTGCTGCAATCAGCTTAGCCATTCTTCTGATAAAGCATGTAGTTGCTTTGCTGGAGCCGGTGCCACATATTCTGTCGATGTCTTCCCTATATGCATACAAGCCTCTGATTATCTCATCACTGAAAAAAAGTGAAAGCATAGTTTACTTTCATTTTTTCAAACCCATTCAATTCGATGGCAACTCTAGTTACTTAAGGCATTGCTTTGAGTTGCACAATATCCCTATTGTCACACTTCCACGCCTCTTTCACAACATCATTCCTGACCCTTCCTTCAGGCACCTGGAGACCCGTTGACACAACGCTGTTGCTGGCGCACTTCACAAGATGCGGAAAGTCTGATAAGAAGTGCAGGCTTCTGCTGTGATCTGCAGAGTGCTTTACTTTGCAGACAATTGACTTCGAAGTTCTTTGATGCCGAACTGTCGCCACATACTTTTATTTCAGGATGCGCCATCTGTGGTCACAAAATCCACAAGAAGGCCAGACTTTTCAGCAGCTGGTGTCGCATCAACTATGATCTTTGCAAGCACATCTGCCTCAACATTTCCATGGGACCCAAAGACTTCCAGGATCTGCTGAAAGTTGCCGGAAAATGGCTTGTACAACACTACCAGACCGTGATCCCATGTTTGTGTGCTTTGGTCCAGAGAAGTGTATTTGCCCAAATCAACGAAGCCTTCAATAAATCTAATGCTTGTCATTTGAAGGCTCTCTGAAAACTTCATCCCATTAATCAAGAGTCCTCCGTGCCTCTGAAACTTGTCTACAGTTTTGATTTTTTCTGCGATGGCAGCAAGGGCATTTTCATTGAACCCAAAGTTGCTTTTATAGTTTCTCACATATTCATTCAAACAGCTCTTGCTGGGCAGAACCATTATTTTGTGCTTTCGAATATGCTCATATAACTTTGGACTTTTCATCCTCATTATAATGCAGTCCAGAAGCCACTCAACACTGTACTTCATTCCCTGTGTACCTTTCCTTTTCGATGCTTCAAAGCATGTTTGTACTTGCTGCTGCTGCTTCTCAGGCAGCTCAGACAGACATTTCTCTAGGTTCGACTCAGGGAGGGCAGAATTAACTTCCTTCATCTTCGCAAGCAATGTTTCTAGTTGATTAACTTTTGCCTTTTGCCATCTCAACTGTCTTCTCCACTCAATCAGTTTCTTCGTAGTACGCAAATCAGTGGCCACTCTCGCTTTTCTCTTTCTGTGGGACGTTTGGTTCAAAAGCTGCCTCCTTAGATATCTGCAATGGATACAGGGCCTTTGATCTTGAGAAATTCCTGAGCAGTTTTTGCTGTGCAACTTATTTCCATGCACTCTGTGCTTTGATTGAGTGGAGCTCTGGCGTTGCTCTCGAGGAATAGCACTTTGCTCAAACCCAGAGCACACATTCATCTCACTGACAGAATGGAGCAGGCTCTCTACAGATTTCGCATCAAACACGTCCACTTTCCTCACAGTGACTCCTTGTACAAACACAGCACAGTGGTAACAAGTATCATCTGCCGAACATGACACAAGTTCCTTAAAGCACAAACTTTCATCGGCTTGTGCACAAACAGTAAACGCGACAATCTTTGGGGCATCCGCAAGTAGGCACCTAGACCAGTATTTACTAGGAAGCTTCTCGCCTTTCACGTGATCTAGCCTTTCCACGCTACACGCGCCGGGAACAGGAGCACCGTCCATTGTTACATCCAAAGGGCTGTCGTTCTCCGTCAAAGGTGGTTCATTCTGCTTATTCGTTTTTCTTTTCTTGTCGAGCACTTCTCTTCGCGATGTTCTGGACTGCCACTTCTGGGGAAGTTTTTTCGAGAGATAACACAGCGTGTTCGGGAAGATCGTCAGTATTGCATCCTCGGTAAGGCACGGGCAACCGCGAGGAATCTTAACTTCTTCTCCATTCACGATGTGTGTGTAGTCTCTCACAATGAACCATTGTTCGAACTGCAATTCACACAGAACTGAAGTCCTATCGAGAAGCTTGTCTCTACAAGGAACGGCCCGCTGCCATGCTTTCAGCCAGTCATTGTGGTTTGGCACTGTAAAAACAGACATTTTGACACCTGCCTTTCTGGCTGAAACATACTCGGTCGAGCATCCGGGTGCGAAACAGCGTGTCTGAAGCTTCACAGGTTTATCTATAGTTATTCACGCCATGAGAACACTTCACAATTTTGCTGAGGACAACACGATCGCAGCAGCTGAAACGTACGTGCTGCGCTTCTGCCCGGAGGGAGAGATCTGGATGGATGAATGGATGTTATGAGCCTCCCCTTTGGAACAGGGTGGTGGGTCGCGCCACCAAGCTCTTGCTATTATACTGCCTAATAAAAGAATAAGAAAAAAAAAACCTATGAACTTTCACAACAAATTTTCTGATCCCCTATTGCGAACTTTTTTCGTTTTTTTTTGTTTCTCTACTTTTCTTACACTAATCTTCCAATCGCCTCTTACTTATCTAAAAAGCGAGGCATGTGCCACCTCTCGTTGACATGAACAAATGCTACACACTCCACCGTTCACTGCAGGCTGCGAAGCGCCCACCTCCACTTCTACACTCGAAGAAAAGTTCACACCCTTTGAGTCGTATCTTGCCACACAACAATAAGCGTAATCTGTCTTGCCCGCATTTCCTTTCTTTAATGCTGCGAGCCTGGTACTTCCCAGTAACGAACGGCATGCACGTTATCAGCATGACATAGCACTGCCGACAGGAAAGTAGTGGGGGTGTTGAAACTCATGCATGGAGCGGACAAGGCGAGAAAGAAGACGACGGGCTCCAAAGGCGCGCGCGCTACAAGAAGCAATAAAAAAAGAAGAATCTTGATTTCGTTCGCATTGAACGCAGCTGTCTCGTCTCGTTTCTGCGACATGGTGCCGTGACCAGGATGGTTTAAGAAAGCTGTCACAAAAAGTGCAAGTGCACACATGTGGATTGGAATCCTTAGGATTGAAAAGCGAGTCCTATGCATCGATTTTGCTTCCGATCCTGAAAAGAGCTTTGCCAGTGGATCTCTACATTGGATTCCAGTTAAAACAAAGAGAAGTGATCAGTAGATCGTCAGCACAAGATCAGAACGTGGCTTTACGTCAAGAAGATATCCTTAGGCGCTTGATGAAATACATAGAAGATCAGGTAGAGTGCAGAGAGGAATTGTCCACAGAAATGAGAGAAAGCTACGACAACCGAATGGAGAGTAAGCAGCAGGCAAGAACTGTTAATTTTCAAAGTACAGCTGGAAGGTTTGGCATATTTTGCGAGAATACTACTCATTATACTGATGATTGTAGGAAAACGATGATTTATGAAGGCAAGAAAATGAAGCTCAAAGAGGCAAACAGATGTTTCCACTGTACCAGGCCTCGCCATACTGCTAAAATATGTAAGGCAAACATTAGGTGCAAGATATGTAAAAAATGCCACGCGACATCTATGTGCCAAAGCAAAGAACTGACAGCACAGTGTACAGCATCTACTCCTGGTGAAATTGAAAATCAGGAAGAGGAAACATCTACTTGCCAGTTTATGAACCTCTCGGAAAGTGTTTTTCTGCAGACTGCAGTTGCGCTAGCAGAAGGTAGAAAGCAATCATGTTATTGTCGTGTTCTGCTGGACACTGGCAGCCAAAGATCATTCATACTGAAAAGCCTATCTGAGAAACTTGGCTGTAAAGTTAAAGGAAAAGAAAGGCTCACGATAGGATCATTCGGAGGAGGTCAGAATGAAAGAGTCATGAATTCAGTTGAAGTTAAACTGAAAAGTGCCTACAGTAGTGAAGAAGTATTATTGGAAGCACTGGAGACAGACATAATTTCAAAAGAAAGATTACCGTTCCTGCCTGTATCACTGCTAAAGAAGTATGAAGACGACGGATTCAAGCTGGCTGATGGTTTATGTATAAGCACATCATGCATGGAAATCGGACTACTTATTGGATCTGACCAGTATTGGCAAGTAATGACAGGTGGGATCCGAAGACTAGAAGAAAGGTTGACAGCAACAGAAACCATATTCGGCTGGACAGTACAAGGTTAAGCTAAGATATCAGAAACAATAATGGAGAAGTCAACTGTAATGGTACCTAACGTCACTATTGTAGATAAGCCCTTCATTCATGCAGTTGAAGGTACGGAAGAAGCCGAGGTATCCAACATCACACTGATCATCAATCCAGCACCATCCAACATTACTCAAGTAATCCAGCAACCTCCAACAGAACAGCCGAAAAGTGAAGTCTTGAATCTCCTTGCGACTGCGCTCGGTATCGATGCTGACGACTCCCACCAGGACGACATCACGGAACAGGCGGCGTCGTCGACGAACACTGTTATTTGGCGAAGTGGACAGCATGTACGAGGACACGTCCAGCATGCCCGCGCCATCTAAGTACACCGAATCACCGGAGCCCCAAACAGTACTTGAAATAGTCGAGGACTGTTTCCAAGTCATGGACGACGTAATTAAAATTGAAGTATGCTCGACACAGCCTAGGTACACCGAGGTAGAAGGAGCCGAAACTGTAGCGAGAATGGGCCACGACTGCTTTCAAGTAATGGACGATGTAGTTCAAAGCGAGCCATGCACGTCCCCTATGATAAATGTAATGCGTGAGAGACTGGCCTCATCCGGGCTCTCTACAGTCGAGACAAACTCGAGATTGTCTGCAAATTCTGACCATCACAGATTGGTAGGCGAGAATAAAAAGTCTCGAAGAGACAGGAGGCCCTTGGGATCTCAAAAGTCCACATTCGCTGGTTCTGTGCGGTCAGGGAAGTGTCGAATGCCAAATTTTGATTCCTCAGAAGCATGGGTAAAAAGGGCATCGCAACTGTCCGATGACTCTGACTCGCGGCGACTTCCTTCATTTCCAGGTCTCAACGCAATAGTTGAAGCATATGTCAACAGGCCTGATGGCTTAGTCAACAGGCTGGACGTCGTTCGTCTGCGTTCTACCTGTCTCTTACTAGAGCCATTAACAGGACTTGTACAAGACACTGTGAACAAAGATTTCGCCAGTGCGAAAGCTAACACGCAGGCGACCCGCTCAGGACAACTGTTGCTGCGTATGTCGTGGAAGATGACAACGCAAAGAAAAAGAAATGGCATAAAAAAAAGAAACGCTCCAAAAAGAAGAAGAAAAAAACGAAAAAAGAAAAGGAAATAAGAAGAAAAGGTCATTCAAGTATATTCTGGAGTCAATGCAAAGCTGCACTCCTGTCTCTTAAAAACGAAATGAAGACTTGTTGGGAGACCTGCACAACATCTTCACGCACTTGAAGGTTGCTTCCATTTATTTATTTATTTATTTCGTGTACCCTCAGGGCCAGAGGCATCAAAGAGGGGAGTGGTTACATCAAATACAAAAAGAAAAAGTACAGTGCAGCAAAATAGTTAATAGTACAGAAATAGATGGTTCTCGGTTATACAATGTCATTTGAGTGTTCCTGGAGTGCTGGTCAATAAAATTAAATACGGTGCAGGCAGTGCAGTAATACAGTGTTCCGGTAATACAAAACAAGAACAGTAATACAATTGGTAGTACAAAAACACGAATGAAATGCTCCTTTTTATACAATGTTATCTAATGCTGCCGTGAAGTGCTGATGGTCAACAATAGTAGCGGTGGAGGCTGGTAGGCGATTCCACTCGGCAGATGTACGCGGAAGGAATGAATGAGACATGACATTGGTTTGGCATAATGAAATTCCAACTTTGTTATTGTGATCTAACCTTGATGAAATGTATTGAGGAGGGGAGATTAGTTCGTCGCGAAGTGAAGGATGATGAAATATCTTATGAAAAAGTGAAAGTCTAAGGCCTTTACGGCGAGAGGCTAAAGATGGCAAATCAAGGTTTAATTTCATTACAGAAGTGCTGGCAGTTCGGTTATAATTAGAAAAAACGAAACGAGCAGAGTTATTTTGTACCATTTCTAAAGACTGAATTAGGTTTTTCTGAAAGGGATCCCAAACTGCTCCGGCGTACTCTAGTTTTGAGCGGACTAGTGACTTGTATAACATTAATTTTAGGGAAAACGGTGCCTTAGTGAAATTGCGTTTTAGGTATCCCAGCATGTGGTTAGCATTTTTAATTACGTAGGAAGCGTGCATGGACCACGAGAGGTTTCTAGTAATATGGACACCAAGATATTTGTAGGAGGAAACAGGGTCTAAGGGGTGATTATTAACGCAGTAAGAAGGAAGCTGGTTAGAAGTTTTGGACATGCGCATAAATTTACATTTTTTGGTATTTAATTCCATTGACCATGATTGGCACCAAGTAGAAATAGCGCTAAGGTCGGATTGAAGAGAAGATATATCAGTGTCACATATTATTTCCCTGAAGATTACGCAATCATCGGCGAATAAGTGAATGTTAGAGGAAACACAAGAGGGTAGATCATTTATTTAAATTAAAAAAAGGAGGGGACCAAGTACCGACCCTTGAGGTACGCCGGACTGTACTCTGCTCGGTTGAGAGTTTGAGTCATTAGCAAAGACAAACTGTGAACGGTTAGAAAGAAAGCACTCAAGCTATGCGAGCAGTCTGGGATCAATTTTAATTCGATGCAGCTTAAACATTAGAAGGTTATGGCACACTTTGTCAAACGCTTTTGAAAAGTCTAAAAATATACAGTTGGCAGTTGAAGAGCGGTCAAGAATGACGTTTAGCTTATGCGTAAATAAAACTAGTTGTGTTTCACATGAATATGTCTTGCGGAAGCCATGTTGCGATGGTGAAAAAAATGAGTTAGTTTCAAGAAAGCTAGCAAGATTAGAGGCAAGTATATGTTCTAACATCTTACATGGAATGGAAGTGAGCGAGATAGGGCGGTAGTTATATGGAGAATGCTTGGCACCCGACTTATAAAGTGGGATCACCTTCCCAATCTTCCATTCATCAGGCAAAGAACCCTTATCTAGCGACTGTTGGAAGATCATTCCTAGGAAAATTGAAGAGTAACAGCTAGTGCTTTTCAAAAATTTCGCGTTTATTAAATCGTGTCCTGGAGCCGAAGATATCTTTAAAGATGAGATAATCGGTACGATGCCTGCTGGTTCAATGATTATGGGAAACATTGCTTGGTAATCATAGTCGTGCGTGGATGGAAGAGTAATGTGTGTAGTTGATGAAAAGTTGTGCATGAAAACATCATTAAGCGCGGACGCATATTGATTAGTGGGAATAACATTTCCAGAGCTGTCGATTAAGGTTATCATGTCGTCCGCCTTGGGGTTAATGACGCGCCAGAATTTCTTGGTGTCAGTTTTAAGCATTAAAGGCAAGGTATTGCCAAGAAAGTGATCTTTTGCTTGTTTAAGTGCGGCTACATACTCATCTGCCGCCAGTTTGTATTTGGTCCAGCGGTTTACGCTAGTTGAACGTTTGGCTAATTTGTGCAGGCGTTTCTTTTTATTAGACAGGCGCTTGAGACGGATGTTGTACCATGGGGCGTTTAGATTACATGCAATGGTGCGCAGTGGGATGTATTTGTTTGTTAGTTCCGCAATTTTTGCAGCAACATATCCCAGTTGGTCTGAACGGTACGGCTGTCGAAGTTGTTTATAAATACGTCTAGAAAAGCAGATAATTCGGCGTTGATTGCTTCAAAATTTCCTTTCGCGTAGTCTCGAAAAGATTTGAATTTTTTACCGGTTTTTGGCCGCAAAATATTTATGTCAAACGAAAGTGCTGAATGGTCACTCAAGCCGGGTAAATAGGTGATGTCGGAAACTAGGTCAGGCCGCGATGTTAATAGAAGGTCAAGTGTGTTCTCAACGGATTCGGTAGTGCGTGTGGGTTGAGTAACAAGTTGTGAAAGTGAGAAGACAGAGCACGTGTCTAAGAACTCATTGGCTAATGAAGAAAAAGGGTGTAAAGTTGGAGGTTCAGTATTCCATATTATGTTCGGTAGATTAAAATCGCCAAGCAAAAATAAAGGTCATGTAGGATAACGAGATGTAACAATATTAATGATATCATGCATCTCATTTACGAAGTTAGATGAATAAGTTGGGGGGCGGTAACAAACACCAATGATTATCTTCTGGTGATTTATTTCAATGATGGCCCAAACCGTTTCGAGATCAGTATTGACATGAATACACTGAGATGGGATATCTTTAGAAATGGCTAAGAGCACGCCGCCTCCCTGACGCATTGTACGGTCACAACGATACAGTGAAAAATGTTGTGCGGTTTGAAGAATTTCGTTATCTTGAATCTGTGAATGTAGCCACGTTTCGGAAAGCACAAAGATGTCGGCGTTGCAAGTCTCCAAGGCAGATTCTAAGGAACTGCGCTTATTCATGACGCTTCGAATATTTGTAAAGAAAACAGATACGATGCATGATTCTCGTGATTCTCGTCCACATCCCCTCACGTTTTCCTAACTGGGCACGTGCTGGGAATTTGCATGCCCGCCGTTATCTCGTGGTTCATATGGTGCATGCTCGTTGACGGTGTCTGTTGCCGGGTCATAGACGAACTGTTTTTTATTCATTATTAGTTTGGTGTACCTTAACTGGAAAGGGCATGGTAGGGGCTGGCTTTTAGCGTACTCAATTAGTTTTTTACGGATGTGACGGGTGGCGGGCGAAAAATCTTCGGAGGTATAAATACCCTTTTCTTTCAGCTGTGCGCGCATAGAAAGTACTTTGTCCTTTATTTTCATGTTGGTGAATTTAACTACAATTGGGCGACACTTATTAGGCGTGTAGTGACTAATGCGATGAGCACGTTCGATTGCCGTGTCAGGCAGGCTGTCGATTACACCGGTTAGTGCTTCTCTTATGCGTGATTCGGACTGTTCCCACGATTCCCGAGAGTCACAGATGCCATGAAATATGAGGTTGTTGCGTCGTGATCTGTCCTCAAGTTCGTCAACGCGCATTAGTAAAGAGTCAAGCCGAGTTGTTTGGGCTTGAGTCGACGCCTGAATGCCAGTCATTTCAACATGGAGATGGTCTAAAACGTTTGTTTTTTCTTCAAGGTTGCCTAATCTTTTCTGGATACATTCCATTTTGGTCTCGATGTTCTTTTGACCAACCGTAATGGCCTTGACGTCGTTAACCAACTCGGCCTGACCCTTAGCAGATTGTACAGAACGAGCCTGAAGGTCTTTTAACAGCCGGAAAAGAACTTCCGTCTGCTCAGAAGGATTTGATGGCAAACTCTGCAGCTCGAGTAATGCCTCAGTATGCGTAGTAGGACCGGGATTAGTTTCCACGTCACCTGAGCACAATAACAGCAACGCCATAGAGAAACAATCTGCGACAATTTCACAGAGCACTTGTTGGCACGGAAGCAATATCAAAAATTGGTCGTCACTTTTATTAGCATAAAGCGGAAAGTTTTTACAGACCTGCGAAGTGGAAAAGTGCGTTGTATGAGCCATGGTGCTCCAAATGCTGCTTCCGTGCCAAATAAACGGACTGACGCTTGGACAGCCGCTTAAGTTGCCACTGCGATGTGACGACACAGTTGACGATGATAGTGCGCAGAAGGCTGGGCGCAGTAGTTGTAGTGGGTCGATGTGGAGATAGTTGCCGGTCTGCTGGTAGATTGTGGCGTTGCTTGATAGTAGTAGTGGTTGCGAAGGGTCATACTCCGAATACGCTGTGCACGGACACAGCAGCAGCAAGAACGCGAAGATCGCCTGCGAAGTGGAAAGGTGCGTTGTATGAGCCATGGTGCTCCAAATGCTGCTTCCGTGCCAACTAAACGGACTGAGGCTCGGACAGTTGATGAGAAGGAAACTTTTCGCGGCCGGAAGCTGTTGAAACTCATGCATGGAGCGGACAAGACGAGAAAGAAGACAGTGGGCTCCAAAGGCGCGCACGCTACAAGAAGCAATAAAAAAAAAGAAGAATCTTGATTTCGTTCGCACCGAACGCAGCTGTCTCATCTTGTTTCTGCGACAGGGGGCGGCATTTTCAAGGAAGGAAACGCACGGAAGGCAGATGACGATTATTGTTGTGTGGCAGATATACCACCCAAAGGGTGTAAACTTTTTTTACAGTGTAGCCACCACACTCTAAAACAAAATTACACCCTTTGAGTCGTACCTTGCCACGCAACAATAAACGTCATCTGTCTTGTCCGCATTTCCTTTCTTTAACGCCGCGAGCCCAGTACTTCCCAGTAACGAACGGCATGCGCGTTAACAGCATGACATAGCATTGCTGACAGGAAAGTAGCGGGCACGGCGTTTTCAAGAAAGGAAATGGAAACAAGGCAGTTCACGATAGTTGTTGTGTGGCAGATATGCACCTCAACGGGTGTAAACTTTTTTTAGAGTGCGTTGTGTGGCAGATATACACGACAAAGGGTGAACCTTTGTCTACACTCTAAGAAAAGTTTACACCCTTTGAGTCATTTCTTGCCACACAACAATAAACGTCATCTGTCTTGTCCGCATTTCCTTTCTGTAACACTGCGAGCCCGGTACTTCCCAGTAACGAGCAGCGTGTGCGTTATCAGCATGACATAGCACTGCCGACAGGAAAGTAGTGGGCACGGCATTTTCAAGAAAGGAAACGCCAATGCCGATGAGAAAGGCAGATGACGATTACTATTGTGTGGCAGATACACGCCCCAAAGGGTGTAAACTTTCTTTAGAGTGTAAGAGTGCATACCTGCACTCTACAGCAAAGTCACAACCTTTGGGGCGTATCTTTGCCCCACAATGATAATCGTCATCTGCCTTGCTTGCGTTTCCTTTCTTGAAAACGCAGCACCCGCTACCTTCCTCTCGGGAATGCTATGACACGCTGATAACGCGCATTCCGCTCATTACTGAGGAGTACCAGGCTCACCTCATTAAAAAAAGAAAATGCGGACAAGACAGATGATGATTATTGTTGTGTGGCAAAAGGGTGTAATTTTGCTTGAGTGTGCGCTCTGCAGAGGCCATAGAGTTTCTTACAATAATTACTAGAGGGAACTTTGGCGCTAGTGTCTACGGGAGCTGCAATGAGAGCGGTTGTACCGGTATAGGAATTATGGGAAGTACATGGATTTGCCTAAACATCGTCCTTTTGGCTTCAAACGGCTTTGTGACTTTGTAAACTCGTTATTTTCAACAATGTACTGCTACTAAATAATTAAATGAACATCATTGAAATTGTCCGGTGGCAGGATTCGAACACAGGAACTCTAGGTACAGAAGCCTGATATTGAAACCAATAAACCACGGACGCATGAATCGATAAGTGAATGAAACGCCCTTCTGAATTTATCGCGGGCATGCCAGTGCCTTGTGACACTTGGCACGTTTCGATTTGGCCACCTGGACAAACTCAATTGTTACAATTAATAGCAATTGTGCGTGTTTGCGGCATCTTCTGCACTTCGAAGAGTACAGATTGTGCTGATACTTGCGCCAATAAGATATACATAACGTAATATACAAAGCCACAAGAATGTCTGAATCCACAAGCACGAAGATCAGCCAAATCCATAAACTTCCCATCATTCCTATGATAGTACATAAAGTCCCTTGAAACTTTGAAAGTACCACCACTCTTTGAACTCTGCTGACGCCATGCGACCTCCTCGCTTCTTGCGCGTCCGCCCCGTAGCAACCAGTTTTGCCCCCATTTTTCTGCACGACGATTGGTCTCTCTGCCATTGCTCATGGAAACGCGTGGATCTTGCGTTTTTCTTTTTCATTCGCGCCATTTTTCTCCTCAGCTCGGCTGGTTCTGTGCTCTAGTTTGGCACAGCGAACGTTGTACGCTGTCTTTCCTGCTCTATGTGCCAGCGCAATGCCATGCTGTTGTGCATATAACTGCAGCAAGAAGCCTGAAGATGGCTATGCCACTTTTATGATGGCACAAGGAAAGCGTGATGCCTTGCGCAGGAAGCAATGGCTGCATAGCATTGGCCGAAAGAACTTTGTTCCGACAAAGAATAGCGTTGTTTGCGAGGTGAGGCATCTTTCTTATTGCTCGTAGCAAACCATTCCGTAACGCTGCATTTTTTTCATTCAACCGGCCTGCTCACCAGCGTTTTTGTTGCGGCAATCTGTACGTTGCACAAAAATTCTGTTGTCTCAGTATGCTTAATATTCTGCGGCAGCTCCAGCGCCTGGCACGTCGCCAAATGTCGTTATTCCGTCGGAAACGCAGCATTACAGATTCTGCTTTCCACTGTACAGATACAGCCTCTCGATTGCCCTTTTTGCGATTGTTAGGATCCATTGCCTGTTTTACTGAAAATTGAAATGGCGGCTTATAGAGGAGCTATTATTTCTAGCTTACGTCAATATGTGCGTCAGTCAGATACAATGAATGCAAGCCCTGAAAAAATTAGTGGCAAGTATACCCGCGGTATTGCAGGTGATGAGCGCTAGCATGTCCACATTGTTTTTTCTTTTTTTTTTTAAGTTCTAAGGCGAAAGCCTTTAGATCCCTATGTTTCAAGGTAGCGTTGTGAACAGAAAATGAACAGAATGGTCCTGCAGGACCTTTATTAATGTTTGTCCAATCCAATCCAAGGAAAGCCAGAGGCGACTCAAAGCATGTCAACCCCAGTAAAATAGAATGATTAGCCAAGTTAATTAACGACTCCTTAGTGATTTAACTAAGTTGCATTAGGGAGGATAAAGGTGGATTAGAGTGTATTATGCAGGATTAAGGTGGATTAAGATGAATTAGGACTGATGAAGGAGTATTAAAAACGATTAGGGAGATGGATTAGGGGGCTGAACAAGGCTTAGGGAGAATTAAGGTGGACAAAGGAGGATTAAGGTTGTAAAGCCTACTGTAATAAACCTTCATCCACCTTTATCAGCCTTAATCCTCCTTTCTTCACCATAATCCACCTTCATACTCCTTCATAGACCTTAATCCACCCTAATCAACGATAAAGCTTAACGCACCCTTATCATCTTAGAATGACAGAAAGCTGAGCTAGGTGGTAAGAATTCATAATACAAAAAATGGGTAAGGCATGCAGACACGGACACAAGAGAAGTGGAGGAGCGGCGTTCGTGTTGTTCATTTGTCTTGTGTCCGAGTCTGCGCGCCTTACCCCTTTTTTTGCTTAGTGCACTCTGATCATCCTTAGTGCACCTTAATCCTCATTAATCCACCCTAACCCTCCTTCATTCGCTTTATTCCACCATAATCCTCCCTAATGCACCTTAATCCACCTTCGACTTTAATTTACCTTAATTCTCCTTAATACATGTTAATCTTCCTTAATACACCTTAATTCTGCTTAATCGAATCACTAATCAATCATTACTTTGCTAATCAGTAATCATCTCTTATACATGGCTGCACATGCTTTGGTTCGCTTCCGGCCTTCCTTCGGTAACGTGATATTTTCTGTAGCTCACAATGCGAGCTTGAAACAGAGATCTAAGGCTTTCGCTTAATGAGCCATGCACAAAGGGATGTGTCACAAGCAATACTAGATCAGACGCACGAAGTAAGAAGAAGTAAGGTCCTGTCGTCTAGCGCTGTTTGAATATTATTGTTACCATGCAACATCAACTCGCCCAATCCGCTGCCCTTCTGCAGCACGAAGTAAAGCATCTCACCATGTGGCAGAAAAATTGTCTGGAGTGTGGAACTCGCCTCAAAGGTCCTGTTACATCACTATACCCCATTCATACGGCTTTAAAAAAAAACAGCCTCCTCATAAACGTTTCCTTCGGCATTATCGATGCTGTTATCAGCATTTCTAAAAATTTTCAACACCAGTGGGGCACGCAACTGGCCCAAAATGACACGCCTCCATAGAATCCTGCGGCCCGTCTGCAGGAGCTCAGGAGAAAAAGCATGCCGAGCGCAGCCGGTGGGCGTGGAGAATCGAGGAGGAAAGTGCTGTGAGCAGGAGAGTGTTGCTACTTTCAAATTATCAAGGGGCTTTAAGTCGAGTCTGGACATGGGCCAATAGGCAAGCGCCTGCTAGAATTAGCTGCAACACCCCTCCCCCCCCCACCTCCTCGCATGACTGTTACTCAAGGAGCATGGCCTGCAGTGCAACGTCTGCTGCTAGAAAACCGCATTGGATACGCAAGTGCACTGGAAACATGGAAGCGCCAACATATGCCCGGTAGTTATTAAGTACTCCTGGCGTAGCTATATTAATGCTAGGGCTACTTCCCTCTGAACTTTGTCCATCCATCCGTTTTTGTCTGTAACGCGTGACACGATGTACTCCATGCACAAGTATACATCAGGTCCTATGGAAGTGTATAAGATTATGCCTTATGGCTACGCATGAGTACTGAGAGGTATAAGTGTAAGTAAGGTTTATAAAGACTAATAGGATTAATTACGATACAATGTGTTAAGTGTAAAGACCATTAATTGAAGGTAATTAGGAATACTGAGACTAATTAAAATAAATGTATGTTAAATTGTTAGACTAATCAAAAGTCACTAAGGTTAAACGAAGCCTAATCAAGAGTACGGGTGCCATGAGATTAGTTAGACCTAATTAAGTAATCTTTATTAATTACACATATAAACATATTTGCCGTAACTTTAAGCAAATGCCGTTATTCTAGAAGTAACTAAGCCTGAATAATAAATAACAAAATAATTACATTTATTTACTTAAGCTAAAGTTTCACTTGAGTGCACTTCTATCCTGAACCGCTCCGAATCTGGTGGTTTATTTATGCTATGGGGGGAGTGGGTAGCCAGGGCTCGGTACTGCAAAAAAGTACGGAGAAACTCTACTGGAGTTGTCAAAGTATGCATAAGCCTACCCCCCAATTTAAATTGGCCCACCCCCAAATTCCAACTCGGCCCACTACCAAACTTCAAGTTGACCCACCTCCAAATTTCTTCAAATTTTAAGTTGGCCCACACCCAAATTTAAGTTGGCCTACCCCCAAATTTATGTTCGCCCACCCCAAAATTTAAATTGGCCTACACCCAAATTTATGTTGGTCCAGCCCTACTATGGGCTTCTCAATACATTTTCTCTGGACCCTATGTATCTCTATGGTTATTCTAATTTTTTTTTAATTGTTCCTCATCACTTATAAAACCACCAATCTACATTTACACTATTATAATGGTTAAATGTCGTAACTTCGCACATTACGCCTTTTTGTGGAGATACAAGGCATTACACCTTTCGCGTGGCGGACAGATCTTGCTGCGGTACTCTCCAAAGAATGCTTACGCATTAAAATATGCTTGGAGTGCCTATAACTAGCATGCATATGTTGGTCCTTCCATGTTTCCAATGTCCTAGCGTACCGAGTGCGGTTTCATAGCAGCAGACGCTGCATTGCAGGCCTCGCCTGTTGCGCACCCACCTGGCGTGGGAAGCAGTCCACAGCCCCTTGCCTATCAGCCATGTCTGTTTATTCTGTCCACCAGTAAATGGCGCTACAAGCAAACGTGCTTCCCCTTGTTGCCTGTTGCTGATGCTCTAAGCAGCTTCCGCCACTGCGGGACTCGACTCTCACCTCCACGCTCCCTTTATGGTAGCATATACAGTAACTCTAACAACGGTGAGCTGACAGCGGCAACACAGAGCTGCGGCAGCAGGCGGCAGCATCCATCATTTCAAAGGCCGTAAGGGAGCGCAGAGGAGCGAGCGAGTGGAGTCCGGCCGTGATCGTCCATGCCTGGTTATTCTAGCCGCCAACAGACGACATCAAAAGCAGACGTGCTTTGCGTGCTTGCTGGTGCTCTAAGCAGCCTCCAAAGAGCACGGGCCATGCACTCGTGTGTTCTGTTTCATAAAGGACCACCCCGTCTGTAAAATATGGCACCCTGCGAAGTCACAAAAGGGCGACGTAAGTACTGTAACGTGCCAAGGGAGATGACGCTTACAGCAGCATGGTCAGTGCAGGAAAGAACAATGGTTTATTGAGAGCGTGGCTTATAATGACATGAATGCAGCGCGCTGTACAACTGCGCGTCACAAATGCGCATCCGCGCTGATATAATCAGTACACGCGTCCGATACATCCTCCCTCGGGCAACAAACAAAAGAGACTTAGATACATATACACATTTGCCAAAACTTATGACACTTGCTGAAAATGTTCATCATAATGAAGCTTCTGGGGAGGCTGGACGACACGAGTCGACCTTCTAGTAGCATGCGTCGGTTGGATGCCAGGCGAAGGATCGCCGTCACTTGCTGGTAGCATTGATCCTACGGCTGTTTCTAGAGATGACGTCTCGGTGGCTTGAGCTGTTGGTTGAGCTGGTGCTGCAGGCGCCGGCGCACCAGAGCTTTCACATGGTGGAAGCTCCTCGCAGTCGTCATCACTTTCCCCGCTATACTGTTCACCCGTCCTAAGTAGATGTTGGCGGTTGCGCCGCATAACACGTCGATCTTGCGTTCGTACCAAATAGGAACGTGGAGCAGTTTCACCAATGACCTTCGCTTTTGGGGACCACGCAGTCGCATCCTGAAGCCTCACCTTCGTGCCTCTGCGCAGTATTAGCAAAGGCTTCCCGGCCTTGGCTTGGTGGTGCTTCCGCACAGGGGTCCGGGACACCCTACCGAAGTCAGGAAGGTTAGAGCGAAGTCACCTTCTTTGCAGAAGCTCACCCGGAGAATGCCCATCTTCCAGTGGTGTTGAGCGATAGGCTAGTAAACCTAGCCAGAAGTCCTCCCTTGCCTCTCGAGTCTTTTTCAGGATGCGTTTTACAATTTGGACACCTTTCTCAGCCAAGCCGTTCGACTGCGAATAACGGGGGCTGGAGGTTACATGCTTGAAGTCGTAGGTTTTGGCAAATCTGGCAAATTCATGGCTTGAAAACTGGGGTCCGTTATCCGTGCAAACTTTTACAGGTACGCCGTACCTGGCGAACATGGCGCTAAGGGCTGCGATCGTAGTCGCTGCAGTTGTGTCGTCAAGTTTCTCAACCTCAGGGAAATTTGAAAAGGCGTCGTAAGCAACTACGTACGAACTTCCAGCATAAGAAAAGATATCTACGCCGACCCTATACCAAGCACATTTTGGAACAGGCCGCATTAAAAGTGGTTCATGTGGTTGCCTGTACGCGTACTTTCAGCAGGTTGCGCAGCTTTCTACTAGCGCAGCTATTTCACCGTTCAGACCGGGCCAAAATACAAGAGTTCGGGCCCTTTCTTTGCACTTTTGCAACCCGAAGTGGCCAGCATGTATTCTGTTCAGGATGCTTTGTCGCATACTCTTCGGTATTACAACTTTCGAGCCCTTCAGCACTATTCCATTAACGACTGACAGCTCTTTCGCAAAAGGCTTGAGTTCCCCATTCACCGGCTGCCCGCTTGTTAAGCTCTTCCTCACGGCCTGTAAGTATACGTCATGAGACGTTTCTTGCTACAGTAACCACTGCGTTTCGGAAGTGACCATGTAGCCCAAGGACTGCACCGCATGGATCTCCACGTTGTCGGTGGTACCAGAAGTGGTGCCAAGTTGACCATTGCCCTGGTCAGCCGTTGAGCGTGACAACATGTCAGCGAGAACCAGCTGTTTCCCGGGAATGTAATGCAAGACAAAGTTGTATTTTAGTAGCCACAAAAAGAATCTTTGCACACGCAGTGGCATGTCGGCGATTTCCTTTTGCGCGATCGCTATAAGTGGCTTATGGCCTGTTTCGATAAGCACTTTTCTTCCGTACACAAACTCGTGAAACCTTTCACAGCCAAAACAAATTCCGAGTGCCTCCTTTTCAATTTGTGCATAGCTTTGCTCGGCTCGGGTTAATACACGAGATGCATACGCTACCGGTCGCCATTCACCATTGTAGCCTTGCAATAATGCTGCACCAACACCTTCCTTTGATGCGTCTCACGTTATCTTAGTTTCTCGTTGCGGATCAAAGATTGCAAGCAGGGGGGCGGTAGTCAAAACTTGCGTTAAGATTTGCCACTCTTTCGCGTGGTTTTCTGTCCATTGGAACTCTGCGCGGGACTTGATAAGCTCTCGTAAAAGCGTCGTTCGCTCGGACAACCGTGGCACGAATTTGCTGAAATAGTTCAGCACTCCCAGCATCCGCTGGACGTCAGTCTTGGACGATGGTGTCGGCATGTTCGCCAGGCTTTCGATAAGCTTTGGGTCAGGCGATATGCCCGTTCGGCTTATGACGTCACCAAGGAATTTGACTGATTCCACACCAAACTTGCATTTCTGCGCATTGAAAGTCAATCCTGCTTTCTCGGCAGCCTTAAGCACTTCCGTCAACCGTTCATCGTGTTCTTTTTTACTGGAACTCCAAACTAACATGTCGTCAATGTATACCAGCACCCCAGGTAGGCCCTCGAATACTTGACTCATGGTTTGTTGAAATACCTCCGGTGCGGACGAAATGCCGAAAGGCAGACGCAGAAAACGGTATCTCCCAAACAATGAAGAGAAAGTGCAGATCTTCGATGTGTGCTCGTCTAGCAGTATCTGATGATAGCCGGAGTTCGCGTCAAGACAGCTGAAGTACGCGGCATTGGTTAAAAAGGCTTCCAAATCCTCGCGCCTAGGAAGCGGAAAATGCTGCCGCATTATGTACTTGTTAACAGCTCTGGGGTCCATGCACAGCCGTAGCGTGCCATCTTTCTTTTTTGCCAGAACTAAAGGACTGGCCCAGTCGGTAGGCTCGTTCACTTTAACAATTATGCCAGCACGCACCATTCTTTCAAGTTCCTTCTTTAGAGGCTCTTCCAGTGCCAAAGGAACTCGTCGAGCTGGTTGCACGATTGGCACCGCTTCAGGTTGCAGGACCATGCTGTATGCCTGCTGCAAACAACCTAGGCCCTCGAAGACATGCCTGAATTTCTTGAGAAGTCCCTCGTAGGAAATCTTGTCTACGGCGCCTACTTTACGCTGGACCAGCCCCAAAGCCTCACTAGCTTCTAGCCCGAGTATGGCCTGACGGCCATTTTTCACAACAAAAGATGTGACCGTAGCAGAAGTATTACAAAGCCTTACTTCCTGCGTAGACATTCCATAGCACGCTATGGTACCGCCGTTATACGCCCTCAGCACCGAATTCGTTGGCTTCAACTCTTCAGCTCCCCTCAGTTGGCGGTAAATTGACATGGGAAACAGGCTTGCCTGCGACCCCGTGTCCACTTTAAAGCTTATCTCGCGATTGCGAACTTGGGCTTTAACCGTCCAATCCCTTTCGTGACTAGATGTCGTGATTTCGAGAATGTCGAAGTCCTCGTCTTGCTGTTTTTGGACTTCGCTGACTACCGCTGACGCGTAACTACTTGCAAAGTGGTTCAGCTTGTGGCACAAACGACACCTCTTTCCAAACGCTGGGCATTGCTTCGGTTTATGCCAGCGGTTGCACTTACGACAGTGAAATTGTTCTTTTCCTTGCTTCCACTCTTTTGAGGGTGGCGCCGTGCGCCTCGATACGGCATCGACTCTGTCTTCCCCGCTACGCCATACTTCGTTTCGCTGTGCTGCTGTCTCCGCTGCTTTACACATTTGCTCTTATTTTTGCAAAGTCAGTTGGCTGTCACGAAGCATTTTCTCCCGTAGTCTAGGATCGTGCGTGCCAAATACGATCTGGTCCCTTATCATGGATTCTTGCAAAACGCCAAAATTACACTGCGCTGCTTGCTTTTTCAGGTCACGAACAAATTTTTCAAATGGTTCACCCTCCGCTTGCTTTCTTGAACGGAATACATATCTCTCGTGCACTTCATTGCTCACTTCGGCACAATAAGCATCAAACTTTCTCGCCACTGTACTGTAGTCGGTCTTGTCTTCATCCAGCGCGAACTGGAAGTTGTTGAAGACGTCCAGCGCGTCGTCACCTGCCATGCTCAGCAGGAGGGCTGCCTTCAATGCTTCCGTTTTCGGCTGGTCCTTTGTCGCCGTTGCCTGCAGAAATAACTCACATTTCTGCTTGAAACGCTTCCACTTTTCCGTGACGTTACCGGTCAGCCGCAATGGTGTGGTGCCTTCAGCAGGTCCATAACGCGTTCTTCGCGGGTACGATTCTGCTCAGGTGTCGACAGGCAGCGGAGCAACTTCTGACACCATGTAACGTGCCAAGGGAGATGATGCTTACAGCAGCATGGTCAGTGCAGGAAAGAACAATGGTTTATTGAGAGCGTGGCTTATACAGACATGAATGCAGCGCGCTGTACAACTGCGCATCACAGATGCGCATCCGCGCTGATATAATCAGTACACGCGTCCGATACAAGTACCATCTCAATTTCTTTCTTTATTGAATTTTTTAAAATTCTTATGATGCCCTATTTCTCAACACCACTGATGCTTTTTCACAAACTAACTTTACATTTTGTAAAATTTGACACAAGATTTATGAAATTGTAGAATGAGCCAAAATTCATTGGCATTACGAAAAATTTGGAAGAATTGGCAGATATGTTCATTTCAATGAATTCACCGAAAAGCTAACAGAACACAGAAAAATACATGGATGCAGGCTTTGCCTGTATCCATGTATTTAGTGTTCTGTTATGACAGAACACTAAAGTGTTTATGACATCTGTGCACACTGCCACTGTATATATAGACAGCTACACTGGTGGCAAAAAAAAGGTCTGTGCTCTTAGTTCTGTAGTGTCCCGTACAACAAAAAAAGTGGAGAGAGAACAAGAAAAGAAAGAGCTGGAAATCAAAATAAACAGTTGAGCAGTCACGGCTTAGTATTTGATATTTGGCGCAGCCTGACAGGATGTGGATAGAGATACGAGTTGGTACTACTGCAGCGGGGCAGCCACACATCACAACATACCAAGCAGAAGATAAAGAACAGAAACTCACGGAGTCCGTGACGTCACCGAGCCTGCCCTAATACACCACTAAGCAAGGCAAACGTCAATGAAGTGGATCTCGTTGATCGAGGTATGTTGCAGATTAACATGAAAATGTTTGACCCTGAAAAGTATTTTACACAGAATGTAACTAACAAGCCCATTCCAAATGATGCTAGTCAAGGCATTGATGTGCATATGAATTGGATGCTGCAAATGCAGTCGTCACAACTTGACCAACACAGGCAATTGCTTGCTATGTTAACAGAGACTCTGCAGGCTAACGCCGGTCCCAAAACTGACCTAATGAAGCCAGACACATTCGATGGGGCATCCTCGTCAACAACAACTTGGCTTAAATTCTTTGAGTAAGCATGCAACAGCAGCTGCTGGATGGCATTACATGATAGAGTACAGGATCTGAGGCTGTTCCTAATGCACATCAAAAGATCATATAGGCCCCAAAACACTAGACCATCAAGACGATGCCTGGGATCAGTGGAAGGAAGTTTCACTGCACTTTTTGAACAAAACCCAGTCAACCGATGGAACAGGGCCATAATTTTTAAGCAACGCTCTGGTTCACTCATTCATTACTTCTACGAGAAGAGATGGCTGCTGCAGCCAGCAGATTCTGCGCTTCCTGAATTGTATATAGTGCCTTAAGTCATCTGTGATATGAAGAAGTGCTAACCAAAGGCAGGCACAAATAAGGTCACCCAAGACAGTAGAAGGCCTACTGGGATGCCTAAAGGACATTTGTCACAAAGCATCTGTGCAAGCGCCACAGCAAAAATAATATACTTCAAAGAGAGTTCCATAAGTGTGTTCGACAGACATGACAAGAGCCAAAATAAGTGCAGCGTCAAGCTACTGGCCAACTGAGACCTCAAGGAGCCCAAAAACAAATAAACATAGGTGCAACCAAATATAACAAAAATGTGGCTGCTTCCATGATTTGGATGAACGTTCTGCAGACTGCAATGCTTATTAACAGCAGAGAAGTAAATGCTTTATTGAACAAAGGGGCTTTGGTAAGCCTGATTAACAAAATTATGGTAAAAACGGATGAGTTGCGACAATGCAGACTAGTAACGGTTAATAGTAATGGTGGATCATCTTAAACACTGCGCATGAGGACAACAGTCGATATATAGCTTGATAATTTTTAAGCTCTATGGAATTTATAAAAATCACCTGTCGCAGATAACATAATTCTGGTCCTCGAATAAGATTATTCATAGTGGTGGACATTACTTGCACGAGAAATCAAACCACATATTCAACTAATCAAAAATAATTCACTATTTAACTTCTCTGGAAGACGTGTTCCACTTTGGCTCTTCGATGTTTTCTTTTTAGCTTGCGTGGAACTACCATTCTACGTGGTAAAACATTGAGCAACGACACTGTGAGCACTTTCTGTGAGTGTGGTGTGCTTTTTTACGGCTCCAGTTGACATTTTTTTCTGGCTACGAGGACATTTTCGACGGCGACCCGCTGACCTAAGCCTAACCACGTCTGGGCCTAGCCCGAGTGCGGCCTAGACAAGGCCGGCCAGGTGAGCACAGCATCATGTCGCCACCACAGCAACATTCGCACTCGAGTGGACCCAGCGCGGGAACTCCATGCTCACCTCAGCTTAGAGACGCCGAAAAGTTGAAGAATAGCCCCTCCAAAATGCAGACAACGCGACGAGCGAAGCGCGCAGAGAGCGTCGAAACGCCGGGTGAACGCCGAGCTGCAGCCGAAGATGCCGTGGCGCGTCCGTCGATGGAAGAGGCCAGAAGGAGGGAGTTGCAAGTGAACGACCAAATGGATATTCAGGATGACAGCGTGGATGACAACGATGATAGCAATGACGAAGACAACGAGGAGTACAACGGATGGTCCTTTTTCAGCAAGCGGAAACCAAACAGAAAAGCCAAGCCCGAACAGCTTCGCCTCGAGCGGGTAAGTCGACCTCATTTCGCACTCTCGATCAGGCCACTTAACAAGGTACACGTCCATGACATACCTAAGCAGGCTATAACAGCAGCACTAGAGATGACGGCAAGAAGTTGGGAACTTGCAGAATTATCAATTTTCCGCTACGACCCTGCAGCGAACTGCATAAAGGTTACTGTCAGGGATGAAGAACACGCGAAGAGGCTTGCGGCGCTGACACGATTAGCTGAGAAAATGAGCGGTCGCGTTCGTACGTATGAAGTGATAATTGAAAGAACGCCAACACAGAAGGTGGGGAACAGTCGGGGGGTCATCAAGGTGCGTCCCGGCCAGACCATTGAATATATCAAGGATCACTTGAGATGCGAGACGGCAACTATCCTAGAGGCACGTCTGCTCGGGAAGACAAACATGCTGCTGCTAACATTTAATACGGAATCTCCCCCAAACAGGCTCGTGTTCGATTATGGGATCACAAGGGTGCATGAGTACAGACCGAAGGTTATAGCTTGCTACAATTGTCACGGCTTGGGACACATTGCCAAGTATTGCCCTTCAGACGAAGTGTGTAAACAGTGTGGTAGAAAACACCCTGAAGACAATGAATGCGACGAAGAGCTATTCTGTGTCGCATGCCAGAAACAGGGCCACATATCGCTAAACTCAGCATGCCCTAGCCGTGCACCGAAAGACATTAAGAAAGTCGTGCAGAACATGGAAGAAGGTCAGAGGACAGTGACCTGGTCTGAAAAAGTACTGGCGGGAACATCCACACAACCCACGCTATCCGCTCACTATGAGCAACAAATAAAAGAACTAAAAAAAGAAAATCAGCAGTTGAGAGCAATGCTGCAGCAAATACTCGCACGACTACCACCAGAGCAACGAGATACGCAACCACCGCCAACGCCACGGCAACGTGAATCAGAGACGCCAGCAGACCGAGAAAAACGCACGCGTTCTAACAGTCGGGTCGGGCGATCAATTAGTCGGAAAACCACGGCAAACTCTAGAAAGCTGCAACACGCAGGACCTGCACAGACCCAGCAGAACCAGGCATCGTCAGTGCCAAAACCACTAACAGCCCAAGACTCGGCGTATGCACAGATGCTGAGCATCCTAAGGCAGGAAAGACACACTGAGACCCAGCGCCTCGAAAAGAACCTACGGGAGGAATTTCAGACAGTAACGAATGCAATACAAACTCAGATGCAGGCGATATTCACGGAAATTCAGAGAAATATTCAGAAGCAACATGACGAACCTAAAAGGCGCAAGCCAGCAGATGAAAGATGACGGCACGGCCTATATGCATCCAATGGAACTGTCGAAGTTTTACGCAGAATGGATCCACACTAAGACAGCAAATTAAAGAATTCAAACCCCTTGTCGTGCTTCTACAGGAGACAAGGGGACAATGCACTATTCGAGGTTACCGAACCTTTCAGCAGGCTACGATACGACACCAGGGCAAAGAAAACCAACAAGCGCAAGGCCAAGCTGCTCTTTTAGTAAGACATGACTGCACCGCAACCCAACTGCAGATACCAGATTTGTGTAATGATTTTAGAGAAATTGTGGCAGTAAAGCTATGTCCACGCGGCCACCGGCCAATGGTTGCAGTCTCCACGTACTACAGACCCCTAACGGGCAAGCACCGGAATGACTCCTACCAATGGCTCAGTAAGGTGCAGGCACAAGCCGGAGGCCTTCCCATTCTAGTGGGGGGAGATTTTAACGCCAAGCACCAAACATGGGGCTACGCCAAAGCTGACCCGAGAGGACGCATACTGCACGATGCAATAGAAATGTCAACTCTGGACATATGCAACACACCAGAAACACCAACCCGCATAGGGCTACACGCGCGACAACAGGACACAACGCCCGACCTGACACTAGCCACTCCAGGGCTCATAAGGCAATGGAACGTAGAATCGACGACATGGGGAAGCGACCATTTACCAATAATTATCACGCTCAATCGCAAAAAGATCCGAGAGAGGAGAGAAACGGTGCTTTTTGACTGGAAAAAATTTAGAATGGCTACCGGGGACTCTTTTGCGGACTTTGAACAATTCAGCGCTATGATAGCGAAGGCACGACCGGAGGCCAGGGAAACTATCCCATGCGATGACACTGCAACTCACATGGATATGCACCTTGCAAATCTATGGCGGAAGGTCAACCGCCTCACACAGCAATAGTGGTATAAAGGAAAGCGTCACAAAGATCTAATGCGCCTTAAACACCAATACCGGACATCAAGGAATACCAACAACAACTCGAAGCAGACACGTGGCACAATACGTGCGCGAAGCTTGGCCGGGAACCCGGCCTAAAAAGGCCATGGCAGATTTTAAGGAGCCTGCTTGGGAGCAAAAAAGGCGCACCTCCTCTCGCGGAGCTCTTTTTGCGAGATGAGCCTGTTGTGCTGGAGGACCGCGTCATCCACACTTTCTTCCCACATGCTGCCGAGGCGCCTCCTGAACCGCTGCCTTCTGCAACGATAGACAACGCGAAAGAGGAGCCAGACACGCCCTTTACGCTGGGTGAACTCGTAGCAGCCCTTGCACAAGGCAAAATGAAATCAGCTCCCGGGCACGATGGAGTGACTTGGCAAGAACTTCGAAACCTCAGCAATGAAGCTCAAGAACAGCTCTTAACAATTATCAATGAATCCTGGGAATCCGGACTAGTGCCAGATTCACTAAAACTATCTCTCATCTACCCCATACCGAAGCCGGGCAAAGACCACACGAAACCAGCTAACCTACGCCCCATAGCTCTAACGTCAACTGTCTGCAAATTGATAGAAAGAATGCTACACACAAGAATGCAGCACTACATTGAATATGTACAACCGGGTTTGCATCCTGCGCAGGCAGGTTTTCGGCCGAACATGGGCACACATGACTGCCTCTGGTTGCTCCGCAGAGTGATCAACCGTAAGTCTCGCAAACAGATGCCTCACTATATTCTTGCAGTCGATATGCGTAAAGCATTCGATAACGTGAAACAAGAGGCCATCTTACAGGAACTGGCAACCAGGTACCCTAGCCAAAGAACATACAATTGGATACGTAGCTTCCTCCAAAGCAGACCAATTCAGCTCCATGGCAAGGCACCGGGATGGAGTCCGAAGACCTATTACTTGGATAGGGGAGTGCCCCAGGACTCCATCCTCGGACCTATGCTATTCAATCTGGCCATGACACGTGTGGCAGAAAGTCTTGAGCGAGACACTTTAGCCCGTTTTACTATTTACGCCGACGATATAACAATATGGACCGAAGCGGCGGATTATTCCGACATACAGAGCATGCAAACTGAGCTGCAAGCAGCGATCCTGAGCCTTAGCAACACTTTAGATAACCTCGGACTGCAACTCTCGCCAGAGAAGACAGAATTGATCAGCGTAGACGGAAAGAAAGCAACCAATGTAAACAAGCAGATTACTTTACACATCGGCCAAAGCGATATTACGTCGGCCAATGGACAAATTAGGATTCTTGGAGCACAGATTGCTAGCTGCAACAGCCCCCAGCTATGGATTCGGACACTAAAGCAAAAATGGAGACCGCTGTTGCACATGGTTAGACGAATATCGAGCAAGTATGGCGGAGCGCGTCAGAAAGCGTGCCAAACGGTTGCAAAAGCGGTCGCAGTTGGAAGGATTCTTTACGGGGCACCCTTGTACGAATTCTCTGAACGAGACCTCGGCAACATCGAAAAGTTACACAGGGCCACCCTCCGTACGATCACTGGGCTACCAAAGCACACGAGGAACGAGGACCTGCTCAAGCTTGTAGCGATTCCACCCATACGGGACATAATCAGTGAAGCACAAATTCGAATGCGATCTCGGTTGGAAAACACGACCCAAGGAAAACAGATCATGGCATGGGATAAACAAGTCCATGCGAAGCCAGAGCCTGCGGAAGCGACCATAACGCCACCATGGGAAGCACCACTGGGCATACGGAGGCAACAACGCCCTATCGCCAGACGAAACGCGGAAGCTAGGAAAATATTTGAAAAGAGATTGGGATTAAGCACGCCGCAGCACACCACTGACATCTACACGAACGCTGCAATCACAAACGACATAGCAAGCATGGCCTGGGTTAGCACATCTGCACCCCAACACAATGGCTATCACACATGTCAGCTTCCTGGGGGTGCAACCTTGCACGCTGAGCTCTTAGCTATATGGGGAGCGGTCAACACCATTCCCATTGACATGGGAGACATTGTAGAGCAGAGTGTGCGAAATTATTATCGGATCCTTACTGATTCGTATGAAGCAGTGGCCGAAGTAACGGGGCCTATGACAGATGATGCGGTGGCCAATGACACCAGAAGAAAGCTAAAGAGAATACAGGACAATGGGACAAATGTTGAAATCCTATGGACACCGGGGCACACCGGCAGGGATGGGGGAAACGCAGCCGCTAACGCAGCTGCCGCGCAAGCGGGTGGGCTTGATTACGCGTACAGCTCCCCACACTCCATTTCCTCGCCAAACCCCGCAGACCAAAATCCATACCTAAAGATATTGGCCGCAGGCTCTCCTAAGCAGAGCAATAATAATAATAATATTTGGGGTTTTACGTGCCAAAACCACTTTCTGATTATGAGGCACGCCGTAGTGGAGGACTCCGGAAATTTCGACCACCTGGGGTTCTTTAACGTGCACCTAAATCTAAGCACACGGGTGTTTTCGCATTTCGCCCCCATCGAAATGCGGCCGCCGTGGCCGGGATTCGATCCCGCGACCTCGTGCTCAGCAGCCCAACACCATAGCCACTGAGCAACCACGGCGGGACTCCTAAGCAGAGCACTGATGCATTACATTCATACTAAAATAAAAGCAGACAGTAAATGGAGATTATTAGAAGCTACACCAGTACATGTGTTTGACGACAAGGGCGGGCTTACCCGCTCGGAAGAGGTTTTCTTGAATAAGGTTATGGCCAACGCTGCATACACACCACACATACTTGAGAAATGGCACCAACCCAGACAAGCTACGATTGCGAAGACTTATACCCGATGTACACATTGCCAGGAGTCATGCAGAGCAGATTTGCAACACCTCATTTGGAGCTGTGCAGCTTTTTCGCAAGGGAGATCCAACATTCAGCATCTACTACACGGAGACATTAGAACACTAGGAATTGCAATACAAACTAACCCTGACACACAGAAAGCCATTGCGACATATGGCAGACAAAGTGGCCTGTTTCGAGTAGTGTAGAAGGGGTCGATGAGCCCATGTGAGAGCGGCGGAACTGAACATGCACCTGAGCCTGCATAAAGCGGAAGATCCCAGACTGAGATGAAGAAGTGTTTCAGCCAACAGTCTGGGTACCCACATTCCCTTCCCTCCTAATCCCCATCAGCGGTCTAGAGCCGTCCCCTTCCTTAAAATAAAGGCTTTATTCATTCAACTTCTCTACTATTTATATTACGGCACATATTGCAATTTACGAACTGTAGCCGGTGTACTCGCAAGGCGTATCTAATTACGACGAATTTCCACAACGACACCAGGTTAGTGATATATGCCATCAAGCTCACCGTAAAAATTGCACTGTTGTTGCACTTCTTTAACAAAACACTCTTTTATGCACTGAAGTACAAAATTAACAGGAACACTCATGTATTTCGTTCCACACTTTGGGAAATAATATCTCGAAACTGGCATCGTCCTGGAAATTCATTTCAAGTGGTTACATCTTGCAAACTCACTGGCTACAATTTGTAAATTGCAATATGTGCCTTAATGAACTAAGAAGTTCATTAGTACATTTTTGTTAATTAGTTGATTATGTGTTCCGATTTCTGGTGCTGGTAATGTCCACCTCATCGAATAAACCAGCTCAAAAACAAAAATTGTGCTGTATGTCACAGGCAATTTTCAAAAATTCCATAAAGCATAAAAAAGATCACCCCACATATATGGCTGGTCAAGACTTTTCCACAGAAGTGCTGGTCATAGGTCATACGTGATGTTGAATTTCTGTTTATACTGTCTACATGGACACTGCAATGAAGCTGATGCTGACATGAAGAAGCCAAGAACATACATTTCTTGGAGGGATGAGGTAGCAATAAATCCCACTGTTTCAAGCATCCAGATACTACCACAAGTGAGGACTTCCAGATCAACTAATGATGTACGAATGCCTTTTCCAGAATGTGCATGCCTAGATACATATCCACCAGCTGCCTTAGTTCCAGAAGTGCCTTTTGATCCTAGTGACACGACTGTTGTGTGAAAGATAGCCTACAGGATATTCCATGAAAACAAAATATGGCTATAATAGGAGCTGCAACAAATGTTAGGTGTTGGGATCATGAGGCCCTCAACGTCGTCTTTTGTGTTGCCTTTAACTATAGTCCCTAAAAAAAGATGGCAGACTTAGACTCAGCTGCAGCACCAGCTGTCAGCACATTATCATCCAAACAGGGATAGTATATCAATTCCCTATGCCCCTGACTGACGAGATCATTAAAGGTACTGGAGGATGGCAGTGGTTCTCACAAATCGACTTGTACAACATTTACGTACCTCTCCAGAATGAGTACAGCAAGTACACAGCATTAGTAACACTAATAATGCATTCACATTCTTAGGGCACTTCATGCACTTCCTAGGGGCCAACTGTCTGCCTGTGTCTGTCTCTCTGTCTGTGTTTGTTTCGAACCGTTTTCTTGCCTGTCTGGGTTACAAGCATTCCGTGGTCAAATCGGTAGTGCATCAGGCTGCTGTGCTGAGGGAACAGGATTCAGAACCAACCATCTGACATACGTGGGTCACTGAGCATGTGGCAATGTGTGCATGTGTGCCAGTCTTCAACGAACCACTTTCACGCCGACATGGGTCACTGCAGATGCGAGACTGGGTATGTACCAGTAGCCAAAGAAACATTTTTATGCCAGCTTGAAGCTCTAGATATGTACCAGTAGGTCTGTGCTGGTCTTCAATGAAAATCTTCAATGCTAACTTGGGTAACTAGGAACTATGTGCCACTTGGAATGTGCCACTCTAGAATGACAAAACAGATCCCTTAAATTTCTCTGATGCTGAGCAGAATTGAAACCATGTCACAAGTGTTCTTCAAAGACAGAAACACCGATACTATTCCAGGCTGTGCCACAAATTCACAGGGTATGTGCCGCTTTTCAATTACTGTCTTTCATACCAGTGCTTTAGTTAGTGAGCTGGGCCATGAGTGCACAGGGTATGTGCCGCTGGATGTGCAGCAAGAGGGAACAATTCTCAGCGGTTGCAGGCACCGGTGCCCCATGCTCCTCAACTCGGAGGCTCTGTGAGGACTTCTTAGCAGCGCTACTAGATGGCACAGTGTGTCCAGTTAGAAGCCCAACAGAGGAGCTCAGTTGCCCCTTGTCAAGTCAGAATTATGCGGAAAAAGACAAAGGGAAGAAGGAAGAGGTAGGAGAGAGTGAAAGGGTGATTATCGCCGGCGACGCACACCTGCCTGGGTGCTAAAAAGCAATTGTGGAGAGGGTTAAAAGCGATAAAAGAGTGGCGGTAGAGACATTTACAGGGCGGACACTCGGTTCTGTCATGGAGCAAGCAAAAGAAAAGCTCGCGGAAAATGCCCACGTGCGCAACCTTGTCATAGTAGCAGGTGGGCTAAATGACGTCCTAAACAGGAAAGGGCCAGGACTAGCCCAGCGCTTGGCGAAGGGGGTGGACGACTTGTGCAAGCTATCCCCTCAAGTGCAGATCGTGGTGTGCACGGTGCCGGAGGTGCCTGTACATGACAGTCACATACAAAGAGCTGTAGTGGCTGCTAATGAGGCAATATAGAAAATGAACCGAGAGAAAGGCTTTGAGGTCGTCGATGATGATGATGTGTGGTGTTTTATGGCGCAAGGGCCAGGTTTGGCCAAAGGGCGCCATGACAAGTGGTAATGTTGACGATGTATTATGGAAGATGTGACTTGGCTGTAAAGTGGCCTAAAAATAGTCGCTGTAAAGTGCGTAAAATCTACGTGCTATAAAATTATGGCGATGACTAATGACGAATACTATGAACATTAAAATCCATCGTAGAAGAATGATGCAAAATAGAAAATATACAAGATGGTAAAATTACTTGGAGCACTGCTGCCTCGCCAGAGCCCTTGAAACACAAGGGCCTAGAGGCATATGCTGTACGAAAGAGCTATCACAGCGGCATCCTCTGAAGAGAAGACCCGCTACGAACATGTGGGGGCTAATGACATGCAAGACAACATCTATCAGAAAACTTAGGACTGCGTTGGTGTCAAATAAAGGTTCTGGGCCGAGTAGCATTACGGGATGTAGGGGGATGTGCTGCTGGTATGGTAGAGAAAAATGTTTCCTTCTCTCAGATTCGGCTGCCCGACACTCCAGGAGGACGTGGAGGATGGTCAGCTTCTCCCCGCATCTACCGCAGGTTGGAGGATCATTTTCAGTGAGTAAGAAGTTATGCGTGCCAAATGTGTGTCCTATTCTGAGGCGGCAGAATAGGACATCTGTTAGGCGTGATTTTGTTACAGAGGGCCAGAATCCTAACTGTGGCTTTATCACGTGCAGTTTGTTATTTACTTCTGCATCCCACATACGTTGCCAGTGGTTTCGCAGTTTCCCTCTTAAGAAAGGCTTCAGGTCTGTGACAGGGACCAAAGCAGTAGGATTAACTGCATGCAATGAGATTGATGTGGCCATCTGGTCCGCTAGAACGTTACCCTCAATGCCCCTATGTCCAGGCACCCAGCATATAATCACATGTTGGTTAGATATATATGCTTTACACAGGATGGAGTAGAGTTCATTAATTACCGGATTTTTGTGGTTACAAAAAGACATCAAGGCCTTCACAACACTAAGGGAGTCCATATATATAACTTATTTCTGGAGTTTTGATTTATTTATATGCTTTACGACCGACAGCAGTGCGTAGGCCTCAGCCGTAAAGATACTAGTTTCCGGATGCAGTACGTCGGCTTCCGAGAAGGATGGGCCAACAGCTGCATAGGACACCCCGTCGTGTGACTTCGATGCGTCTGTGTAGAACTCCGTGCAGGAGTATTTGAGCTGGAGTTCCCGGAAATGCATTTGGATTTCAATCTCTGGAGCGTGTTTTGTAACTTGCATGAAAGATATATCGCATTGTATCAGCTGCCACTCCCAAAGAGGTAGCAGCTTGGCTGGATGCATTAGGCGAAGTTCGAGGAGTGGAACATGCATTTCATGACTAAGCTCCTTCATACGCAGCGAGAAAGGCTGTCTTACGGAGGGACGATTACGAAAGAGTGTAGAATAGGTCATCTCGTTAACAGTATTATAACACGGATGCTGAGGATTAGAGTGGGCTTTCAGAAAATATGTTTGGCTGATGTATGTTCTCCGCAGATGAAGTGACCACTCATTTGATTCTACATATAAACTTTGTATGGGACTCATACTGAAAGCGTCAGTGGCCAGTCGGATTCCTAGATGGTGGACTGGGTCTGGCATCTTTAGTGCGCTCGGGGCGGCAGAGTGATAAATCACGGCACCATAGTCTAGTCGTGATCGAATGAGGCTTTTATAGAGATTCATTAAACACTTCCTGTCACTACCCCATGTAGTCTGGGATAGAAGTTTCATTATGTTCATTGTATTTAGACATTTTTCTTTAAGATGTTTAATGTGGGGGACGAAAGTGAGTCTGTAGTCAAGTATGACACCTAGAAATTTGTGTTCTTTGTTAACAGGTATCTGTTGTCCACGCAGTTCTATGCAAGGATCTGGGATAAGTCCTCTCTTTCTTGTAAAAAGAACACAAGAGCTTTTGTTAGGATTGATCTTAAATCCATTCCTGTCTGCCCACATTGACACTTTGTTCAGGACGTGCTGTACCTGTCTCTTGCAGACTGCGAGGTTACAAGATTTGAAAGGTATTTGAATGTCGTCCACGTAGACAGAGTAAAAGATGGCCGGTGGTAATGAAGCATGAAGCGTGTTGATCTTCACGATAAAGAGCGTGCAGCTGAGCACGCCTCCTTGGGGTACACCCGTTTCTTGCATAAAAGGACGTGAGAGTGCATTGCCGACTTTTACCCAGAAGGTACGATTGGACAGATAGCTTTCTATTATGTTAAGCATATTACCGTGGATGCCCATTTCTGACAGGTCTCTTAAGATTCCGTAACGCCACGTTGTGTCATACGCCTTTTCCATATCGAGAAATATCGATAGGAAGAACTGTTTATGTATAAATGCGTCCCGGATATTCCCTTCAACACGTACGAGATGATCATTTGTGGAGCGCCCTTCTCGGACGCCGCACTGATAAGGATCAAGCATTTTGCTCTGTTCAAGGAAATGAATGAGTTGCCGATTTATCATTTTTTCAAACACCTTACAAATGCAACTTGTGAGGGCTATCGGGCGGTAGCTTGCCACTGAGGAAGGGTCTTTGCCTTGTTTCAAAACAGGGACCACAATGGCTTCCTTCCATGCGGTTGGAAGGTACCCTGCATCCCAGATGGTGTTGAAAAGTGTGAGTAGTGTAACTTGTGTATCATTGTGTAAGTTTTTGAGCATTTCATACATGATTCTATCAGGTCCTGGTGCGGAGCTCTTGCATGCGCTCAAGGCAGCTCTCAGTTCGGCAATACTAAAAGGACGGTTGTAAGGCTCATTCTCTCGACTTTTTCTTGTTAATGGCTTACATTCTTCTGTTTGTTTATATTTGAGAAAAGATTGCGAATAATGGTTTGAACTTGACACGCTCTGAAAGTGCTCCGCAAGTGAATCTGCCTGATCTTGCAGTGTATCGCCTTGTGTGTTTACCAAAGGGAGGCAGTATGTTTGTCGCCCTCTTATCCTATTAACCCTGTTCCAGACTTTGGCCTCATCTGTAAATGAGTTAATACTCGATAAAAAGTTCTGCCAACTTTCTCTTCTGGCCTGCCTGCGGGTTCTCCTGCCTTGGGACTTTACTTTCTTAAAGTTGATAAGATTCTCTGCAGTGGGGGAAGCGCGTAGTAGCACCCACGCTTTGTTCTGTTTCTTACGAGCGATCCTACATTTGTCGTTCCACCACGGGAGACGCCGTCTGCATGCCAAGCCACTTCCTTCAGATATGCATTTAGATGCGGCACCTATTATGAACGCTGTAAAGTACTCCACAGCAGCATCAATTTCGAAAAAAGACATATCAGCCCATGAGATGAGCTCGAAATTTCTCCCAGTCAGCTGTATCTATCTTCCACCTAGGAGCTTGCGGAAGAAATTCATTTTCTTTAGATGTTCCTAGCAGTACGGGGAAGTGATCGCTCCCGTAAAGATTGGTCGTAACTTCCCATTCGAGTTCGGGCAGTATAGACGCGGAAACTATACTAAGATCTATTGACAAAAAGGTTCTGTTTGCAAGAGAGTAATATGTGGGTTTTTTCTTATTGAGAAGGCACGCTCCAGAAGAAAAAAGGAACTGTTCAATGAGACGACCACGCGAATCGATACGAGAGTCTCCCCACAAGCTGCTGTGTGCATTGAAATCGCCAAGAACAACATAAGGTCCTGGGAATTCATCTATGAAGGACTGAAATTCAGGTTTGCTTAATTTGTAATGTGGGGGTATGTAAAGCGAACAAATAGTGATGAGTTTGTTTAGCAGGACAACTCGAACTGCCACTGCTTCGAGGGCCGTTCGTAGCTGTAAACGTTGACACGCTATGCATTTCTGAAATACAATGGCAACACCGCCCGATGATGCGATAGCATCATCGCAATCTTTGCGAAAGGTACCGTGCTGTCGAAGAAAATGTGTGTATTTTGGTTTTAAGTGTGTTTCCTGTAAACACAGCACTTTTGGATTGTGTTTGTGGATGAGTTCTTGCACATCATCGAGGTTCCTAAGAAGACCTCTGACATTCCATTGAATAATTTGTGTATCCATTTTAAAAGTAAGTTGGTGCTGTGTGTACGGAAATGGAAGTTATGCCTTGGATTACAGAGCTCTTTCGAGGCCCTCTAATCGGGGTTTTGCCCTTTCTGGAACGTTCGAGTGAGCCTCGCCGCTTCTTAGGCGCTTGGTGCGCCTTGAGGATGGGTGTAATGTTCATTGCCTCCTGTGAGGCGCCGGACACGTGCTCTTGCGAGCGAGAATTTACCAGCGAGGGTCCTGCCTTGGAGGGCAAGACCCCTGCGCCCACCAGCCCGGAGGTCGATGGGGCTCCCTCGGGGATTTGGCTGCGCCGGCTGTTGCCAGCGCTGGAAGGGGTAGCGGAGGTTGGGGCAGCCTCGGCTGCGCCCACCTTCGGGGTCGGTGGCCCCGTCTGGTGGATTGACAGAGCAGTGCTAGCTGCAACCGCCGCGGGGGCAGATGGCGTAACTGCCGACTCGCTGGTTGTGGGTCGGACAGCCGCCGGTGGCCGTTGCGTCGCTGCCCCCCGACGCGGCACATCGGCAAAACTTTTCTTGGGCTGGTATGAAACCCGCCTACGTGCCTCCTTGAATGAGATATTCTCTTTTACTTTGATCGTTACGATTCCTTTTTCTTTCTTCCAGGATGGACACGACCGCGAGTACGCGGCGTGCTCCCCATCACAGTTTACACAGTGGAGAGCATTCTCACAAGCTTCAGAGGTGTGTTTGGGGGCACTGCATTTCGCACAAGTTTGGCGTCCTCAGCAGCTCTGCGAACTGTGGCCGAAGCGCTGGCATTTGAAACATCAGAGTGGGTTGGGCACGTACGGCCTGACACGGAGCTTGATGTACCCGGCCTCGATTGAGTCGGGCAGGACACTTGAACCAAAGGTGATTACTAGGTGCTTGGTCTGGATCTCTTTACCATCTCGCCTCATCTTAATTCTTCTGACATTGATAACATTTTGCTCACTGAAGCCCTCCAGGAGTTCCGCTTCAGTAAGCTCCAGCAGATCATCATCCGACACAACACCGCGGGTGGTGTTCATTGTACGGTGCGGGGTTATTGTTATGTGGGTCTCCCCAAATGACGCTAGTTTCGGTAGTTTCTCATATTGTTTCAGATCGCGGAGTTCCAAGAGGAGGTCACCGCTTGCCATCCTCGACACCTTGTAACCTGGACCAAAAACATCAGTGAAGCACTTTGAAACATGGAACGGTGAAATGGTTCACACTGCTTTGTTTGACTTTTCAGAGTAAATAACGTGGAAGCGGGGGAAATTCTGGGTTTGGCATCTAAAAAACGAAGACACCTTCGGTGCGCCCTCGTTTCTGAGGGCGATCAACAAGGGAGGGGAAAGAGGTTTCCATGAAAAAATATATACATTCGGCAACAGCACCGACCGCCCACCACGGACCCAACTAGGGGACGCAGCAGAGCTTGCATACAAGTCTGCACAACGCCAGTCGTACGCCGTCACTATAACCGAATATGGCTTCAATTACAGGCTGGCACGAGAAGTGGGCTGCCGACTTGGTGGTTGCGCTGTTGCTTTTTTAGGGGGCCCGCGGGCGCTCAGGAGGCCAGAGTAGATAGTAATGAAGAAGGTCCCCTAGGGGAACCTCAGAAGAGCATCGCCGTCGATAACAGAAAAAGCAGGAAAGCGAGAAAGAGAGCTCGCCATGCATTAGGCTACATAAACATGCAGGGCAGCAGAAGAAAGGAAAAGTGGGCAGACATTGAGGAGCAGTTAAATAGAGAACAAATAGAGTTGTATGCGGTTACAGAAACGCACCCTAGAGACTCAGAAGAGAAGCCAATTATTGAGAATTATGTTTGGGAAGGGTGCAACAGAACTAAGTCGGAAAGAAAGGGAGTCGGAACGCTCATCCACCAGGGAACCAAATGGAAAAGAGTAAATTCAAGATGTCAAGAGCACCTTTGGTTATCAGGTACAATAAGTGGAAAAAAGACTTGGGTGGGTGTTACGTATTAGTGGACCGGGAATAATTGCACAGAGAAGAATAAAGAGTTAGTGGAATGCATAAGTGCTGATATTAAGGGTTTTGGGAATGGTGCTGAAATTGTCCTATTAGGTGACATGAATGCCCACATTTCGGCAGCAGTTCAGCAGCAGTTTGGCAGCAGTGCATCTTGGGCACACAACTAAAATCTATCTGCTTTGAAGCTAATTGCTTTCGTCGCTGGATTTCCCGCACGTGGAACAGTGGTGTGACGCCTACAAGATTGCGGAGCTACATCACCCTGGCCTTGTATCGCGTATCGGACACCTACGTGGTTCCCTTGCCGCCTTCTCTACCACAAGAGGGCAGCAGCACAGCACGGCTGGCTTAAAAAGCGGTGGATCGACGACCAGGCTTGCACTTCGGCAACAGTGCATCTTGGGCACACAACTAAAATCTATCTGCTTTGCAGGTGAGCGCTATACATTTTCGATTTGCTCCCGCTCAAATTTATGCACTGCTGCCGAACTGCATGTTAAACATTCTAGACTTTACAAGCGTGAAATAGTGTCATAGTCCACAAGCCTCATGTCAAAAAAAGCTGTGGACGAATTGCATGCTGAAATATACGATGAACTCAGAGAGATAAAAGAAAGTCTAGAGGATCTAAAAAAACTGAAACAGGAAATTAAGGACTTAGGAGCATTGAAAGAAGTAATCCATGCCATTGTAACAGAAAACAAGGTACTTAAAGTGCAAAATGGTAAAGCTGATGCAAAAACTAGAGGAGCTTGAAACGTACCAGCGTTCCGACAATTTGGATATCAATAGTGTTCCTGTTGATGCTGAGCCAATAGCTATTATAAAGAAGATTGGCGAACTTGCTGCAGAGGAAGTGCAAGATTCCGATATTGATGCATGCCATAAAGTACCGACAGCGAAACACAATGAACAAAACATAATTGTTCGATTTGTGCGCCCTATCAAAAGGAACAGTTTTCTTACTAAATCACGAAAGGAAAAAATTAATACCAGAATGCCTTGCTTTGATGAGAATCGTCCTATATTCATTAATGAGCATTTGACAAGACAAGGTAAGCAGTTACTAAGCGCTGCGAAACAAAGGAAGAATGAGGTTGGTTGGAAATATGTCTGTACCACTGGAGGGAAAGTAAAGGCAATGTGCAATGAAACATCTCCTATTCTGCATATTTTTCAGCACTGATGATATCAGCAAGATGATAACCTAATATTTAGCTTTATTTCGTGAGAATAGCTCTTATTGGGTTTAAGTCCAGATATAGCTTCAGTCGATGAATATTTTTATCATGATTATGTTTCATTTGCGAATATATCCGCGGGTTTGCCAAAAAACATAATTCAATCTTTCATTTAAACGTCCAAAGCATAAAAAATAAGCAAGATAATATTGAAGAATTGCTCCAACATACCAACACTAATCCCGATGTTCTTCTTTTTACTGAAACATGGTCATCTGATAAGGACTACCCCATATGGCTCGAAAACTACAGGCATCACGTACTAAACCGTACCTACGCAAGAGGTGGCGGTCTAGCAGCATATGTATGAAATGATCTAAACTCGGAGAAAATTGCAGATTTCTCCCTAATTAATCACAACGTTGACTGCCTCACTATTCGTCTTCAAGCAGGAACGTTTTCAGTAGTCTACAGACCACCCTGTGGTAACAAAAAAAGAATTATTTTCCTTTGTGGATAAGCTGCTAGCTTATCTCAGCGGCACCGGCAAAATGTTTGCCATACTAGGTGATTCGAACATAGTTATGATGGCTGAAAATACAATGACATGGGAATATGATCAGCTCCTTTAATCTTATGCATGCTCAAATATTATAACCTTGCCAACACGAGTTACAGCACACAGCCAAACCTTATTAGATGTCTGTATCACTAATGTACATGTTTCCTCTGTGACTGCTGGTGTCATGTCCTCTGATAGAAGCAATCATCTTCCAATTTTTTGTTTTCTGCCTTGTTTACAGAAATACAAGCAAAATGCGCCTGTATTATTCCTACCGCCTCATAGATACAATGACGCTAGCCTATTTTCGCTCTCTTATTCGGGAAGAAAACTGGGAATCTGAACTAACTGAAAGTGACCAAATAAGGCATACAATTCATTTTTCGATAAGCTAATCACTTGCTAAGACATAGCCTTCCCACAACATAGTGCTACAAAACGACCCCAAAAAATGAGAAAGCCATGGATAGATATAGTGCTTTTTACAAAAATCAAAATCAAAAATAAGATATACCATAAATTTCTTAGAACATGAGACATGAATGAATTAGCCAAATTTAAGGAGTACCGTAACCAAGTAAATTCAGAATAAAAAAAGGCAAAAGAAAAATATTATGAGAAGGTGTTCTCGTGCATATATATGAATCCAAGAAAAGTTTGGCTGGAAATTAAGAAAATACCTGGAGGAAAGGCTAGCCCTCAAGACCTACAAATGGCTTCGGTTAACGACACTCTTGCAGGAGAAGAAGCCGTCTCTATCCTAAACACTCACTTTGTTCAATGCTGCAGCAACATTTCTGCAGCAGATCCAAAAGAGATAGGGCATACTGTTGTGAAACCGACTCTGCAAAATTCTTTAATGTTATTTCCGGCGACACCAAGTGAAGCAGAAAGCGTGATAAAAAAACTTTAAGTCAAACAGTCCTGCAGGTTTCGACGGTATCATGGCACCTCCTATAAAATATGTGTCTGACATCATCTTTAATGTGTTACCTCATATTATTAATAAAATGTTTGAGTCCGGAATTTTTCCTAGCAGACTTAAAATAGCCACAGTTTGCCCGGTTTATAAAGGCGGTGCTGACCATAGTGTAAACAACTTCCGACCTATATCATTACTACCTCTTTTTTCGAAACTTTTTGAAACTGTTCTAAACGCTTGATTAGAGGGTTTCTTAAGGAAATATGCTATTATTAGTACGGCACAGTATGGATTCCAAAAAAAATAAATCATGTGAGGATGGGCTCCTAAATATAAAACATCAAATACTGCAAAATATGGAAAATCGTTTATACACGGTAGGCTTATTTCTGGACGTGCGTAAGGCGTTTGACAGTGTAACTCATGCTATACTTCTCTGCAAACTTTATGACTACGGTATACGTGGTACAGCATTAGATTTAATGGGAAGTTACTTAACGAATCGTTACCAGTTTGTTTCATATAATCAGGCCACTTCCTCACTTCTCAATATACAGACTGGCGTGCCACAGGGATCCATACTTGGTCCTATATTATTTAATTTTTATATCAATGACCTTCCTAACATTTCTTCCTCACCTAATATCATCATGTACGCAGACAATACTAATCTTTTCTTTGCAAATTCTTCCTTGCACTGCTTAGAAAAAGAAATAAATGATTATTTAAATTTATTATCTGAATGGCTGTACATAAAAAAACTACAATTGAATGTCAACAAAACCAAATATATAATATTTAAACCGATAAATAAGCCATTGCCTGTTAATATAACTGTTCTATTCCAAGCAAAGAGGCTAGAACAAGTAACAACGAAAAAGTTTTTGGGGTATGGTTTCAAGACAACCTCTCCTGGGACAATCATGTCAATAAGCTTAGCAATGATCTTAGCAAACTAGTAGGCTGTATGTATAAAATTGGTGATTTAATACCATTATGGCTAAAGAAAGCAATATACTACGCCCTTTTTTACTCGAAGCTAACTTATTGTGTCCTGATTTGGGGAACAACCACAGAAAAAAAACTATGATAATTATTAAGCTTGCAAAAACGAGTAGTATGAATTTTTGAAAACTACCATGGTTGGCCACGTGGCTTACCCACACACAATCTCTTTAGCAAACATTTACTGATCCGAGCAAATCAAGTATTTTATTATAGATTACTCTTACATATAAAAAAACACAGGTTCCATGTTGTCAGCATGGCCACTTCTCGATACCCATTACGTTATCAAATCAGGACAATATCATTCACACATACTATTTATTTATTTATTTTCACAATACTGCGGACATCTGTCCAAGCAGGGGGGCCTACGTGAGCAAATACAAAAAAAGCAAAACATACAACTATATACAAGGGATACAGTCAACAAGATTCATCAAGTGGGTGATTGTAACCAGTAGGAATTTCCAGGTAGGGCATTCCTATCATTGATTGTTCTCGAAAAAAATGAGTTCTTCAAAAAGGGTTGTTCATGCAAAGATCGGTTTTAAATACTGGCTGTGCTTGTGGTGGGAAATTCGAGATGTGTCCTTAATAATATAGTCACTTGGTTGTATTCCTAGTTTCTCGTAATAAAGCTGGTGAAAGAAATTCAATCTGGCAGTTTTTCTTCAATCAATTAGTGGTTCCAAGTTTACGGTTTCCAGCATAGTCGTTGGGGAATTACGTCACTTGAAGCGCTTATAAATGAAGCGCACGGCTAACCTTTGAATTCTTTCTAGTTTTTCTATGCCTACGACTGTGTGAGGATCCCAAACGATACTCGAATATTCTAAGAGAGGCCTAATGTACGTTTTATAGGCTTTCAATCTTAATGAGGATGTGGAGTCACCTAATTTAAACTTTAGACATCCTAATCTTTTTCGGGCTGCACAGGTTATATTGTCCATGTGAGGCACCCAGGATAGACATGAAGTTAAAGTTAGCCCCAAGTATTTGCAGCTTTCTACTTTCCTTATCTTATTATCCTTTATTTTGTACAAGTATTCTAGCTTTCTTCACTTATTTGTAATACACATATGCACTGTTTTGTCATAATTAATAACCATATCCCATTCATTGCACCATTCTGCCAACTTATCCAAGGTTTCTTCCAGAAAAAGCTGATCAGAGACAGTTCGAATGGTGCTAAATATAATACAATCATCTGCAAACAATTTGACACGAACAGGTGATTCCACAATTTTAACTAGGTCATTAACATAAATATTAAACAGCACCGATCCCTGAGGTATGCCTGAAGTTACCCCCAAAAACCGGGAGCATGATCCATTTATTTCCACATACTGTTTTCGACCAGTCAGGTATGAATTTACCCAGTTTATGATCTGTAGGGGTATTCCATGACGTTTCATTTTATATATTAGTTTCTAATGAGGGACTCTGTCGAATGCCTTCGGACGTCAGGATATAAACTATATAGAATACCATATACCATACCATATATAGAATACCAAGGCTTCTAAACATCGTTGAGCAAAAAAATGATTTCTGTGCACCTAATTTTAAGCAATCTATAAAAAACCTTCTCATACACAATCAAATTATTTATACATAAAATGCTATCACACTAAAATTTTTTATGCACTACATATATATTCCTTAATTTGCGCTGTAATGGGAATGCACAAACAAAAATTGAAGCAAATATTTTTTTTTCACATAGACATTCCATAATATACACATTATCTTGTTTATTTGTATTTTCCACATTGTACTTGCTCTTTTCTTGTTATATTTGCTTTTTTCGTACATTGGATCATCATGTAAGCCGAACGCACTTAGGAGCAAGAGCCCCCGTCAGGCCATATGGCCTTTAGCTCTTGTTTCATATTTCTGTAATGAAGAAAGAAATAAACTTCAAACATACAGGATTTAGATGGCTATACCGACAACAACAGGAAGTCAATGCTAGACCTTTGTGAGCAACATAACCTCGCTATCGTGAACACAGGGCCTAAGCGTGGGAAGTGGGAAACTGGCAAACGACCATTGATTACTGTCTGATGACAGAAGAATTTCATAAGTTGAGAGAAATGGTCATTCATGAGGAAGGGCATAGCAGCATAGGGAGTGACCATAAACGCATCATTTTGAAAATGGGATATGTAGTTGGGAAAGAGAGCAAGGGGTGCGAAATGACAAGTCCAAATTTGAAAGCTGAACAAATAACAAATATAGTCAGTAGAGTCGAGGGACAACTTGACAAATGGTGAAGTAAAGAGTGGGAATATAGTGAGCTTCTAAGTGTAACAACAAAAGAAATACCGAAAGAGAAACAACATTTTTGTTGGAAAAGACGAAAGAAACCGAAAAGCTGGCGAACAGAAAGATACGAGAAGTAATCGCCGAACGACAGAAAGCATCTCGAGAGCACAGGCAGGCAAGGAAGGCACAGTTGCCGCAGGATGAAGTAATCAGTAAATGGGAAATATACCGGGAGAAAAAGTCTATGGTTCAAGTACTGATGCAAGCAAAATTAAAAGGTGAAAGTGAACGTTGGTTGTCACAAATACGTGAGAAAAAGAAGGCCGCACCTAGGATATTTTGGAACTACATAAAACTATTAGGCAGGAAGTCAACAACAATACAACATATCCTTGACGAAGATGAAAACAGACTGGAAGGAGAAGCGGCAATAAATTACATCAGAAAAATAACAGCCGAACCTTTCCAAGCCAATGAAAAATGACGAGGTTGAAGAAAAAAAAAGAGCATGAAAGAGACCCAAGCGGAAAAGGAGCTGGTGCTGACAAATTTCAACTAGAAAGAAGCGGAAGAGAAAATTCCTGAGTGCACAGCCACGGGGCTAGACGAGGTTCCCGTTAGGCTGATTAATGAACTAGGACCAAAAAGTAAAGAAGCTGTAGTGAAAGCAGTGGAAAAAACTTTAAAAGACAGACGAATAACAGACAGTTGGTGACAAAATGGAATGAATTTAATTTATAAAGGTAAGGGCGAGAAAGATGGAATTCACTCGTATAGACCATTGACCATTACATCGGTAATATATTGGCTAGCAATGCAGGCCATCAAATTAAAGCTTCAAGCATGGGCAGAGAATAATGGCATTTTGGGAGAACTAGAGAATGGCTTCAAAATAGGCAGGCGTTTAGATGATAACTTATTTGTTCTTACTCAGTGTATTAAAATATCAAATCTAGAAAGCAGACCGTTATATGTGGCCATTTTAGGCATTAACATTACTGGAGCCTATGACAACGTAGATCGCTACATTTTGTGGGATTTCTGGAAGGGGAAGGCTTAGGCGACGATTGTCTACAGCTTTTGAGAGAGATTTACCTAGAAAATATCGTTTGCGTTGAATGGGAAGGGATGAGGAGCGAGGAGAAAGTTCATAACAACGAGGGACTGAGGCAGGAGTGCCCTTTATCACCGCTGCTGTTTGTGATGTACGTGGTGAGGATGGAAAGGGAGCTAGAAGGAAGTAATATCGGGTATAATCTCTCATACAAACAGGCAGGTACAGTAATAGTGCAGCAGCGCCCAGGTTTATTTTATGCGAATTACATTGTGTTGCTCGCAAACAAGCAAAGTGATTTGCAACGTCTGGCTAATATCTGTGGACAGGAAGGCAACAATTTAGGTTTGAAATTTAGTGTTACAAAATCAGGTGTTATGGTGTTCAACGAAAACAGTGAACAGACAATGGAGATACAGGGCCAGGAAATACCTCGGGTAACAGAATATAAATACCTTGGCACATGGATAAATGAAGGCAACAGATATATGGAAACACAAGAAAAAACAACAGTGAACGGGAAGAGAAATGCAGCCATAATGAAGCAGAGAGAGCAATGCAGATACAATAGGTACGAGGTCCTCTGAGGTATGTGGAAAGGTGTAATGGTTCCAGGACTTACTTTTGGAAATGTGGTTGTTTGCTTTAAATCAGGGGTACAATCAGGACTCGATAGGAACCAAAGGTCAGTGGGTCGCCTCGCATTGGGCGCTCATGGGAAGATTACAAATGAAGCTGTGGAGGGTGATATGGGCTGGACTAGTTTTGAAGTGAAGGAAGCTCACAGTCAGTATGATTATGACGAACGACTGAGGAATATGGAAGAAAGTAAATGGGCTCGGAGAGTGTTCAGGTACCTGTACAGGCAAAACATTGATTCACAGTGGAGGAAAAGAATTAGGAAGCTTACCAGCAAGTATGCGGCCTGTGAGGTGGGCAACAGCAACAAAGAAGGTCAAGCGGAAAGTCAGAGAGGCTGAATTAATCTCATGGGTAGCGGCAATGGAAAAGAAACCTGCCATGAGTAACTACTTAAGAGGAAAAAACGAAATCAGGAAAGAAACCATTTATGATAACTCAAAGGGAAGCTCATTACTTTTCGAAGCGAGATCGGAATGCCTTAGAACACGCACCTATAAAGCGAGATATAAGAAGCAAGAAGAAGCATGTGCTTGCTGCGGTAAAGCTAGGGAAACTATGGAGCATGTTGTATTAGAATGTGAAGACGTCTACCCAGTGGTCGATTTAGGCACCGCTGGCCTCCTTGAAGCCCTTGGACTCAGCAAGAGCAGTGGTAAAGCAAATATATCCTTAATAGGCATTAGTAAGAGGCGACTGGAGGATTGGTGGAAGAAAAGTAGGGAAACGACAAAAAACGGAGACGTACAAAAGCGCAGTTCGCAATAGGGGATCAGAAAATTTGGGTGTGGTAGTTCATAGTGTTTTTTTCTTCTTTTTTATTGTTTAAAATAGGTAGGACATTAGGCAGTAAATAGTGAGGTGGCTTAGCGGCGCAAGCGTGCGAGTGTGCGGGGAGAGAGTGGCGACGGGGGAACTCGGCGTGTGGTCGTGTGGTGTGCATGGTTGGCGTGCAGGAATTAAAGCACAAGTTCGGGGCGAATGTGAGGCGTGTCGTCGATCGTGGCAAGTGGGGGCCCATCCGGGATGTACGTGGTCATGGAGACAGTGAATGTTCCCGAACAATTAGTGCAGCATCTGCTGGGGCAGACGAATGGATCCACCATAGAATGTCAGCAAATCGTGGCAGCTGTCAAAGACCGATGGCGGCCGAGGCAGTGCCTACGGGTTGTACGAGACTGCGCTCCACAGGTCAGCCAGGTCAGCCTCCAAGGTAACGCAACATCCCCAAGAAAATTTAGAAGAATTCATATATACTACAATCCCGGCTTTACTACGACGGGAGTGGTGGCAAAGTACCCGAGTCGGAAAAGATTGACCGCGTGCTGTGGCAGATGCACCCGCAACTCCAGGATTTAGTGGAGGGAAAGCAGTTCACCAGTTTCACGGTGTTGGCGAAGGCCACTGACGGCCTCATGGAGCGTTTCTGGAGGCATATGCAGTATAAGCCACCACTGCCTCCGACTGACCAAGTCACGAAGGACTTGGCCTTCCAGTCGGCTATAAAGTGGCCGGCCTGCCGAAAACACAACCCGGAGGTTTGATCACAGCAGCTGCCGCGCCGTTCCAGTATCTGCTGGCGGCATCCCCCTGGCCGTTGCACCCCGCGGCGATACAGCCCTCCTACCACCGAGACCAATTGCGCGGATTGGCTGCATTCGCCACAAGGATGCCACATCTCTCAGCACCGTCACAGCTGCAAAGGTACCAACCGCTTGACCATGGACGATTCACATGCCATCGCTGCGGAGGCATCAGTCACATAACTCGCGAGTGCCCTACAGGTCGGCGTGGCGGCCCACCCCGCTGCTACCAATGCAATGGGATCGGACATATCCACTCTCAGTGTATGGGAAACGGGGGACGGTAGGTGCTACACCGGCAAGCACCTACGAGACTGCGCTGCAAGTAGCAGCCTTGGCCAGCAACGGGGAGCCTCTGCTGGAATTGGGAGGATGACGTTCCAGGTCCTACTGGACACAGGCTCGAGTGTGAGCTTGCTTGGAGCGCTGGAGCCGAGGGTAGTGGTCGAGGCGGGCACCAAATTCAAGACACAGGAACAAGCACTCCGCCTGGCAACAGGTTTTCTTTTTTATTTAATTAAGGGGTTTTACGTGCCAAAACCACTTTATGATTATGAGGCACGCCGTAGTGGAGGACTCCAGAAATTTCGACCACCTGAGGTTCTTTAACGTGCACCTAAATCTAAGTACATGGGTGTTTTTGCATTTCGCTGGCAACAGGTTGGTCTCAATCAACGACTTCCCTCAAGTGCAAATACAGTCGGCCACAAGCAGCCACAATCAATGCTTCCTGTGTGTGCCAGACTTGTGTCGGGACACTGTGCTGGGTAGAGATTTTTTTAACAGCAACAGGCATCTCTTTACATGTATCGCTGGGTGGATGGACTATTGGAACCGATCCACAGTGCATGGTGCCATTTGCTAAGCGCGAAAAGGACCCAATGACAGCACTTGCAATAGAAGATGGGGAGCCATATCGCTTGCACAGCCTCCTTGAAGAAGTGCTTGTAGTTCCGGGCATAGAGAGAGAGAGAGAGAGAGAGGGCTCTTTATTAGAAAAACAGAGAATTTTGCCGGCACGTATATAACCGCTGGCATGCTACTCTGTATAGGGATGGGGAATGGGATTAAAAGATTCCAGAAGAGAGTGGGAGAAAAAAAAAGGATAAAAATAAATATGAAATGTCCGAGTGGACCTGATACTAATTTTTACACGTGACATGGCGGGTAAATTTAGGCTTTTGTATAGGAAGGATGCAATTTTTAAAGTTTTCCTATTTGACCAATTTCTGTCAGGTATCTGAACAATAAATCCAAAACCCGTCGCTGTTTTGAGGGGCCGGGTATTGGACCTAAGATGCTCGGTAACATTAACGGTTCGTGGCGAATCATGTCCATTTGGTGCTCAAAAAATTGTCTCTCGTCGCGGTACGCGGGGCATTCTAGTAATATGTGCTCAATTGTCTCTAAGTTGCGACAGTTATCACAGTATGGGTTGGTGGTAAGTCCTATGCGGTACAGATAATTGTTCGTATATGCCACGTTCAGTCGAAGACGATGGTACAATGTCTCTAAGTGTCGAGGAAGTGGTCGTGGAATTTTCAGTCTCATTTCTGGGTCAATGTACCGTAGGAAGTTATCTTGGTGAAGCGGCAGATTCAGGATGCGGCCTTTTTCTTGATAGGCATATTTTTTTGCCATGGTTGAAGCGTCGGCTTTTGTAAAATATGTTCTTCTGAACTTGCGGTATTGGAGTCCATTTCTGGCAGCTTCGTCCGCTCTTTCATTTCCCGAAATGCCGGCATGGCCAGGTATCCACTGGAACTTTATGCAATGCCCAGCAATCTTAGCCCTGTGGTGAAGATAAGCAATGTCAAATGCTGCTGGTTGATTATTGCAACACTTGTGCCTGTTCCACATACTTTGTAGGGCTGCTTTTGAGTCTGTGAATATCACCCATGTCTTTGGCGGCTGCTGTCGAAGTATATACACAAGGGCCTCCTTAATGCCATATAGCTCCGCTGAAGTAGATGATGTCGCTCGCTCAAGACGAAACGAGAATCGTTGTCCTGTAGAGGGAACAAAAAGTCCGCATGATGAACGATGTGGAGTTGTAGAGCCATCTGTGAAAATGTGCGTTGCGGCTGCGTATTCTTTGTGCATATATTCTAAAGCTATCTGATAAGTCGCCGCTTGAGGCATTTTCTTTTTCGCACTGATTCCAGGTATGTATGGCACGATTTCCAGTGGGGACAGTGTCCATGGTGAAATGTTTCGCGGCATAATTTGTGACACCTGAGCAGGAATCGAAATAGATATGCTTCCGACGGCCTGCCCAAAGCTAGATGTAGCACGGGTTCTGGAAATATCCTTTAAAAAGTGAGTCTTTGTATGAATGACGTGGCGGAGGTGTATCCGAAGTGTCTCCTGCGAACATAGCACTTCCAGAGGCAGGCATCCAGCTTCTGCTACAGTCCCTGAGCGGGACGACCCCTTCGGAAGGCCAAGACATACGCGAAGGCAGTTGTTTCGTGCTGCCTCGAGTTTTCTCTTGCTTGTGGGAGATATTTTGTGCAGGATCGGGAGGTAATATCGTAGTGTTCCATCGACGTAGGCCTTATGGAGGAACACCATTGATCGACAGGTGCTGCCCCACTGTGATCCGGCTAGAAATCGGAATACGTGCGACGCCGAGGAAATCTTCTCACTCAGTTTTTTCACTTGGGGCGACCATGTGAGGTTCCTGTCGATTGTCACTCCAAGAAACCTTTGCGTCTTGACGTACGGAAGGGCGCGACCACCCAACACTAGTGGGTATTTTTCCATACACCTCCGCGTGAAAGCCATGGCAACGCTTTTGTCAGGGGACAATTTCAGACCCCTTGGATTTAGGTAGGCCGATATATTTGCTAGCGCTCTCTGGAGGCGTTGTTGGGTGGTACTGCGGGAACGCGCCGCACTCCAAATGCAGATGTCGTCCGCATACAGTGTGATTTTGACGCCAGGGGGCAGGTTTCTTTTCAGATGGATGAGGACTAAATTAAATAACACCGGGCTTAACACAGCTCCTTGTGGCACTCCCTTCTCGACGGCATAAAGCGCCGTGGGGCCATCCGGGGTACACATGAAAAGTTGGCGTCCTTGAAGATAGTCTGCAATCCATGCGTAGAGCCGTCCTCCAAGACCAAGGGATTCCAAAGCGTCAAGTATTGCTGTATGATAAACCGGATCGTATGCTGCCTTAATGTCTAAAAATAATGCAGTAGGTATGTTGCCAGAGACCAATGCCTCTTCAATTGATGAGACCAAGGCAATGACATTATCAATTGCGGATCTATTTTGCCGGAAGCCGTTCATTTCCTCTGGGTAAACTTTTGCAGTTTCCAGGAACCAATTTAGTCGTTTGTAGATCATTTTTTCGAATAGCTTCCCTACGCAGCTAAGCAGAGATATGGGTCTGAAAGAGGCGTAATTTGTTGGCTGCTTCGATGGTTTCAATATAGGAATGACTTTCGCAAGCTTCCATTCCGTAGGAACCTCCCCATTTATCCATGAGGCGTTGTAGTACTCCAGAAGGCGTAGGCGAGATGTGTGACATAGATTTGCGAGCGCTTCATAACTCACGCCGTCATGGCCAGGTGATGATCGCTTGTTTACGTCGCTGATTGCTGCCGTGAGCTCTTCGTTGGTGAATGGTAATTCTAAGTCAGGAAGGGTAGCTCGAGGTAGACTAGGCTGACGACTTGCAATTTGCCGCAAAGGTTGTGCCCCGTTGGAAAGGAGCCTGCAGTACTGCTCTGCCACTTCTTTCAGGGATGCGCGCTCATGTAATGAGAGGGCGATAAAAGGATAAAGCTGTTGCGGCTCTTTGCGAATGCCTCTGACGACTCGCCAGATTTTGCTCAGCGGTTGTCGTATGTCCAGTGTCCCACAAAAGTCCCTCCACCTTTTTCGGTCCAGTTTGGTGAGGTAACGTCGTATATGTCTTTGTGCCCGTCGACAAGTTCTGAGGTCTTCGATATTCTTAGTGCGTAGAGCCTTCCTTTCGGCACGCCTTCGACTACATTACAATTCTTAGTGGCAGAGCGGGTACTTTGTTTGAGGCAATGAGCTATTGTCGGTATTATTTCTGTATTCGTAATCGAGGCTGTGATTCCTTTGTCTACGGCTGCTGTGTAAGCTTCCCAGTCTACCGACTTCAGTTTCACTTTTCTGGGCGACGTCCGAAAATGAAGGGCAGAGATTAGGATCGGGTAGTGATCACTACCTCGAGTCTCGAAATCTGTACACCATCCGAACATAGGGGCCACTTGACTTGATACGAATGTGACGTCAATGCAGCTAACAGTCGTCGGATTTTTCAGGTATGTTATGCTGCCATCGTTCAAGGGCTCTATATTGTATTTTGCAAAAAGCTTCGCCAGCTTGGCACCCCGAGCACATGTATGGGAACTGCCCCAGATCTCGTTATGTGCGTTGAAATCGCCACAAATAATATGTGCAGACTGAGTGTTTGTCAACAAGTTTTCCAATCTGGTCACGTCGAAAGGTGATCCTGGTTCCAAGTAGACGCCGATCAGGGTAAACACTTTGGATGCAATCACTGTGGTTGCGCAAATATATTCGTTCTTGTCATGTGGTGTTACGTCAATCGCAGAGGCAGGTATGTCGTTGCGAAATCCAACGAGCAGTCGGCTAATTCCATTTTGTCGCCTTGAATGATGAAAATAATACCCCTTTATCCTAAAGTGCTCGTCGACGCGAGACTCGGAAATGACTAAAAAAGGGAATCGGTACACTCGCGTAAGATGCTTAAAGTCAGCTAACTTCGAGCGCAATCCGCGAGCGTTCCACTGGAATATAGTACATGTGCGGAAGTGTCTGTTGGTGGACACCGCTTGTGAGACGATTGTTGGCGAAGCCATCGTTGCTACTGCGAAGAATCACGGCTTTGCGCCGTGAAAGAAGACGACACTAGTGGTTCCAGAGCCAGGACGGCCTCTACTTCAGGGATGCTCTTAAACGATGGGCTGGCACGGAGAATAGCCTTGATTGCAGCGAACATCATGGGAATCAGCATACTTGATATCTCATTTGCAGTGCTACCATCTAACAATCTTTCTTGGTTCTTCCTGTTCTGCTGCGACCTTGAGGACACTTGTTGCTGTCGTAGGGTTGAGGTTATATCACTTGAGGGCTTTGATGGATTCGTTGCAGTTGAAGGCCTTTGCTGGTTTTCTTGCACGACTGAGGCGTAGGACTTTTTCAAAGCCGTGTCGCTGCACTGCACCGTGTCGTGTTGATTTTGGTTTGTAGATGTATACATCACATCGGGATTCGGTGGTGGTTCTCGTCGTTTCCGTACTTTTCCTTGGATTTGCTCCATCGTCCGTGCAAGAGTGGCTGATTTCTTTTTAGGACACCCTCCGTATGACGCAGCATGCTCAGCTCCACAGTTTGCACACCGAGGCTGGGAACGTGACGTGCACTCCTTATGCGTATGTGGACCAGCGCATATCTTCCAGCGGATGGGGCCTTTACAATATTTCGCTATATGTCCGTGTCTTTGACATCTGAAACATTGAGTTGCAGACCCCATGTATTCCGTCACGGGATAACTGCAGAATCCAAGCGACACTCGGTTTGGTAAAGGGGCGTCCTTAGAGAATTCCAGGATGACAGAGCGTCTTCGGATTTCTGTTACTACGCCATCTTCGTTAGGGACGTAGAAAACTTGCCTTTTAGCAGATATGACTCCTTGTTCGCTCAAATACTCTTTGAGGTCGTCATCTGAGTACTCGACAGGAACGTCCTGTATCCTCCCGTACGTGGCAGAGTAGGAGTATGGAACTCGAGCTTCTACAGGAATACCCGATAGATCTGTCACTGTGAGGAGACGATTGGCTGCGGGAAGTGTAGACACTGTCACCAAGAGGCTTCCGTCCTTGTTGAGACGATGGCTGAGTATCTTTTCTTGGGCTGTTGTCACGACCGCAGAAGCCAGAAGATTTGGGTTTACTTTCCATAAGCTGCTGTCAGGCTGAGTTGGCTTGAATATAACAGGAACACCTGCGGCTCTTTTCTTTTTGTAAGAGACAACAGTGAAGGCTGTCTGATCCATCTCTTCGTTGTCTCCTGCAGATTCTCTTGTGTCGATGTCATCTTCACGTACCCTTTTCCTTGCTTGCTCATCTTCTCCGTGGTCTACAGAAGCAACGTGCTGACCTGATTGCTGATTGCTTGCGACGGATGCCATCAGAACATCACGAAGGGCGGCCGACGGCGGAGGCTCGCCTCGCTGCTTCGGTCCGGGGCGCTTCGGGAGCCGCTTGCTGTGCTTCTCTCGCAGGACGGTGACCCCCAGACCGGCGTTCGGTGACAGAGAGGCACAAAGAGTAAAAATGAGCTCTACACTTGCTAAAAAAGACTCAAAATTACAGACGGGCGTTCGGAAGCGAGCCTATCGCTCGTCGTCTTCATCTTCCTCCTGATGCAGTCCGGGCATAGAGAACATGCATCAGGCTGGCACCAAGGAACTACAGCCAAGCATGAGTAAAGTTCTCGATGACTTTAGCCATCTGTTTACTGCAATTCCGGGATGTGCCACCCTGGCTCAGCACTGCATTGACACAGGGGACAGTGTGCCCATGAGATGCAAGCTACGTCCAGTGAATGCGAAGAAGTAAAAGATAATCGAGGGCTGTGTGGATGGCCTCCTAGAACAGGGCCTTATAAGACGAAGCACCAGCCCGTGGATTAGCACCCCAGTGCTCGTTGCAAAGAAGTCTGGAGGCTACGGGCTCGCTGTGGACTACCAGCCGTTAAATGCATGCACCCGAGTACCTGCCTACCCAATGCCTCCAACAGACTGGCTGCTAGCGCAATTGGGCCGAGCAATGTGGTTTTCCAGCTTTGATCTCTCCCAAGGGTTTTTTCAAATTCCTGCTTCTGAAGCTGACATAGCTAAAACGGCCTTCATTTGCCATCAAGGTACATTTGAGTTTACGATGCCCTTCGGTGTGGCAGGCGGCCCTGCAACCAACGGACCGGGTGCTGCAGGGAATCAATCACCACTTTGCTATGGCATCTTTAGGTGATGTTCTTGTCTACTCAAAGACACTGGGGAACCATGTTGAGCATGTAAGGGAAGTGCTACAACGCATTGAGGGTGCTGCCCTTACAATGCATCCAGATAAAATGCAGGTCTGCTGTCAGCCCCTCAAGTTTTTAGGCCACATCATCTCCCCTGGGCAGTGCAGACCAGATGAGGAGAAGGTGCTTGCGGTGCTGGATTACCCAAGACCCAGCACAGTTAAGCAGTTGCAAGCCTTTGCTTGCAACTGCTGACCAACTTGCCTGCTACTATAGAAGCTTCAACCCTCACTTTTCACTGATGGCGCATTCACTGACCAACCTTTTGAAGAACGAGCCATGGCAGTGGGAGGAGTGCCAAGAGCAGACTTTCATTGCACTCAAGCAGGCCTTAGCTCAGGATGCTGTTATAAGCCTCCCGGATATAAATTGACCCTTTGTGGTGGAGATAGATGCAAGTGGCATTGGAATTGCAGCTGTGGTACTGCAGACTGGCCCTGATGGACTGCAGCCTGTTTCCTTCATTAGCAGAGTCCTTACAGCAGCCGAGAGACACTATACTGTCCAGGAGTGGGAATGCCTGGCAGTAGTCTGGGCAATGGGCAAGTTCAAGGCATATCTTGAATTTACGGAGTTTGAGATACACTGTGACCACTCATCCCTGGCATGGGTGTTTAATACCAACCAAGCTTCACCCAGGGTCAAGCGTTGGGTTCTTCGGCTGCAGGGCTTCAACTGCCGATTCAAGCACAGACGAGGCTGGCAAACGTACCCGCTGATGCCTTGAGTAGAGCCCCTCTCCAGTGTGCAGACAACCCAAGCGACAACCTGCATGAGACACTGCTCCCCATTCCTGCTCCAGAACCTGAAGGCAAAATTACAATTGATGAAGTAGCTGTTGCTTCGGAGAATGACTCTTTGTATTGAGTGACACAATACAGCTTGTACAAGAACAGGCTGATGATGAATGCCTCTTAAAGCTGAAGGCAGTGGTCCAAGGGACTCAGCTCCCAAGCTCGGACCCTGACCATCGCCTTTTTCGTGATCTGGCAGAAACAACGGAACTGCAGCTAAGTGGTCTGCTGGTTAAAAATTGTAGTGTTTTACGTGCCAAAACCACTTTCTGATTATGAGGCATGCCGTAGTGGAGGACTCCGGAAATTTCGACCATCTGGGGTTTGTATCGTTTGTAGTGTCGACAGAGTAACAGCCTGGACCAGTTCTCAGCAAACGAAGACACCCCAGCATTTATTCGTGCTCGTTTTATACCCAGTACAGGAAAGGCACACAAGTGGCGAGCATGCGCCGAAGATGCTACACGCAGGCACGTATCATTTCGGCTTATCTACCTGATACATCTTCCTTTCTTGGAAGGAAAATAAACAATTTTAACGTTTTAACGAACAAATGAGCTCAGAAGAATACACAGCACCATCACCGATTAAAGTTTGCGTACGCAGTTCAGAAGGTTTAGAGCTCACGGAACTTGCACGAAATTGTCGTCATATCGCAACCGCTGTGGTTGTCTTCTTTCGTGCTGGGATCTTCTTGGTTCTCGTGTCGGTGGCGTAATGGCGGGAGCACTTGCATTGTTTGGTTGGACTTGGCACGGGGACCCGTTCTCGTGGCTGTCGTCTGGTATGTCGTCATCACCAGGCGCAATGCTGAAAGGCTCAGCCGTAGCCATGAGATGTTGTCGGTTGCGTCGCAAGACGACGCCGTCTTCGGTGGCGACCTGGTAAGACCTTGGTTGGGCAGTTGCATTAAGAATCTTTGCTTTCGGTGACCACGAGTCTCCTCGTACTCTGACGACCTGGCCTTTTTGTAGCGGTGCCAGACTGCGTCTTGGGGCTCGGTACTGTTCATGTTTCTTTACCGACTGTCTGTGAGCTTCGTTGAAGTCTGGGAGAGTTGTGCGAAGTCGTCTGCCCTGAAGCAACTCTCCAGGTGACTGACCGTCTTCTAGCGGACTGCTCCTGTAAGCGAGTAATCCAAGCCACAAATCATCGTTCATCTCCGACGTCTTCTTTAAAATTCGCTTTACTATTTGAACGCCTTTTTCTGCGAGGCCATTCGAGTGAGGAAACCGCGGGCTCGACGTAATGTGTTTAAAATCGTACTTCTTGGCAAACAGTGAAAACTCATGACTCGCAAACTGCGGACCATTGTCGGTGCACACTTCAATAGGTATTCCATACCGTGCAAACACTGCGCTGAGCTTTTGCACAACTGTGGCTGTCATTGTATCACTTAGAAGTTCCACCTCCGGAAAGTTGGATAATGCGTCAAAAACACACAGGTACGATTTTCTGGCCCACTGAAAAATATCAACACCTACTCGGTACCATGCATGTTCAGGCACTGGGCGGTCTATGAGCGGTTCACTTTGCTGCCGATATGCATACTTCTGGCAGACTGCACACCTCTTGATGTGTGCTTCAATGTCAGCATTGAGACCAGGCCAAAACAGCAGCTTACGTGCTCGTGATTTGCATTTATTTATTCCCAAGTGGCCTTCGTGAAGTCTTCGAAGTAGCTCAGGGCGCATGCTTGACGGTATCACCACCTTGCATCCCTTAAGCAACACACCACTCAAGACAACCAATTCACCTCCGAAGGATTTTAGTGTCCCAGGGACTGGACGACTGCTTTCCAAGCAATGAATGACTTGACTCAAGTAGGCGTCCTTGCTAGTTTCTTCTGCCAAGCGCTTCAAAGTTTCCTCGCTGACAAGTGATGACAAAACGCTTACCGCGTGAACTTCCACGTCATCGTCGATGTTTGCTTCTGGGCTTTCGACGGACGCTCGAGACAGCATGTCAGCGACCACCAAGCGTTTACCTGGAACAAATTGGAGTTTGTAGTGGTATCTGAGCAAGCGAAGAAAAAATCGCTGCAGTCTGGGCGGCATTTCTCCAATCGGCTTCTCCGAGATAGCTATTAAGGGTCGATGGTCTGTCTCGAGGACAACGTTACGTCCGTACGCAAAATGGTGAAACTTTTCGCACCCGAAGTCAACAGCCATAGCCTCTTTTTCTATCTGGGAATATCTACGTTGCGCTTCGGTTAAGACGCGTGAGGCGTAAGCGATGGGCTTCCAAGAATCCTCATGAAGCTGCCAGAGAGCCGAGCCTATTCCATTTTGCGAAGCATCGGATGTTATCTTCGTAATCCGTTTAGGATCGAAAATCGCCAGCACAGGATCTTTGCTCAGACTGTCACAAATCATTTTCCATTCTTTCGCGTGGTTTTCCGTCCACTCAAAGATACGGTCTTTCTTTATCAAGTCGCGAAGCAGTTTCGTTCGGTCCGTAATTGATGGCAGGAACTTCGACAAATAGTTTACGACACCGAGCATGCGCTGCACTGCTTGCTTGTCAGTCGGCGGTGGCATACTTAACAGAGAACTGACCAGGGTAGGATTTGGGCATATGCCGTCTGCCGCAATAACGTCGCCAAGAAAAAAAATTTTGCGCACGCCAATGCTGCACTTGTCTGCATTAAACGTTAGACCCGCTTTCTGTGCTGCTTCTAGTACCGCTCGTAACCTCTGATCGTGCTCTTTTCTTGTCGCACCCCACACGATGACGTCATCAACGTACACTCGCACTCCTGGCAGTGTTTCGAATATTTCGCTAAGAGCCTTTTGAAACACTTCTGGGGTGGACGCTATACCGAAGGGCAGCCTCAGAAAGCGGTAACGACCGAAGGGAGTCGCGAACGTACAAATTGTTGACGTTTCATCATGCAGCGGTATCTGGTGAAACCCCGAGTTGGCGTCAAGGCGCGAAAAAAAACGTGCTCCAGCTAGTTCCGATTCAATATCTTCTCGACGCGGCATCTCATAGTGCTCGCGCTTGAGGTTGTCATTAATTTTCCTCGGGTCCATGCATAACCGTAGTTTTCCGTCCTTTTTTCTGACGATAACTAGAGGACTCACCCAGTCCGTCGGCTGGTCTTGCTTGGCTATAATGCCGGCTTTGACCATGCGGTCCAGTTCTTCGCGCAGAGGCTCTTTCAAGGAAAGGGGCACGCGGCGGGCTGTCTGGACGACTGGCACCGCATCTTCTTTAAGAACCATGCGGTATGGTCGCTTGATACATCCAGTCCCAGAAAAAAGTTGTTGAAACTCTTGGACAACTGCCTCGCTGTTGCTTGTTCCGATGTCGTTTACGGTGCGCGAGAACAGTCCCAGCAGTTCGCTGGCTCGCAGTCCAAGTATGGCATGACGGTTCTTCTTCACGATGAAGAAATTAATCTTTGCCGTCTTGCTTCCGACGGCCACCGTGGTAGTCATGACTCCGAGATGCTTGATGACTCCTCCGTTGTAAGATCGTAGGACACAGTTGCTTCTAGCCAAGGGTACCCTCGGCTGCAGTTTTTTGTAGGTAGAGAATGGCACGAGGTTAGCTTGCGATCCTGTGTCAACTTTGAAGTATATTGTCGTGTCCGCAACTTGCGCTCTGACCACCCAGTCACGGTCACACGATCTTCCAACGCTGTTGACAGATACATCAAGGATGTCAAATTCCTCTTCGCTATCTTCGGTGCTCCTCACTTCCCTAACTTGTCTATTCACCTTGCAACGGACAGCAAAATGATTCTGCCCTTGGCATTTTCTGCACACTTTGCCAAATGCAGGGCAGCTTCTTGGACCGTGCGTACGTCCACACCTGCGGCACTTGAACATTGCAGGTCGTTCATCGCACTGCTGCTGCTTCGTACGCTCCCGTAGTTTGACAGCGTCAATCTGTCTTTGTTCTCGAGACCAGATTTCGTTTTGCGCGGCAGTCATTTCCGCAGCCTTGCAGACTTCTTCCGCTTTAGCCAAGGTCAACGTCTTAGCCTGCAGCAACTTTTGCCTTACTTTGGCATCATTTGTACCAAAAACTATTTGGTCACGTATGAACGACTCTGCCATGGTGCCAAAGTTGCATGAACGAGACATCTTCCTGAGCTCTCTGACAAACTGTTCAACCGGCTCACCTTGAGCTTGGACGCGTTGCCTAAAGAGGTAGCGCTCGTGCACTTCATTCAGCTGTTCTGCGCAGTAGGTGTCGAACTTGGCTATGACGGTTGCGTAACTTTCCCGGCTCTCATCGTCCCCGAAGGTGAAGTTGTAAATTTCCAGTGCGTCGTCACCTGCCACGGTTAGCAGTAAAGCAATCTTTGAGGCATCCGGTCGAGGCTTCTTGTCGGGCACGGAGGCAACCAAGAAAAGTTCAAACTTTTGTTTGAAAAGCTTCCATTGCTTACTGATTTCGCCGGTGAAATGTAGCGGCTCTGGTGGCTTCACAAGTTCCATGCTGCTTTACCGTGCCCGAGCACTATGGGCGTGACTTCTGACACCATGTATCGTTTGTAGTGTCGACAAAGTAACAGCCTGGACCAGTTCTCAGCAAACGAAGACACCCCAGCATTTATTCGTGCTCGTTTTATACCCAGTACAGGAAAGGCACACAAGTGGCGAGCATGCGCCGATGATGCTACATGCAGGCACGTATCATTTCGGCTTATCTACCTGATACAGGGTTCTTTAACATGCACCTAAATCTAAGCACACGGGTGTTTTCGCATTTCGCCCCCATCAAAATGCGGCTGCCGTGGCTGGGATTGGTCTGCTGGTTCAGCAAAGAGGCAACAAGAAGGTAGTGTGGCTACGTAATCACTTGCAGCAGCTGGCACTGAAAATGGCCCACTATCACCCCACTGAGGGCCATGCTGGATTTTTCAAAACTCTGAGATGTGTTGCTGCACGATTCGTGTGACTGGGCATGCGAGTGGACATATCAAAGTATGTGCAATGCTGTACTGCCTGTCAGCGCACAAAATCTTGGCGCAAGAAACCGGAAGGCCTCATGAGTGGGCAACATCACCCACGGAAGAACTCAGTGTCAACATTATCGGGCCCTTGCCATCTACACCTCGGGGCCCTTGCCATCTACACCTCGGGGCCCCAAATACTTGCTGGTAGTTATTGGTAAATTTACCAAGTTCCCAGAGCTTTTCCCTCTACGAGCAACAAGTGCAAAAATACTAGAGTGCATGGTGCAAGCCTTCTGCCGCCATGGTACACCTGTGGCCACCACCAGCAACAATGGCAAGCCCTTTGTTAGCACACTATGGCACAACCTCTTCAAACACTGGGGCATCAAAAATCGTCACACGGTGCCTTACCGGCTGGCCAAATGCTGGAGCGTCACAATGGCACAGTTAAGCAGTGTATACGGGCATACTCCTCCTACCACAAAGACTGGGATTGGCATATACCCGAGATCGGCCTTGCCATGCGTACTGCCGAGAGCGTTGTCACCGGATATACTCCAGCACTGTTGTGCTACGGCCGCGAGCTGCGCACCCCATGGGAACCTGCAAGCGACAAGGACACGGAGCCTTCGAAAGCAGCACACCATGCACTTGCTGCAGAACTCCAGCAGTGCCTTGGAGAGGCCCTCCAGTATGCTCGATCACATCAGGCAGCTGCTTGGAAGGTGCAGAAATCCTGTTACGACCGTCATCAGCAGCTAATAACCATCAAAGAGGGTTACCTCGTGCTCCTGCATTCTCATACCTTGAGTGATGCGGCCAAGGGCGTTTCGGCAAAATTGGCGCCGCGGCGAAGTGGACCTTATTGTGTGGTCAAACAATTAGGCGACAATGACTTTGTTCTGAGCGATCCTACTACAGGACGTCATCGAACTACCACCCACGCTTATCAGTTGACACTCTACCATGAGCCATGGCTTCTCCCTACCAGCACGGGTTCACGATTCAAGGGGGAAGGGGAGTTGTGATGCGCAAGGGCCGGGACAAGCGTCCCAAGACCCGCGATGAGGAGCCACAGTTCTCAGAGGACAAGCACGGGATCAACAGTAGTTGACTGAGTGGTGAAGAGGTTGGCGTGAGTGCAGGGAAGATAGCAGCGCAAGCGTGCGAGTGTGCGGGGAGAGAGTGGCGACGGGGGAACTCGTCGTGTGGTGTGCATGGTTGGCGAGCCGGAAATAAAGCACAAATTCGGGACAAACGTGTAACGTGTCGTCGATCGTGACAACTGACCAGCTTACTGTCCATTGCGTAATAAGTATTTACTAAGGTAATCGCAAATAGAATCAGGAACACCTTAGACTTCTGTCACCCATAGGACCAGGCAGGATTTCATAAAGGCTACTCAACAATAAACCATATTCACACTATCAATCAGGTGATAGAGAAATGTGCAGAATATAACGAACCCTTATATATCGCTTCCATTGATTACAAGAAAGCGTCTGATTCAGTTGAAACCTCAGCAGCCATGTAGGCATTACAGAATCAGGGTGTAGACGAGTCGTATGTAAACATACTGAAATATATATATAGTGGCTCTATAGCCATCGTAGTTCTCCATAAAGAAAGCAACAAAATCCTAATAAAGAAGGGCGTCAGGCAGGGAGATACTATCTCTCCAATGCTATTCACAGCGTGTTTACAGGAGGTATTGAGACCTGGATTGGGAAGAACTGGGGATAAGAGTCAATGGAGACTACCTCAGTATCTTGCGATTCGCCGATGATATTGCCTTGCTTAGTAACTGAGGGGACCAATTGCAATGCATGCTCACTGACCTGGAGAGGCAAATTAGAAGGGTGGGTCTGAAAATTAATCTTCAGACAATTAAAGTAATCCTTAACAGTCTCAGAAGAGAACAGCAGTTTATGATAGGTAGTGAGGCACTAGAAGTGGTAAGGGAATACATCTATGTAGAGCAGGCAGTGACCACGGATCTGGATCATGAGACTGACATAATCAGAAAAATAAAAATGGACTGGGGTGCGTTTGGCAGGCATTCTCAGATCATGAACAGCAGGTTGCCATGATCCCTCAAGAGAAAAGTGTATAATAGCTGTGTCTTACCAGTACTCACCTACAGGGAAGAAACCTGGAGGCTTAGGAAAAGGGTTATACTTAAATTGAGGATGACACAACAAGCTATGGAAAGAAGAATGATGTGTGTAAAGGTTAAGAGATAAGAAGAGAGCAGATTGGGTGAGGGAACAAACGTGAGTTAATGACGTCTTAGTGGAAATCACGAAGCAGAAATGGGCATGGGCAGGGCATATAATGAGGGAAGATGGTCATTAAGGGTTACGGACTGGATACCAAGAGAAGGGAAGCGTAGCAGGGGGCGGCAGAAAGTTAGGTGGGCGGATGAAATTAAGGAGTTTGCAGGGACAACATGGCCACAATTAGCACATCACCAGAGTAGCTGGAGAAGTATGGGAGAGGCCTTTGCCCTGCAGTGGGCATAGTGGGATGATGGTGAACGTGCTTAAAAAGTTTGTAGAAAACTTTTGCAATGTTTACGTTGATGACACCATTGTTTATGCTCACAAAGAGGAAAAACTTCCCAGATGTCTCAGGTGTTGGAAGCACTGAGCAAATCAAGCCAGAAGATATACAAGAAGAAAAAGTTCATTTTTTCAGAGAAAGTTTGTGTTTCTTGGCAGAGTCTTAGACAACTACATGAAAACCACAAAGAAACAGTCCATACGAGTCGGGAAGATGCAGAAGCCTCACAACATTCACTCATGTGCATTCCTAGAACTGGCAAGACATTTTAGGCTGTTCATTAAGGGCTTCACAGCCACATCCAAATGTCTCACCGGATTGACTCCAAAGGAAGTCCCTTTCGTGTGGAGGGATGAATGCGACAGAGCATAAGAAGAACTGGTACATGCCATATCTCCGAACCCAGTCCCTGTATTCCCAAATTTTGCCATACATTTCGAACTCTGCACTGATGCATTCCATTATAGCACAGAAGCAGCATTAACCAATGAGATGTAGCCCAAGCCCATAGTTGACAGTTGAAGGCACGTAATTGGCTGTTATTCCTTTATGTGTTCAAAAGCTGAAGTAAACTGCTTTGGAAAAGCAGGCATTAACAGTGGCACTAGCACCGCGCTATGTACTTCAGAAGTTATTTGGAGGGCCATCATTTCAAGCTCTTTACAGACAATCCAGCTTTAGCATCCTCCTGAGCTTTGCACAACCGAAGGGAAGAGTGGCAAGATGGATTAGTGAAATTCAGCCATTTGCATTTGATGCTAATAGACCTGTTGAGAAGTTACCTGATGTAGATGCAGTGTCAAGATGTAGACGCTGTATCAAAACTGCACATACCACAAATAGACAAGTATTGAGATGCAGCAGTAGTGAGTGTTTAGGAAAGCCTTCAAGGCCAAGAATTGGTGAACTGAAAGTTTGTCATGGCCCAAAGCTGCATATCAAAAATATTGCAGATACGAGAGCCCACATTCAGGTGGACATCACAGTTTTTGGCAGACTTACTGGAAGGTTCAGAAACTTTTTGTTTGTTTGTTTGTTTGTTTGTTTGTTTGTACTGTCAGTCCAAGAAAGGACCATTACAGGAGTGAATAGAAATACAACAAAGAAAAGATACAAAATATTGGTACATGTAGGACAAGAAACAAAAAAAACACAATAACAGCACCTGTAAAAGTGACGTGCAGTGATCAAAGACAAAACACTCTCGCAGTATGCGTATCAGAAACAGAAACAGTTGCTATGACGCATCTATATCCGGGAAGATAACATTCTCCAAACCAGCAGTAAAAGCACTGACAGAGGAACATATGACAAGTGGACTAGGTAATTCATTCCATTCTTTGATTGCCCTTGGAAAAAAACTATTCTTGAATATATCTTTCCGTGTAACCGGCAGCAGTATGTATAAACTGTGCTTGTGTCTCGAGCGTTGATCTGGTGAAATTACACAGAAATCAGCTAAATTAATTTTAACCTGGTTATGAATAATTAGGTATAAAAATTTCAGTCGGTAAAACTTAGTCCTGAGTTCTAAAGCGGAGAGATTTGCATGCCTGCATAGTTCAGTAGGACAGTGCAGGCGCTGATATTTGTTAAATGTGAATCTGGAGGCGATTCGTTGAACTCTGTCCAATTTATGACAGTTGGTTGCAGCGTGTGGGTCCCATATTTTACATGGAAGAACATGAAAGTTTATAAAGAATTATGTGAGAACATATTAATGCCAGGCTACCAAAGCCAAGTTCCACTCAAAACCAAATGGTAACTTCTTTACACTCAGATGTCCGCTTTCAAGTTGTGCCATCTTAATTTCGCTAATATCAAAAAGAAGGGGTAGCATGGTGTCACGGTGCGGCATTATTTTTTTCAGCGAAGCACCGATCAACGAGCGCCAGAAGGTCGTGCAAATAGGCACCGGTGAGCAAGACGGTTATTGCCGTCCACTCGGGCAAGCGGCTGAAAGAAGTCGAAGGCAGGTTTAGAGATTATTGGCTTTTTGTCGTCGGCGTGACCATGACGCCCCGACAGCATTTTGTAGGAATCCCTGCGTCGTCGGTCGACCGTGATGCCCCGACAGCTTTTTAAAAAGGAACCCTTATGTATTCTCTACGTTGTGCATGCATTGAGACATTTAATAAGAAAGCAGGGGTACGAATACTCCGAAATATGTGGTGTCTCTGTGCAATCCTGTGTCCACGAAGTACTGACAGTGTATGTGTGCCGACAGCACCGTATGGCCAGCTGCCGTAGTTTCTGCTGTGTTTGTGAATGGACAGTTGAGGCCCGCCGGACTCAAGGGTGTGCTTGTGTGGTGCAACACAAGTGTACGAACTCTATCAGCAGTGTTGAAGCACCCGTTCCCTTACCCGTTCCCGTTCTCTTGCATTAAAAGGGGTGCGGCCAAGACCATGGGAGGAGCCGGGATCCAATTGGGTGAACTTGATTGGATCACCATTAATATCTGCCATCCTCCAACGCAGTGAACAAGGGAAATGAGAAGTTATTGAAACTCAGGTTTTAGACCGAGCTAAGCAGTCTAGAAGCTGAGCCTACAATCTGCTGAAAAGCTTCAAGGAGCTAGTGCTGTCCAGTATTGCCTGGGCCGCCTTGTCGCGTCTGAACTGCAAGTTACTTGTTGGCGTAAGAGACAACAAATCAACTTCTGCAACGAAGCTCACGGTAGTTCCCCTCAAGTTAGCTCAACTTGCTCAAGGAAAGATGTCAGACCTAGACTCCCGGGAGAACCAGCCCAGCCATCGCATCCACTGCAATGAGATCGGCTTGCCAGCGTTCTTCGGGAAAGCTCTGCCATCGACTCCACGCTTTATGCACTTGCTGCAGCTGCCTGGCCATGCAATGCCATCATTTGTTTTCTTTTGAACTCTGTTTACTTGACCACCATTAAATGTGTTTTGCGTAGTGTTAATTTCTATATTTACTGTTAACTGTTTGTGGTATTTCTTTTGTATCTATCACTGATATAGGTAGATTGAGTGCACGTGGGTTAGTGTTCTTGTGTTTCTTTTAAACTTTGTGTCATTGTCAATCGACAAATTTTTTTTTCTCTGTCTTTCTCCCAACTCTGAATCCTTCGAGGTGTTCGCTTGAGTACAGAACAACCAACTGGCTTGTATACCCTGTTGACGACTTCACGCCGATGGTGAACGGGTGACAAGCCGTGATGGGTACTCAGTCTTTTATGTTGGCGAGTGCACACACATGGTTGTGGCAAAACCCGGAAGACAAGTGTCATTGTCCTGATAGAAAGAGAGGCATTGAGACACATAAAGACTCAGATGATGGGCCTGCATTCTGCAGCGAGAGGCTTCAGCCATGGGCAAAAAAAAAGGGTGTCACGCTGAAGAAAATTCCCTAGGAGAGTGCCTTGCCTGCAACTTGACGACCTTCATTTCCATACACGCAGACTTTCGTGGAAGATGGAGGTGCTGCTTTGAGGCAATGATTACGCTTCACAACCAATCTCATGCAGCTGAAGAGAGAGAGACAGAAGAAAGGGGAAAGGCAGGGAGGTTAACCAGAGGGGAAGATCCAGTTTTCTACCCTACGCTGGGGAGAAAGGGAGGGGCAGGTAAAGTAGAGAAAGGGAGAGAGAGGAATAAAGGGAACACAGATATACAATCACAGTCGGTCTGTGCCATTGCATACTATCACCACACAGCACAGTAGCCCCTGTGGTATTATAAACATCAGTTCAGGCTACAGCCACTTGTCCAAGTCTGTTGTCCTTAAAAACTGCAACAGTGCCCTCGTCGCCCTTCACTGTGATGGCTTGTGATCTCAGCATTCTAAAATGATTTCCTCTGTTAAAGGTCTTTGGTCAAAGCACACTATCACGACTGTGAACGATCACCTCTATAAATTGCAGCAAGGACAATCACAGAGAAGGTGTTGAAGAGTCACCTCACTACCACAGTCATCACACCCATACGGCTGAACTGGGCTGTTGCCTTCAAGAAGACGATATGTCTACCAGCAGACTACAAACTTGGCATAGTGGGGAAGATACATATTCATGAATGCAGGAAGATGTTACTGGAAAAAAACAGCTATAAAACTGCAAGGAAATATGCACTACGATTTGCGCCATGCAGCTCACACGCCAAATGTACAACCTGGAGATGTGGAAGTAGTACGAAAATGCCTTGATCAAGCAAAGAATGCCTTCACAGGCCCCACGCTGTCCTCGAAACGATGAAGCAGCGAGGCATACTGAAGTCGGTGCACTTCAAAGGACCAGCAGGCAAGAGAGATGTGACGACTGTGAGTAACCTGGTACCCTACCATCCATGGCGGTGTTGCACTCAGAGAACCGAAGTCCCAAGCAAAAGAAGTGAAGAAGTACTCGATGCTTGAGCAGTAGCGCAGTACATGTGTTCATGGCCCACATTTGTGATGGCATGGCAAGAGTTTTCCTTAGCTTGGCTGCAAATATTGGCAAACACCATGAGATCGTTAAGTTCATACACTGTGAGCTTGTCACCATGTTGCAGGAGCCGGCTGCGCAAATGCCTCTGGAAACAAGAATTCACGTGGTTGCAGTTGTACACGGGGGTCCTCTCAAGCCGTCTTTGTGCGTAAGGCTTAATTCTGCAGTACCAGGACAAGCAGAAACACAACACACTGTTGAATAACAAACACAACAGCATTTATTGCTCCAGAGGATTCGCTTGGAAGCAGGCTAGTTACAAGAGAGACATTTGCCAGGGTCGTGTGGGAGACAAAGGCAGAACGTGACAAAGTACAGGAACGAGATGTTTACCTGGGATCCTTCATTTGTCGTGGCTTGCAGTTTTCTGTTTTCCGGCATTTACTGGCCATGCTGATTTAACAACACCTTGTTGTTTGCTTGAGCCAATAGGCGCGGGACTCCGCAGCCACATGACAGTCTACATTTGCAAATGAAAGCACATGCATATACAGCAACTAGAGTTGCTGTATATGCCTCCCAAAGGGCACCAAAGTTGTGGATCTGTTTTCCACATACTGCTCCGCTGCCATTAGCCCAGCACAGTCACGCAGAACTCCGAAATTTTACAGAGAAGCCAGCCCTACGCGTAGTTTGCGACGTGTCCTTCCTTCTCGTCTCGCCAATACCCGTGGTATTGCCATCACCACAGCGCAGTTTAAGCCGTTGGTTTCAGCTGCATGATTTGACATGTGCACAACTTTTGTGCGATTACATTTGCTGTTTTCATGAGTCACCTAACACCCTCCTGTGCTGTCCCTGTATGACAAGGTGCAGTGCACCCTAGTGTAGTAATTGTAGCGAGAGCGGCAATGCGTTCTGCTATATAGGGCATCTCAGCTAACATTAGGCAAGCTGTTAAAAGAAAAAAACAGAGATGACTTACCGCGCTGTTGTGCTGCAATAAATGTTATTTTATGCCAGCTGTGTGCTGTATGAAATAAAAAAAGAATGAGCACAAATGTTTGACATTATGGCAAGCCACAGAACATGTGTTACCTTCTGCTTGAGCTAGCATGTTTTATTGACAATTGGTTTACTCAGTAGATTTGGAACTGTTTCCAAAACTACGCTACCAAGGGCTCTGTTAATTATGCAGTGTGGTGCAATAAAAAAAGTTGTTTTGCATTACTTGTGTTCTGTGTGAAATAAAAGATGGGTAGAAGAGTTTGAAATTATTGCACACTGCAAAAACTGCTTTGTCATGGAGGCCAAATTCAAGAACTTTCCTGTACCGTGATTTTAGTGTAGAGCTTTGGGACTTCTTCAAAAAACCCAGATGCTAAAAATAATCATCAGCCTTCCACTATATTAAACAACATAATTTCACTTTCCTGAAAACAGACGTAATAATCACACAGCTTCAGTGCTCGCAGCTGAAAACTGCATTTCTGAGCAATATGTGTAGGTACAGCGTACTGTGCTGCATGCAAAATTAAATTACAAATTCTTATTGTGCATGGCTAGAAATCATGAAAGGATGTTCCAGCAATGAGCTATAGTTTTTGAACTGAGTTGTCAACTATGCATTTTGACATGGAATATGCTGTTTTGCTAGAATCTTTATAAATATCAAGTAGCATGATGTTCTTTGCACGCAAATGCCTGATCAATATGAAACCAAAAATATCATGCTGAATGCCACAAAACATTCCCTGATTAGTCCAACAAGCACCATAATGTGCCTCATAATCGAACCATAGCTTCGGCAAGTCCCGGAATGTCTTTAAAAAAGTAAACAGCGTGTGCAGCATGGTTTTTCACAAAGGACAGGCACAATGATACACTGCTTTTGTGTGCACAAATGTAAATTTCCAAAAGTATTGTGGTAGGTGGACGGCACCAATGTCAGCGATAAATAAAATTGCAGCTTTGCCTCACAAAATCGGACCGAAAGATGGCGGACCTTCCCACAACTCTGCTACCTTTGGGAGCATATGGAGTAACTCTAGGTTTGCAAGAGGGTTGCACCACATCTGGTCCCCGCACGGGAAGAGGGGAACAAGGCATGTGCTTTCCTCGCGTCCGTAGTGCACGTAGGCGCGCCAGAAAATATGAAGCTTCATAAGTCTCACACTTTCAAACTTCCTTCTTTACAGAAGGAGACAAGCGAGTGTTGGATTTGTAATCTCTATTCCACCCTATGCTTTTGTTTATCATAAGCAAATCAGCGGAGTGTTGTTAAAATGATAACTAAAGAATAGCAACTCCAAGTCACGCGTGCATGTCACTTCTCATATGATGCTGCTGGTGTCCTTACAATCTCGTGCCATGTATGCAAACGCCTGGAAGCTTACACCATGCACCTTGCTCTGTCTGTGCTTCTCTGGTTCAGCTCATACTCTTTATTGGCCCATTCAGCTGCCCAGCACACAGACATTTAGCGCATTTGGCTACGTGCCACAGACAAAATAAAGGCTCGAGTGACGACTGCCGCACAGCTGTCTCTCAGCAGGCTGCACCTGAGGCGTCTCCCCCCTCCGCCCCCATGGTGCCACTGGTGTCAACACATGATCATGTGTTCCCGGGGTTTTGCACCAAAGTGGTGCATGTAGTTTCGACTGCTTTTACAAGTGCAAGCAGGTAATCTGCTTTAGTTCTGATTGTTTTAGTGATATGAGAACAAAACGTTTAGCCATGAAAGGGAAATAGTCATACACCCGAGTGTAGCCCGAAGCTAAAGAAAAAAAAATCTTATGGGTTTCTCCGAAACCTGTGTTGGGTTTTGTGATATAGTCGGGTGGATGAAAATTTTCCCCTTTGTAAACCTTTCTCTACCTTGTAAGCTTCCACAGAACTGATTTGCCATATTCAGTGTGTTTATGCTTTGAGTTGTTAATCAATTTGGTCTCAATCTGAAATCTGCTAGCCTCCTGGTTAGCTCAGATGGTAGAGCAACTGGCCTGGAAAACCATTGGTCACTGGTTTGATCCCCGGACGAGGACAAATTTTGTTTCACCTGTACAGCTTTTGCTTTTGAGAAATCCATAATGGGTTTCCTTTGTAGCTGTGTTACAGTCAAATGGATGACAATTTGTCCTTTCATGAACCTCTGTCAACCTTGCAGGCTTCCTAAGAGCTGATTTGCCAACGTTCAGGTCGTGATGGCAAAGGCAACAGATATTTCCCAGTGAGGTGAAGGAAAAAGCAATAGTTAACCAAATTGTGTAGTTTAAATTATGCAGCTTTTGAAAACAAGCAACATTGAAACTTGCCAGAAAATAATTCAAATTTTGTTTGAATAAACCAAAAGTACAAAATATCTGAGTTTCCATTATTGCGAGTCTACTGTAATGAATAAGTGACCAGAGCTTTGGGTATAACTTATAACTGCTGCTTCTTATTTGAAGGATAGTTCTACACCCTCTCGCACTCCTATTTATCTTTTGCTAGGCACAATGTACCTGTGAAGGCAGTCGTATCAACCAGCCCGCTGTCCAGTGCCGCAGAGTTCAATATGCCCCAAGAATTTGTGAGAAATGTTCAGTGTCACATTCAACAGTTCAGTTTACTAAAATAACTTTTCTTGTGCTTTCCATGGAGTCAATTTCCTTTCCCTTTGTCCTCTGGTAGCTTCAATACTACTTAAGGAGAGAAGGTGTTTAAGGTCCGAAGCCGGCGCCCCTCGATGGTCGAGTGCATGGTGGCAGCGCGAAGGAAGAGCACTTGTCCGGTAAAGAAACGCTTCATTCAAACGCCGAGGTGTCCATCTGAGTCCAAGCCCGAACTCCACTCTCTCCACACAACCAAAACATGGCTTTTAAACCCTTAGTTGCGCAAAGAAATCGCAAACCAGCCAATCACACTTGCGAGTTCACATCATTGCAACCAATCGCGCAACCACCTTCATGCTGCACACAGCATTGGTGGAAACAGTCGCACACTTAACAACATGCCAGGGGATAGGATTGCTCAAAGACACGTGTCATCACCCTCTCCCCTATGTTAGGCTCCGAGTATCGGCCCTTGATATCCTCCCCTTTTCTCCTGCAAGCTGCTGCCACGCAAGCTGCGAGAATGTTTCCATGAAACCATGGCTTATTGACTGAATGTCTGCCAGACAGTGGGCTGCCCTGCCAGTACTGAGAAAACTCTGTCCCTCATGCAGCTATGGGCGGTTCACTTGAAATCCAAACACCATAATTGGGACCCGATGGCGGTCGCACCCAAACGCATCCATCGGTCGCAGCTGGCTAACTGGTTGTAAAGATGCCGCTGATTCCACAAGGCATTCTCAGAAGGCGTGTGCGGATGCCAAACATTGACACTCAAACCAGATGAGCAGTGCCGCATCGCCCAATTTTAGTGACCGAGACGGTCGACAGGACATGTGGGAAGCACATGGGCATTAACGGTGGCGGTGACCTCAAGCACCCCCTACCTTTTTGTCTTCACGCCCGTCTCCCCGAACGCTCCCCTTCAGCTTGGACCGTCTCCCCTTTTGTTCCGAGCGCGGGTGCAGATCTGGCGCCATTTCTACAGTGCAACCAGTAATCAGATTTCTTTTCACACGTGGGTGTCTCCCGCGTCCCCTCTTCGCGGAACCGATCTGCATCCTTCGTTTCTGGTTATTGGCCGATACAGCAGCATGTGAAATCATCCTGTGCTTTGCTGTAGTCGCCTAAACTGGGCCACACAACAACAGCAAGACGAACTCCCTAGCCTCAAATTGACTCATGGTTTGCCTTCATATGGTTGTCACTAAATATTGATACACTAGGTTCCCCAGATTGCTACTCATGTTCAGTGCTTGTACTCTGGGGGAAGAGATAGGGGCAGTGCAGTTATGATGCATCCTTTATAAGCAGGCATAACGGCAAACACATCTTTCCTTGCTGACATGAACTTGGCCTACGCTTAGACAGCAGGCAATCGCTTCCACACCCAGCAAAAGTCAGCAGAGCAGGCGCGGGTGCCACGTGAGTCAAATGACTGTAGACTATTTTTCTGTTTGCAGAAATCCTGGCCAGCTTCCACTTTCCTTCAGAGTGGGCAGGAAAAAGAATGATGAGTGGGCGAAGTGTGGCAAAATAGAAGCTCACAGATATTCAGCAGCTTTTCTTTGCAGCTCATCACAAATTTACAAGTCAATTTTGTCATGTATTGCACAGAAAATGATAAATTTTGTGCTTGAGAACCCAATACACATTCCTTTTATTTGAAAACACAGAAAAGGGATTATCGTATGCTGAACAAACACACTTTTTTTCTGAGCTGTACAGTGATAAGGCACGCAACCTGAAGTTCCTTGCAGTGCATGCTAAGTGCTGACACTGCATTACGAAACCGTGTATATCTGCAGCCTTTCTTGAACATTGGAAAGTTAGCAAAGACCTGTAGTCATTTTCTGGAGTAGTCACAATACAGAACACATGTGCAAAACACACAAACTCCACCCTGCAAGACTACAAAGGCTTCACAGCAGCATGTGCTTACCGAAGTTTTCGGCTACTGCAGGTGGAAAGACCACATAACTGTCACAGACAATAGCAGTCACTTTACCAATTACAGTGAAAGCTCGTTAATTCGAACTTCAATAATTCGAATTTATGGATAATTCGAACTGTACGATTTGGTCCGGCCAAGCTCCACAGAAGTCTATGTATAAAAAAGTCCGTTAATTCGAACGCGAGAAGGTTCCCGCACGGATAATTCGAACTACGCTCGCCTGGCACACGGCCAGAGAAACGCGCCTACTGCCTACACACAAGGCTGTATTGCCTCCGAAACGGAGAGAACGGCGAGAGAAGGCAAAATCGGAAAAAAATCTAACCAACGCGGGGTCAGCCAGAAGGCAGTGGCGGCTGCCCCCTCTCCGTTCCACGTAACCTCCGAGACTTCTTGCCCGTTGCGAATCTCGGAGTCTTTGCAGATCTTGTACAGCTGCTAATGTGCGGAGATGGCACGGCAAGCTCCAAAACACAGCGAATCAAGTACGTCGCAGCTGCGCTTGCAATCAAGGACCAACGAATCAGGGCCTTCGCCACCTTCACATGTTCAGCGTCTTTGTCTCGGCAGTCTTCATCGGTTGTGCATCTCTGTTTTCAGCTTAGGAGGTATCGGCCGTCGCGATTCATTGTGATGGTGTTAAGCCTCGGCTAACGTTCATTTCGGTGGACATCGGTGGTGTGGCACAGTCGGACCCAGAGGTTCGACTTGAAGATGGCGTGTGCCACTTTCTGACACGCCAAATTTCTGACATGCCCTACTGCTTCCAAATCGCAGTGTACTGTTGCCCTCCTTCACTTTCGTTAATTCGAACTGAAGCGGCTTCCCCTTGCGGTTCGAATTAACGAGCTTTTACTGTACTTCGATGATGCCCTCCAGTGGTTTTTGAATCTGCATGAACACAGTGCAATGCATCACTACAGAGAGCCCAGCTATCTCGAGTTGCATCAAGAAAGCACAGCAGATTTGTGCAGCCTTGCAGAATCACAGACCAAATTCCAGCAAAGCCCTTTCTTTCAAGCAGTGGCATTACTTCTAATGACCATAATTAAACCACACCAAAAAATATGCAACGGGATCCACAGGCAAATAACGTTGTCAGTAAACTTTCCAGAACCAACAGAATATTAAACCAATTAAATTTATAGACAGTTCCTTATTTATTTAGCATGTAATGTATAATCATTTAGTATGGGGCACCATGACATGTTTAAATATAACTTGGCTGTAGAAGTTGCAAAAGAAAGTCATACATATTATGCAAATTGACCATTTGACACTCACACAGTGCCTTTGTTTAGCTCATTAAAGCTAATACCTGTAACAGAACTATATGCCTCAACATTAGCCAGCTGCTATAGAAAGAATTAAGTTTCTTCAATGCATTAGGACCTGGAAAAACCTAATGTACTGAAAAAACTTAATTCTTTCTATAGCAGGTGGCTAATGTTGAGACATATAGTTCTGTTCCAGGTATTAGCTTTAATGAGCTAAACAAAGGTGCTCTGTGAGCCCTAATGGTGAAACAAGGAATGAAATTGACTTCACACTTTTGGTCGATCCCAGCATAGTGCAGGATGTAGAAGTGTTAGGTAGGGTAAAGTGCAGCGATCATAGGTTAGTGAGGTCTAGAATTCACCTGCATTTGAAGAGAAAGAGCAAAATTGGTCAAGAAGAAACAGGCCAACCTAGACGCAGTAACGATAAAAGCGGACCAATTCAGGCTGGTACTTGCAAACAAATATGCAGCCCTAGAACAGTGAAATATATATGACATAGAGGTACTGAACGAGACAGTAACTAGGCTGGCTTCTCAAGCAGCAATTGAAGTGGGGGGCAGCGCACCAAGGCAGTCAGTAGGTAAGCTCTCCCAAGCAACGAAGGACCTAATAAAGAAACGACAAAGAATGAAAGTGTCCCACTCAAGAGATAAGATAGAATTCGCGAAACTACCAAAACTGAACAAGGCGAAAATAAGTAGTATTCGAAACCATAACGTGAGAAAGACTGAGGAAGCAGTAATGGATGCAGCTTGAAATAAGTGAGAAGGAAACTCTGCATAGGACAAATCAAGATCCATGCACTGGAAAGGTAAGCCGGGCAATACCATCAGCAATTTCGAAGATATAGTAAAAACAGTGGAAGAATTCTATACTAACCTATACAATACCCACAGCAGCCAGGATACCTCCATTGAAAGTAGTAATGAACAGGTTACAGAGGCTCCTTATATAACTTGCAAGGAAGTTAGAAGGGCCTTAAAAGACATGAAACAAGGAAAGGCGGCAGGAGCGGTTGGAATAACAGTCAATTTAATCAAAGATGGAGGAGACATCATGCTTGAAAAGCTTGCGGCCCTTTATATGAAATGTCTCACGACTTCAAGGGTCACAGAGAATTGAAAGAATGCCAACATTATACTAATCCACAAAAAGGGAGACGTTAAAGAACTGAAAAATTATAGGCCCATTAGCTTACTTCCAGTAATGTATCAAATATCCACCAAGATAATTTCCAATAAAATAAGGGCAACACTTGACTTCAGTCAACCAAGGGAACAGGCTGGCTTCAGGAAGGGATACTGTATGATGGATCACATTCATGTAATCAATCAGGTAATCGAGAAATCTGCAGAGTACAATCAGCTGCTCTACATAGCTTTCATAGATTACAAAAAGGCATTTGATTCAGTAGAGATACCTGCATTCATAGAGGCATTATGTAATCAAGGAGCACAGGAGGCTTACGTAAATATCTTGGAAAATATCTACAAAGATCAAACAGCTACCCTAATTCTGCACAAGAAAAGTAGGAAGATACCTATAAATAAAGGGGTCAAACAAGGTGACACTATCACTCCAATGCTATTCATTGCATACATGGAAGTATTCAAGCTATTAAATTGGTATGGTTTAGGATTGAGAATGAACGGCAAATATCTCAGCAACTTTCAGTTTACAGATGACACTGTCCTGTTTAGCAACACTGGGGACGAGTTACAACAAATGATTGAGGACCTTAACAGAGAGGGTGCAACAGTGGGGTTGAAGATTAATATTCAGAAAACAAAGATAATGATGAACAGCCTGGCAAGGGAAAGGGATTTCAGGATCACCAGTCAGCCCCTAGAGTCTGCGAAGGAATATGTTTACCTAGGTCAAATACTCACAGGGGACCCTGATCATGAGAAGGAAATTTACAGAAGAATAAAATTGGGTTAGAGTGCATACGGCAAACATACTCAATCCTTAATGGAAGCTTACCATTATCACTAGAAAGAAAGGTGTACAATCAGTGCATTCTACTACTGCTGACATATGGGGCAGAAACTTGGAGACTGACAAAGCAGCTCGAAAACAAGTTAAGGGCCGCACAAAGAGCGATGGAGCGAAGAATGATGGGCGTAACGTTAAGAGACAGGAAGAGAGCAGTGTGTATCAGAGAGCAAACGGGCATAGCCGATATTCTAATTGACATTACGAGAAAGAAATAGAGCTGGGCAGGGGATGTAATCTACAAGTTACATAACCGGCGTAACATTAGGGCTATAGAATGGGTGCCAAGAGAAGGGAAACGCAGTCGAGGACGGCAAAAGACTAGGTGGGATGATGAAATTAAGAAATTCGCAGGCGCAAGCTGGGATTGGAAAACAGGGATAATTAGAGAGTGGGGATAGAGGCCTTTGTCCTGCAGTGGACTTAAAGTAGGTTGATGATGACGAATACATTAGGCAGTTTAACTAGTCATGATGGGCCTTATCCATCCCGCACTAATACTACTTTGCACACACACACGTCGTGGGTGCCACTGGTACTAAATAAATCTCTGTAGAACTCCTCAGCCACTTGAACTATCTCATCCATATTAGTAACGATATTGCCGGCTTTGTCTCTCAACGCACACATCTGATTCTTGCCTATTCCTAGTTTCTTCTTCACTGTTTTTAGGCTTCCTCCGTTCCTGAGAGCCTGTTCAATTCTATCCATATTATAATTCCTGATGTCCGCTGTCTTACGCTTGTTGATTAACTTAGAAAGTTCTGGAGGAATTGGAGGAATTAGAGGGTAGTAAATGGGATATAATAGGGCTCAAGTGAAGTTAGGAGGACAAACGAAGCATATACAGTGCTAAAAAGCGGGCACGTACTGTGCTACCGGGGCTTAGCGGAGAGACGAGAACTAGGAGTCGGATTCCTGATTAATAAGGAAATAGCTGGTAACATACAGGAATTCTATAGCTATAACGAGAGGGTGGCAGGTCTTGTTGTGAAACTTAATAAGAGGTACAAATTGAAGGTGGTACAAGTCTATGCCGCTACATGCAGTCATGATGACCAGGAAGTCGAAAGCTTTTATGAAGATGCGGAATCGGCGATGGGTAAATGAATACCTTCTTCCGCAAGCGGGTTAGTCGAAAGTGGACGTGGAGGAGCCCGAATGGTGAGACTAGAAATGAAATCGACTTCATACTCTGCGCGAACCCTGGCATCATACAAGATGTAGACGTGCTCGGCAAGGTACGCTGCAGTGACCATAGGATGGTAAGAACTTGAATTAGGCTAGACTTGAGGAGGGAACGGAAGAAACTGATACACAAGAAGCCAATCAATGAGTTAGCGGTAAGAGGGAAACTAGAGGAATTCCGGATCAAGTTACAGAACAGGTATTCGGCTTTAACTCAGGAAGAGGACCTTAGTGTTGAAGCAATGAACGGCAATCTCATGGGCATCATTAAGGAGTGCGCAATAGAAGTCGGTGGTAACGCCGTTACACAGGAAACCAGCAAGCTATCGTAGGAGACGAAAGATCTGATCAAGAAACGCCAATGTATGAAAGCCTCTAACCCTACAGCTAGAATAGAACTGGCAGAACTCTCTAAGTTAATCAACAAGCGTAAGACAGCGGACATCAGGAACTATAAAATGGATAGAATTGAACAGGCTATCAGGAACGGAGGAAGCCTAAAAACAGTGAAGAAGAAACTAGGAATAGGCAAGAATCAGATGGGTGCGTTAAAAGACAAAGCCGGCAATATCGTTACTAATATGGATGAGATAGTTCAAGTGGCTGAGGAGTTCTATAGAGATTTATACAGTACCAGTGGCACCCACGACGATAGTAGAAGAGAGAATAGCCTGGAGGAATTCGAAATCCCACAGGTAATGCCAGAAGAAGTAAAGAAAGCCTTAGGAGCTATGCAAAGGGGGAAGGCAGCTGGGGAGGATCAGGTAACAGCAGATTTCTTGAAGGATGGTGGTCAGATTGTTCTAGAGAAACTGGCCACCCTGTATACACAATGCCTCATGACTTCAAGTGTACCAGAATCTTGGAAGAACGCCAACATAATCTTACTCATATAACAAAGGGGATGCCAAAGACTTGAAAAATTATAGACCGATCAGCTTACTGTCCGCTGCCTACAAAGTATTTACTAAGGTAATGGCAAAAAGAATCAGGAACACCTTAGACTTCTGTCAACCAAAATACCAGGCAGGATTTCATAAAGGCTACTCAACAATAGACCATATTCACACTATCAATCAAGTGATAGAGGAATGTGCAGAATATAACCAACCCTTATATATAGCTCTCATTGACTACGAGAAAGCATTTGATTCAGTCGAAACCTCAGCAGTCATGGAGGCATTACGGAATCAGGGTGTAGATGAGCCATATGTAAAAATACTGGAAGATATCTATAGCGGCTCCACAGCCACCGTAGTCCTCCACAAAGAAAGCAACAAAATCCCAATAAAGAAAGGCGTCAGACAGGGAGATACGATCTCTCCAATGCTATTCACAGCATGTTTACAGGAGGCATTCAGACACCTGGAGTGGGAAGAACTTGGGATAAGAGTTAATGGAGAATACGTTAATAACATGCGATGCGCTGATGATATTGCCTTGCTTAGTAGCTCAGGAGACCAATTGCAATGCATGCTCACTGACCTGGAGAGGCAAAGCAGAAGGGTGGGTCTGAAAATTAATCTGCAGAAAACAAAAGTAATGTTTAACAGTCTCGGAAGAGAACAGCAGTTTACGATAGGTAGCGAGGCACTGGAAGTGGTAAGGGAATACATCTACTTAGGGCCATTAGTGAGCACAGATCCGGATCATGAGACTGAAATAATCAGAAAAAATGGGCTGGGGTGCGTTTGGCAGGCATTCTCAGATCATGAACAGTAGGTTGCCATTATCCCTCAAGAGAAAAGTGCATAACAGCTGTGTCTTACCAGTACTAACATATGGGGCAGAAACCTGGAGGCTTACGAAAAGGGTTCTGCTGAAATTGAGGACGACGCAACGTGCTATGGAAAGAAGAATGATGGGTGTAACGTTAAGGGATAAGAAAAGAGCAGATTGGGTGAGGCAACAAACGCGGGTAAATGACATCTTAGTTGAAATCAAGAAAAAGAAATGGGCATGGGCCGGACATGTAATGAGGAGGGAAGATAACCAATGGTCATTAAGGGTTACGGACTGGATTCCAAGGGAAGGGAAGCGTAGCAGGGGGCGGCAGAAAGTTAGGTGGGCGGATGACATTAAGACGTTTGCAGGGACAATATGGCCACAATTAGTACATGACCGGGGTAGTTGGAGAAGTATGGGAGAGGCCTTTGCCCTGCAGTGGGCGTAACTAGGCTGATGATGATGATGATGATGATGATGACTTGGCTGTAATGTGGCCTAAAAATAGTCGCTGTAAAGTGCGTAAAATCTACGTGCTATAAAATTATGACGATGACTACTGACGAATACTATGAGCATTAAAATCCATCGTAGAAGAATGATGCATTGTTTAAAATATGCGAGATGTTAAATTGCTTACAGCACTACTGCCTTGCCAGAGCCCTTGAACCACAAGGGCCTAGAGGCATGTGCTATTCAAAATATTTATCACAGCGGCATCCTCTGAAGAGAGGAAGCGCTACGAACGTGTGGGGCTAATAACATGCAATACAACATCTTTAAAAAAACATAGGACAGCATTGGTGTCAAAGAGTGGTTCTGGACCAAGTAACATAACAGGATGAAGGGGGATGTGGTGCCGGTATGCTAAGAGAAAGTGTTTTTTTCTTTCGGCTTCGGCTTCCCGACACTCCAGTAGGCCGTGGAGGACGGTCAGCCTCTCCCCACATCTACCACAGGTTAGAGGCTCGTTTCCCGTGAGCAAAAAGATGTGTGTGCCAAAAGTGTGTCCTATTCTTAGACGGCAGAATAGGACATCTGTCCGGCGGGATTTTGTTACAGGAGGCCAGAAACCTAATTGTGGCTTTATTACATGCAGTTTATTATTTGTTTCCAGATCCCACAAGCGTTCCCAGTAGTTTTGCAGTTTTCTTCTTAAGAAAGGCTTCAGGTCTGTGACAGAGATCGAAGCAGTAGGGTTAACTGCATGCATTGAAATTGATGTGGCCATCTGGTCCGCTAGAACGTTACCCTCGATGCCCCTATGTCCAGGCACCCAGCATATAATCCCATGTTGGTTAGATATATATGCTTTGCACAGGACAGAGTAGAGTTCATTATTTACCGGATTTTTGTGGTTACAGAATGACATCAAGGCCTTCACAACACTAAGGGAGTCCGTATACATAATTGATTTCTGGACTTTTGATTTCTTTATATGCTTTACAACCGACAACAGTGCGTAGGCCTCAGCCGTAAAGATACTGGTTTCCGGATGTAGTACGTCGGATTCCGAGAAGGATAGGCCGACGGCTGCATAGGACACCCCGTCGCATGACTTCGATGCATCTGTGTAGAACTCTGTGCAGGAGTATTTGTACTGGAGTTCCCGGAAATGCATTTGGATTTCAATCTCTGGAGCATGCTTTGTGACTTCCACGAAAGATATATCACATTGTATGAGCTGCCACTCCCAAGGAGGTAGCAGCTTGGCTGGATGCATTAGGGGAAGCTCGAGGAGTGGAACGTGCATTTCTTCACTAAGCTCCCTTACACGCAGCGAGAAAGGCTGTCTTACGGAGGGACGATTGCGAAAGAGTGTAGCATATGTCATGTTATTAATGGTATTAAAACAGGGATGTTGAGGATTTGAGTGGACATTCAGAAAATATGTTTGGCTGATGTATGTTCTCTGCAGATGAAGTGACCACTCATTTGATTCTACATATAAACTTTGTATGGGACTTGTTCTGAAAGCTCCAGTGGCCAGTCGGATTCCTAGATGGTGGACCGGATCCAGCATCTTTAGCGCGCTCGGGGCTGCAGAATGATAGATCACGGCACCGTAGTCCAAGCGTGATCGAACGAGGCCCTTGTAAAGATTTATTAAACATTTCCTGTCGCTGCCCCATGTTGTGTGGGATAACACTTTAAGTAAGTTCATTTTTTTTAAGCATTTGACCTTGAGGTACTTTATGTGTGAAATAAAAGTTAATTTAGAATCAAGTATGATGCCTAAGAACTTGTGTTCTTTGTTCACAGGAATTCGCTGACCATACATTTCGATACTGGGTTCTGCAATGAGCCCTCTCTTTCTTGTGAAAAGCACACAAGAACTTTTATTCGGGTTCACTTTAAATCCGTTTTCTTCTGCCCATTTCGACACTTGTTTACTTGTTTACGACACTTGTTAAGCCCTGTTTACTTGCCTCTCACATACTGTAAGGTTACAGGATTTGAAACCTATCTGTATGTCGTCCACGTAAAGAGAATAAAAAATGGCCGGCAGTAATGAAGCACGAAGGGTGTTCATTTTCATGATGAAGAGCGTGCAGCTGAGCACGCCCCCCTGAGGCACACCAGTTTCCTGTGTAAAAGGACGTGAGAGAACATTGCCGACTTTTACCCGGAAGGTACGAGTAGACAAATAGTTTTCTGTTAGGATTAGCATATTACCATGGGTTCCCATTTCTGACAGGTCTCTCAAGATTCCGTAGCACCAGGTTGTGTCGTATGCTTTCTCCATATCGAGGAATATGGATAGGAAAAACTGTTTGTGTACAAGTGGGTCACGGATGTTTGCTTCAATACGTACAAGGTGATCAGTTGTGGAGCGCCCTTCCCTGAAGCCACACTGATAGGGATCAAGCATTTCTCTGTGTTCAAGGAAATGAATGAGTCGCCGATTAATCATTTTTTCAAATACCTTGCAAAGGCAACTTTTGAGGGCCATCGGGCGGTAACTTGCCACCAAGGAAGGGTCTTTACCCTGCTTTAGAACGGGGACCACAATCACTTCTTTCCATGTGGATGGGAGGTATCCCATAGCCCAAATAGTGTTGAAAAGCGTGAGAAGTGTAAGTTGTGTTTCAGTATGTAAGTTTCTGATCATTTCATACATGACTCTATCAGGTCCTAGTGCAGAGCTTTTGCATGTGTTCAAGGCAGCTCTCAACTCAGCAATACTGAAAGGCCGGTTATAAGGTTCATTCTGTCTGGATTTTTGTATTATTGGCTTACGTTCTTCTATTTGTTTGTATTTCAAAAAGGATTGCGAATAATGGTTTGAGCTCGACACGCTCTCAAAGTGTTCCCCAAGTGAGTCTGCCTGATCTTTCAGTGTTTCACCTTGTGTGTTTACCAGAGGTAGTGAATATGTTTGTCGCCCTCTTATCCTATTAACCTTGTTCCAGACTTTGGCCTCATCTGTATAGGAATTTATATTCGATAAAAACTTCTCCCAACTTTCTCTTCTAGCCTGTCGGCGGGTTCTCCTGCCTTGGGACTTTATTTTCTTAAAGTCAACAAGATTCTCCGCAGTGGGGGAAGCGCGTAGTAGCACCCACGCTTTGTTCTGTTTTTTACGAGCGATCCTACAGTCGTTCCACCACGGGACACGCCGTTTGCATGCCAGGCCATTTACTTCTGATATGCATTTTGATGCGGCATCTAATATAAAGGCTGTAAAACACTCAACAGCAGCATCAAGTCCTAGTGAGGACATATCATCCCATGATGTACTAGTTAGGGTTCGGAATTTCTCCCAGTCAGCTGTGTCAATCTTCCACCTAGGAGCCTGTGATGGATATTCGTTCTCTGTAGGTGTTGTTAGCAGTATGGGAAAGTGGTCACTTCCGTAAGGATTGTTGATAACTTCCCATTCGAGTTCGGGCAGTATACACGGGGAAACTAGGCTGAGGTCAATTGAAGAAAATGTTCTGTTTGCGAGAGAATAATATGTGGGTTTATTCTTATTCAGAATGCACGCACCAGAAGAGAAAAGGAATTGTTCAACAAGACGACCTCACGCATTTATACGAGAGTCGCCCCACAGGCAGTTGTGCGCATTGAAATCCCCAAGCACAACGTAAGGCTCTGGCAATTCATCTATGAAGGACTGAAACTCATGTTTAGTTAATTTGTAATGTGGAGGTATGTAGAGCGAGCAGACAGTGATAAGTTTGTTGAGGAGAACAGCGCGAACCTCCACAGCTTCAAGGGGCGTTTGTAGCTGCAAACGTTGACACGCTATGCCTTTCTGAATAACAATGGCAACACCGCCCGATGATGCGAGAGCATCATCGCGATCTCTGCGAAACGTAACATACTGTAGGAGGAAATTTGTGTGTTTCGATTTTAAGTGTGTTTCCTGTTGACACAGCACTTTTGGATTGTTTTTGGATAAGTTCCTGCACGTCATCAAGGTTTCTAAGAAGACCTCTGACGTTCCATTGAATTATTTGTGTATCCATATTGGAAGTCAATAGGTGCTGTGTGTACAGAAAAAGAAATATTATTTAGAGATTTCAGAGATTAGATTACAAAGCTCTTTTGAGGCCCTGTAACCGGGGTTTTGCTCTTTTTGAAGCGTTCGAGGGAACCTCGCCGCTCCTTAGGCGCTTGACGCCCCTTGAGGATAGGTGTAGTGTCCATTGCCTCTGGTAAGGCGCCGGACACCTGCTCTTGCGAGCAAGAAGTTACCAGGGAGAGTCCCGCCTTGGAGGGCAAGACCCCTGCGCCCACCAGCCCGGAGGTCGATGGGGCTCCCTGGGGGATTTGGCTGCGCCGGCCGTTGCCAGCGCTGGAAGGGACCTGGGAGGTTGAGGCAGCCTCGGCTGCGCCCACCTTCGGGGTCGATGGTCCCTTCTCCTCGGTTGATGGAGCAGCGCTAGCTGCAACCGCCGTGGGGGCAGATGGCGTAACTGCCGACTGACTGACTGTGGGTCGGACAGCCGCTGGAAACCTTTGTGTCAATGCCCCCTGACGCGTCACATCGACAAAGCTTTTCTTGGGCAGGTATGAAACCCGCCTGCGTGCCTCTTTGAAAGTGATATTTTCTTTTACTTTTATGGTCACAATTTCCTTTTCTTTTTTCCAGGACAGGCAGGACCGCGAGTATGTGGCATGCTCGCCATCACAGTTGACACAATGTGGAGTGTTCTGGCATGTTTCGGAGGAATGTTCTTTGTCACTGCACTTGGCACAAGTCAGCCGGCCTCGACAGTTCTGTGAACTGTGGCCGAACCTTGGGCACTTAAAGCATCTAAGAGGATTGGGCACGTATGGCCTAACATGAAGTTTGACATAACCGGCCTGGATGGACTCGGGGAGGACACTTGAGCCGAAGGTGAGTATCAGGTGTTTCGTTTTTATCTCTTTTCCATCTCGCCTCATCTTAATTCGTTTAACATTGATAACATTCTGGTCACTGAAGCCCTCCAAGAGTTAAGCCTCAGTGAGCTCCATCAAGTCATCGTCAGAGACAACACCACGAGTGGTGTTCATCGTGCGGTGCAGGGTTATAATTATTTGGGTTTCCCCAAATGAAACTAGTGTTGACAATTTTTCATATTGTTTTTGATCGCAGAGCTCCAAGAGGAGATCACCGCTTGCCATCCTCGGCGCCTTATATCCAGGACCAAAGACTTCAGTCAATGACTTCGAAACAAGGAAGGGTGAGATAGTTCATACTGGTTTATCTGGTTTTTCAGAGTGGATCACGTGAAAACGAGGGAAAGATTCTTTTTGCCGTGCGAAAAACTGGAAAACTTCATCGGTGCGCCCTCTTTTCTGAGGGCGATCAGGAAGCGGAGGGAAGGATGTTGCCATAAAGGAATTGAATTTTCAGCAATAACGCCAGCCACCCACCATGGAGTCCTACAAGGGGACGCTACAGGGACTGTAAGAACAGGCCCTGTAAACGCCAGCTGTACGTCATCACTATAACCAAATATGAAATAACCTAGGTTGGCTAATCACACAAGGTTAACCATTGCTGCCTGGAAAATTTGGAAGTAAGCGGAAGGAAGGCGAAGACAGGAAAGATGAAAAGTGAGAGAAAGACGAAGGCTGGAGGGAGAGAGAGACAGGAAAAGGTAACTACCGATTTCCCCCGGGTGGGTCAGTCCGGGGGTGCCGTCTATGAGAAGCAAAGGCCAAAGGGGTGTGTTGCCTCCGCCGGGGGGCCTTAAAGGTCCAGACGCCCAGCATCGGCTCAACCCCCAGGATCCCCCTTTCCCCAGACACGGCTAAGCCGTGCATGGCTACACGCGGGAGGGGCCAACCCTCGTTCAAGTGGCTGAGGACTTCTGCAGAGATTTATACAGTACCAGTGGCACCCACGACGATAATGGAAGAGGGAATAGTCTCGAGGAATTTGGCATCCCACAAGTAACGCCGGAAGAAGTAAAGAACACCTTGGGAGCTATGCAAAGGGGGAAGGCAGCTGGGGAGGATCAGGTAACAGCAGGTTTGTTGAAAGATGGTGGGCAGATTGTTCTAGAAAAACTGGCCACCCTGTATACACAATGCCTCATGACTTCAAGTGTACCAGAATCTTGGAAGAACGCCAACATAATCTTACTCATATAACAAAGGGGATGCCAAAGACTTGAAAAATTATAGACCGATCAGCTTACTGTCCGCTGCCTACAAAGTATTTACTAAGGTAATGGCAAAAAGAATCAGGAACACCTTAGACTTCTGTCAACCAAAATACCAGGCAGGATTTCATAAAGGCTACTCAACAATAGACCATATTCACACTATCAATCAGGTGATAAAGAAACGTGCGGAATATAACCAACCTTTATATATGGCTTTCATTGATTATGAGAAAGCGTTTGATTCAGTCAAAACTTCAGCAGTCATGCAGGCCTTATGGAATCGGGGTGTAGACGAGCCGTATGTAAAAATACTGAAAGAAATCTCTAGCTGCTCCACAGCCACCGTTGTCCTCCATAAAGAAAGCAATAAAATCCCAATAAAGAAAGACGTCAAGCAGGGAGATACGATCTCTCCAATGCTATTCAGAGCGTGTTTACAGGAGGTATTCAGAGACCTGGATCAGGAAGAATTGAGGATAAGAGTTAATGGAGAATACCTTAATAACTTGCGATTCGCTGATGATATTGCCTTGCTTAGTAACTCAGGGAACAAATTGCAATGCATGCTCACTGACCTGGACAAACAAAGCAGAAGGGTGGGTCTAAAAATTAATCAGCAGAAAACTAAAGTAATGTTTAGCAGTGTCGGAAGAGAACAGCAGTTTACGATAGGTAGCGAGGCACTGGAAGTGGTAAGGGAATACATCTACTTAAGGCAGATATTGACCGCGGATCCAGATCATGAGACTGAAATAATCAGAAGAATAAGAATGGGCTGGGGTGCGTTTGGCAGGCATTCTCAGATCATGAACAGTAGGTTGCCATTATCCCTCAAGAGAAAAGTGCATAACAGCTGTGTCTTACCAGTACTCACCTACGGGGCAGAAACCTGGAGGCTTACGAAAAGGGTTCTACTTAAATTGAGGACGACGCAATAAGCTATGAAAAGAAGAATGATGGACGTAATGTTAAGAGATAAGAAGAGAGCAGATTGGGTGAGGGAACCAATGCGAGATAATGACATCTTAGTTGAAATCAAGAAAAAGAAATGGGCATGGACAGGGCATGTAATGAGGAGGGAAGATAACCGATGGTCATTAAGGTTTACAGACTGGATTCCAAGAGAAGGGAAGCGTAGCAGGGGGCGGCAGATAGTTAGGTGTGCGGATGATATTAAGAAGTTTTCAGGGACAACATGGCCACAATCAGCACATGACCAGCCAGGGTGGTTGAAGAAGTATGGGAGAGGCCTTTGCCCTGCAGTGGGCGTAGCCAGGCTGATCATGATGATGATGCTTGCTTTTGAGTAGTGCAATCAGCAACTTATTGCAAAAGCCATCATTATCCCACAAACTTAAACATCGCAAACACATCAGCCATAACATAACCCTTATTTTGATCAAATATTGTTACCTTTTTCATCTCTTCAGGATAGCCAATACGTAGTATCACTGGTCCTCGACATTCTCCTGGGCGGTATTCTGTAAGTGTCCGCCTAGTGGACTGTTCATTTCGACCACTGCTGATTGGCTAGGGCCACGCGTCTCCTCTCTCATACAGCTGCATCCAATCGGCAGTTGCCGAAATGGACGGTGGACTCTTACAGAATACCCTCCTTGATGTGCCTACATAGCACTACCCATAGCGCTATGGGGTCGGATATTTACAAAATATATTTACAGCGAAAATGCACAACACTGTAAGACTGCAGCCATGGCTGGTATCGGTTCAAGCGTGAAATCGGTGGTGGCATTACTTCACTATCTTCTGCGCTTGACGTATTCGCATCTCAGCAGAAACCACTACATAATGTTAACTCAGTGCCAGACTTTGTTCTCCCAAGCTGCTGGCAAACATTCTATGCAGCTTATAAAATGAATACAACACTTTGAAGTGCTTGTATAAACAATTTACTGCAAGAGCCACAATTATCCCGCACCCTTCAGACTTTATAATCATCATCATCATAAATTTTGTATATGTGGTTACAAATGTTGCTGAAAATCACATGGGCCTTTATTAATACTGTTAGTTCTGGGCCCATGCAAATGAATACCATTGCAACTCGGGCAATGTGATTTGTAAGTACAGATTCCGCTAACATTGTTGTTCACCCATTATTATTAAATCTGTTTTAGCACAAGAGCAAAATCTGCCAATACAACATTATTGAAACATACTCATTATGAATTATAGCTAGCTTAAGAACCACAAAAATCTTGGACTCTTTTTCATCATCTTAAGATGGTTATTCCGTATTTTCGTTCCAATGTAGGCTAACCTGCGCCTGCCGTACGAGTTGCTAACAGGTGGTACGTTAAAATTTCCGTTCAATTGTGACCTCGTGTGTCTGTTAGGTAAGTGTGATGAAAATGGTACTTGGAAGGGGGTTACTGTCCGAAAGTATAGCATGAACTGAGCATGCTGTTTTGAAGTCCCTGACAATGTGGAATGGCATAATGTTAGTTCTTTTTTTAATAGCAGTTCTGTGTGTTCCGTATAACCAGAGAAGGACATAATTCGGAGCTCTCTTTTCTGCACCTCGATCACTGGATCTAGGTAAGATGAACAGGTAAGCCCCCATGTCTCAGTACACTAGGTTAAATGACTATAAAATACACTAAAGCAAATCATTCGAAGTGGAGATGCGGGATAATGCTGACGCACCTGATATAAAATAAAACATGCATGACTGAGCCGGCTGCAAACATTTGCTGTGTGTGCAATGTAATGAAGGGATGAATCTAACATTATACCGAGATATTTCTATTATTGAGCTTCTGTAATTGCTGATAACGCAATCGTCAAAGTTATTGGTGGTATTTTAACTCCATTGGATGACAATATAATGTACTTTGTCTTAGATGTATTTAATGTTAATTTGTTGTCCATAAACCAGTTTCTTATTTTTTCTAGTTCTCTATTAGCAGTGTTTCCAAGAGACTATCCTTTCCCGAGATTAAACCTATGGTATCCTCAGCATACATTACTGCCTCAACCTTATCAAGCCTTTGGGATAGGTCGTTGATGTACAATAAAAATAGTATCGGACCCAAAACTGTCCTCCGTGGAACGCTGTGCGTAATAGGTAGGAAGTCAGACGAGAGACTGACGAAGTGTTCGCTCTGGCATTTTTCTTCTAGGTAATACAGTACTGAAAGAAATATAAACTGTCACCTCGAAATCCATAACAATTCAACTTTTTTACCAGGACCTGATGATCGACGGTGTCAAACGCTTTTTTCGTCCTGGAATATGCCAATTACTTTTTAGTTTTTATTCAGGCAAGTGTTAATATAGCTTACAACGTAAGTAAGTGCAGTGCTGGTTGTCTTGTTCGGGCAAAGTCCGTGTTGGTGCGGTGTTAATATATTGTATTTTAGCAAGAACTTAGTTATTCACTTGACTATAAGCTTTTCGAACATTGCGTTAATGGTAGGGAGCATTGAAATAGGACAGCAGTTGTGAACACCACTCTTAAAAATGGGAGAGACCCTAGTTCTCTTCAGTAAATTGGGATATGTCCCAGAGTAAAAAGCACAATTAAAAGTTTGTGCCAGGTAAGGGCACAACAAATCTAGATTAGACTTTGCTATGCTCAATGATGTACTGTCACATCCTGAGTCATCGTAAGTCGGCATGGAAAGAATTGTAGACATTACCTCTTCAGCAATAATATCCAAAAACACAAACGAGTTTGCTGTACTTGAAGGCAGGTGTGGGATCGGATACATAGCAATGATAGGCTAAGACCAATCTTCTTAAAAATTCATTAAATTCATTTGCTAATTGTTGTTTTGGATCACCGTATAGATTCATGTCAGGAAGCCTGGATTGCTGAGTGATCTCTTTAATGACCAAATTATTTCCCATAGTTTCCTAGGGCACATTTGATTTGCTATGATGGAATGATTATAGTAATGCTTCTTACAATAGCATAAGTGTGCTAATAATTTGTTCCTGAAGTATTTTTATTGAATTCTGTAGTAAACGTTTCCTTTATTTCCTTTTTGGTTTCTATACCAATAATCCTTGAAACGGGATAGCTCTAAGGCACTTTGCATCATCCAATGGTTTATCAGTTTGTAGTATTTTTTTACCTGCCCTTGACTTAGCACTATGCACTGTGACACTGCATTATTCAAGCGTTCATACATTTTGTTTGCATATATGCCTTCCATGATGTGCTCGCGTATCGCAGATAACTTTTCTCGAAATAAAATTCTAGCCACGCAGGTAGCGGTTTGACGGCATGGTTTAGGCTGTTGACGCTTTGTAGTTACAAGTAAAAACACTGGAAAACGATCCAATAAATCTGTATCTGCTACATTGGAGGTAATATCTGTAGATTAAGATTGCACAGAATATGATCAATAAGCGCTGTAGAAGTGTTTGTCACATGTGTAGGCACTGTAATGAGATTCACAAACCCATATGAATCACATAGCATCCGATATAAAATATTATTGTGCTCTAAGTTAATGTCACCCCATACAACCGTCTTCTTTTTGTTGCATACCTCGTCTAACATATTTTCTAATGACTGAAGGAAAGAAGGGACATTAGTACTTGGAGACTGACAAACCATGCCGATTGTGGTTCCAGAAGTAAGTTAAATAAATAACACCTCGTCTTCCAGTGATGCCTGCGTAGTCTGATTAGAACAGACCTTAAACTCATGGTTGGCTTTGATGGTTTAAACTCATGGTTTGGCTCCTCCCCTTGTTTTGTTATGTCATGAATTAGTGACTATATTATAACCAGGGAGGAGTACATGTTTGTCAGGTTCAAGCCAAGTCTCTGTCAGAACGATCATGTCAAACTGAAATTTGTGTTCAGCTAGACTGTAGGTTGTTAATATTTCTGCTAACACTACGAATGTTGCAGTGCAAGAATGAAAATTTATCGCCTTCCTAAGAGTTGTTGATTTCCTCAACTGTATTTAGGTCCATGTTTTAGCACTTCAATTTGCATTTCAATTAGATCTCGATTAGACTATTTGCGTTATATCCTACTCTTTCATTATGTGGATACCTCAGGAGGTGTTCCGTGCTAGGATCTTGCCTTGCAACACCCAGCAGCAGAACTCCAATTTCTTTTCTATTTTTCTTAGCAGCACTGAACCCATGACATGGCTCATGAGCTGGGGGCCTAAATTTGGTACTCCATTCCTTCGGCCATAGTAACTGGTAAACACTGCAGGTGAAAGCTGCTGGTTTACTAAAGATTATCCGAAGCAAGTTATCCAAAGACATTGGCGGAAATAAAGGGACCATGATTTGTAGTGACAGAATCAAGCATGCTGTTCATAATTTAAGTAGGAGTTAAAAATTTTAAATTGGCACAGAAAGTCAGAGCACCAATTGCCCTCCAGACCAAGGTATGCATTACAGTGAAGATGTAGTGCAGATCAAAGACAGTGGGTGCAGCAGGGACCATTCTTTCACCATACCCCCTCAAACAAGTCATTGTGCGTTGAGCAGTCTAACAAACTATCATTGGTATTTTTATATGGACACACCAATGTGTTATTTATGGAACACACGGAAAAAGTGCAATTTTCTCAAGTGTGGGACCATGTTTCCGTTCCTACTCTGTTTGTTGTATGACAAAGCACTATTGCCCAATTATCTTTAGTACTGCCACTATTATAACAGAGTGACAATAAACAAAGCTAAAGGTTTTACAAACTGCAGACCTGCCACAAATCATGCTTTTATTGCAAAAGCAATTCTATGAACATTCCAGGTGAATTTTTGCCGTCATGATGATGTGGTGCTCTGTATAAAGTCCAAGTGCGATAAGATCTTATCACGCCCACATGCCACATGTTTTTGCCCCAGTAATGAATAGTGCCTGTCAGCATGCTTTTATTGGCGACAATGCAGCCCTTACGTGGCATCCACTCACCTGGAAAAAAATCCACTTCGTGGTTCCAGCGGAAGTTCGCACTTAGCCACTACCTGTTTTCAGCCCCTGAACATCCTAAGCAGGCCAGGCAAAACCAAAGTTCAAGTGAACAGAAGCTTTTCAGTTGCCCTTCTGGCTTTGAGGCCTCAAGCACATGTCCCAAGTGATGCATTTAAAGGTTCGTGAAGCACCGACCGTAATTTCAACACACCAACTAATGTTCTGCTGTCCTTGACTGTGCTTTCCTTCCCTTGGCACCTATTCTGTAACAAGTTACCTGCCCTACACATCACATGGCCCACCTAGCTCCATTTTTTTCTCTTATTGTCAACTCAACTATCAGCTATCCCCTTTTGCTCTTTGATCCATACTGCTCTCTTCCTGTCTCTTTACATATCACCTAACATTTAACACCTGTCTGTGTGTGTGTGCGCGCGCGTGTGTGTGTGTGTGTGTGTGGTAAGCTGCCAAATCCCAGTCAGGATTTGGCAATGCCCGCCGTATGAGCTCCGACCGATTTTTATTCTTCTGGAAATTTCCTTCTCATGATCAGAGAAATGATCTCGTGTTCTCTGTGGAACATGGCTCGACTAATCTGCTTATGACAGCTTGCTTTAAAAGCACCACATGGCGTGTTCGATAGGCAGGATTGTGACTGCAGTAATAAGCTCCCTTAGAAGCCATTGAATTCGTCTTAGTGCTGGTCCTTTTCTAATTGTTGGTCGTCCTAAACTGCGAGATCATATTTATCACTTGGCTACTTGGCACATAAGTTGATGATGTACAGGCCCATATACTTTGAACACATACATGCTCCATGTCATGACAATCGCATCAATGTATCTACAAACTAGGAAAAATGTTCACATATGCGCACACACACATTTTTTTCAACATACCATTTGTCATTAATGCACCATGAATTACTAACAACAAGCAGTGATTCATTGCACATGGCTGTTGATTGCTGCATATTTCAGCTTTACACATTGCTAGCCAAGGTAAGAGGCAGGAAGCACTCAGTTGCACTTATACATCACCATTAAAATGCACGATACTACATTCTGTGTGAAGTAATGACAGCAGTATATCTAACATGGAAAGGGAAGGCCAGGCTGCAACCTGCCATTACACACAAACATAAACATTGAAAAAACTGCAACGCCACAACTGGTGACCAGTGTACCACTTGCAAGGAAAACTATCGGCATTTTGGTGAGTGTTATATATGCTTCAATATGTAGCAACACTTTCGAAACGGACAGCTATCACAGCAAGGTTGACATTTGGGCGAACTTGTGCAGATCTATGGGGAAATGAGGGCCACATGAGAAAAAAGAAACATGAGAGATACCACAAATGCTTACTTGCAATAAAGATTTTTTCTAGACTAAAGGTGTTTGCAATTCTGTGTATGTGCTGCGATTCACAAAAAACTAAACAAGAAGATATGGGCCCCATGAAATAAGGACTGCACCAAAAGGACTCTCAGAAAATTAGTTCTATTTGCAAGTAACGTCATGTACCAAATTGCCAAGCATTGCAGGCATGTGCACATAGGTCAGACAGAGGAATGCTTAAGTATCCCAGTAATGAAGCACAAGAACAATTTAGGCACAGATTATGGATCACATCTAGCTGCCCAATGCAAGTCCTGCAACTGTTTGCCATGGTTTGAAAATACTGTATAGTGAAAGCCACTTTTGGCACAAGAAATAACATAAACAATTTTTATACAAAAGCTCTACAATCTTGCATTACTGTGCTGTCAGTAGGCGGTGACGATCTGGAGCAGCCTGAGCAATGTCAATTTTATTAAATTTTCGTGTCAGCGCTGAGCATCGTATTTCTTTTATTCATTCACTCTGTTTTTCATTGGTTTTTTTTTTTTGCTGACTTTAACCCATGTGGAGTAGTTTTCGTGCAATATTGGCATCTGCATATTTAGAGCTACTTGCGTTTAAATACTTGTTTTGCCTGAATAAACGTCTAGTTGAGGGTAAGCACTTGCGGAGTGTATTATTTCTTCTTGTTTGTCGCACTACTTTCCATTCACAGTGAACTGCCATGGTTCATTATCAGTTTTTAATACATTGTGGGCTCATCATGAAGCTGTTTTGTATTGCAAAGATCATTTTTGTAATTTATTTATCTAATAATTGGAATTTTTGTATTTCCTAAATGGTATGCTGTTCTAGTGCTTCATACAACCTCGATCCCAATAGAAAGTCCTCGTGCAGCCTTATGCTCAGAGACCTCCAATTGTACACTTATGCACAACTTAAAAAAAGAAATGAAGAAAAATAATAATTCGGCAGCTTTAAGTGCCACAGCGATGATATGATTTAGAGGAACGCCATAGCGGGAGACTCCGGATTAATTTTGACCACCTGGGCTTCTTTAACGTGCACTCATGCACTGGCACGCGAGCCTATTTGCATTTCGCCTTCAACGAATGCGGCCGGGACTACAACCCGCGACGTCCAGCTCAGCTGAGCAACGCCACTGCCACTGGGCTACCGCGGCTGGCCGGTGCAGCTGTTTCGATTCACTGATAGCGTCAACTAGAGTCGATAGAAGCCAAACGAGTTTGTAATGAGAGGTTAACAATTCCAACTCACTGGCGCCTTCAGGATTATTTGAACAACCTTCTTGTCTGGGGATACCATATTGAATGACTTGCCGTTGGGTTTGCACAGCGGTATAGAACAAGGCAGACGTAAAACGATGAGCAGTATTTTGGAGCGCGACATTTCACAGTGTGTCATGCGTTAGCTATAGTGGCAATAGCGAGATCGCGCAATACAGAAAGTGACGAGAAAGATGGGCGTTACAGAACAAGGCAGCTACTAGTCCTCCTCGTTTTTTCTCATTGATTTCTCGATGTTTTTTTCTGGTCGATGCTGCCGGCATGCCATGCTGGTTCTCGCTTTCCACTGTGCACATCTCTAAATCTCTTTTTCGTTACATCAACACGTGCCAATCGTCGCGATCGGCCCGATCCAGATCGACTTTCTTGATCGCGGTTGACACTCTTCCTCAGCTTGCGCAAATGAACCGATCGCGTCGGAGAAATTCGATTCGGATCGGGCTAGATCGCCATCAAAAGTGCACCGTATAACACCCGTGTCACGGGTGTTACACGGTAATAGCAGTGTCACGCACCAATCGTCACAAACAATCGGCTGACTAAGAACGACAAAAAAAAAAGGAAACGACTACCTGGAGGACCCTGCCGACAAGGCATACAGATCGTTCTGGAAATCAGCGAGGCGCTTGGCGTTGACGCGCATGTCGCACTTTGTAACTTTCAAGTTTCAACGGGCTTGAAGCAGCCGATGATGCAGATGCAAACCTTCGTGATGAGTCGAGGATGCCGCACCATAGAATAGAAAACAAACTTTGCACGCTCCCGCCTTTTTTAGCAGCAGGGTTGCCAGACCGTTCAAACCACAGGTGGCCAAATTGGCCTCCGCAGTAGCCCAAATGTAGCCAAAAAGCTTTATCTTTTTGTGAAGTCATTTCTTAAGCATATTAAATTAATTTTCGGCAAGAATACCTAAATATTAGTTTTTCTACGCATTACGCATGACCTGCACGCGCATCGTCACGGAGGCCATGCCGCACGGAAAACAGAAGCTGCACAAGCGCAAGTGCGGAAATGCAGGCAAGCCTGTGACCATAGAGTTTCATATTAGTATACCTTTATTTAGAAACTCTATGCCCGTGACATTCCCATCATAGAGTAGGAAACTCTACGATTCCCATAGAACCAATGGAGCCAATTTTCGCAGGCGACGCTAGCGCCGCCTGGATTTAACGGCACTTGCACTGATACCAGAAAAATGTTTACTTACTAATAATAGATAATGTTTTGTATATTATTCCATTACAATCTAAATTAAAAATTATACGTGACGTCTGAATAATTTCTGGTTGCTTAGAAAGTTACATGCGTATCGAAAGCGCAATGACGCTTGTGAGCTGACGACCGATACCGGCGTCGTCTGCTTCTGCTATTGCTTTTGCGCTGCCCGCTTGCTTTGGCCAGGTATATCCCACTGTATATATATTCTTATTTACCTTTGATATATATTCACTTATATATATTCTTATTTACCTTTGAAGGTTGGCACTGCTGCATAGGCCGAGAGAAATCACGACGCTAATCACACAAACTTGCTCCCAATAAACAACTTTATTATAACGCACATCATCGATGTTTACATGAAATAAAAAGCACATGAATGGCGTTTCAAAGATATACTGGTGCGTAACATGGATGGTTGTTTATGGGCAAAAAGATACTACGTACAGTCTCGCCACACATTTCTGGTGAACACAAGCTGTCCGCCGTTGAGTGAAGAAACACATCCGACCACATAATGCCGTCGCACGCTGGAATGTTGCTAAAGTTCCTCCACTTTTGTAGCTGAAGATGTCACGTCACTTCGTTCACAATATTCATAAACTGCAACTTGATTTCAGCCAGAGCTTCCTGTTTGAGCGAAAACACGTAGTTTTCACAAGGGCGAATTCTGTCGCGACTGTTCGACTTCTGGTCCAGAATGCCTGCTCTCTCGCAGTTAACCATTTGAGAAGTCAGGTTATAAAAATTTTCAGCATTTAGGCTGTATTTGCTTCGGAAGATTTATAATTTCAGATAGAAATAGTTTTTGTACGTGCTGGTTTGATGAGTTCCAAATAAAGTTTGCATAATAAAGGCTTAGCTGGCGCTTCGATTACCGCTGCCGGCGGTGCGCTGTCGTCGTTTCGATGGTGGCGCCACCCCAAGGCTTGGACGCGAAACACGCCACATGCCACAGGCTTGACGCAGGCATGCAGGCAAATTCATGACAAGGCAAATGCGGTCTTCATTGCAAATGCGCTGTTTTATTTTTCCCAGAGCACAAAAAAAATCACGAAAAGAACAACACACAAATAGCACCGCACAATACACACGCTAAGCAATGGCATGCGTTCAGGCGTTCAGTATTATTACTTACAGCTCATCATAATTTCGCTTAACACCACACAATGTACTAAACGAAAAACTACAAAAAAAACTTCAAGACAAATTCTAACACAATAGATGGCGGTTGGTACAAAATCTAGTACGATATAGACATAAAAAAGTATGCTATGATTAAGCATCACGAGCTCATTGCGAAGTGGAACTGCTTGGTACGTACAAAATGTCAGAGCTGAAACGGGAGAAAAATTCTTGGCCTGGTTTAAATCCTTGCAGCAGCCTCCGTTCCTGGCCAGGCCAAACTTCATGTGGAGGAGCGCTACCAATGTCTCGTTCGACATTCTATTTCGAAGGTCGGTTTTAATGAGCGAGCTGGCTGAACACTCGTTCGACAGCGGCATTTGATACGGGTAGTGATAGCAAAGACAGTAGTAGGGTTTGGACACGGCCGCTCAATGGAGCGCACTGAGCGGTCGTGGTTTGGAGTTGTGTAGGTAACGGGTGGCTGTGGGGCAATGGAAGAGGATATGTTTTACGTTGGCGTTGGAGCTGGGGAAATTTGGGCAGGAAGGGTCCCAGCTAATTGCCACGTAGGCGCCATGCGGCAGACAGAAAATGCAGCAAATTTCGGTTAGGTTGAGCTCGGTGTGCTCCCTCCGTTCTGGCGCCGAAGTCACCCGCGGCGCACAGTAGACGGGAGCTAAAAGCATCTCATGCTTAAAACGTAGGACGCCGAAATCTCACATGTGGAGACAGCAGCAGTCTATGTTCGCAGGCGCACGCGCGGGGGTAGCGTTAGTTCGCGGATGGAGACGCGTTTCCTGAGGCCAGCTTTCCTAATTAAAATTATCAAAAGGCAGATGTGCCTTTTGGCACATCTGACTGTGCCTACGCAGATGTGCATGAACACATGCATATGTGTTCTCTAACATAGAACTTGCAAATTTTGATTTCGTAGCAGACGCGCTCAATTTCTTTAACCTGCTGTCGTCTGCATTTTGAATCCAGCGTACTTTTCATTTGTGCTACTTTCTATTACACAGGAAAAAGGTGTAGCCCAAAAATAGCCACATAGCCAAAAGGAAAATTCTGGTGCCAACTCAGACAAATAGTAGCCCGATTCGGCTCTTAATAGCCCAATCTGGCAACCCTGTCTAGCAGTATAGTAACCATTGTTTCTAACTCTACCATGAGCTCTACGATGTTGATCATGAGCTCAGCCCTGTTTGAACTAGTTTCAACCGGTGTGCGTCACCTTTAAGTATGCATGTCATGATAACGTGATGATACTTACATTGTAACATGAATGATTATTTTTGGTAACTAAAAGCGTTTTAATAACTGTTTTAAAAACAAGACAATGGATAGTGTACAAAACCCGACGTGTGCTGCACTCAACCAGCAAAAGCATAGCCTTCAAGATCGGCAATTCAGAAACCTGGAACGCGGACTTGCACATAGGTCACCAATTATCGCACTTATGGCAACCTGGGCAAACTAGGCAGTGTTCAAGAGATGTTACCGGCTCTCAAGTAGCTTTCCGTGTTCTCGCTCGTTGCTTTCGGTAGAGCGTATACTTTTGGTCAGCCGCAGTGAGCAAAATTACTCCGTTCGAGATGTGTCGTTGATAGCAAGAGAGAGCCGTCACTCGCTGGCGCATGAATTTATAAGCACAACCAGCAGCTACGGCCATCGTTTATAGAACCTCCTTCAGTTTTCAAACTCGGCGGTTTTGCGCAACGTTGTAGACGCACCAGGCTCCAGCAAGTTTTATCCGGCGTGCTGAAACAAGTGCGGTAGTGCGTTGTGTGGTGTGGATTCTTGCAGTCCACAGGCAAAAGATGCTGGGGATTGCTGCTTGCTATTTTTGAGCGAGCCTAGACGTTTGGATGTCCGCAATGCTGACGTGTTGTGTACTTCTCTGGGATCCGCGTAATCCGGCTTTCTGCGCTGCGTTGGTTCGCACCATTCCCCGTCTGGCCTGTCAGACAAATCGCAAGTGCGCGATATGCATTTTAATGCCGAGGACACCTCGAAGACGTGCACCCACCTTGCCAGCTGCCCAGAAGTAGGAATCGCTAGCAGTAATTAGTGGAGTCCCGTGGAAGGGAGAGTCCAACGTTTCCCCACCCTATCGTCGTATCTTTCAAAGACCAAGAAAGAAAAATAAGAGAGACGTCAAAGCTGTAGAATATGGTGCTAGAGAGTTCTTCGAAACCAGATCACTCAAGCTGTGAGCCTCAAAATTGTGCAGGAAATTTTGACTTGACTTGGGAAAGCGGCGTGCTAACTTTGAAGGATATTGAAGATACTTGCTTGCAGTCTACGAGTTGGGGCGTAGAATTGTCGACTGTGACGATAGCGGTTGTTTTGTTGTGCTGTTATAAAGGCTGAACAAAGCACACTATTGACATAATGTAACGCGAAGGCAGAATTACAAGGAAGAGACAGAACACGTGCGTCACGGGCGCTACTCACAACTTTATTTGAAAGACAGCGAGAAGAGTGCACATACCGTTCCCAACACGCAGGCGCACCTACAACTACCGAGGGCGATTATCAGGACTGGCAAGATCCCTTGGTAGACCCAAAGAAAGTAAGCTCCGCGTTGTACATAACAACAAAAGTCTGGCTTACGTACAACTTTTTTTCTTTTATGTAAAACGCTTCTAATAGCTCACGTGCCGTTTTATCTTTACTTCTGCCAGGATCTTCACGTCATAAAATACCGGCTTACAAAGGCAGGCTTTACAGTGCGCCGAAAGATGCACAGTGAAGTCCTTCAGGTTAGTAGCAAGCTCCCTCATTCGGTCTTTGACGCAGCGGCCTGCTTGTTCTATATAGGACTTTCCACAAGGCAGGGGGATTTCATAAACCACCTGCGCCACCGGGGTGGTTTAGCATAAACAATCGATCGGCGCTTCTTTTTGTTTTTTTCTTCCTCACTTATAAACTATTTTTACCAAGACCACTATAGCGTAATAGAATTTGCTTATCCGTCACTCCCCAGCGGCAGTGTGCGGTACGGATGCAAACAATCTAGAAGAGACAGGACCTTCTCTAGCATCCACAATGGCACGCCACCGATCTGCACGTTGAGAAGCATTGAAATGAGCAAAGTGGGAAACATGGTACGTACTCCCGGAATGGTGTCTCCTCATCCTTGAGCCTCGCAGCCTCCAGGCATAGGGCGCAGAACTGCTGGTCTCCAATCGTTCTTTGTTTACCGTTCCTCACGCAGACGAGGTCGCCAAAGTGTTTCCAGACATCACTGGTCATGGCGCCTTTCCATTTGGATGATATCCTGAATAAGTTCATTGGCTCCCTAGCTGAAATATCAGAAGAATTCATTACACGTTGCTGTCCAACATGGGGTCTTCCGAATAACGAATTTGCCAGTGAGTGGTGGAACAGAGTTATTTATGACGAACAGCGCCGCTGACAGAGAAAGAGCGAGACTTTTCGTGGAGAGGGAGAAACTACAACTTTCGGTGGAATGAAGTTTTTCCGTTCAGGTTCCCTCGTTCTTCAGATTCATCATTCAGATTTTAAAAAAAAGAAAAGCGGGGTGGCGGCGCACAGGTCGACTAGCTTGTACAGACCCTTTTCGCGGTGATCCCGTGGGCGCTGCCATGCTTGAGCACGTGGTGACGCGTTCAGTGCTTGCCTCAGCTGCCTCCGTTGCCTCCCAGTTTACGGTCGATGTGCATGACGCCGGTGCGGTTTATCAAACCTCTGTTTCCATGGATATTGTAGACGGTGACTCGGGATATCGTAGACGGGTGTACGACACACAGCTGTGGCCACAACTTCAGAGAACATGTAAAAGCGCTTTCGGAGCTGATTAAGCGATGTCCAAAGAGCGTAAGTAGCGTATATGGTACTTGTTCAAAAAGCAGGGCTAAATGTGTGTTCCAAGTTATCCAAACTTTCCACTCGTAAATTGAATCAGGATCAGCGTCTTTTGCTCTTCGCTCTTTATTTGGTAAATAATTTGAAGCAGCGGCTTGTCACGCTTGTGTCCCCTCGGTGCGGTCACTATCTGATTATTTTCTGCCTAATCCCTCGCGGTTGTGCTCAGATAGATATTTAGAAATGGTTTTAGGCGCAAAAAGTAAGACGTGGACAACAGATTAGAACGTAAGGCCAGGCAATTTCTAAAAGCCATGTACCAACTAGCCCGGCAACAGACGTTACTGTACGTTAGATTTGTCCTTACTGGGCACAAGGCGTATTCTAGCTGTTCTGTACATTGTAATGCCTTGTAGCACAAGTGTATTATCACTAGTAACTCGCTTATCCATGTGGACCGTCACGAAATATTCAGCTTCATCCATTCGTGTGCTGTGGGTGTAGTCCATCATTTATTGTGCGTATATAAACTCCGCATGCATTCAAGTGTGCGCTCATTCCCTTATTCTCGATACGTTGGCGACAGAGTGGGTGTAAGTCGGCGTGCCAGTTGGGGTGGATGTGTTAGGTATACTCTGCGCGAAACGTTATATGGCAGGAAGAAGCGCTAATCTCTTTGTCATTCTCTAACGAGCGGTACTCACTCTTGCCGACGTTCCGGTGTTGAAGTACTCTCTTGGGAGGTTGGCGATACAACGCTGGTCGATGAGTGAAGTCCTTCATTCTCGAGAAAAGTCGTGCATCGCGATGCGCCAGCAACACAGGCTGTCCTCATGTAGCAGCGGTCCGTGAGCTTGGTCACACAGATTAATTCTATTCCTTAATATGCCAGTCGCTATTTTCGCAGCCAGCCTTGCACACGCCTTCAATCCACCGCTCCACAATTTGCAGCACGATTGGAGCACGGTGCGTTATAGAAGACTCAGTTGCATTTCCGACAGATGATCGCTCAGGAGCAAGATAGAAGCGGTAATGGTTTTGTATTCGCGCGCTCTCGCTGAGGCCATGTGCGGGTGGATGGACTGAAGGGGACAGGTGCCGCAACTCGTCCCCTTCGGAACGGGGTGGTGGGTTGTGGCACCAAGCTGTAGTCATTATATTGCCTAATATCCTACCTACGTTAAAAAAAAACCCCACGAAGAATTCCCATGACCGAACTTTCTGAACCCCTATTGGGAGCTTTGTTATTGTACGCCTCCGTTGTTTGTCGTTGGCCTCCTTTTCTTCCGCCAATCTTTCAATCGCCTCTTACTAATCTTTACTGCGGACATGTTTACTTTCCACCTGCTACCCTGAGCCCAAGGGCTTCAAGGAGGCCAGCGGTGCCTAAATCGACCACTGGGTAGACGTCTTCACATTCTAATAAAACATGGGGCGCTATAACGTAAAACTATTCCAAACTTTTCTATTCCAATTCTGCTATCAGCCCTCCGCGATTGGTCAAAAACTTTTTTCGACCACCCTCCACTTCACCTGTCTGTCACGCGACGTTACAAAAACCGCAATACCTCCCCATCTGATATGATGTGTGCACACTGATTATGCATGATTTGACAGAAAAAAGAAAAACAGTTATTTCTGATTCGACCCCTTTTCGCCATTAGCCCTCGGCTATTGGTGAAAAGTTTTCGGGCTGCACCCACTTCACCTGCCTGTCACGCGACGTCACAAAACCGCACGAACTCACCGCGTCAAAGTGACGTGTACGCGATAAAGATGCATTAATATGCCGAACAAAACTGAATTTTTTCCGGAATAGCCGCAGGCTGCCCCGTTCCGAAAGGAATAAAAGATAGCTGCCGCCGATCGCTGAGACGCTGGCTACTCGTACCTGCCGGAGAGCATGGGTGTATTTGCGTATAATAAAACTTCTTGCGTGACCGTGTAACGTTTTCAAGCACTTTCGGCACGTTTACTACCTCATTCTGCCAACTCTTCTTTGCTGAGGGTCAATTTTAGCGTCATTCTTAAGCTTCCGTTGCATGCCGCCGCGATTTTCGACCAGCCACCACAAGCTAAGTAAGGGAAAGCCGACCAATCGCAGACGCCAGCACCACCCTCTTCATCCGGTTATCGGTTTTCAGTGCAGTGGCTCGGCCACATCGAATCCCTCTCCACTTGAGCGTTCTCCTCGCTTCTTGTGAGCCAATTAGATACAACAAGCCGCTCAGTGTAGGCAATGTTATTCGTTTTTCAAGCAAACAAAAGGGACGTCCTATGAACGAGGAGAGCGTTTGATTGGTCTGTTCAGACAACCCTATGGGTGACCGTCCGGTGCTTGCGTCGGTGGTTACGCAAATTTGACGTCAGGAAATTGGAATAGAAACATATTGGAATAGTTTTACGTTATAGGGCCCATGCTCCATAGTTTCCCTAGCTTTACCACAGCAAGCACATGCTTCTTCTTCCTTCTTATGTCTCGCTTTATATATGCGTGCTCTAAGGCATCCCGGTCTCGCTTCGAAAAGTTATGAGCTTTCCTTTGAGTTATCATAACTTTTCACTTTCCTTATTTTTGTTTTTTTCCTCTTAGGTGAGTTACTCATAGCAGGTTTCTTCTCCATTGCCGCCACCCATGAGATTGTCTCAGCTTGATTTGTTGCCACGTTGCTTACTATACTAATCACATACTTGCTGATAAGGTTTCTATAGTTATTTTCCTCCACTGTGAGTCAATGTTTTTCCTGTAAAAATATCTGAACACTCTCGCAACCCATTTACTTTCTTTCATATTCTTTGATCGTTCTTCCAAATAATTTTTACTGTGAGCTTCCCTCACATCAAAACTTGTCCAGCCCATATCACCCTGCACAGATTAATTTGTAGTCTTCGCATGAACGCCCAATGCGAGACGTACGTCCCACTGACCTTTGCTTGCCAACGAGTCCTGATTGTACCTCTAACTTTAAGCAAGCAACCGCATTTCGAAATGTAAGCTCTGGAACCATTACATCTTTCCACATACCCCGGAGCGTCTCGTACCTGTTGTAACCCCATAGTGCTCTGTGTTTCATTATGGCCACATTTCTCTTCCCCTATGCTGTTATTATTTTTCCTACAGCGAAGCTGTATATAGCTAGCCGATTCGTCCGTCCGTCCCTCCATCTGTCGCCTGTGCGCCGAAGACTCGTCCGGCACAACCCCATGTACATGCACGAAAAAAAAAGAGAGAGGCGCGTGATTGGCTTCGCCAGAAGTGAGTCGTTGCTCTCCATCGCAGCCGAGCGAGCGCGCAGCAGTTTTTCTCCGGCTCCGAAATTAGTAGGCCACGCGTCATACGTACTCCTGAGGAGCAGGCAGCTTCCGATCAGCAACGGCGCAAGCAGAACCGGGAACGAGCTCGTCTATATGCTGTACCGATGCCGCAGCCCGGGCAGAACAACAGGCTCGCGCAGCCGAGCGCAAGCAGCAACTGCGTACCGAGAATTCGGCAGCCTACCAAGCCGTCATTTATTGAACCGTCGGGATTAACACAGTGATAAACACTGGGGCCGCACGTTTCAACTTTGCTGGTTAACCATCTGTACGGAGTGCTTGGGCGGTGATTTGTTTCCCTTTGTTTCCATATATCTATTGTCCTCGTTTATCCATATACCGAGGAATTTACATTCTTTTATCCGAGGTATTTTCTGCCCGTGTATTGCATGACGCTGTCTGTTCAATATTTTTATTGAATACCATAACACCCGATTTTGTAACGCTAAATTTCAGACCTAAATTCTCGTCTTCCTGCCCACAGATATTACCCAGACGTTGCATATCACTTTGCTTGTTAACTAGCAACACAATATGTCGTCAGAATTAACCAAACATAGAAGCTGCTGCTCTACTATTGTGCCCTACTTATTTTACGATAGATTAAACTCGATGTTACTTCCCTCTAGCGCCCTTTCTATCCTTACCATGAAGATCATAAACAGCAGTGGGGATCACTCATACGCCTACCGATTCTGAAGCCATTCTGAAGTTCTCCCAATATGCTCTTATCCTCTGGCCATGCCTGCAGCTTTAATTTAATCGCATGTATTGCTAACCTGTATATTACTGACGTAATTGTCAACGGTCTATACGAGTGAATTCTACGTTTTCCCCCTTACCTCCATAAATTAAATTCATTCTATTTTACCGCCAACTGTCTGGCATTCGGCTATCTTTTAAGGTTGTTTTTCTTCTGCTTTCAACAGAACTTCTTTACTTTGGGGTCTTAGTTCATTAATCGGCCTAACGGGAACCTCGTCTAGCCCTGTGGTTGTGCGCTTAGGAATATTCTCTTCGGCTTTCTTCCAGTTGAAATTTGTCAGCACCATCTTCCTTTTCGATCTGGTTCTCTTTCATGCTCTTTTTTTCTTCAAATACAACCTCGTCATTGCCTTGGAAAGATTCGGCTGGTACTTTGCGGGTATAATTTAATGCCTAATCCCCTTCCAGTTTGTTTCCATCTTCGTCTAGGATATGTTGTATTGTTCCAGACTTCCTTCCTAATAAGATTATCGGGTCCCAAAATATGCTAGGTGCGGCCTTCTTTATCGCACGTATTTTTGACAACCAACGTTCCCTTTCAGCTTCTATATTTGCTTGCACCAGTATTTGAACATAAGACCTTTTTTTTCCGGTACCGTTTCCCATTTTTTGGATACTCCATCCTGCGGCAACTGCGCTTTTTTTGCCTGCCAGTGCTCTTGGGATGTTTCCTGTCGTTCATCGATCGCTTCCCGTATCGCCCGGTTCCACCAGCTTTTCGGTTTCTTTTTTGGAGCGCAGCTCTTTGGCGTCCGTTCCTGGGTTTCGCGTCGTCGTCGGCCTCGTAACCAGCTCCGCCCCCCTTTCATCCCCCCAGCGCTAGCAGCGACCGACTGATACCGCTGGATGCCACTGACGCCGCTAGAGAGTCTAGATAACGTGACTGCATAGAACACCGTCGCCGCCATGCAGAAAGAGGAGGAAAGGGTCCCCCCCCCCCCTGTTCTTGTGTGGCGGATAGGGTGCTCTTCAGTTGCCGACGCGCCGGTTATTTCACGTAGGCCCCGGCACATCGACGAATACGTGACCACCTTCCCACGGCTAGACCTGGTTCTTAGCGCTGCGGAAGCGAGGGTATCATATTGTTTGTGTCGGCATCGGCGGCGTTGTCCCTGAAACCAACTCTGCAGCTGGGGTTGACTCACTATCGGCGTCAGCGGCATCAGTCAGTCGCTGCTATCTCTTCCCTCCTCCCTTTATCGTGTTGTCCGCTTGCTGCGCGCGCTTCTGCCCCCATCGTTTGCCGCTGGGTGTACACGCCGCCCCCCTCCCCCCCTCTTCCTGCGAGTCTCCGGTTGTCAAAGCGCCGGCTCGAACTTAATTCCTTTCTTCGCTCCTCCTCCAATGCAACCCCTGTGCGGTGGCAATCAGAGAGCCAGATCGGTGGCGGCGGATCTGTATATGTGCACCGCCCGAGCCGAAATTGCCGCTGCCGTTCGCCCTGTGCGGTGGCAATCAGAGAGCCAGATCGGTGGCGGCGGATCTGTATATGTGCACCGCCCGAGCCGAAATTGCCGCTGCCGTTCGCCACTGCGAAATTATCTGCCAGTTCTTTCTGAGCCATGAGCGAGACGACCGATGGAAGTCCTCCGTCTGCTGCTGCTGCTGCTGCTGCTAAACGAGCTGCCAGAGCAGAGGCCCAGCGCCGTCGCCGTCAGAATCCAGAGGTGCGTGCCGCCGAAGCAGAAGCTTACCGTCGCCGCCGTCGAGATGATCCAGGAGTACGCGTCGCCGAAGCAGAGGCTAAGCGCCGCCGCCGAGAAGACCCTGCCGTTCGCGCCGCCGAAGCGGAGGCTCATCGTCTATTTCTCCGACCACAAAGCTTCCTTCATGACTGTCAAGAACTGTTAGTGGAGTCTTTGTTAAAGGAATACGTGTGAAAAATAAAAAAAAATTCTGTGATAGCGCATACATGTGTTGCTCGATTTCTTTGCCTCAATCTATCGAAAAGGTGAAACAGCTTATTTGCTGCGCTCAAATTTCGCATTAGGAAGTAACGTAATCGTCGGTGATTTTTTCCTTTCCAGCGAACATGTTTCTCTTTCCGTATCTGTCGTAATTACACTTAGAATCTCATTATATTCTCACTCTTTGCTTGGCCATTTCCCAAGTTCTTCCTCGAGTCTTGTGACTGTATTCTTTATTTGTTCAACGTGCAAATTGGGTTGAAATCTGGGCCAGTTGGTACATACTTGAACGAAAAAACCAGTCACCAGTGAACTTCTCCTCTTGTCCTTTGTGTTTTTGACTGTTTTTTTCGTGCAAATTGGGACTGGCCATCGCTCCTTGCTCTCTTTCCCAACTACAGATTCCATTTTCAAGATGATGCATTTATGGTAATTCCCTATGCTGCTATACCCTTCCTCGTCAATGACCATTTCTCTGTCATAAGTTCCTTCTGTCAACAGAGATGTTGTCTGTTGACAGAAGGAACTTATGACCGAGAAATTGTCATTGACGAGGAAGGGTATAGCAGCATAGGGAATTGCCACAAATACATCATGGTCGATTGCCGGTTTCCCACTTCCCACGTTGTCTGCCGATCACAATTAGGCAATATAACGAGGTTATATTGCTCACAAAGATCTGGCATGGACTTCCCGTTGTTGTCCATATAGACATCTAGATCCTGTATGCGGGCATTCATGCCACCAAAGAGGGCAATTTTGACATCATTCTCGAAACCCTTAAAGTCAGCATTTAGGAATTCGACTAACTCTTTATTCTTCTCTCTGCAATTATTTCCGGTGCACAAATACGCTATGGAGAACAGACTGGTGGGCTAGTCGGTACTGCATAACTTGAGGCTAAGGGAAAGAAAAGCAAGACCACAACGGAAAGGAACGAAGACATTGAGCTAATAACAAGTGAATTTTATTGCACATGGTTACGACATATATACCATCGTACAACAGGGCAATGTCGCAACATTGATTTCTTTTCGGCAAAATCATCCACCATAGGCCGCTAGATATGAACATGATTTCTTTTTCTGACAGCGACCACAGATGGGCAACTTACAGAGTTGTCATTTCTAATCATTTCGAATACCTCGATGATCTCCCTAGTGACTTGATCTGGGTTTCTGGATATCACTTTTGGTTTGTCAAACAAGGGTTTACAGCCACAACGCGAGCAGTGCGCGGCTAGATGACTACTCTTTGGCAGACCATTAACATTGTTCGAATGTTCCCGTAAGCAACCATTGAGGCGCGTTCCTGTCTGACCAATGTATTCTTTCCCGCAGTCTAAAGGAAAACGGTACACCACACCTTCCATGCACGAGAAAACGTGATCACCCGGATTCCGCCGCGCAGCAGAGCAGAAGAAGAAAGGTAGTGGCGATTCCGTACTTGCACCAAGCTAGCCATAACATGAAGATAAGTAGCGTTGACGTCGTCTTTTCAGCCCCTTCGAAATTGACTAGTTTGGGCGTGAAAATTAGCAATACCCCAAGAGGCGCCATGACTGCAATAAAAAACGCCGATAACCGATCAGCTTACTGTCCGTTGCCTACAAAGTATTTACTAAGGTAATCGCAAATATATAGAATCAGGAACACCTTAGACTTCTGTCAAGCAAAGGACCAGGCAGGATTCCGTAAAGGCTACTCAACAATAGATTATATTCACGCTATCAATCAGGTGATAGAAAAATGTGCGGAATATAACCAACCCTTTATATATAGCTTTCATTGATTACGAGAAAGCGTTTGATTCAGTCGAAACCTCAGCAGTCATGGAGGCATTACGGAATAAGGGTGTAGACGAGCCGTATGTAAAAATACGGAACGATATCTATAGCGGCTCCACAGCCACCGTAGTCGTACATAAAGAAAGCAACAAAATCCCAATAAAGAAAGGCCTCAGGCAGGGAGATACGATCTCTCCAATGCTATTCACAGCGCGTTTACAGGAGGTATTCAGAGACCTGGATTGGGAAGAACTTGGGATAAAAGTAGAATACGTTAATAGCATGCGATGCGCTGATGATATTGCCTTGCTTAGTAACTCAGGGGACCAATTGCAATGCATGCTCACTGACCTGGAGAGGCAAAGCAGAACGGTGGGTCTGAAAATTAATCTGCAGAAAACAAAAGTAATGTTTAACAGTCTCGGAAGAGAACAGCAGTTTACGATAGGTAGCGAGGCACTGGAAGTGGTAAGGGAATACATCTACTCAGGGCCGTTAGTGACCACAGATCCGGATCATGAGACTGAAATAATCAGAAAAAATGGGCTGGGGTGCGTTTGGCAGGCATTCTCAGATCATGAACAGTAGGTTGCCATTATCCCTCAAGAGAAAAGTGCATAACAGCTGTGTTATACCAGTACTCTCCTATGGGGCAGAAGCCTGGAGGCTTACGAAAAGGGTTCTACTTAAATTGAGGATGACGCAACGAGCTATGGAAAGAAGAATGATGGGTGTAACGCTAAGGGGATAAGAAGAGATCAGATTGGGTGAGGGAACAAATGCGAGTTAATGACATCTTAGTTGAAATCAAGAAAAATAAATGGGCATGGACAGGGCATGTAATGAGGAGGGAAGATAACCGATGCTCATTAAGGATTACGGACTGGCCATCGCAGGGGGCGGCAGAAAGTTAGGTGGGTGGATGAGATTAGGAAGTTTGCAGGGACAGTAGGGCCACAATTAGCACATGACCGGGTAGTTGAAGTATGCGAGAGGCCTTTGCCGCCCTGAAGTGGGTGTAGCCAGGCTGATCAGATGATGATGATGAAAACTAGCTGAGACGCCCTGTATACTCAATCCTCTAGGTGGCCCTGGGCCTTTGGCGTTGCGCTGTTTAGCACGAGCTCGTCAGTTCAATTCGTGGCCGCAGCGGCCACATTCCTATATACAGGAAATCCAAAAAACTCTCGTGCGCTGTGCTTTGAGCGCGCAGTTAAATACCGTGGTCAAAATCAATCCGGAGCCCTCCACCATGAGGCGTCCCTCATAGTCCACATTGCAGCTCCCGGACGTAAAACCCCGCTATTTAACCCCCATACCCTATTTAGCTCACAGAGCCATCCCTTCTCAAACTAATTCTTTTCATCATTAATTAATTAATTACAGCGCTGTGCACCTCAAGCGCCTGAACAGGTTTATGGCTATTTGTCACATGCAGGAAGAGAATAGCACATAAAAATTATGTGAATGAGCTGTTAATTTTCTGTCGACTCATAGTACGGTAAAAACATAACGCCGTATACAGAGTGAGAAGGATTTTCAGTTGGTTCATAGCTGAAAAAACATTTTCCAAAAATAACTTCATAGTAAGCATCGTTTAGGTAGATAATTACTGTACCGGAACACTTCTCAGGCATTCAGACATTTAACATCTACTGAAGTAATGCAAGCCAAATAAATATATAAATACAGAGGCGCTTTTTTTCTTTTTGGAGTGACTTGCTCCTCGCCGTCGGCGTGACGGAACAGGATGGAGCTTTGCTTTCGCGTCGTTTGAACGATGAAAATAATCTTTCGCGTTGAATTTCGATTAGAGAGTGTACGTGTCTTAAAATAATCTTTCGCGTTGGATTTCGATTAGAGAGTGTACGTGTCTTTCGAAACGAATCACATGTCTTCGTGAAGTTTAAATCGTGTTAGCGCAGTGTAGCGAAACGGAGCAGGACGGCGCGCTACGCACCGGATAGTTTAAAAATATTTGCTGTGGGTGGCGTCCGCGATTGACGCTGCCGCGCCCCCGCGCGGTGCCGTGGTGGTCCATGGGCTAAAAGACTCCAAAGTGTAGTCACAACTCTTGCAGAGCGACACCAAAGTTGCGCCATTAAAGGCCGCGCCAGTGCAACAAACGTACATGCTGCGCAAACTCTTTAGGTGTGTTGTGATGTACTTGGGGATCACGTAGCAATGATTCAGTTGGACCTGGCAGCAGCGACCGATCGCGTCTCTCATGACGTTCTCTTTTCTGCACTGCAGTACATGAATGTGGGTAGTGTAAAAGCGGATGGCGTAAAAAGGGCATGTGCGAATCGCTCGAAAATTGGATGATGGCCAACGGAGAAGTAACTAACTGATCGTGCGCCTATGAGCTCTTCAAATATACGACAAGCATTCCCTGTGCTATTGGTCGCCTAGATCAAGCCTACTTATGTGGCTATAATACGTACTGAAAATAGGAGATTGCTTTGCGCCCAGATCACATCGCTGCCTTTTGGTCCAACAGAAACGGCACATGGGCTCGCGTGAAAACGGGCTTCTGCGCGAGCGGCCCTAACAGAACGATGCGCCGCATCGCGTGCGAACCGAACGGCATGGCATCGGAAAGGATTCGACCCGTCTGTGCCGCTTTGTCGCTGCTTTATTGGAGCGCTCACACCTGCTTCGCCCAATGAGCTCTAATCAGGGTGGGTGGACGCGGCTCAGTGCAAGCACGTGCGTTGACAAGCCTCGAGCGAGTGGAACTGATTGGATCCCACCAGGCACCGCAACAGAGACGCGCGGGACACGTTCACGCACCGCGCACTACCTTCGGCCTGCATGTCGGCGAAGAAGGGGTACTTCAAGTGTTTCAGGCTGCATGCGCCGGCCTCTGGAACTCCGCAGCGCTCCGAGTCCGCCTGCACGTCCCCCTTTTTCCCTTCGCACTGCCTGGAGCATTCGCGGAAGGTCTCGTAGACGCCACGACGGCTCTGCGGGCAGTTGCCACGCGGGTAGTCCCATGTCGTACACGCACGTCCGTCGAAGTACCAGAATGTGGCCACGACGTCCTGCCTGTAAAGGAGGATGTAGCGAAGAGACGTTGAGGATACTTTTGAGTTTACGTTAGGCGTTAAAGTGTCTCTCTAACAATCTTGACAAGCGACTAGTTGAAGGGAAGGTGAAGACTTCGTTACCTCTAACATTGTTGTTATTCTTTTTTGCTTTTACGCGTTTGTTTTGTCGTTTCTCCTGCTGCCCATGCACCGCAGATTGGGTGCACGCTAACACCAGGTGGTCAAAATTAATCAGGAATGCCCCACTACGGCATGCCTGATGATCATATCTTGGTTTTGGCACGTTAAAAGCCGAGAATTGAACTTTTAATTATCGTGCTGCGCCAGTATGTCTTATGTTGCGAGTCTGACCAAGACAGACGAACAACGACACGAAGACAGGGAAGCGTGATTTCGAAAAACAAAACAAGTTGGTGTCCGCGCTGCTAATTAAAATGGAGTCGTACATTTCGGTGGTAGTCTACGGGAGTGTTTCCAGCGCTTTCTCAGCTTGTGAGCCGCCAAAATGAAGAAAGCAAAAAGTCTTTTTGTCGCCGTTTTATCAACTAACTTTGTCAAGTTGAGATCCTGAACGGTAAACATTTGCCTGATGGTGTCGAATAATACAAGAATTACAATCCCATCCGTTAACTTTTTTATGCAAACTTGTCGCACTTGCGCTTTGCGAGGAAGCCATGGTACTGATGCAGTAATTGTGTATAAAGGAGAGGTAGGTACCTGTGTTTTTAGTCTGTAAGAGACGGCGCGCATGTTGCGCTTGTATTAAGGCGCTGCGCAGGCAGCACCTGCAGAAATGTGCATTCGGGAGCGGGACGCGATAATAACTGATTTTCGGTTATATTATTAACCACGCTCTTCGGGATTTGTGCGAAGTTACGTGCGCGACGCGGACTCTGAGGTCGGTTGTCCGTGTTCTTCTCGTGGCCACAGAAGGCAACACCGTAGTGGACGACGACGAGGACGTTTTTTTCGCGAGTACTCACTCAGGATAGCGTTTTTAACTTTGCAAGCATTTATGTGCCTACACAACGACAAAAGCAGTCCGTCCGTCCGTCACGTAAGACGATCGGTTTCGAAATAGCAGCGAACGAGTTGACCTCCGTGCTGCCTCTCGCTTCAGCGGAGCGGTGAGAACACAGCGCTCACGAAGTTGGCAGCACTCGGCGCACTCAGCCGCACATCGCTTTCGGGATGCAGGGCCCGCGCGGCCGCGCCGAAGGCAGCCGCAGCCGGCGTAGGGCGGGTCGCCGTCAACGATGGTCCGCATCGAGAGGAGGCAGCGTGATCGACCCCATCTAAGCACGACATCTACCAAACGTGACACTGTCAGATTACTGCACATACTACAGCACGCATCTTCCACGATGCAGCCGGATCTTACAAATGCACCATCATATATGTAGATCCTTGTCCCCTACTGACACGTACCCGCTCTGGGGGATTGGCGAAGAATCGGGTAGGTAAACTGTAAAATATGTCAAAATGTTATACTAGGCAAGCTATAACCGAAAGATAGAGATTGTAGAGCCTGCAATATTTCATGAAACTGAAAATGCTACGATGACCATAAAGTAAAAACAATTCAAGTTCAATTTTGCTGAAAGAAAAGGAGTCTAAAAAAGTTTGTATTCAGAGTTTAAATCTCACTGACCATCACATAACATGAGTGAACGTTGCTACTACTCGCCTCTTCGTCGTCGTCTCATGCTGATCTGAGTTAACATTTCGGTGTTGCAACCACGCTTCTCTGTTCCACGGTTCTTTCCACGTGTTTCTCACAATTATACCTGACACAGCAGCTTACGACGACGAAACAACAGGTGATTAGTAGCAAACGCTTACATATCATTTACATAACTCCCACAGGAGATTGTGCGTGTGATTTTGCGAAGAAGGCGGTTTGCTGCGTTGAAATAAAAGCAATATGGTCGTGAGTGTCAGCTGTTTGATTTGCGCCGTTCTTTCCGTGCCGCATTCGATGCGGAAGCATCCTGCAGGAGTATCAGCAGTTCTACGGAATGGGGTATGTCCAAGGAGGTTTTAAAACGAAATTCCAGGAATGGAAGCTGGAAACGAAGGAAGGAAAGAGGAGGCTGGACAGGACCAAACAGGGTTCTGTATGGCCATGTGCGGCGCTGATTGTTTCTAACTCGCCGCCGACGCTGCATGAAATGTTGTTCTGCTGACTCCGCTTCTAATGCTGTTTCGCGCAACGATTATAGAACCGGGTTCTTTTATAGAACCTTGGCTCTCTAAACGCAGGCTCCTCTTGGGCGCGCAAAGAGAGCAACTCTCCACACGGCTAGCTGGGAACGAAAAGTCTTTACTCTCCGGACGAGCGGCCGTGCCTTCCATGGCAGTGAAATCATCTGCGCTCGGGAGGACGGTCTCCGCAGCTTACATCACAAGGCGCTGGCGCGTGACACTACGCGAGGTGCCGTGGCATATCTCCCGCTCAGGTTAGGACCCCACAGCCCGTAGTGGTCAGGCACAAAGGCGGCCAGAACGAACGGTGGCAGCCCGAATCCCCGTTGTCTCGACTGGAGAGTCGCTGCCAGGCTCGGGAAGTGAATTACTTGTCGCTGCACAGTGGCTCGCCTGGCTGGAAATTCTCAGCTAGTGATTCTGCGGCTGTCGGCAGCTCGAAACCTTCGTCGTCAGTGTCGAAGAGTGATGGGGAGGGACACGGCCGCTGTTTCTTTTCTGAGGTCAGCAAGCATCTTTCTGTTGCGGCGCACATTTCCCAGCTCTGTTCGGACACACCAGAAAGTCTGCTCGGTGCATTTTGCTTTATTTCCCCTCGCATTTGAGGTATTTTACCCAGACGCGGGTTTGCGGCGAGGCAGTTGGTAGCTCCCTGGCCTCACGGTGACAGTAGAAGTCTAGCCTCTGGCGTTCTTTCGCTTCGCAGTTTCGAAATGCGAGGTATATCTTTGCCTAATCAGAGCCAAGGCGAAACGTGAAGCGGCTCCAGGTCGTAAAGTTTGTCGGCGGTGCTCGCGCGCCCCCATGCGTCTGCTCGTTCTCCGCTACTGGCTCGGCGCCTCTTAGTGCACTCGCCAGTACGGGTGCGCGCACCACAAACAGACGTGGTTGGGTTGCACTAGGTGCACTATGTTGCGCGTACGCCTCCACTTGCAGATGCAACAACGATGTTATCGTGCTTGGACTTTATATGGAACATCACGGCGACGACGACCACGACGGTAGAAATGCGCCTGGAGTGTCCATATAATTACTATCGCAATAAAACACTTCGTCGAAGACGAGAGAGAGAGAGAACAAAAACTTTTATATGTAGAGATGGGGGTAACTATCTGGTAGGGTGGAGCCCTTAGTTCAGAGCCCATTGGCTTGCGCCACTCCACGTGCCCGCCGGATCAGCCGTCGCTGCTCTTGCGGGTCTAAGCTGGTCAGCGTAGTCTCCCAGGAGGAAGGTAAAGGTAAAGGAATAGGGGAGTAACCCTGAGGGTGTGGACATTCTAAGGTGCAATGATATACTGTGGGCTTTGCTCCACAGTAGGGTCAGTATGAGGGATATTGTGTGGGGTGTAAGAGGTGAAGATAAAAGAGGTAGAGAAAATGAATGTTGGAAGCTGTCGCCACGCGACGGCGTCGTCTCGGTTAAGAGAATTATTTGGTGGGGCGAAGTGTATCCTGCTATCTCTGTAATGTCGCAGAGTTTCAATGTAGTTCAGTGGTTCTGTCGGTGCGCCGTCTGGGTTGGACAGCTCTTCCAATAGCGCCCGGTTAGCGAGCTCTCGGGCTACCGCATTAGCGCGTTCATTACTATGGAGAGAGGCACGTCCAGGTTTCCGGACGATACGCACTCTGTGTAACGTTGTGGGGTGTAATGATGTAAGGATGCGGTGTGTAGGGTGTCACACTCCCTTGTGCCAAAGTCCTGCATTAATTAATTAATTAATTAATTTTCGGGTTTTACGTGCCAAAACCACTTTCTGATTATGAGGCACGCCGTAGTGGAGGACTCCGGAAATTTCGACCACCTGGGGTTCTTTAACGTGCACCTATATCTAAGTACACGGGTGTTTTCGCATTTCGCCCCCATCGAAATGCGGCCGCCGTGGCCGGGATTCAATCCCACGACCTCGTGCTCAGCAGCCTAACACCATAGCCACTGAGCAACCACGGCGGGTCAAAGTCCTGCAGGCAGTCTATGAATCAGTGACCATTGTGACGGTTCCATTCGGTACCGGTATGTTTGAAGCGTGTGCGATGGCTAGGGAAATAACAGCCTCTTCCGCCATGCCGGTGTACACATTGCTGAACGTGGCCGAAGCCCTCAGAATGTCTGTATTATCTAGTACGACTAGACATAGGGCATGTCTCTGTGGGTAGCGGGCCACCTCGGTGTATAGGACTGGTGTGTTTGATGTGTCATCGTCAAAGAGTAGAGCCAGGGCTTGTGCTCTTTCCTTCCTTCGGCCTTTATGACGGTCAGGGTGCATATTCCGGGGGAACGGGGCCACGTGAATTTTGTTGCGAATGCTAAGTGCAAGATGTGTGCGGTCTTCCTGTTGTTGTTTTCTTGGTGTCTGGTATCCTAGCCGCGATAAAATGAGGCACCCTTGCATTCTTCGTTGGAGACGTTGCAGTTAAGATGACTTTCGACACCGTGCTTTCGACTAGTTCGCGGATGGCGTTGTGCACCCCGAGTCGTAGTAGGAGCTACGTGGACGCATGTTGGGGTAGTCCCAGCGCTGCATTTAGTGCTGTACGGAGGAGGGCGACCATCTGGTGCATCTCGGTCTGAATCAGGTTATGATAAGGGAGGTGGTAGCTTGATCTGCTAATTATAAGGGCTTGCACGATTCGGACTACATCTTTTTCATGGAGTCCTTGTCTGCAGTTTGTAATGCGCTTTATCATGTGCGTTACTTGGGTGATTTGTTGGCGGAGTATGTGTAGGGTATGTGTGGCCTTCCCGTTGCGTTGTATGTGAAGGCCTAGTACACGTAGCCTGTCTACCCTTGGAATAACGAATTTGGTTCAATGTGTGCACTGCGATCACCCCTGATTCACATCGGACGTCGTCAGCGTGCCGTGGCTCATGCATGTTGCGCTCCTAGAGCGGGCGTTTCTCCGGGAGGACGTGAGTTCGTTTGGGCTGTCCGCCATATGCAGGGGTTTTATAAAAGGGCATGGTCCCGCGCTTCTTTTGAAGCAACTGATTATGGTATCCCGAGAAACCCCCGTGCCTGCCGCCCTAATGCTATCACCGATCGCTTGGTGTCGCCCCGGAACTTGTTCATGCGAGTGAAACGTTTCATGCACGGTGGTCAGTTTGAAACTGTCGTCCAAATCGTCAACGCTCAGGTCTTCGAGGAGGAGATGGCGTGCTAGCTGTTCCGCAGCGTAGCACTACCTCCTCCGACGTCAACAACGACGACAACCGCCATCACCGTAGTTGAAGAAGAAGGTGGAAGGACGTGGAGGGGACTGGGGGCTTGGTGGCAGGGCCGCATAAATTAAAATAACACAAAATAAGAAGCTGCTCAAAAATGCATGTGAAGTTGCCTCATTGACTTTCGGAAATGATTTGCATTGACATAAATAATCATCAAGAATAGTTTCTGCCGGAATTTTTTGTCGCTTTCGCGTTGTCGACGTTTTCCGGTACAAGGAGAGCTTGGAATGCTGAAACTAGCGAGTGGAGCTGGCGTCCAAATAGAAATTTAGTCGTGCTGAAGCCTGTCAGCGAAGGCGTATCCCTGCAGGCCAATAGAGCGATGTAAGGGTCTTGTGCTATTTCCAAAAGATGTTTCCGCCTTTCGACGGCGCGTTCCGCTTCCCCGTTGACCTGTGGGCGGAGAGTGCTGCTTGTTGTGTGGGTGAAGTGGTATGCCTCGGGAAACTTTGTGAATGCCAAGATTGAGAATTTCTGGCCGTTGCCCGACACCACTGTCACAGGGACGCCGTGACGAGCGCAGATAATCTTGATGACGTTAATAAAGGCGTCTGCGGAAGTGGAAGCCAGATGCGCTATCTCCGGGTACCGTGAGCGGTATTTTACACAAAGAAGATAGCTGTTTCCCCAAAGTCTGAACAAGTCCACAAACACCATATGCCATGAATGCTCTGAAGGAGCCGTCGGTAGAAGCGCTTTGACTCTTTGTTGTCGTTTTTTTGCGCATGCTTCGCAGTTGAAAACCATTTGCTGAAGTTCGGATGAGGTACCTGCCCACCGCAGAGACTGCTTCGCCCTTGTCCTGAAACGTTCGATGTCCTGGTGCCCTTCATGTAGGCGACCGAAAATTTCGCTCCTCAAGGATTGAAAAAAAACTAAGCGCGTTCCGTACAGTAGGTAGCCGTCGTTTTCTGGCAGACTTGTTTGGTGCTGCTCAAATAGAGAGAGTGCGCTATGTTCTCTCGACCATCCGTTTACGTTGGCAGACCTCGTCTTCCTTTTGGTCTTTCTTCACTGCATCGAAGACGGAAGTTTGCAGGCCCGTGAGTGCTCCCTGTACATAGGCGTTCATTTAATAATAATAATAATATTTGGGGATTTACGTGCCAAAACCACTTTCTGATTATGAGGCACGCCGTAGTGGAGGACTCCGGAAATTTTGACCACCTGGGGTTCTTTAACGAGCACCTAAATCTAAGCACACGGGTGTTTTCGCATTTCGCCCCCATCGATATGCGGCCGCCGTGGCCGGGATTCGATCCCGCGACCTCGTGCTCAGCAGCCCAACACCATAGCCACTGAGCAACCACGGCGGGTGGGCGTTCATTTCATGACAAGTGAGGACTCTTGGTGTCGAACTGCCTGCGGTTGGTGCCCTCAAGAGAGCGTCAGCAGTGGTGATGCCTTTCCCTGGGACGTATCTGCATGACGTAGCTGAAATGCATGAAGCACACGCAGAAGCGTTGTATTCGTGGTTGCGGCAGATCGATAGACTTTTTTCCCAGTAGGGAGAGCAAATGTTCGTGATCACTTTGAAAAGTTGCCGTCAGACCAAGTAGATATTCTTCGAACCATTCGGCTCCTCATGAGAGAGCCAGTGCTTCCAGTGCTTCCTTTTCGACTTGAGCGTAGGGTGTTTAGGCTGGCGTTAGGAATCTTGAGGCGAACGCAATTAGGTGGACGTTCTCATCTGGCTGAACCTGCAGCCGTACCGCGCCGAAGCCGTGGGCTGATGCGCTTGCTGAAAGCGTCGCCAGATAGCCTGGTTGGTATTTTGCAAAGCACTGGTTCAAACAGGTGAAGTCCTTGAGGCTTCGGAAGGCTTGTTCTTGAGTGGAGCCCAATGTCCACTCCGACGTTTTCTTGACAAGACCACGCAGAGAGGCTGTCGTCTCTGGACAATAGGGCAGCAACCTTGCCCCAGGATCCAGCGGACTCTGGACCCTACGATCCGGCGGACTCCGGCGACATAGGTAGGCGGCGGAAGGCACTTGAACGCCTCGACTTTTTAATGATCGGAACATATGACTTAACCACTGATGATGAAATCCAAGAAAGTCAGCCCCTTCACACGGAAAGCGCATTTGGAACGGTTGAAGGTGATTCCCAATGAGGCTCGAGCATCGTGTCACGATTTCTCTCGTGCTCGGTTTGATCGCGGCCAAAGGCGAGAACGTCGTCAATGAAGTTGACAACTCCTGTTAGTGCGCTCAGGTATTCGGACGTGTGTTTCTGTAAGCATTCCGGTGGTGGCGTTATGGCCGAAGGGGAGTGTCGTGAAACAAAAGCGCCCGATTGGCGTTATGAACGTGGTCAGCTCTTGGCATGCCGGGGAGGGAGGAAGTTGCGTCTAGTCTCGGAAAAAAAAAAAGCCTTTTCTTCATCTTTCTTTCTTTCTTTCTTTCTTTCTTTCTTTCTTTCTTTCTTTCTTTCTTTCTTTCTTTATTCAAGACATTCCTTACAGAAATGCCTTGGGGGACGCGACAAAAGGCACTGAACGTGCCTGACTGGGCCTCGCCACCCTTGGCAGCTGCGGTCACACAAGCACATAAATTAATAACAAAAAGTATTGAATACAATAGCCGCAAATTGAAACACGGTAGAACTTAAACATCAATAAGTGTTCTTTCCTTTTTTTAGATCAATAACATAAATACAGATACAATCAGATACATTGTACAGGTAGTTCGAAACAACAGTCGTCCGGGTACTGAAAATATATCGGACTTTCACAATGAAAAGTCAAGACACAGAGTAAGCGGAAACCAACTGGGATCAGTCCGGCACAATTTTTAGTCTGTGTTAAGAAAAAAATTTCTGAGCATTTTTCTGATAATGTACATTGAGGTAGCTGTAACGAGTGCTTCAGCTATTTCCGGATATTCGTTTAGAAGGACTGGTATAATAAAACTTAGTTTTTGATCGCTATATTTTGTACGAGGATGTGTCCTGGGTATTAAATTATTTCGTAGGCAGTACGGACCAGGTTTCACTTGATATTTGGTTTGGAGAGGTGTTGTTTGGTGCTGATGCAATATTTCTAGGGCCAGTTTATATTTATACAATTTATGAATAGGCAGTATTTTATTTGATATTAAAAAAGGTGCAGTGTCTTCAGAAAGTTCTAAATTTCCGGTTGCACGCACCGCTCGCTTTTGTAAGGAAAAAAGACCGTCTAGGTTGGTCTTAGTCGTTGTTGACCATACTAAGTAACAGTAACATAACCGGGAATGAAATAGCGCGTAGTATATCTGCCTTTTCACTACATACGGGATATAATATCTTAATTTATTTAAGATTACAACAGCTCGGTGGTGGTGGTGGTTGTGGTGGTGAATTGTAGCAACAGGCGGGTTTAGCCTGGCGAACAAGGCGGGCAATTGCTCCACCCGAGCGTCTCGCACAATACCGCTGAAGGGTTTCACCATATGTCCATCAAACCAGTCTCTCTTAAGAATTCGATGAGGAGACGGGAAGTTTCTTTGCGTGCTATAACTGATCCCTCGGGAAATATAAGGCGTTGCAGGCGCGCATGCGGAAGGTCCTTGTTTTGCAGATTTTTCAGGAGAGTGTCTCTTTCATCTTGGAATTGCTGGCAGGACCACAAAAAGTGCTCAATGTCTCCTGTCTCGTTGCATGCCGAACAGTTCGGAGAATTGATTCGCCCCGTTTTAAATAACCAGGCCGGTGTATTAGCAGATCCTGTCCTTATTCGATATAGAAGCGTGGCGTCCTCTCGGTGCAATCTCTTGGTTACGCAGGGCATATGCGGTGGAACCCAAAGCGACGCAAAGTGATTTCGAATGACAGATTTTTGCACTTGATTACTCTTTGGGGTCTTGATTTTGGGAGGATGATAGAGCGCTGCGTATGCAAGCGCATCAGCTTTTTCGTTTCCTGAGATACCAATGTGGGAAAGAATCTACTGAAACTTTACTGTGAAGCCTTTGTTGTTGAGCTCTTTCACGATGGCTAGTGATTTGCGTGGGAACTTGAGGGATGGAAAACCACGGTATATTTGTTGTAATGCGGCCTTTGAGTCCGTAAGGACAACCACATTCTGCGGAGGCAAAGTCTTTAATTTGCGCAGAGCAGAAGCTATAGCTGCGCCTTCCACAACTGTCGACGAGGCTATACAGTCCAGACGGCCAGACAACGTATATCTTAGAGAGGGAATATAGAATGCAGCTGCACAGCGGTCTTCGTCTGCCTTGACGGAGCCATCTGTGTATACTTGTAGGTGACTCGGGTAAATCGTGTTCAGGTGTTTCAGGACTAATGACTTGGCTTCTGCAGATGGAATGCAGCTCTTTGATTGCAATCATGGTACACCTAAGTTGCATGTGATGCCCTCGAATGTCCAGGGTGGTTCTATCCTTTCCCTCTGTCTCGAGCAGCGCAATCCTAATACGCGAAGCGTGTTCAATGCTGCATAAAAATGTGAGCGCGGCCTGTTACCTATACGTCGTAAGAGCGCTCTGCCAGGCGTAGACTCACTCAATCGTAGGAGCTGGATCATCAGAGCCTGGGAAGCCTGAAGTCGCAGAGGGCGTGACTCAGCTTCGTAGAGCACTTTCTTGTTTGACGCTGGCTGAGGGACTCCAAGACAAAGTCGGATACCTTTTCTGTGGATGGCTTCTAAGCGCTCATATTGGCTGTCTGAGGGTGACATCAGAGGTAGTTGATACAGGATTCGACTGGTAACCAACGCTGTATGCAGCCGTAGCATCGACGTAAGGTGGTTGCCCCAGCGTATGCAAGCGACTCGCTTGAGCACATGTAGCCTGGGTGACGATGACGCCACAACGTGGTCAACACCGCGGCGCCAGAGTAGCCTGTGGTCTAAGGTAACGCCCAAAAATCGGACGTTGGTGACTTATCGAATCTGGTATGTCCAAATTCAGCGTCAAACGTGTAGATTTTCTTTTCACTCCAGGAAATAGTACGAATGATGATTTTTCTGCTGATAGTAATAATCCAATCGTTGCCAAGTGGCCGTGAATGGCTTTTACTGCTCCCTGGGCTATTCGTGCGAGGCGGCGATGCTGGTAGCCGGAGACCCAAATGCAGATATCATCGGCATATATAGATATCTTCACTGGTGTTCGATGGTTTAGTACACTTGGGAGGCTACTCATGGCAGTGTTAAATAATAAGGGAGATAAAACACTCCCCTGTGGCACACCGCGAAATATACGTATTTCATCGCTCAAAGTGTCGCCAAGACGAACTCTGATGCGACGATCATTGAGGAACGTATGTATGAAGTGCAAGAGATGACCCGTGACGCCTATAACTTGCAATTGGCTGATGATGGCTCTTTGAGACACGTAGTCGTAAGCCTTAGAAACATCCATGAAAACAGCAAGTGTCGACAGGCCATCCGCACTGTAATGTTCTATGTGGCTTAGCAGGTCCAGCACATTGTCTTGAGCGCTTAGACGCTGCCGAAACCCAGTCATGCGCGATGGTAGTTTTCGACCCTGCTCGACATACCAAGTGAGTCTTGTGCACGCCATCTTCTCCATTAGCTTCGCTGCACACGAGGTCAGTGATACCGGTCTGTATGAGTCCAGAGCTGCAGGATTCTTTCCAGGCTTCAGAACCGGTACCACCCATGCTACCTTCCATAAATGTGGGATAGCCCCACTGGCCCAGACTTGGTTAAAAAATGCCAGCAAATCACGCCGTCTCTCAACCGGTAGGTTAGTCAGCATCTGATTACTGATGAGGTCAGGTCCCACCGCACAGCGACGTCGGAGGCTGCTCATAGCTAGTTCCACCTCTCTGAGTGTGAAAGGAGCATCCATTATAGACGACGATAGCGGCGGTGGCGGGTTGGTTGTGCCAGCTGACCTTCCGGAAGATTATATTTCAGCGAAGGCATTCGCAAGACAAGCGAGTGTCTTGCCTAACTTCAATGCTAGGGCTTCAAATGGCTTGTTTGGTCGAAAGTTTCCAGCAAGGTTATTAACGACCCTCCATATCCGTGGAACTGGCTTGAAGACCGATAGGCTTGCACAAAATGATGCCCATTGATCTCTTCTTAGTTTCTTTGTATAACGTCGAATTACTGCGTTAATCCTGTTATATATAGTCTTCATTGATGGGTTGCCTTTTGTCCTCATCAGCCACCGTTCCGCTCTTCTACGGGCAGCGCATAGATTTTTGAGCTTTAGATCCGGAGCGGGGAAGTGGTCGGGTAGCTTCAGCTCAGCGGTAGCCAATCTCTTGCTACGTAGCATGTCTGCGAACAGGTTTCCAGATGATTCGCTTAGGCCGTCCCTGTACGTATCCCAATGCGTCACAGGACAGGATCTTCGGCCGTTGGTTCTATATCCAGCAATGTTAACGAAGACAGGAAAATGATCACTGCCCATTCTATCTTTACTAGTTGTTGACAATGCGAGGATGTCCGTTGAGTGTAACGTCAAGTCAATGACACTGTAAGAGGCCGGTGGTCGAAAAAACGTTGGCTGTTTGTCATTTGCCACGCAGAGTCCCTCGGTGTTTAAAGCACTAACAATTTGCTTTCCACGTGCATCAGTCGCCTTGTCGCCCCACAGAGTATGATGCGCGTTGAAGTCGCCACATATAATCCTAGGAGCTGGGCAGCGGCTGCAGGGCCAACAGCTCGCCCTAGCCCACTTCGGAGCTTGTCAACGTGAGGCGTCCATGAGAGGTTTTCTTGAAATGTCACCCCCAAAAATCAACTGATACAGATTGTTCGATGGTAACGTTCTAAAATTTTAAATCTAACTTTACAGTCGGGTGGTTTGCTCGCGGCCGGAAGAGTAAATATTTTGTTTTACTGATGTTTAATTAAAGTCTATTAGATTGAAGCCACAAATCCAGATCGTTAGCCATTCGTTATCTCGATGAAATACCTCTCTTACATGAGCACCTGAGAAGAATACATTCGTATCGTCTGCATATAAAATTAACTTTGTATTTTTGTTAATGTTTACAATATCATTAATGTAACAAAGTGACCTAACAAAGTGAGCGTCTGTTGTACTGACAGGAAGGGAAACTTTTTCCTGAAGACCGAAGAGTTGAGGCGGGACACAGATTCGGACACCTATATACAGAGGGTTTGACTACCAGAACAATTTCAGCACACTAGTACATAGGGCCTCAGGGTGAATGAGTCCTTGCTCTTGTGTGCCGGTTATCTACTGTTCGACTGCTCTCCGCAGGAGCAAAGGAATGCGCCTTGCCATGGTCATGGAATATGGCATAGCCGTGGGCTTGAGCGGAATGGTGTACAGGCTGGCAGCAGTCCCAGTCCGTTGAACAGTTGGTGATATTGTTCTACGCAGTCTGTGGCACACAACAAAACATGAGTCCCAAGCCTTCGATTGCAGGTAATGCGTGAAGCGGATGTCTGAGCTGCATGATGCACAACTTAGGCGACTTAGTCCGACTTGTGCGACTTCACGTCGTCGTCACGTCAAATATTCTGACGATCCGAAGTGTCATGCCGCTTGGTACCAGGAGGGTTTCTTTCGTTGGCTGGATATACCCAGGAATCCTGGTAGCTGGGAAAATGCAGACTTAAACACTAGTGTCGTCCTTCGTGGTCAGTGCACAGCCGTTTACTTCGGCATCGAGAATGCTTGCGTCGCGCTGAGCCTCGGCTGGGTGGTTTACAGCATCGAGAAACAGTGCTGATGTTCCTTGCTCCAGTGCAGAGACGTCCTCTGACGGATATTTTCTGCATAGACGAGCGTAATCTCGCACTGTGTTGAACTTTGAGCACTTCTCGGCCTTTGCTGGCACAAAGAGTGAGCGTGAGGCGCTCTATCCCAGTAACTGCGTTGTTCATTGGTAGATTTCGTGGCGTTGTTCCGCGTTCGTGGGAGGTTCTTGCCTTGGCGGCGATTCTGGCGAGAGATGGCGTCGAGTCGGGTGTTTTAGGGCTTGACAGAGGACGGTCCCTCGCAGGCATGAATGAGCTGTTGTTGCTTGTGCACAGACTTCTTTTTTAAGCGAGCGCCATGGCCATGGAGGGTGAGGTTAGCATACGATTGCAGCGCTTCAGAGTGCTTGTCGGGCCGCCCATGCACGAAGTGGTCTCGGATGGGGCGAATCCGCAAGTCACCGTAGTCGCACGGGTTCACCATGTTGTACAGGACGACGACGTGCTGGTAGAAGGGTCTCAGATCGTGTTCCCACCAATTCAAGCACGCTAATTCGTAGACGACGTTCTTCACTTCAACTATATAAGTGCGTTTGGAACTTTCCCTTGACGACGTTGAAGTTCCTGGCGTCTTCCGTAGCGAGCGAAAACGTTCTGGAAATCTGTCTCACTTGGCGACCCACAACGTAGAGCAGAGTTCGGACCTGCAACTCGTGATCTTGTTGGACGAGCCCCGGTGCGTAGTTGTGCAACTAGAAGATAATGCAGGCCACACGGAGGCCTGATGAAACGTGAATGACCGAGGAGGTTCTAAAGAGAAGCCCATCGCGCTTGTATTGCTGACACAGCTGAGTCCGCCATGGCGGTTGTTGGAGACCGTTAAGGGCGACAAGACCAAAGCCTTTTTTAAAGACGGCAGTATAATCCCACTTCTGGCACCATGTCGTGGGCGCGAGAAGCGCAGAAAGAAGCGACTATCCACAAGGCTTGCTGGGAATGAAAAGCCTTTACTGTTGCGAAAGCAATCTTGTGGACACTCCGGACGCATTTTTGCCGTCGCCATCGGCGTCGCCGTGGTGAGGAGTGCCGGCGATCGCGGCTCAATCTGGTGCGCGCGAAGCAAGAAAACGTAGGGCAAACGCGCCGTCGCGCGGAAGGCCATGTTGGGATAGGAGGCAGGGCTGGCGGCGTTTGGTTCTGGCAGCAACTACGTATTTCGCGACCGGGCGCAAGGGGAACCAACTAGTGGGGGAGGCAGCGCAGGAGAGGAGGGGGTCGGCTTCAACCCCGCCAGCAACTGCATACTTTGCGTTGCGGCGCGCGTTCGCGCTCTCCGTGTCTTGAAATCGATGTGCACACAGCTCACACGTGTGTGCGCGCTGTTTTCTCGCCACTGTTTGCGTTGAAACGATAGACAGCACGAAGGCCACTTTGTTCGCTGCTGCTGTCCCACTTGCTCACGCCAGCGTGTTGACAGCGAGTGTCCGCGGTCATCGAATGCGATATGCTTGCCTGGGCGCGCTGACTCCATGCTTAATTCAGTTAGTAAGCGAATGTTTCCAAATTTATACGGCCGATAAAACTACGATCTTTACTTCGTATAACTGTCTACTAATTTGCTATCGCAATCGATGCTCCGCCTTTCGGGCGAAACTGCGACTTTTTCTGCAGGCAGTGAAATCCGACCCGTGCCCGGGAGGATGGTCACCGCAGTTTACATTACGCAGCGCGTGCGGCTGACACCACGCCAGGCGCCTGCCACAGCTTCGCGCTTTAACAGAGTTCGGCCCCACGCAGACCCTGCTGCGACCTATTAAAGTGAAAGCATCGACTAGTTGGTTTAGAAAGTTGGTTCGATAGAAAAACTGTCGTTTTCTATCTGCCTTGGCATCGTCCGTGTTCTTATACAGTGTGCCCCTCGTAACTTGAGCCAAGCATTAAAAACATGAAAATGCTACGTAGCTGAACAGAACCAAGGTAATGTTGTTTGTCCTGGCTTGGAGATAGTCAAATTATTTTTTCATTCTGCCTAATTTGATAATTAGTCTTACGTATTTATAAGTTCTCAAATATTATAGTTAGAAGAAAAGTGTCGATGATAAACTTGTAGAGCAACTTTAAAAACTCTCGATACAGCTTTCTGCTGCTCAATACGCGCTACATAAAAGTATTTGGCTTGTACCGACCCGCCGTGAAATGATGACACCGCTCCAAAACATCCAACAAGGACAGGCAACTGCAAAGCGAACCCCACAACACGGCTCTGCGCCGAGATGACGTATATTGGATCTCACATTAGACCCGCTAGGCTTCAAAGAAAACATAAGTGCAGCAACGAAAAATGCTGCATTTCGCTACGCCAATTTTTTAAAAGGGATTTCGTGCTGAGAAATTGAGCAATCATGGAGGGAGTCCTGCTAAATGAGAGGGCATCTTCTTGGCTTAACAATCTTAACAATAACAACCCCAATATTTAGGCGGGATTCCTAACCCAGAATTCAAATTAGCCTGCTCAAACCATCCGCATTGCTATGCAACATTCCCCTTCTTATATCTAACGGAGAAGTTGTACTCTTGGAGAGTGAGGCTCCATGGGAGCAAGCGGCCATTTTTGTGTGACATTTGATTGAGCCACGTCAGAGGACAGTGGTCGGTCTCGAAGATGAACCTCGCTCTATACAAGTAACACGACAACTTCTGGGCTGCCCAAACTAAACAAGCACATTCCTTCTCTAAAGCGCTGTAGGCTTCCTCTCTTACGGTTAGTTTACGGCTGGCATAGAGGATAGGATGCTCCTCATTATCGTCGCCGACCTGACTAAGTCGCCGACCTGACCCTGTCGCTTGCGTCGCGCTGAAATTTGAATTCATTTGTGTAGCCTGGCGCGCGAAGCACAGGACGAGAAAACAACAGCGTTTTCAAACTTTGGAAAGCGTTCTCTTTGTCCTTATCCCAGTGCACGCTATTCGGTGCTCCCTTTCGGAGGACGTCCGTTAAAGGACTTGCCATTTGCGAGTAATTCGGAATGTACCGTTGATAGTACCCTACAAGTCCCAAGAATGAACGAAGGTCTGTTTTCGTGCGCGGCTGAGAAAATTCTCCAATCGTAGCTGTTTTCAGCTCGGCCGGCCGTCTCGTGCTCTGGCCGGCAACATGTCCCGGATAAGTAACCTGCGAGCAGCCAAACCTACACTGCTCCGCCTTCATCTTTAAGCTGGCTTCCCTCAACCGTGAGAACACCTGTTTGAGGTGCGATACGTGCTGTTCCCAGCTGTCCGAAAAAATTGCTACATCATCAAGATATGGCAAGGCGAACTCCTGCAAGTCTTTTAGGACAATATCCATTAACTTAGAGAAGCTAAATGGCGCGTTCTTCAGCCCCAACCTCCTGAGAGCGAGAGGGAGAAAAGTGCCTACAGGCGAGATAAATGCGGCATAGCGGCTGGCACTTTCTGAAAGGAGAACTTGCCAGTATCCCCGCCCCAGATCTATAGCTGAAATGTATTTAGCGTCGCTAACCGTTTCAATTCGTTCCGCAATGTTGCGTATCGGGTACTGCTGATCCCTAGTGATGGCATTTAACTTTCTGTATTTAACACACGGACGAGAGTCTTTATTAAGGGTTTTTACAAGTATTAATGGCGAAGTGACGTCACTCTCAGCAGGCTCAATAACTCCCAACTGTAGCATGCGCTGTATCTCTACCTCCATAATTTCTCTCTGTCGTGGGGACACCCTGTAAGACTTTGATCTTACGGGTTCGGTTGATGTCAGCTCTATTTCATGCGTTATTAGTTCAGTTCTACCTGGCGAATCGCTGAATCTGTCGAGATATTCCCCTAACATCCCTCTTAGCTCATCTAGCTGCTCAGGTATAAGAGCGTGCGAGCTTACCAAATGTTTTACTACTTCCTCTAGGCTGATTTCAGAGTTGGAGGTCGCCTTACACTCATTGAACTTGGTTCTAGTGTCGTCCTGCTCCTTGATGTTGCAGTTTACGACTGTGTGAAGTGATTTTTAAAGAGAAATGGAAGAGATAAGTGCAGTGCCGTAACTGTCTCTCACAGGAGGACACCTCAACAGCACTGCACGGCGAAAGGGGTGTGGGGAGAAAAAGATGGAGATAGTGACCGGAAGTAAAAAGGAGAGAGAGACCGGAATAGCAAAAAAGAAAAGGCGACAATGTAGCTAAGCGTTTACGGAGTGTTTACGACTCCGCTCCGCTCTACGTACGGCTTCAAGAAATTTAAGTGGTATATCCTCATCTCCTTCCTGCGACCGGGCATCTTCAGAGCATAGTTAGTATTTGAAAGTTTGTGCAACACTTTAACGGGCCCGTCCCAGTGAACTTCAAGCTTGTTCTTTCTTGAAGATTTGAGGATCATTACCTGGTCTCAGGCGTTAAACGTACGGAGCCTCGCATTCTTGGCGTAATAGAATTTGGCGTTCTTTTGAGCTACTCCCATGTTCTTTCCGACTACTTCTTGGGTTGCGCTTAGCCGTTCCAGCAAATTTAGCATGTATCCTACCAATGTTGGACTCTCTCCTCTTTCCTCCCACATCTCTCTTAACATTCTCAGTGGAGAACGGAGATCAGCTGTACCCGATACGCAACATTGAGAAACGAATTGAAAGGGTTAGCGCTGCTAAATACATTTCAACTATAGATCTTACGGGTTCGGTTGATATCAGCTCTATTTCATGCGTTATTAGTTATTAGAAATTATGGAGGCAGAGATACAGCGCATGCTACAGTTGGGAGTTATTGAGCCTGCTGAGAGTGACTTCACGTCACCATTAATACCTATAGAAACCCTTAATTAAAGACCCTCGTCCATGTGTTGATTACAGGAAGTTAAATGCCATCACTAGGGATCAGCTGTACCCGACACCCAACATTGAGGAACGAATTGAAAGGGTTAGCGCTGCTAAATACATTTCAACTATAGATCTTACGGGTTCGGTTGATGTCAGCTCTATTTCATGCGTTATTAGTTCAGTTCTACCTCACGAATCGCTGAATCTGTCGAGATATTCCCCTAACATCCCTTTTAGCTCATCTAGCTCCTCAGGTCTTAGAGCGTGCGAGCTTGCCGAATGTTTTACTACTTCTTTTAGGCTGATTTCAGAGTTGGAGGTCGCCTTACACTCATTAAACTTGGTTCTAGTGTCCTCCCATACTCCAATTCTGCTAGCGAGAACCCTGTAGCCTCACCGTTCGCAAAGCAAACAAAGTAGCCGGAAGACAATTCTCGCAGTCCTCCTTGTGCTCGTAACATGTGCGCCCACAAAACTCGCTTACGCACTCAATGCCAGCTCTCTACACTATTTGAGTGAGGGTGATAGACGGAACTGTACATAAACTTTACCACGCCCTTTTGTAAGAATGTGGGAGGCAGTGCGCTGGTGAATACTGACCCTTGATCCCACTGAATTTGGGCTGGAAACCCAACTCGTGCGAATACTCTCAAAAGCGCGTCTACTACTTCGGGTGAACTGAGCTTTTTCAGAGGGATCGCTTCTAGAAACATTGTAGCCGGACACAGCATGGTAAACAATTACCTGTAACCCGACTTTGTTTTCGGTAGAGGCCCTACTGTGTCTATCACAAGTCATCTGAAAGGTTCTGATATTAAGGGCACTACCTTTAGTGGAGCTTTCCAGGTTTATCTTGGTTTACCCGAGCGCTGGCAGGCGTCGCATGATCTTACAAAGTTTTCTACGCCTTTGAAACAGCCACGCCAGTAGTATCCCATAAGCAATATGTCCTTTCATTTGTTTATGATCAGGTGGCCAGACCACCCATTTCCATGACAGAGACTCAAAAGGTCTTCCCTGTACTTAGTAGGTACGACTAACTGATCTAGAATCCTACCCTTTCGGTCTCTGCAGTGCCGATACAACAACCCTCCTCTCTCTTGTATCATCACGTTGCACCTAGCAATGCCTTCTTTAGCTGTGTGATGTAGTTTAGCTAAGCTGCCATCCTTCTTTTGCTCGGCTGCCAGTGATTCTCTGCCCACACGTAAGAGCTGATCAAAGTTCGTTAAGGCCGGTGATAGTAACGGCCCTGTCTCGCTTGCGGGTGCGTCAGCTGGCTCTTCCTGCAGGCGTGAACTTTGACACCCTAGTGATCCGCTCTCATTGAGCTGGTCAGCTGGCAGGCTTTGCTCAACCGTTTTTTTCGTCCCTCGAGCCTAGCTCAGATTCGGTTACTGATGTTAGCTCTTTTGCTACATCCGCTGGAGCAGCTTTTCCATTTTCAGCCTAAAGCGACGCGATTTTCCGAGCTTGGCCTCGTGTCAACGCCTATACTACGCCCTCTCCCAGTTTAAGCACTTTGTCCCGCAGTAACTGCTCTGAACGATTCGAAAAAATGTAAGGGTTGTGCAGCGACAAAAATTTGGAAACTCAGCCTCGCTCACCAGCTCCCCGAACGGTCCACTGATTTTGACTTTGGCCATGGGCAGACACACGCTGTGTTCTTCTACAACCTGTTTAATCCATACTACTTCTCCAGTGAAGTCATCTATCGTCACGTAAGACGGATGGACAATGTCCATAATGGCGGCACTGCCTCGCAGCACCCGGCATGGTTTGCCATTACCTTCCAGGTCGTGAAGATATGGGCTTAAAAGTTCCATATTCTCGTCTTTTTCATCCACGTAGGAGAAAACTACGCTAGGCTTCCCGCAGTTTACAGCGATATGTCCTAGTTTGTGGCACTTATAGCAGCGGATAGGTCCAAAAGATTCGAATTTTCTTTTCTGCTCTTTTTGCACGGTTTCCCCGTTTGATTTCTCCTCGCTCATTTCTGAGGCCTTTTCCGCCACATCTACAGACTCCGGTCGTCTAGTCTGGGAACCCTTTTTAAACGGAAATGGTTTCCGCGGTCCATTTCGACCGTCCCAATTACCGTCCTCGGTGTTCAGCTTTCTACGCGTTGCGCACTCTTCGGCTAATTCAGCCGCCCTTTCCACAGTGTTTGCATTTCCTCTGTCTTGCAACCACAGCTTCACAGATTGTGAGATGATTCTGTAAAACTGCTCTAGACACATGCAGTCAATAATCATGTCTCTGCTCTCGTATGCTTCCGCGATTTTCAGCCACTCGACTAGGTTTGACCTTATGCCATATGCAAACTCCAGATATCCCTGGCTATCCTTGCCCGGGCTTCTAAACCTTTGCCGAAAAGCTTCGACTGAAAGGCGGTACTTTTTCAAAAGACTAGCTTTAACCTTCGCATAATCATATGCATCTTACGCACTGAGTTTGGCGATTACTTCAGCAGCTTCACAAGGCAACATAGACAGCAACCGCTGTGCCCATGTACTCGGACCGAAGTTCATCTTCTCGCAAGTCCTTTCAAAATTTTCTAAAAACAAGCCTATGTCGTTCCCGACCTCAAATGGCTTTAACAGCCTGTCCATGCGGTATGATTCTGCCTCACTTGACCATCCCAGAGGCCCTTCACTCCCTTGAGACAACTCGAAACGTTTGCTTTCAAGTTCAAGTTGCGTTCTTGTTAAGTCGCGATCTTTCTTGCGTTTCTCTCTCTGTCCCGTTTCTCTTTTTCGAAGAAGTTCCAACCCAATTTCAATGTCCTCCTCACTGGCCTGTTCGGAAATCAGCTGAAATAATTTCAATTTTAGCATTTTCTTGCTTACCTCTAGGCCCAGTTCCTCACCAACAATCAACAATTCATCTCTCAGCAGTGCCCTTAACTCCATAATGGCTGATTTACTGCCTTGGTCCTGCCCGCTAAACCTACCTAGGAAAACACAACCTAGCTAACAATCAACAATCCAGCTTCCCTACTGTTCCAAACAGAACAACCACAAAAGGAAGCCTAGAGAGTCAAAGCAAGAACCAAGCACTCGCCGCAGACACAGCACCACGTCGCAAAGTCCGTCTCACCGCTGTCAGCCGGTTGTGATGGTTGGGGTCGGGCATGACTTTGTTTTCACAAAATGAGTAGTCGCAGCAGACCTGCCGGCGCCATTCCGACGGTCGCTTCCCCGAAGATCGCCAGCTCCCGCTGGTCAACGTAACAGCCCACGTATGGGGAGTGCTTAGGGCCGATTTACGCTCGAGCCGCTCATCGCCGCAAGCCGCGCCACACGCTTGCGGTCGCGCGGAAAATTGCACGCATCCAGCACATTGTAAAGCGAAATTTGTGCACAAGTTTTTCATGCGTGCAACCTTTCGCGTGACCGCACGCGTGCGGTGCGGCTTGCGGCGATGGGCGGCTCGAGCGTAAATCGGCCCCTAGGGCCCGTACATGGTCGCTCCGCACGTCCGTTCCGCCCTCGTCTGGTCGCGTGCGGATAGCTCTCTACTGGTGAGCGAGGAGCGGACGCAAGTTTCCCGTCCGGCCGCCTGCTCGTCTCTCATTGGCTGGTCCGAGGCGGATAGTTCGGCTGTCGTCACAGCAAACATGGCGCGTGCTCGAAGCGAAGCGAAGCAGGGACGCAAGGCATAGGCTACATCCGCGTCAGAAACAGTCTATTTTTTTCTCCTGTTTGTGATTTTTACCAGAGATATGTGGCACCCACGGAGATAGTCATCGGAAGAAGCAAGCCGGTGTACGCTTCCAGACCTCATCAGTGCGTGCGATCGCCAACAGAAACAGACGGAGCGCAGGAAGTGTGTGTTGTGTTTACGAGAGCGTCGGAAGAAATATTTCAAGCCGTCGACTTCGTGATTTCTTGTGCCATGCTTCGCGTGTGCGTCGCAGACGAGAACTCCATCACATACACGTGCATTCTGAGCAGCACACACGTTCAAGTCGTGGCGAAATAAGTAGCGTCCGATTTGCGCACCCAGCGTACACGTTTGGTTTCTGCTCTGTGTATGCCGATCGTTGCCGCAGTGTGGTGAACGCCAGCCCTTCGCAACTTACCAAAAGTAACGATACGATCAGTAGCGATAAGTTTTAATCGCCTAGTTGTCGCTGCCATTCTGCGTGTGCTATATTGCGTATGAGCCGTTTTGCCGGCTGCGATGCGCCGTGGTGACCGCGACGTTCGAGCTGTGCTCTTGCTGTTATGAAGTGCGTTTGCGAGCTACAAATCGTGATATATATGTGCGATGTGTTGCAGCGTTACTGGGTGTAGAAGTGGTCGTACTACGCGATGTTCGTGTGCTCAGAAGTGAGCTGAGCATAAGTGTTGCCGATTGCGTTTCTTATGTAGTAGCCCGATAGAGAAGCCCTATCACACCGGCCTTTTCTGCTTCGTACATCTATCGTTTGTTTCAAAAGTTGTTACTGCATGGTTAAAGATGCTTCTATCGGTGGGGGGAAATTAGGGAACAACATTATAATTGCATACGTCAAAACGTTCAGCGCTGTCGTGAAATGTGGACGCGCCTGAGAGCACTAATGTCATGAATGCAATTAAAATTTCCCGAGACAGTATTAAGAGAACGGTTAAAAAAGAAAACATATGAGAAGGTAAGCACAGCAGCTTGTGAACCCGCTCCTATAATACCTCGACACGCGTCTGTTTGTAATGTTTTCTTGCGTTTGTCAATTTTTTTTTTCTATTTCCCAGATTTCTTTACGTTGGAGTTCTTCTTAGTTCTCGCATTTGTGTGTGAATACGTGCCTGTTTCCATGCGTGCTTGCGCTTACCATTATTTCTGTCCTTTTATATTATATTAGCATTTGCTTTTGCTAGTTTTCTTTCAGGAAAGTCATTAGACATTTTCATAAACCAATCTCATTCAAAGCACTAACTCATGTACACGGCAGGGCAGGCCTCTTCCATCTCATTAAAACCTTTCTCACTGGTCTACCTCGTCCTCTCAGTCTGCCTACTCGCTGTGTTTTCTGTCCTTGGTTCTTGTGTTGTTGCTGCAGTGTGATTAACCAACTTGCTCAAAACAGATTTTCATCGCCTATGAAAACAGAAAGGTTTAGAGATAGATTTTCTTAAAAGCGTCATGGGGGTTGCACAGCAACTTAGCCTCTTACCTCAGTTCATGTTTATGCATCAGTGCATGTGGCAGCTCGCCAGAAGTGCACATGAAAGGGTGCCATATTGTGAAACTACACCTTGCTATGCTGTTGCATTTTTCATGCAATCAGTCTTAGTAAACGGATGGTTTCGCTGCCCATCACATATGATGGCAAAAAAGTTCAACACGAATAACATTGTGCAGTGGGGTGTCATTTCCTGTCTGATGCTTTTGTCGTTGCAAAGACATTTTTCAGTAAATGGAGCCCAGCAAAGCAGTGCACTGATAGCTTTTGCAACTTTCACCATTTATTACTTCACAAATGTCATTGTTTGAACCTGGCCGTCGATCACTATGCCGATGGCTTGTGAATTAAATAATTGCCTCAACAAAACACATTCAACTTCACTCAGAATTTTTTTGTACAAACAATGCTAGCAAAGCTATTCAGGGTGAATAATTGTGCTTGCATTGGTGTTACTTGCCGTGAGATAAACAAATACAACAATGGCTGCGACATGACTGTGATTTGACGTGCAGACTGCTAATGGTGCATTTCAAGCGTGCCCTCGACTACTGCTATTAATAGTTACCCGACTGAGTATTTTGGGCCTAACTAAGCTAATGATGTTTGATAATTGTTCTCCTATTCGCATTGCTTGCCTTGGCCAGGTAACCAAAATATACAATGCCACCACATGAATGTGTGTTTGCATGCAAGCTGCCAACAGTGGCTGTCATTTTCGCATGGAGTGCTGCCGTTTCACCAACAGTGGCGACGACTTGCCTGCGCTTTCACGTGCAGACTGCTAATGGTGCCTTTCAAGCGTGCCCTCGACTACTGCTATGAATAGTTACCCGACTGAGTATTTTGGGCCTAACTAAGCTAATGATGTTTGATAATTGTTCTCCTATTCGCATTACTTGCCTGGGCCAGGTAACCAAAATAAACAATGCCACCACATGAATGTGTGTTTGCATGCAAGCTGCCAACAGTGGCTGTCATTTTCGCATGGAGTGCTGCCGTTTCACCAACAGTGGCGACGACTTGCCTGCGCTTTCACGTGCAGACTGCTAATGGTGCCTTTCAAGCGTGCCCTCAACTACTGCTATGAATAGTTACCCGACTGAGTATTTTGGGCCTAACTAAGCTAATGATGTTTGATAATTGTTCTCCTATTCGCATTACTTGCCTTGGCCAGGTAACCAAAATAAACAATGCCACCACATGAATGTGTGTTTGCATGCAAGCTGCCAACAGTGGCTGTCATTTTCGCATTGAGTGCTGCCGTTTCACCAACAGTGGCGACGACTTGACTGCGCTTTCACGTGCAGACTGCTAATGGTGCCTTTCAAGCGTGCCCTCGACTACTGCTATGAATAGTTACCCGACTGAGTATTTTGGGCCTAACTAAGCTAATGATGTTTGATAATTGTTCTCCTATTCGCATTACTTGCCTGGGCCAGGTAACCAAAATAAACAATGCCACCACATGAATGTGTGTTTGCATGCAAACTGCTAAAGTGGCGGTCAATTGCGCGTTGACTACTGCTGTTTCACCTACAATGGCTACGACATAGCTGCGGTTTGAAGTGCAGATGCTGAAGGTGCCTTTCAAGCATACCCCGATGACTGTTATTTCATGGTGTACTTGATGTACACAAACATGTACAGCTATTATAAAAATTAAAATAGCATTACAACATTGGCTCATGTCATTTAGAACATACTCAAAAATTTTTAGAAGTGGAAACAAAGTTTCCACTTACCATATGCTCATCGGATACAAAGGCTCAACTCTTTGTATCCCAGCTGCAACACATGTTGCCATTAGGAAGAGCTGCACCACAACTTCTGTGCTGTAGTTGGACCCCACTGAAACACGTGTTACATCAGTGCTTTGATACAGCCACACAGATTGCACAACCTGAGGAGCAGTTACCCGCCGTGATTGCTTAGTGGTTGTGGTGTTTGGCTGCTAAGCATGTGGCTACGGGATCGACTGCCAGCCACAGCGGCTGCATGCAGAGGAAGATGATTTACGTATGTAACAGTTACTCATCCCTTGAAATGTGAATGACCCAAACCTTCGCGAGCATATCAGTCGCAACCATCCAGCAGCACAAGTGGGAACACTTGTGCTATCACAAACGAAAACAAGTAGAATAGTACCACCGTCTCAGCTGGTTTGTTGTGATTACCTTGCCTGCAAGTTTCTTGTTTATATTGGATAGGCTTCCTACTTCCTACAAATAGCTTGTATACATATTTGACCGGCACCACAAAGAGCTGATGTGACAAAAATGTGTACACCGTAGTGTTATGTTGCTTTTCATGGTGTCTCAGTTTACTTAATACAGTTTTGAATTTACAGATTGCTTCACATGTTTATAGCTAAACACCACTGAAAACTACTTGCATTGTGACTGCGAGGTCACAACACGAGGATTTGTGTGGTATCCCTCCTGTTCGTCGGTGTGTCCTTGCACTATAAATGTAAAATGTCACACCTGCAAACCTGAGCATCCACCCTTACATTTCAAACACTTTTTTGAATGCTCGGCAGTTATGCTTACAAGCACATTGTGACAGCAAATCTACACCACCTTAATTTAAGTGCGATGTAAAGGATTGTTTGTGCATATCCAAGCTGTTCTAGCGTGCCTACAGGGATACAGCATTGTCCAGTGGCACCGTATAGTTCAGGCGTAACAGTGAACTAGTAAACAAAACGGCTGATAATACTAAGCTGACCCATATGTAGGAGCATTATTTTTATCTAACCCACACGCAAAGTTGCTTTCAGTGTACTGAATAACCGCAGCTTTGATTTACCAAGTTATATTACTGCACACAAAGAGCGCTGAAGCAAAGTCTGTACAATGGTGAGAAATGTGCCAAGGAATGAAAGATTACTTGTGATGTGTGGATTTGAATAGCAGATGTGAATGCATACCCAATTCACCAGTATGCATGTTTTCTTTTGGAACAATTTTACATTTGGCACAGAGGCTGAGCCACTGCGGCCTCTTCACTGCAAATTTCTGTGCTCTCACAGTGCTAATGGGAATATCGTTCATTTGGCTACCCAAATAGTGTATAGGTAATAGAGCACTACAATCTTTCAGTTTTACGCAGAACACCTTGTGCATTATTCACAAAACTGAACCTAAGGAACTATTGGCTGGTTTGTTATGGAAATAAAAAAATGACAAAGAATGTTTCCTCGCTTTTTGTGTGGCCCTGTCTTCTGCCCTACGCACCTTCATTTCATTGTCACGTGCATGTTAAAACAGCAACTAAGTAAGAAAGACAAACACAAAACTACTAACTACATCAACCTTTTCACACCACAAGAGGTCACTGAGCTCACTGCTAAGCTACACTTGATAATGTCGGTTTGCTCTCAAATAAATACAGGCACTAGCCAGCTGTTTATGTTATGCTATGCATTTTTCATTTTCCTAAAATATGGCTGTGCATGAGCTAGCAAGATTGTTACTACATAAATACATAAACAACATGCAGCTCATGCCCAACTAACTCATATAACCTGATTAGAGCTTATTTTTTATAAGTAGAGTAATCAAAACAGAACATGCATGTATGATGCCGACAGTATCAAACAATCTCGAGTCGAATATCCTTGTTTGGTGCCATGGGTGAGAGAGGGAGCATGCCTGTCAAGGTACTGCTTAATTTTGTGTGCTTTGGTAATGTTTGTACATTGTTGAAATGTTAAATTAGGTATGTTAAGTAGTACGCTGGCAACATATTGGGTAGCCAGGCTGGCAAGAAAGAATGCAATTGTTTGATTTCACTCAAAATAAGTTTTCCTATAAGCAATGTAAATTATATGCTTTCAAATAAGTACTCCCCTTGGAAACATATCTCATGAGTATGCATATATCTGCATAAGGTCACCGCTATACATATTGCTTTAAGCCAGTCATAATGAATTGTAGATTCACTGCTTAACCTTCAATTCCTTGCTGCATGAAGTTAACCACTTATGCATAACTTTTTTTTTTGCACACGGTGAGAACTTCAGTCATCGCTGAGCAAATAATTTAAGGAAAATGCATTCCATGAATCCAACTGCTTTAAGCACTCTCTTAAAATTGGCAGAGTGAAAAAAAAAAAAAAAGCACGAGCAAGCGTGTCAGCAAGCTGTACTCGGAGCCTCACACGCGTGCTCAGTGGTAAAAAGGTGCGTCTTGGCGACCTACGCAAATGCATTCCGCGACAGATGTGCGTGCGTTCCGTATTCTTGCAAGCTGTCACTAGCACTACAGAAACCGCGCCACCGCGCTTCCGGCGACACTCTCAGTTTCGCGTGACGTAGAACGCATCACGTTGGATAATTAGAGAGGTTTTGTTCAACCAGCCAAGGCAGCGTGCACTGAAAGTAATCATCCGAGAATACGTCGCGTGCTGCGACGTGATGCGATTGCAATACATCTGTAAAAGGTGGCGCAGATAAGACGACTGTGCAATGTTTCGAAGAAGGATGACGGTGCCAATGCAACACATACGGCTGAAGAACAGAATGCGGCAGCCTAGAGTCGCCTTTTCACCGGAACGCGGAAACTTGAAATCAGATCTGCAAAAATATGCTAGTGTCGTCTGCTGTCAAAGGTCGTTGCCAACCTTGAACACCTTTGCTCCGCCGAACGGTTGCCAGCTGTCAACAGGCCGCGTCGCCCAATAGGAGTGCGCGTGCGTTCCGGTCGTGCGGATTGAGCGTGCATCGAATTTTGCGACACCTTCCGCCTTTCGGGCTTCCGCACGCGGCCGGGCGAGGGCGGAACGGACGGGCGGAGCGACCATGTACGGGCTTCACCTCCGCTACAGTGGCTACAAGGGGGAAGTGTGAGGAGCGCGCCCGGGCAGGCGAAGCGCTTTGGAAGGAAAGGGGCAGATGGCGCTGCAGCGCGCATACACGTCAGATTCTTCGGCTGCAGCGTTGGTAAACGCGTGTTTTATACGCGGCGGACGCAGTTTTTCTTTCGTCATGTTTCCATGGCTCTCACTATATTACAGAAATCGGTTCTGCTGGACACTTGGTTGTACAAGAGAGCCGGAAATATTACTGAGTTAATTCCAAATTGAGCAGAATGTCAAGAGAAAGCAGACTTACCGTTTCCATGTTGGATCGCCCAACAGCGTAGATTATTTCGCGACGGGTTGATTTCTGCTGTACTCGGACAAAGCACCACATGTTCAAATGCGCAAAATTTCTGAATAAAGCTTTATTTTGCTAAGCTGCTCTGGTAGCGGCAAAATAAAATGATTTCCTGGTACTTGGGAGTGAAACCTCTTCCAAACAGTCCTTAGGTAACCCGCCTCAGTTTCAAGTGCTTCTTTTTTTCCCGCGATGATTCCCTCTCTTTGTTAAGGGATTTCATGTAGAAATGAAGGCGTGTTAGCAGGAAAAACTTGGTGATGTGGTTGGTAATACTCAGCCCATGAAGTTCACAGCCAATCAAGACATTGTTCTTCCTGAGACAGCATGTCAGCTGATCAAGGCTGTCATAGTGCAGTTGGTTGTTGCTAAACCACATAGAAAAGGTGAGTTCTAACGCCTCTACAAACGAGAAAAGTTCGTGGGATGGGTAGAGCAGACCACCTTTGTCACAAAATTTGGTAAATGTCGAGAGTTCTTTGTTAGCATTCTCCGGATTCACGAGAAGCTGATCAAAACAGTCTTTGCAGTGAGTTTTCAGGATGGTCTTTCGTGCAACATACCCTGCAATGTAAAACACCAGGCGGCTGTCGCTCGTTTTTTCATTGTACACATGGTCAGAGAGAAGCTCAGATTTCTGGAGCCTTTGTGAAGCATCTTCTATCTGTCCTCTGTCAAGAAGTTCATCCACTTCACCGCCTGCTTCCTTCTCACCCAGCAAAAACTGCAGGGTGCCTCCTTCACAGTTTCCGCTGCTCGGCGCTTTCACTAAGTTATAAAAACTTAGGCAATTAACAGTGATGAGGAACTGGGTTGCGTTGGGGTGGTCATTACAGCCGGAAAACTGACGTATGACGCCAAACAGTTTTTCCAGGCTATCCTGACAAAGGCGGCTTGTCAGCAAGTACTTGTACCCAAGCTTGTCATGGACATACTTTAACAGATCTAATGTTGCATGGAGGGTAACCCTCAGTCCTTCAGCTGTGCTTGCTGACAAAAAACCTACTCTGGAAGGTGCCAAGGATCTTTCCCATTTGTTAAGGTACTCGATGAAATCTTTGATGTTTTTCTCTTGAATGGACCCAAGTCTTAGAGCTTCGGATGGAATACGTGCTGTCATCGCCTCTATTAGCTTGGCCATTGTGCTGACAAATGCCTCAGTTGCTGCTGGGTCACCCCAATTCCTTTGAATTTCATTCTTGTAAAAGAAAAGGCCACGAACGACTTCTGAGCTGAAAAGTTGGAATGCTAAGTTCACCCTCATTTTCTCAAAATTATTGGGCTTCACGTGGCATGCACTAATTTTTGGCATGACCTTGAGGGTGACTGCACATTTATCTTCCTCGTGTGCCACCCTGATGTGCTCAATGTAGGCAGCACCATCCGGAGTTTTGTAGAAGCACTTCAGGAAACCGTTCCTTACGCATTTTATCAAGTGGGGAAAATCTGACATAAAAAAAAGACGTCTTTCTTTATCAACAGGATGAGCAACCGACGACTTCACACAGCTCGAGGAACCAGATATTCCAAATATGCGCCACATAGAGCGGTTCCATGAAGCGCCATCAGCTGTCACAAAATCAACCTTCAGGCCAGCTTTTTCGGCAAGAATCACAGCTTCTAGGACGATTTTCGACAACAGAGCTGCCTTCACATTGCCCCTTGAGGCAAAAACACCAAGTATTTGATGCCAAGAACCGCTTAGAGGTTGAAACATGACCACTAGACCGTGATCACAAGGCACATGTTTCTCACTTTCGGGGGTGAATTTTCCTAAGTCCACAAGTCCCTCAATCTTTCCCCCTCCAACTACACTGAAACACTCCGACAGTTTCATCTCATCTATTATCAGGCCACCGTGGCACCTGAATTCATCCATGGTCTTCGTTTTCTTGCCAATCCCTGCAAGCACAAGGGAGTTGAAGCCAAACCCGCTCTTATACTTCCGCATATATGTCTTCAAGCAGGTTCTGTTCGGGAGTGTTAGTATTCCCTCTCTTCTGACGTGCTCGTAGAGTCTTGGACTCTTCATGCGCATTATAATGCACTCGAGTAGCCAATCTGGGTTGTATTTCATCCCTCTCAGTGATTTGCGACGAGCTGCCTGAAAACACTGCAGTACCGCGAGCCTTTGCTTAGGTGGAAGAGCTTTTAATCTGTCTTCCAGGACGCTCTCTTCCAGTTCTACACTCTGCCTCTCAAGATCCTTGATGGTTTGTGTGTAGACTGGCAACTTGGCCTTGAGTCGCCGAACAGTTTGCGTTTGAAGTTTTTTCTTCCTTGAGAGTCTGGGAGCTGAATTCTGGCTACGACGCTTTTTTGATCGCTGGTTCAAAAGAGCTTTTCTTAGATGCTTGCACATCACACATGGCCTACTGTCATGCGCTACACCACGACACTTTATGCTTGAAATGATTGCGTCAAAAAAGTGAAATTTCTTGCTTCCCAACGCAAACGGAAATTCATCGACTGTGCCGGCTCCAACACAGACTTCCATGCTGTCGACCTCTTTCAAAAGAGATGTAGGATCGGTGGATGACAGCCCCGACTGGCGCACTCCCTTTAAAAAAACATCTTGTTTCACACAGTTCGCTTCTTGTGAAAACACAACCAGCTTGCTTGCATATAGGACCCGTTTATCCTTCCCTGGTTTGCACACACTGTAAGCCACAGTCAACGGCGAAGGGTTCAACGTGTGCATGCCCCACGAACACGACGGTAAAGTGAGGTCCTGAAACGAAGCTGTGCAGTACGGAACCTCCTCGAAGCCCACACTCACAGAAACGGCACTGTCTTCTGCACATTTCTTCTTGGCTGGAGCTGTGGGTTCAGGCTTTGCGGGCCGCTTCCTGTCAGGCGGCAGTTGCTTCGATAAATACTTTGGTAGGTTTGGGAAAAGCGTGGGCACAGCTCCAGGAAGCAACAGAGGCCTGCTTCTTTCGATTCGGACGAGCTCTCCATTCAGTGTGTGCTCAAAGTACCTTGAAATGTACCTTGTGTCGAAATGAAGCTCGCACACCGCAGAGTTCTTCTCGAGTTGTTTGTCAGCACGCGGTATAGCCCGCTGCCACTGCGCCAACGCCAGTTCATTCTTGGGTACACCAAACAGCGACAGTTTCATCTTGCACGATTTGTAGCCAGTAGTGCACCCAGGCACAAAACAGTGGCTCTGTTTTCTGGGCATCACCACACATACAGCGCACAAGAAATAACTCACACAACTGCCGGCAAAGCCGAGAGAAACACGTGCAGCACAGCTCACGCCAGCGTATGCCACCGCGCCTTGCCCATCGACTGACGTGCAAACGTCGTCGAGCGCCGCCTGTCGGATCCTCCTCAAAGGCCTCAGTGGACCGCATACGGCGAGCGGCGCGCTGCTCACACTTCCCCCTTGTAGCCACTGTACCTCCGCCGCGGGTCGGGCCGGCATTGCACAATCTTCGGGATCGGCCCACGCATGGGGAGTATTTTATTACTACGCGAACAACGACACGAATTTTTTTTTTGGACGGTGGAGGTATACAACTTCACTGTAATAAATCAATAAATAAGACACAACGATATCTCAAAAGTGCGGAAAAACATGAGAACAAGTAGCTGGATTGCGTTATTGAGCAGCTAATACAGCATAAGACGAATAAAAAGTAATGAGGAAAATGCACAGCATAGACTAAGAAGTTTTACAACTAGCGCAACGAAGCATCTTTGCGTACCCAAAAGGCCTCACCCCACTTGCAGTGTGATGTACCTCATTTTCGTTCCTTTGTATAACTTTTTGAGTTGATTGTTAAGCCAGGTAGTTTGCTTTGACTTGTAAGTTGGCGCCTTTGTCTTTCCAATTAAAGACATTAGCTCATTGTGTATATATATATATATATATATATATATATATATATATATATATATATATATATATATATATATATATATATATATATATATATATATATATATATATATCGCATGTGTTAGCAGTATGGTACGGTCCCCGCGGCTGTTCGGGCTAACACGCTCATACATGCTGAGCCAGTCTTCGCTGTCAGCATTATCTTGGCCCGAAAATATGCCAGGAATATAGGGATTGGCCACCGTGACATACGTTGTAGTTGGAGTCGCAGGTGTAAATGCAGACGAGTTGTCGTTATCGGGAGTCATGGCGGCAAGCTGGACGGTGCTGCTGCTCCGGAGTTCCGTGGTGAGGACGGGGAAGGCCAACCTTCACCAAAATGTTACGTGAATGAGGGAAATGGAAGAATAAGTTTTGTTTGTAGAAATGAACCAACGGTGGAATTGTCCGAGGTGGGCGGCTTGCCTAGTCCAGGATGACGTGGGCCTGAGCCGATAGCTTGGTCCTGCTCACCCGAGGATGCTGGTTTTCAAGGTTCGGGCTTGTCAGCTGGGCCTCCCACTGCTCGATGGTTGGTCCTGTGATGGGTGGTGCCGATGGCTTGTGCACCCACATTCCTATGTCACGCGGTAGAAGGCATTGGGCGCAGAGCAGTAGGCACAGTTGTAACTGTAGCTCGTAGGATGCGTGGCGTGCAGCAGGATGCCATGCGGGAATGTGCCGCCTCTGTACAGTTTCCGGGACAAACGAGGGATAATTTTATTCTGAATACTATTTACAAGATATATTTATAGAACAGCTGCAGCGCTGACCCGTTCAGCCGAAAACTCATGCTAAAGCAGCAGCTTGTCTTCGTCGGGGCACCCGCGCGCATCCTCCAGAAAAGAACATGGAATATGCATGCCGCAATACTAATTAGAAAAACGCTTCCTCCAGTCCCTTCGTGCTCTCGACTCACCTGGTGCATGGTAAGAAGAGCGTGTTCTCCGAACAGCTCTCCGAGACGCGGTCGGCTTGCAAGCAGCTCGCGCGACAGGTCTCCCAGCTGCTAAACCGGTTGGATCCGTGGTTGCATAGCTGACCGCCGTCGTCTGAGGTAGAGACGCAAACCCTCTGCTCCGGGTCGTAGTGGAACAGAGGCATCGGGTGCGCACAGTAGGTGTAGTAGTAGCGCCGGCACTCTTCGCCCACCTTGGAAGTGTAGAGGGCGGACGCGTGGACATTTATAAAAAGGAAGGGGCCTTTATCGCAAGTGACAACACTGCTGATACACAGCAGGCGTTCCTCAAACAGGCACAAATAGTTTTTTTTTCTTTAAACACTACAGAATACAAAAAATCAGGTGTCGCAGAGATATTTATAATGGCTTTAAAGTGAATTGATGATCGCACATAATCCCTGTATAGGCATAGACGGCACTAGACGCGGTGGTTGTTTCCGGGTGATTTCCACGTCTGCCCTGTTTATGTCAACGATAGGACGCGCATTGCAGTGGCCATCAGATGCGTAAGGCAAGGGTGCACATTCCTTTCCGACTTTTAGCACTACCTGGTCTGGGTGAGGAATTACCGTGCCATATTTTGTGTACTTTTGCTTCACTGGCCTTAGCACATTTCAGAGCGTATGGCTTGTAGCACAAATATTTTCGCATATACGACTCGTGCTACAACAATCCCTAGGTGTGACGATTTGTGCGAAGAATGGATGCGGCAATATGCTTCAAGCAGAACATTGCGACCTTGCGGTATTAGCAACTACAGCCATAATGTGGCTGATGAGCTCATAATGGCCCCAACAGGCGATTTTTTAAAATTCCGGAATACTTAAAAATGATCACCCCATACACCTCCATGTAGTGGTTGCGTTCACATATTGCACCAGGTGAGCAAGTTCTGTTCTTAACAGTTACTATGGAGGCTTAGGAACTGATTCTAACAAAAAAAGTACACCATAAACCCAATCTTCTTTCTCCAATTAAGGAGCTTCAAATTTCATTTTATTCCACTTTAGAAGATGGGAAAAGTAACCTCAATGCTCAGAAAATGCGTTCTGCCTACGATGTTGGTACTTGCCTTGAAAGAAAACCTAATAATAATAATTATTTAAACTTGAGGTGTGTAAACTTCATCATGTTCCGCGTTAGTCGATTATTTAGTGTGTATTTTAAGATTTAGCGGAATGAAAGATACAAGTGTTGAAATTTGGGCGTCGGGTACAACTGATAATAAAAAAGATATTCAGTTCCCCACACATATTTGGAATCAGTGTCAGCGAAGATTTCTGTAGTGTTTTAGTTAGTTTGCGATAATTGGCTGTAGTGTTGACGGCGAATGCTTAAGTTATCGAGCGCTTAAGTTGGCGCATTGAGAGAATGATGTCCCTCTGCGTGCACCACTTGTGTTTGTCGACGTGGTACACCGTACACACATCCGAGACGTCTTCGCTTGAGGCGTTGTTGTTGACCATAGTTCATAGCCTGCTAGAAGGTTAGTACTGCCATTGCCTCACGCGGCGCATCGAATCGCTTCGAAATTGTTAAACATCCTTTAAAGGATGTACGTGCCAAAATCACTGTATGATTAACAGGCACGCTGTAGTGTGGGACACCAGACTAGTTTTGACCAGCTGGTGTTGTGTAATGAGCACCTAAAGCTTGTGAATTTCACCCCCATGGAAATGAGGCCGCCGCGGTCGGGATCGCACCCGTGACCTCGAGCAAGGCCACTGAGATGCCGCGTCGGGTGCAGAAGTGCTGATTTTCTGGGCGGCTTTAATGCGGCGTTGCGTCTGCGTGCCTTACGTCAGTTCACCGCAGGGCAAGTTCTCACAGTGTTTAGTTTGCAGAAGGTTCGGTAAGTTCAGTTGTCCCACTGAATGGATAGCTACGGTTGAGAGCAGGCGCACAGAGTCACCAAGCACTAAGACTATCCACGACTTCACCCTCACCCGCCGTGGTTGCTAAGTGGCTATTGTGTTGGGCTGCTGGGCACGAGGTCGCGGGATCGAATCCCGGCCACGGCGGCCGCCATTCAATGGGGACGAAATGCGAAAACAACAGTGTACTTAGATTTAGGTGCATGTTAAAGAACCCCAGGTGGTAGAAATTTGTGGAGTCCTCCCCTACGGCGTGCCTCCTAATCAGAAAGTGGTTTTGGCACGTAAAACCCCATACATTTAGCTTCACCCTCGCTATCGCTATCATACGCAAACATACGAAGCATATTATAAATGCGCGATCTCATTTCTCCCTTGTTGGCAGGCAGTAAATCCGGCATTATCGCTTTCACGGAGACCTGGCTGCATTCCGCAATAATGGTGAAATATTTTCATCTTCAAAGATGCATGACATATATAGGCGTGACCGCTCTCTTAAAAGAGGGAGCGGTGTCTCGATTGGTATAAGAAAGCCATTACTTCATTTTTGGTCAACACTAACTCTGATCTCGAGATTATTTGGGAGGCCTGCACGACCACATCTTCTAGGATACTAATAGGTAATTGCTATCGTACACCAGATTCTAACAGTTTTTTCATCCATGGTCTGCGCTACACAATCAACAGATCCATGGAACCTTTCCTGGCTGATTTAGTTTATATTCTCGGGGATTTCAATTATTCGCTAATTGAGTGGACAAATTTATCACCTCCTTGTCATATATCGCTTGAATTCATCAACGTGTCTTTAGATTTCAATCTATTTCAAGGTGTCACAAAACCCACATGTGCTGCCAATGTTCTTGATCTTCTTATTAGTGCTGCACCTTAAACAATAGGTCACATAGAATACTTGGATGGCTTTAGAGAACACCATTTACTCCAAATAACAATCAATAAAACGCCACCGGTTACCGGTGTAACGAGAAAGCGAATTCGTGATTACAGTAAGGGTAACTATAAAACAAAAATCTCAGAACTAGAAGCTTTCTTCGTAAACACGATGTGGCCATCATGTTGCGATAGAATTGTTGCGATAGATGCTAGAATGTTGCGATAGATGCGATAGATGATAGAAATGTTGCGATAGATGCAAATGCATTTTTCACATGTATCTCGATACATAAATACGGATACTGAAAAGTACCACTGAGATACATCGCGGTACTGTCCAGCCCTACCGCCCAGTCGCTAGCGTTATCGCCTCATCCAGGAACTGGTATCGCGTGCAAAATGCTACTAGTCTAAGGCTTAAATGAGTCTAGCACCAATGTGCGTAGCAGCAGCGCTATAGGCAAGGCAATAGCGCTATGTTAAAACGTTTTATTAACTGTATCACAGCGTCCTGTAATGTTCCAAGATTTCAATGATGCCATAAATTAAACGAGACGAGATATTGCTTCCTACATCTATCAGACAGGATTCACAGAGGACCGATGTTCCGCTATGTATAGCTGACGCCTCGCGAATTAGCTCGAGTTATGTATCTTACGTATTTCTCTGCCCCCGCTGACTCGAGCTGGCCCAAGTGCTGCGCAGTGTTCGTCTGGTCAACGGATTTCGCTGCCGCAGAGTTCCGGAGCCTGTTGCGAGACTCGTCCGCAGTCGGACGCGCGACGACAGGCGACGTTGGCCGGGCGATGCTAGGGACAACCAACACTGTCTGGACATTCTCGGACACGTGGTACGAGGGGCGCGGCTGGTGGTGTGCAGGCCGTCGCTCTTCTTCTGGGAGGAGGTCGTGAGGAGCCAGGGGACCTCCGGGCGCGTTCGTCGTTGCTGAAACCGCAGCGATCACTAGACCAGCAAACAGGATGCCGATGAGACAATATTGCAGCGCATTCGTCTTACTACCGGGTTCTGGTTCCTGCGCAAGTGCGGCTTCCAGCTGCAGCAGCGGCTGGTGTTCGCGGCTGCAGTCGAGTGTCGTCAGTGTCGCATTGTCGGCGGAGCTAGCGGCAAACTCGGCGGCCACATTCGTCGCGGCCGTGTACGTCTGCAGCACTGGGGAAGACGCAATGCCGCCGCTGCAGGGGTTGGCAGAATCGGGGTGATAGCCTGTGACGCCGCTGCGCCGCCAAGCACAGGGAGCGAACGTCGGTTCCGTTGGAAGACTCACTCTGGGAACGGCGAGCGGGGTACCGGGTAGCGCGGGCAGCTGGTTTTCAACTGTCTTTAGAAGTAACGTCGGAGGAGGCTGGGGGGCACGGGGAATGCTGAGGTCGTAGTAGGACTCGTACGGCATGACTTTTGACAACGGGCGATGCCTCTTCCTTTTCACCCCGTACGCGCGTACTCCACCAATGCACGCAGAAGCGGGATTAGGCACTGTGGCTAAAAATGGCAAAATATCTTCAGGAAATATTTCTCGCCCGTTCATGAACACCTAATCGAAACAAACTTTTTTTCGGTAGTCTGGCAGCTAAACAAAGTTCCACTGACAAGGTGTCAAAATCTTACGTGCAAAATACATTGCTCAAGCTTGCAGTAAATGGTTCTAAATTGGATCAAACAGTCTACGGTTGAATCTGTCGCAATTCTGCACTAAATGCCTTCTCTAACGGGTCTTTTCCTTATAAAGCCTCGGAGCGGTCGCTATCAAAAGTTTTGCTTTATGACGCTTATACTGTCAGCACCAGCTAGCGCTCACACCTTCGGATTTATACAACTGGCGAATTCTGGAAGAAGAAGAAGCGTCCCGCCAATATTCGCGAGCAGCCATTGTAAGTATGCGGCTGCTATGTTGAAAAGAACAATTTCATTAGCGAAGGATAATTATGAGGAAAAACTTCGATTTTTTTTTTTGAAAAGTGGTAGTATACAAAAGCACTGTTTAGGTTTTTCCGCTCTCGCAATGTGGTTCCAGTGCCCACAAATAGTGACTCGGTTGTTCTGTCACCAAAAGAACTGTTAGAATCCTTAGATACGATTGCGAAAGATTTAGAGCACCGGTTTACAACTCAGCTTCAGGTAAACTTCGTAGGGGCTCTGTCAGGGGATGCTTGCTCAATGGTAGCAATGGAGGAGCTTCAGCACGTTGTTCAACTGCTCCCTGGCACAGCTCCAGGTCCAGATGACATTAACATCAGGCATGCTGAAAATATTGTTTGACCTCGCCCCACAAAACTTCTGAAATATAGTAAAATACTTTCTCATGAACGCATAGATACCTCCTGACTGGAAACTCGCAAAAATAATCCCCCTGCTTAAAAAACAATGACCCTTGAGTACTGCTCATCAGTACTGTCCCTATACCAGACTCACGTCTCCGATAAACTTGATTTTGTTCAGCGCAGGGCAACACGCACACTCCCGTCTTTTCGGTCGTCGCAAGCTCATGCCAGCCTACGAGGATTGCCTCAGAGCACTAAAGTGGCACCCCATGCAATACCAGCCCAACACTGCATTAGTCTATTCTGCAGGTTTCTTGATGGATCTCTGGACAGCACTCGTCTTTCTTTTTCAGTCCATCTGAACAAGTGGTCCGCACAGCCTGAGCCCTGTCACGCCTGCACGGCCCGACACCACAACTCCATGCTTACATCTGGCATACAGAGCTTTCTCTCCACCCCTCGGCCATTCGGACACCCCTTCCTTGCGACCGGACTGAATCGGAACTCCTGCGTGTTGTGCACCCGTCGACTGTGTGCAGTGCTCTGCAACTCAACAAATGTGTGCGCGTGCGTGCGTGTGTGTGTGTTGTGCACGTGGAGTCTTCTGCACCCTGCGAACTGCTGCTCTAGATGGCTGGCTTACAGGCGCTCTAGCACCCAGGCATCAGCCTTCTTTTTAGCCTTGCAAGCTGTCTAGAGTGCCACGTTACTACTAAGATTATTATTGTTATTTTATATTATTATTATTAGAATTTTTACTACGACCACATTGAATGTGTTGAGGCCAGCGTGACACGTTTTCAATATATTTCCCCGGCTTTGTGCACTCTCGCTCTTCCAAAGAGAGGGCCAATGATGTATGCCTTCTTGATGAATATGGTGATGTTGTCTCGAACACTGCTGATGGCTTTGCAGAGCATTTACATTCTGTATATGGTGTAAAAGATGCTTCAAGTAACCTTCCTTCTAAGTCTGGCATCATTTGTGCGCTATCAGTCAATGGAGACCTTGTTTTGAAAAGTATGAAGCGCGTCAAAACTTCCCTTGTGGTGCTTTTGGTATTCCTTCGGCAGTGCTTAACCCTTTCAGATGCTGTCTACAGTACTGTGTACAGCAAGATAATGAATCAACAGCGAAAACCCTTATGAAAGCAATGATATCTAAGTGTGTTGCGTATACATATTGAAAAAGTTATTATTGGAACTGGCAATTTTGAATAACGTGCAGAAAGTTTTAGCAAAATGAGTGGGAAGGTAGATGGTTGTGTGTTCTTACTCTCTGTCAGTATGTTCTATATAGCGGTTTCCCTTCTTTCATTGTTTTTCACAATATCATGCACCAGGCATAGTTTTCAAGTAGCTGGACAGTGCTTCTCAATCTTTTAAAAACACGAAAGAGTTTATGTTCTCATATTTGATGTTCCTATATAAGTTTTCGCATGGAGTCGAAATTCGGTAAACTTGAGAAAACTCACTAAACAATCGAAAATGCTTAATCAGTTCTGCAGCTGTACACTTTCCATAATTCTGAAGATGCAACAGACGTGGCAAAACCAAGTTTTTAATCAACGGGATAAAGTGCTGTCTGAAAGGGTTAAGACGTATGGAAGCATACATGTTCCCTGTTCTCACAAGCATCTTCAATAATTCCCTAAAGTCTGGTACGTTTTCTAGCACTCGGAAGGCAGCATATGGACCTTGCCCATGCACAAATCGGGTGCTAGACATGCCGGCCTATATCTCTCCTCTGCAGTGCGTCAAAAGTATTTGAAGCGGTATTGCAGTCCTTGCTTCATGTTAGTGCTAAGAACACTTCAATAAATGAACAGCATCGCTTTGTGTGCCGACAACCGAGAGCTATTTGAGACTGTCAACAGTCTTCACCACTGCACTAACCTCCAAAAAAAATTTTTTTCGCTCTCAAACTGGTGCAGAAACAATAGGGTACTCTGAAATGCTGCCATTACTATGGCATTAGGTTATATGCAGAAAACAAACCATTTGCAGTTTTCGTAAAACCTTCGAGATGCTCCACTGCCCAGGGTCAATAAAATGAAAGATCTTGGTCGGTACTACGACAAAATGCTAAGCTTCTCTTGACACAGATAGTCACACAATTTGGACTTACAAGCCGTGGTTGCTCAGTGGATATGGTGTTGGTGTCGAGGGTCGAATCCTGGCCATGGCGGCCGCATTTTGATGGAAGCGAAATTCGAAAACACCCGCGTACTTAGATTTGGATGCACTTCAAAGAATCCCTGGTGGTCAAAATTTCAGGAGTCCTCCATTACGGCGTGCCTCATAATCATAAAGTGGTTTTGGGAGGTAAAACCCTCATTATTTATTTTTTTTAACGTAGCCTTCACGCTCTTGAAATTGCATGTCGTATATTGCATGATTTTCACTCACCGGTTCTGCTTCTGATATTGTATTCTGCTGTATGCCTTCTACTTCTAGCGTATGCCTGTGTAGATGGGAGTGCATGGTGCAAATCTAATTTCGACCTCATTTAACGTGCCCAGAATCAATTGATATCTATCTTCAAGTACCACTTTTGCCGCTTTGGCGACCATAGTTCAGCTTTCTCAAGTATACCTCCACTTGCACCTCTAGACTAAAGAGTTAATTAATCAGACCTTTTGTCCCCGTATAAGGTGGTCCATGGCATTGTACATTCCCCAAAGCGTCTTGATCATATGCAATTGTTCGTGCCGAAACAGTATACCAGGCAGCATTTAGCATTATTTGCCTGGCCTTTTTGCGTTGGAGACTGTGCTATATATGACAAGACTCCAAAGAACATGTAGTAAGAATTGTGCCTGTATTGACATACCTCAGAGTTCATTTCCTGTGTTTTGTGTATCTGTAGATAATCATGTATGATTAACTCGCTTCACCCTTCCTCGTTTTCTTTTTCCCTATTTGTTTCTGCTTCATTTCGTCTAATACATTCATGTTTTCCGTACATGTTGTCTGACATATTGCTTTTTAAGTGCACCAGTACGAAGGCTCTCTAACTGTTCCTGTGCACTATAACAAAGCATTAATTGATTGATTATTCATCATCATTATCAGCCTGGCCTACAAATAACTAAAATAAACCTGCAAATAACTGTCTCCTGCTATTCCTAAAACCTATGCCATATTGCCCCACTGACTTGTCTCCAGCCTGCTTCTTGCCTACCCTGGCATTGAAGTGGCCCATCAGTATAGTGTATTTTGCGTTGACTTTACCCATCGCCAATTCCACGTCTTCATAGAAGCTTTTGATTTGCTGGTCATCATGACCGGATGTAGGCGCGTAGACTTGTACGACCTTCAATTTATACCTGTTATTAAGTTTGACAAGGCCTGCCACCCTCTCGTTGATGTTATGGAGTTCCTGTATGTTACTAGCTATAACCTTGTGAATCAGGAATCCGACTCCTAGTTCTCGTCTCTCCGCTAAGCGCCGATAGCACAGGACGTGCCCGCATTTTAGCACTGTATATTTTTTATGTGTTTCCACAAGCAAGGACGTGCGTGGCTGTGGCGGAAAAACAAGGGGAATAAGCTGCAGAGCAAGCAGCTTGACTGGCCCCAGGTTCCGTTTACAATGGCAGCAGCAGGGCGGTTGGGAAGCGTGTTAAGTTCGCCTAATAAAAAGTTAAATTTGTAACTCCCAGTTCTGGCTCTGTATCATTTTTCACCGTCCCTACTACGTGACAATAGATTTATCGCAAATTTATCTGCGATACTTTTGCACGGCTAATTCTTACATAGTTTGCTGTGTAATGAGCCAACAAAAAAAAAATGAAATCGTACGGCAGCTTTTGGTACGCTATGGCATGGTCGTGTACGTGTTTGGAAAGCTGTCTTGGGCGCTATTCTCGACACGCATGGCGGCTGCACGGCCGCCATTATCCGACATGTTGACTCTCTGATTGGCTGTAGAGAGCTGACGTGCCTTGAAATTTGTGCCGCGAAACGGAAGTTTTGCAAAATGCAATTTTGCCTTTTCATCAAGATGACGAAACGCGACGTGGAGCTGCAAATTTTATAGACTAATACATTTTTTGGTCCTTGGCAGCTATATTTCGACGTTAGCGCTTCAAAAAGAATGTGAGCGGTAGCTTACACAAGCCAGTGCAATGCATCTGCAATTTCGCAAATACATGGTGGCAATCCAAGATATGCGCCATGCCAGCTTGCTGATTGGCTGAAGCAATATCCCGTGAGGAGCGCCACAGGAAGGGTTGTTCCGTAAACGTCATTTTGACGATGCGTGACGTTGCGCTGGGCGGCTATTGCCGCGATTTTCCGCCCTAATTTGTGGTGCACGAGCCGCGCGAATTATGCTAATGAGCAGCCATATGCAACGGCAGCCGAGGGGAATGCGTATCGCCGCATTTTCCCCGTCCTTTGGCGCCATGAAAATCTTTTGTGCATAATGCGGGCTCATAGTATATGCATCGCTCTCGGGGGGTGTTGGTATTTGTGTTTGGGGCCATCATGTTTTAATAGAACGCGTTTATACGAAATAATATTGGTTGAATCTAGCAAACTTTCGGCAATGTTGTCCACTTTTCACTGCTGCATTTCTATTGTAATCAAGATTAATGCCTTTTCGCACAATCCAAAGTGATGACAACGGCCTCTTTCTAATTTATAAAAAGAAATGTACACAAGGCGGCGCCTTGAAGTTTCCTCCCTCGGTGCGAGTAACCAGCGAAATGAACGAGAGATGGCAGCGCCGGCGCTTGCGTCGCTCTAGTGGATATATCTGGCACGCGCAACGCTATCGGTGAAATTCGGCCGTTTCTCAGCAAGCCGAGTCGGGCTGAGTCACTTGCGTTAACGAGATAGCGATAACGTGGCCTAGAACGTGCGATAATCACCACTGGTATAGGTCGCGTATGTTGTCTCAAAAATTAAATTATGGGGTTTTACGTGCCAAAACCACTTTCTGATTATGAGTCCGGAAATTTCGACCACCGGGGTTTCTTTCAGTTGCACCTAAAATCTAGGTGCACGGGCGTTTTCGCATTTCGCCCCCTTCGAAATACGGTCGCCGTGGCCGGGATTCGATCTCGCGACCTCGTGCTCAGCAGCTAAACACCATAGCCACTGAGCAACCACGGCGGGTGTATGTTGTCTCAAGGTGGAAAACAAGCGCGGTGGCGCCAATGCACGATGACTCATTCCTTTATCCGGGTTTACGCATCCTAGCTATTGAAGCAGACGACGGCTTGTACGCAGCAGACGACGGAAGCGAGAAGCGTTTTTGACGGAATATTCATGCGCCTTGAGCCAGCTGCTTTATTTTTACTGCGGAAGAAAACTGTTCTGCTTTACCGAGAACCTTACGTTGAGTGCTTTCAGTTCAGTTTCTTAGGCAGAACGTCAAATTGGCGCCACGTTACGAAAGCAAAATGGGGCCATCAGCGCCAATTTATTCGCGTCGCGTCTACGTCACGCATCGAAGAAAATGGCGGAATGTCCGGAATAGCACCCACGATGGCTGCAAACTTCCCAACTCCCGTCGCGTTCGGCACCTAGCAGACGACGTGCTCGGTGACAAGATGATTGGCAGGAGCGTGTCGTCATTTAGACGTCACCAAAAACGTGGCCTCGCCCCGCGGCTGGCGACGTCGGCGCGGAGTAGGCCAATCGCGCGCGCCGGTAACCGAACGAACGCGCCTCGGGTTGTCAAAAGAACCTCGCGGAGTCAAATTTAATCTAGAGTCAACTACGGCGTGCCTCGAGGCACGCCGTAGTTGAACTTGAAATCGCTAATCAGTTGAACTTGAAATCGCTAATCACAATATACGGGCCCTGCATTGCCTGCGCGAAGTAAAATCGAAGAGTGTGGTGCTGACGGTGCGCGCTGTGCCGTGACGTTGAGGAAGAAAGTGTGGCACTCCCGAAAGAGACAAAAAAGGGCAGCCAAATAAGAGATGTCCATAATACCTTCTATTCTGACTGCATAGTTTTATCAGCCGAACGAAGGAAGCGCTGAACCAGCCTATAGGTTGAACCCTTCTGATTGCTGAACGGCGATCTGCGAGCTATTCACGCTGGCGATAGCACTGGGATTTCGATCTCACCATGCACATATCTCCTTGGGATTGGCTTTGAAGCTGAGGTCACGGCAAAGCTGACCCAGCCCTTCAACCGGCAAACACAGTAATTGCGAGAGCAACTTCGTGGACAGTGTCGGCAGCAGAGATCTAGGCCATTCCGATGAATGCTTCGCGGCCGACCGACCTCTGGGAGCTGCAGGCCGGTGGCGATACAACGATCTGATTTTGATCAAAATCAGATCGTTGTTTTGGCACGTATAACCGCAGGAATTATTTTCAACTTTATTTTTTTATATTTCAAATTCTTTTCGCACCGGCCTTAATTATCTCATCCTTTAATAATTATGTATTTGATAAGTTAGATTAGGCTAGTGTGCCGTCTTAATTATCCTTTGCTCATGGGTTACTGGCACACTTTTCTTTTTTTTTCTCTCACTCTCCTCGGATAACTTAACAGTAATTTGCATGCTTTGACTGCCAGATTATCAGCCAATTCCTTTCACTGGGTGGGTATCTTGCAACAGGATTATCAACATCATTGCCAACTCATGCTGGGGGCTAGACATGGGGCCGAATCTTATAACGGTTCGGTGTAGGAACCGATTGGCCAAAATTTTGGTTATGTCACAGGTCGTCACAGGCAGCGGGGCGGTATCGCAATTTATGAATACGTCACGCACCTGTCAATCATCTTCAAAGCGAACCGGTCGTAGGAACCGGCGAAGGGGTAGTCCGCTTTGGGTTCCGTTGCTGTGGCTTGGCTATCGGCTTGCGACCCTGGCCGCGCGCGCCGGTCGCGCGACCTCGGAGACGCGCGTGCGTTGGTTGCTTCGGAGGCTATATTACTTGCCTTTGTCGTCTGCTTGGCGTTGCTCTTTCGGTGTCGACCACGGCTGGAAGTGCGATACACATTCGAAGAAGTGACGGATAATGATTTGCACCACCCTTGCCGGCTTTCTAAGTAGACGTTTTGCAGGCTACGCTATGCAAGCGTCCCAGTGCATCAATCCCTCTCAATCCCTCTCAGTCAATCGCCACCGGCCTGCAGCTCCCAGAGGTCGGTCGGCCGCGAAGCATTCATCGGAATGGCCTAGATCTCTGCTGCCGACACTGTCCACGAAGTTGCTCTCGCAATTACTGTGTTTGCCGGTTGAAGGGCTGGGTCAGCTTTGCCGTGACCTCAGCTTCAAAGCCAATCCCAAGGAGATATGTGCATGGTGAGATCGAAATCCCAGTGCTATCGCCAGCGTGAATAGCTCGCAGATCGCCGTTCAGCAATCAGAAGGGTTCAACCTATAGGCTGGTTCAGCGCTTCCTTCGTTCGGCTGATAAAACTATGCAGTCAGAATAGAAGGTATTATGGACATCTCTTATTTGGCTGCCCTTTTTTGTCTCTTTCGGGAGTGCCACACTTTCTTCCTCAACGTCACGGCACAGCGCGCACCGTCAGCACCACACTCTTCGATTTTACTTCGCGCAGGCAATGCAGGGCCCGTATATTGTGATTAGCGATTTCAAGTTCCATTGCTTCTATCACGCGACGCGCCGTGGGGCTTATCGCAGGGACAGCGGCAGCGCGGCGGCGAGCAAGTCGTGTCCGAGCCGATGACGAAGGGCGAAAAAGAAGGAAAACTGATAGGTAGTGACTACAGTGACGGGGCCCGGCACTTTAACATCTGTACTACAGTGACGGGGCCCGGTACTTTAACATATGCACTACAGTGACGGGGCCCGGCACTTTAACATATTCACTACAGTGACGGGGCCCGGCGCTTTAACCTCAGCCCTGCAGTGACGGGGCCCGTCTCCTTAACCACAGACGGGACCGGCACTTTACGTCAACACTGTAGCGACGTCAATGGCCGCACTTCTTTCAAACATTCTATGCAAACAACTTCGAGCACTTCACGGCAGGCAGTGAACTTTATTAAGGTCCTAAGGAGCGACTCCGAAACCCCCTTAAGAGGTAGGGGGCCGCCGCGAGCCGTTCCGACGTTGGGACGGGCAGGCCGTGCCTGACCGCCTCCTCCCACTCTTCTTCCGTGGTGAGATGACCGTGGTCCCGTAACGAGGGACACCGCCAGAGCATGTGTTCTAAAGTGCAGAATGGATCTCCGCAATCCGGACACCTGCCCCGCACGGACGCGGCGTTAGGTTGCCCCTGTGATCCACCACGGCCGCCGCAAACCGGTCGGACGAACCGTAATGGGCGACGTCGACGAACGCGACCGATCGTAGATCGTCGGCGACGGATCCGAGGAGTGCGGCCGCTCGGGCCCGGCGTGTGCCTACATTGCGTTGCGCGTGCACGTTGCGCGGGAACGGCGAGACCGTGACGGCCTCCCGCGACCACGCGTCGAGCACGCACCGCCTTTCCCTGACGGGTTAAAGTCCAGCGCCTCCAGGATCCGTCTCCCCGCAGGCGAGGAAGTGAGCCTGACAACCTGGACTAACTTCTGTGACCCAAGCTCATCGAAGGTGTTGTGGACCCCCAGCTGCATGAGCTTCTCGGTGCTGGCGCCTATGGGGATGCCAAGCACTTCACGGACCGTGGTATTTTATTCCAGTACTGTCCACAACACCACGTGAATTTCACGATGTCAGCAACTTCCGTGCAGCAATGGAATACATTGATTGCACACATACGGATCGAACGACCGCAATGGGTACTTGTCCATGAATGTGCAATCTTTTGCGTATGCACTGTAACACCTATGATGATTATAATAAAGAAAGAAAGTTCACTCTAATGGAAGGGGAACGGTAAAAACACATTAAAAAAGGCACGGCACATGTTTCTGCTTGTGTAGCACCAGACAATGAATATTCTACTGAATTAAGAAAAAGAAGCAGCGGGTAATTGCTCGCTTAGAAGACCGATAAACATGCAGTTCGATGAAATTTGAGAAATAATGATATTGAAGCTTCCAAGACTTTAGAAGAAAAGAAAAAGAAAATTAAGACTGAATCATCGCGACGGAACATATCTCAAGTCGCTGTAGAAGTCGAAGACCCTAGCTATAACGAAATTATTTTTGAACAGCTCCGATAGTGTCCATGCAACAATGGTTGCTTGCGTACTGTCAAATGTTCATATGCCGCGGCATAAAGCTCACGGTACGGTGCGAAAACGTGCTCGGAGCGAAAGCGATCGACATGCATGCAGACGCGAAGTCGGTCACCGCAAACCCGTGCGATCGCTGCATTGCAGCTTCATTCTGTTATGCTATATTTAGTTTCACAGACAGCCATCCCACTATAAGAACATATTTCACATAGTTTTCTCAGCGATTGCTTACGTTTCACGCAAACCGGTTCGGTGGAATCGATTGCGGCGACCGCTTGCAGTGTCCCAGCTTACTGTACGTAGTAGGCAAAGAGATAGCGTTTGTAAACCATTCTGTGCTTTCTGTTTGTCCAACATGATTATTTTAAAGGTAAAATACTGCCATTTCGAGAGTACTTGCAACATTGTTCAGGAGGGCTGCCGCGTAGTATGTTTATTTAGCCTTTATTTAACGCCGACGCATGTGAGGCGCTTCCGACAGATGGCGACTCCGTAAGTCGTCCTCCCCATAGAGTTTGCTACAAGAATTTTGTAGGAAACTCTATGGTCCTCGCCCCCAATACCGACATCTTTATAGTGACGGCCCCGTCGGTGTAGTGTTGTTGTTAAAGCGACGGGCCCCGTCACCGTAGTGTGGATGTTAAAGTACCGGGCCCCGTCACTTTAGTCACTACCTAAACATTAACGATGTTATAATAAAGCTGTTTATTGGCAGCAAGTTGGTGTTTTTAGCATCGTGATGTCGCCCGGCCTATGCAGCTGTGCCAACCTTCAAAGGTAAATGTACAAGCTAATACTGAGTCCTACATAACAATATATATATATATATATATATATATATATATATATATATATATATATATATATATATATATATATATATATATATATATATATATATATATATATATATATATTGGGATATACCTGGCCAAAGCAAGCGGGCAGCGCAACAGCACTAGCAGAAGCAGACGACACCGGCGTCGGTCGTCTGCTGTGCGGTACTCACCACAAGCGTCATTGCGCTTTCGGTACACATTTAACTTTCTAGGTAACTAGAAATTATTCAAACGTCGCCTGTCGTTTTTAAATTTATATTTTAAGTGAATAATATTCAGAACATTATATATTATTTGCAAGTAAACATTTTTCGGGTATTAGTGCAACTACCGTTAGAATCCAGGCGGCGCTAACGTCGCCTATGAAAATCGGCCCTATTGGGTCTATGGGAATGTCACGGGCTTGACATAGCGTTGCACTCTGCCAACGTATTTGCACTTGCGATGGCAGCGGTCAGCTGAGAATGAAAAAGAATGACATTATTAAAGTACTTTTGCATTGCGCAAACGCCCGGCACCACAGGTCAGGGGCGTAGCCGGGGGGGGGGGGGGGGTTATGGGGCTTCAGCCTCCCCTGCCCAAAATTTTTTATTCGCGAGGACACATTGAGCGTCTTCAATTTTTTTGTTCTCACTACTCTACCCGCGGGCTGCCAGAGGCAGCTAGAGCGCATACGTTTTTCTCGTGTTGCCTCCACCACCGCGCAGCGCACTTCGGTGCGCATTCGGTTTGCCCTGGCCGAGTGGACTTTTGCCTGCCAGAGTTTCGGACGCTTTCTGGCTAGCACGCGAGAAAAAGAAGCAATGATCACTCGCCGCCATCACTGTGGGGACTCAGCGGAATGCACCGCGTTCGCTTGAGCGCAACCTCTCCAGAAAGTCTTGTCTCGCCGGTGTAGGATACCGAGCAGTATGCGTATGGTTCTTGGTGGACCAAACATCTCACGTTTCTTTTTTCGATATTTCTTCGGTAGCCACATTAGGTGCGCAGTATAGGCATTCGATTGTGGCCAACATATTTTCCTTTGCGCATTTTCACTTTGGTGCCCCCGCCCCACAAAAGGAAAAAAAAATATATATACATTGTTGCGGCGCAGCGAATTGTCGCATGGTGAAAGTTCGATTTTCTTTCTTCTTCCTTTGCGGAAAGTAATGGGCCACGGGACGCTTCAGTTGCCGGATACTCTTATTATATTATTGCGATAGCAATTATATGGACACTCTAGGCGCATTCCTGCCGTCATCGTCGCCCTCGTGTTTCGTATAAAGACCAAGAGCGATAACAACGCTACCGAGCGCCGCATGCTGTAGGTGCGAGTGAAAGTGCAAGGGGAGGGGGGGCTGGAATGGGTGAGCCGACGATGGTGGCTGTCTTGTGTGCGCAAAGGAGAAAAGCGGAGAGCAAGCTAGCCATCTTCCGTCGCGCGCGATACATTGGCGGGAGTGAATGGAATGGGGGCGGCATCTAGGATTCTGTGAATCTGTGATTGCACAGCATGTTTATTTGCCCTGTTTGACGCATTATATACCATGACTTAGATACGTAGATTTATTGGAGACTTGTACGTGTATTTAAGTATCTTGTTGCGAGGTTTCGTGTATATACGTGCAGTGAACTTTTTTTCCAGTGACACTTTCTTGCCCTTTATCAAGCTCTATCTTCGCATTTGTGTATCCCATTGTATCTTCGAATCTTTAATGTACCAGGGCGAGTCAAATGAAAGTGAGCCTACCCACCTCGCGCAATAATAGTTCGGTTCATTATCTGCGAGGCATGTGCGTGGAAGAGAGGGATGTCTCATTCACAAAAGTGACACGCAGGTGTGAGGATAAGGGTTCTGTAAGGCTCTCAAACGCTGGGTTGGACATGGTTGCGTGACACAGTGGAAACTCCAAAAGTTGAGCAGCGTGGTGCCGTGAAGTTTTTGACTGCGGAAGGTATGTCCCAAAAAGAAATTAGACGCGGTATGGCTGCCGTGTACGTTGAACATTGCATTTCATTGGCCACTGTGAAGCTTTGGAGCACACGGTTCAAAGAAGGACGTGACAATTGCAAAGACGATTCAAAACGGGCTGAATTCCATCATGAAATCACCCTTAACAAAATTGCAAAGATTGATGAGCTGATGAGACGAGAACGGAGGATAAGCATCGATGAACTGGCAGAGCGTGTGAACATAAGTCAAGGTTCGGCTCACGCCATAATTCATGAACATCTGTGTTATCGGCTTTTGTGTGCGAAATGGATGCCCAAGGCTTTGAACCACCACCAGAAGACGGAGAGGTTCAGCGCTGCCTTGACTCACCTGATCCGGTATCAAAATGATGGTGGCGACTTGTCTGCAATTGTGATCAGGGACGAACCATGGTGTCGCTATCATGAGCCTGAAACATAACGGCAAAGCTCACAGTGGAAACATTCAAATTCACCACGCCCAAAGAAAGCAAAGGCCGTCATTTCTGCCGGAAAGGTGTTGTTGACTTCTTTTTTTCGATCGTCAGGGACCATTACGGATAGAATTTGCTAAATCTTGAGAGTCTATCAATTATTTCCTATACTGTGAAACGCCGGAACGGCTGAGTGTTGCAATAAACAACAAACGACGTGGAAAATTGATGAATGCGGTCATTTTGTTCCACGAGAATACCCGTCCCCACATCGCTGGTGTGTTCTATACAAAACTGGGAAAGTTCAAGTGGGAAAAGCTGTAACATCTGCCATGCAGCTCAGACCTGTCACCTTGCGACTTCCACATTTTGGGGCAACCGAAAAAACAGCTCAAGGGAACCAGATTCGTCTAGGACGATGACGTGAAAGAGTCAGCTACAGACTTTTTGAAGCAGCTACCCAAGGAGTGTTATCAGGCGGGAATCACGCGACTCGTTAGTCAATGGGACCGACGTCTAAATGCTCATGGAGACTACTTTTAAATAAAGTACCCCGTTTGTCATATATTCGCATTGGCTCAATTTCAATTGACTCGCCCTCGTACGTTTTGCAGAACTCCTGCTTTTTATACGTGCTCTCTGTTGCGACTATAATTTCGGTGCAATTACTCCCGATACACGACCGGTGACACCTGCTACTGCGTAATACCTTGGAACAAATGACCACATCATTGAGATTTTTCACTGGCTGTTGCATATGTACCAGAACGTAAACAAGGTTCTTGAATCACAAAGATATATGACAGAGAATGACATTAACATATTTGAGCTCCACTTGTTTATTTCATGGCCTTTATATTTTTCATATTAGCGGCATGCACTTCTTTGCTGATTTCGAACTGGAATAGTTCTAAAGAGTGAGGGATATTTTCGTTACTTAATAAATAGAAAAAAAATGGAAGCATTAATATCAGTTATTTCGGGCACAATTTTTGGCACATACGAGTATATTCTTTTATGAAAAATGACCTATTCTACTTATTTTGACAGTGCGTAGCGTTCTGGAATTCATTTGCAGCACCATTGGCAATGGCAATGCAATTATTATTCATGTATTTTACCCCTCGACAAATTATTTAAGAGAAACGATTAGCTCGGGCCGAACTCCGACGCGGCCTATTCAAATACACGTAAAACAGAGAATCGCTTTTCTGAGATAGCCTCTAGATCGCTTTTAATGAAATGTGTTGCATTTGAGAGAGAAAACTAAATTCTAGTGTCTGTTGGAAGTGGAATCTCGATTTAGGGCCCGAATTTCGTTAAAAATATTTCGAAAGTTCGAAAAGAATAGAAGCACGACGTTTACAATCTGATAGCTCTGCATCAATAAGAGATATCGCGGTTCTGTCAACGGCATCTATTATAACAGTCAAACCGGACAAATTTGGTATGTCAATTTGTATCTTACGTGAATTGGTTACGATGTGTACAAGGGTTCTGCAAAAGCCGTATTTCCATAACACTATATTTTTTCGATTCATGTGTAACATATCAATTTTGTCCGCTGTAGATGTGCTATTAGCAGAAATGCGCAACATTGTGATATCATTTTACATTGTTCAGTTACAGAGTTTGAAACTTGATTGTCTCGTTTTCTGAAAATTTGCAATTTTGGCAAATTTATAATAAAAAATTTACAACCTTAATGAAAAATTCGAAACGAGCAGTCACTAGAATTCAAGTTTTTCTTAAATGTAACAAACATCGTCAAATTTAGTGCTGTGGTTGCCGAGAAAAACGAATTCCCCTTCTACACGTATTTAGATAGGAGCACCCGAGCTAAAGCTTCCTCTTAAGGAGGATGCCGAGCTACAACGTGACACCGCCCCCCCCCCCCCCCCGAATGAAATTTCTGGCTACGCCACTGCCACACTTATACTTTACAACTTGCGGTATATTATTTTATTTATATTTTACATTTATTTAGCAAGCAGAAACATTGTGCAATTCCTCGATTAGCTCGTCATATAATGACGTACACGGCAGAGGTGGCACACTTTCATGTATTGGTCGCGTCCTCCCATTGTTCCACCACCGGCTTGGCAGTGGCACATTTAGTCACGTAAGCGGCGAAGCGAACGGTTCGTATTCCGAACCGTTAAAAGATTCGGCCCCAGATTAGCGCCCTTGTAGGCAGACGAGGCGCGAGCGCTGATGTCTATATTTTGCGCACTATTGTTACCGAAAAGGTAAAGAGAAACTGTTGCGACAGGCGTTGGTTCATTAATCAAACGTGTTTTTCATATCTAAAAAAGCATACAGATCACGAACTTATTGTTTCAAGCTTAGTTTACAGCAGGTCGTTTTAGGTCGGACTTGAACGCTTGAAGACAAAATAGTCCAGCAACAGTGCGTCGCCGTCGAGGAGCAAGCGTCGGCGCGCGTCAGAGCTTTTGTCCAGTGGTTGCATGCCCTCTTCCTCCAACCGACGCGAAGTGACGCGTTCGCTTGTCGGCGCGCGCCGAAGCTTGCAGACGCGTGCCAGTGGCTCGACCTTAAGGGTCGCGCTCTAAAAGCTTAATACGGGAAATTGTTCTCATTGCCAAGCAGGGGAGGCCGAATGTCGGCTTCATCAATGCGCCGTCAGCAGTACGATCATAGGTATTAAGAATAAAACAAACTGGTCGCTTCTGAACAAACTCTAAAATATTAGTTAACGTAGTTTGCGTAGAATCCCATATGGCTCAAATGCATTCGAGCTTTGGACGGATTAAAGCTTCATAAGGTGTTAATTTAAGGCGCGCGGGTGCTTCACAAAAGTTTGGGCGTAGGTAACCCAAAGTACGACTAGCATTGCTAGTAACGCTAGCCTTGAAGAAGACAAGTCCACTTGTCGAAACGTTGGCTCCTGCTTTCACCTTGTTCTCGTTTTGCTCATCATCTTGAATTTCCATCTCCCACCTTCCCAGTGCTTGCCCTCGATTGCTAGTGATGTAATTCATCTGAGAGTGCCAGGAGAAATCGTTGGTTATATGAATACCAAAGTATTTATAACTATACTAACGTCTTCACGTTTGCTTCCATTGACATTGCATTCAAAAAGTCCAGAACAGTTCGAAGATGGCGAGATTTACATGCTTTTACACTTCGTGGGGTTAAGAGTCATTACCCACGCATTACACCAATTAAATATACAGTCAAGATCGGTTTGAAGAAGGTAGTTATCATTTTTATTGGTTATACTGCGGTATAGGGCACAGTCACAAGAAAATAGCTCACCAAAAGAGATACGTTTATCTAGAACGTCATTAACATACATTAAAGATAGTACTGTACATAGTACTGAATCTTGTGGAACGCCAAATTTAACTACTCATAGGTGGGGGGATCAATTATTAGCTAATACATACCGAAAGTGGTTAGTCGATAAATATTCTATCCACTTCATGATTCTCGGGTCGATGTTTAAAGGGAAGCTGAAGCGGTTTTCAATTTCCATGAATTGCTGGGATTGGGAAGAACAGACCCAATAATTTACGGTTCCGAAATTTTTTTCTTAGTTTTGTTAATATAAGGGGCGGAAATCGCTTTCTAAATCACCCCCGCGGACACGCCCCCATCGCTTCCCGGAGCGCCATGTGAGGAGGTTACCAGAGGAGAGAACCGGCGAGAGTGACGTCACTGGCGGGGACCGAGCTGCCGGACCGGCGTGCTGGCATGCGCTGGCATGCCTCTTTCCGTCCTGCGCTTTACTGAACGACGCTACGAGAGATTTGCCGCCGCCGCCGCTCACGTTTCTTTTGCGATTTTCGTAAACTGTTCTTTCCTTCTGTGCTGCGTGAGTGCCTACAGCCAAGGGCGCCGAACATGCCCTCGTTCTGTGCAGCAATCGGCTGCGCGAACACACGCGGGTGAGACGATGTGGTGTTTCACAGGTTCCCGAAGCACAAGAAGCTTGCAGCGCAGTGCGGTGAGGGGAGATAAGTTCGTGCCGACAAAATCACCTGTGCTGTGCTCGGACCATTTCCGCGATAGCCGGATAGCCTTACGACAAATGCGAAAACGCGTTGTTGCTAGCGTTGCTATACTCCGCCTGCAGGTGCAACGCTGTGGAGGCTTGAGATACTTCTTGCAGTGGCTGCGTTCGCACTTAGAAAAAGTTCGGTGTTTCTTGACCCGATTTTTGAGAAAACTTTTCATATATAAGCTCAGTTCTGAATGAAAAAAAAAAGAATTTACCCATAGAAATAATCCGTGTACTTATACGGCTGCTAACACGTTCTTTTAAATCAATTTTCTTTTCGGCATTTTTTAATTGCAGCCCGTCGCGGCAGCTTCACGTGCATGCTCGCGCGAGCAAACGCCGCTCGCGCAGTAATAAATTTTCGTAACCGGACTTCGTGCGTAGCTTCCACAGCGTTGCACCTGAGGTATAAATTGGAGTATAGGCTTGCCTAGTGACATTCGACGTACGGTTGCAGTTATCATGTTTACCACACGGCGGTGCTAAAACTGCCTAATATCTTTATGTCAACACTAGCATGGAGCGCGCATACCGATTCTTGATCGAGCCACAATCGCAAAGTCGTCGAACCATATTCTGAATATTGCACATATAATCCCCCTGACCATCTCGATCTGGATGTGTATGATAAGCAACTTCCATGACTGTACCTCGCAGCACTGCATGTGCGCGCTTTGAAACGCGGCACTTATGTTCGCGATCGTGTATCAACGCTCAGAAAACCACGGGACTTCAGACAAGCAGCGGAAAGGTGCTTGACATCGCGGAATCGTACCCGTGTTTACAATCTAATGAGAAGTTAGTGCTTCGGCATTCTTCCAGCAGCAAGTTCCCAGTGACACTTTAGCGCATTTTTTCTCCCGTCATTGAAACGTGCAGCTACATGAAAAAACAAAAAAAGCATACGTAACAGCAAACATTTCCAGCGCGCGAGAAGGTGTACACATCGCTCTCGCTTTTGGCACACTCAACATCGTCGTTGCCGCCGTTGCCGCCATCGTTTTCCGTATCGGCTGTCGGTTCGAACATGTACGGCGAAAATACAAGCTGTTCGAGACAGCGAGAACGTTCCATAATGCTTACAACTCAGCTATGCAGCCAGAACAGAACAGCGTGCTACGCTCTCAAACGGCGGCGCCGACCGGCGACTGCCGCCACTGACGTCACAGCGGCTCCGACCAATCACGGGCAACAGCGGCGTTCGCGCGATACCCTGAGGCGCTGGTGCGCGTTTTCATGAAAAAACAGCCGCTTGCGCTTGTTTCCGCCCTTTTTGAACGAGATATTCGTGTTCAGGGGACTCAAAACTGTAGAATGCCGCAGAGAACTCAGGCCCAAACAATGAAACGTTCCTTTCCTTCGAGCGCTTCCTAACCTTACGTGAGGCCTCCTTACAGCGAAGGCCCGATGGAGGAAGCAAGCATACTCTGAAAGCTCCCTTCACCCGTCCTCACGTAAGGAGCGGTTGCCGCCACGCCTGGGTTCGAGATTATCTCTTAAAGCTTTAGGCGAACACCCGAACACCACTATTCAATAAAAAAGGTTGTATCGTCGCACAATCTTTAAGTTGATGAGCTAATATAGAGAAGCGTGGACGCTTTTTTCTAATTTTGTTTGCTAAACCTAAAGAAGTAGCGCATTACAGTGCAAAACTTGATGTGCTCCAGCAACGCTGGCACGCCGGCGTCGTGCAACGCCTAGCAACGCTTTTATGCCGCACGCGTGACTGAAACGAACGTGCCTGGCGAAACGTACCGTCCGTGCTCGCACTTCTCCGAAGGTGGCCGACAGCGCGCATGCGCAAGCAAACGTCACGTGGTTAAGCAGTGAGGCGAAGCGCTCGTTCAGGGGCAGGAGCGGCGTAAGGACCCATGAAGGTAGCTTGGCCCAAACAATAAAACGTTCCTTTCCTTCGAGCGCTTCCTAACCTTACGTGAGGCCTCCTTACAGCGAAGGACCGGTGGAGGAAGCAAGCGTACTCTGAAAGCTCCCTTCACCCGTCCTCACCTAAGGAGCGGTTGCCGCGTGCCTGAGTTCGAGATTATTTCTTCGAATCTTTCCGCGAACACCATTATTCTATTAAAAATGTTGTATCGTCGCACAATCTTTAAATTGAATAGCTAATATAGAGAAACGTGGACGCTTTCTTCTAGTTTTGTTTACTAAAGTTAAAAAAAAGTTGAGCATTACAGTGCAAAACTTGATGTGCTCCAGCAACGCTGGCACGCCGGCGTCTTGCAACGCCTAGCAACGCCTAGCAATGCTTTCATGCCGCACGCGTGACTGAAACGAACATGCCTGGCAAGACGTACCGTGCTCGCGCTTCTCCGCAGGTGGGCGACAGTGCGCATGCGCAAGCGAATGCCACGTGGTTAAGCAGTGAGGTGAAGCGCTCGTTCAGGGCCAGTAGCGGCGTAAGGACGCATGAAGGTAGCTTTGGAGCTACCTTACACTGAGGAAGCACCAAGGAAGCCTTCACCGAGGGCCCCTCAGTAAGGAAGCTTTCAGAGTGACATAAGGTAGCCTCACCGCAATGAAGGCTTCCTTAGTGAGGTAAAGGAAGATTTCATTGTTTGGCTGCTTATGCTGAGGAAGTACCAAGGAAGCCTTCACCTAGGGGGCCTCAGTTAGGAAGCTTTCAAAGTGACATAAGGTGGCCTCACCGCAATGAAGGCTTCCTTAGTGAGGAAAGGAGGGTTTCATTGTTTGGCCCTCATTTTTTTCGAAAAGTGTTTCAGCTTCCCTTTAATGTGCTAAGTTTAGAAAGCGCAATTGTCAAAACCTTGTCAAAACCTTGTCAAACGCTCCCACAAACTCCAAGAATATACACTGAATTGGTATTCACTTATCCAAAGCTAGAATAACATTATGGGTGAATGATAGAAGCTGAGTTTCGCAAGAATACTGCGTACGAAAACTATGTTGAAACTTGCTAACCAACGAATTTGATTCCAGAAATGTCGTCAGGTTAGTAAATATTACACGCTCAAAGATTTTGCTGGGGATACCCGTTAAGAAGGATGGTTTATAGTTTTAGGGAGCATGTTGGTTTCAGCATTTAAAGACGGGAATCAGCTTCCCCACCTTCTAATCAAGTGGCAATGTGTAGCCCTGAAAAGACTGCGTGAAAACGTACGACAAGAACATGGAGGAGTACACGTCAGTGTTCTTGAGAAAGTTTGCATTTATCTTGTCAGTACCACAGCTTGACGACTGTTTACGCTTTCGAATTATGTCCATAATTCTTTCGGGAACGATTACTAAGATGTCTATTGGAAGAAAGCTACTATTGCTCAGCTGGGGCACTCATACAGTGTATTAACTGGAAAAAAGATTTAAAAAAAATAGTTGAGGAGAGCACATCAATGTTCGTTGCGCAGTACACCGCCATCGGAATCCTTAGCTGACGAAGAGCCTATCCTGGTTGATTATGTGATCAGATGAAAGAAATTAAAACCTAAGCATAAATTGACAACGGACTTGTTCTCGACCGACATATCAGTAATTATGGGGCAAATACCGGAAAATAAATTTTAGGTAAATTGAAGTCTCGTAAGAGACACAAAGGAGATTGCGGCAATTTTGTAACTAAGGAATTTAACACACCATGAAATGGTTCACAAAATCAGATGCTGCGGAAGGAGGCCTGTAGTACGCACAAAAGACAGCGTGTCGATGGCCTAGTGCTGTGTGCACACAAACAAATTCTAAGGCAGAATAAAGAGAAACCATATTTGTTGTCAGGAAATCGGCTACAGCTATAAGAACGCTACCCCTCTTTTCCAGTGCCGCGGTCCCAATGACAGACTGCGTAATTTTTATCACAGGCGAAAGCTCGTTGCCAATGCTATCTGCGGAAAAGATGGATGGATGGACGGATGCACACTATGGCCGTCCCCTTTGAAACGGGGCCGTGAGTGGCGCCACGAAGCTCTTGTTAATATTCTGACTAATGTCCTACCTATCTTTAGAAAAAAAGAACAATAAGAATTCCCCCGCATAAAACTTTGTGAACCACTGTTGGGAACTTTGCTTTTCACGCTTTCGTTGTTTGCGGTCTCCCTAATTTTATGCCACCAAACTCCCTATCGCCTCTTACTAATCTCTATTGTGGACATGTTTACTTTATCCTTGCTATCACTGAACTCAGGGGCTTCAAGAAGGACAGAGGAACCTAAACCGACAGCTAGGCAGATATCTTCAAAACTTGTTGCTGAGCTTGTTGGTTCACGACTCAAAAGCAATGGTTACGGCGCTAAGCAGACGAGGAAGAAGTGAGACACAAATGGCATTAGAGGCGCCATTTTCCAGCAGTTTATTCATCAGAAACCGCGCAATGTTATACATGAGACCTAAGTGCATATTCTGCTTTGCGTGGCGTGAGAGTCGTCTGTAGACGCGCCCGCACCATGTAAAAAACAAGCATGTCACCACCGTTAATTATTTTTTCCGAGAGATGATAAGCACATATTCTGGTGGAATGAAAGTATGTTAACATTGAATCGTGCTTTTCAATGCAGCGAGAGACTCGAGCATCTGTAGACATGCTCCGCAGTTCAAGGGTTAATGAATTGGCGGGCACACAGCTTTAATTAAATCGGTTTCAGGGGTCCGTTTGTCTCGCCACTTAACTACAGCGCAAATGCAATTACTTAAGCTTCATCGTTTGTGACAAGAGTCGGCTTTCACGAGAGTTAATGGAAGCCACGGCCGGATCCGGCGCAGCTTCTTAGTAACGGTTTCAAAGCTCAGCTCGAAGTTGCAGGTGAAATACTGCCTGTGGTGGCCAAGTTTCGTTGGAACCCATCGTGGTTGCTTAATGACTACGGTGTTGGGCTGCTAAGCAAGAGGTCGCGGGATCGAACCCCGGCCACGGCAGCCACATTCCGATGGGGGCGAAACGCGAAAACACCCGTGCACTTAGATTAAGGTGGACGGTAAAGAACCCTACGTAGAGCAAAATTACTCCTGAGTCCCCCACTACTGCGTGCCTCATAATCAGGTCGTGATTTTGTCGCGTAAAATCGCATAATTTAGTTTAATAATTTCGATGGCGGTGAATTGCAAACGCACTTGTGTACTTACGTTGCAGTGCACGGTAAGGTCCCCCACGTAACCAAAATTAGTCTGGAGTCCCCCCCCCCCCTTCCCAATACGGCAAACCTCCTAATGAGATAGCTGTTTTAGCATCTAAAACCCTGAAGTTCAATTGACGCCAATTAAAAATTCACAGGTTTAATGTGCCAAAACCAAGACGTTGTTATCAGGCATGCTGTAGTGGCGCGACAGAGTCCGCAAAATATCGCTTCCGGCATCCGAGCTGCCCACGCCCGGAACAGCTGTCGCCGGCTCTTTGGAGCAACCAGACGCTGCACCTACAACCGAGCCGCAAACTCTGCGTCGTAGTGCACGTGTGCGACATCCCCCTTACAGATACCAACTCAGTGATTTTCGGAATTATTCTAAATGGGAACACGCGTTGTAGCTTGACGTCGCACATCACTGCGCATCCAGTGCGCGCATTCCTATTGTGGTGGACCATGTGATCCCTTGCCTACATAAGTGCACCGTCAAATAAGCGATCACACCTTTTGCTTCTTGGAATGCTGCCTCTCCGGGTTCTTAGAATTTGGAGCCCATATATTTCTCCAGCAAGATGGAGACATTATTTCGTATGCAATTATTGTCAGGTCACAAGAGCCAAGAATATAATCAGCATACTGCAGTGGCCGAAAATGAATTGCTGAACGGCAATACATTACTGAGAGCGCATCTGCGCTTGGTCTATCTGACATCGGTGCTTTTTGCGTGCCGATTATAGTTCTACTGTGGGATTGCTGTGTTGGCGATCCTTGCAGTTCCTTTCAATACAAATAGCATTCTTGGATTGTCACATCAGCTATCTTTCCGACTATCTAGATAACCAAAAATGTGGGCCGATCTCGAAGATAGAGAGTAAAAAATGTGTGACGACCCCAAATTTAGTGCACTCTAAAAATGTGCGCTTGACTTCGGTCACGGTGCTTTTCAACACAAATGAAGGTTCTTTGACATTTCTCGAGTGCTGGGTAGAATCGAAGCAGTGCCACATGGTTTCCTCAAACACAGCAGCCCGATGTCTTTACGCACTGCACCACGAATACTCCCTGGAAATGGGGGATTAATTCTGAGTGTTCATGTCCAGCGGCGCGCGATGGTTCCCTGAGGTCACGCCCAGACTTCGCCGGCGCACTGCTGGATGCTGCAACGTGTCCAGAGGCAGTAAATTCAGTGGAATTTTAACATCACCGGACGTTCAAGTGAGGAGTGTGCAGGGAAAGTAGCCCGGATGCAGTACACGGCACATACGTACCGGCGGGCCACCGGTGCAATCGCCGATGCTACGCGATCTCAGAAGCGACGTGATATCTCAGAGGCTACGCTGGTGGGCACAGATTTGGAAATTCAGTTTCATTAAATGAGGGATTTCAGTTTTAAGGAAGGGTGAATATTGAAGACAAAAGAATTCGCTATGGAGAAATTTGAAGTGCAGGGCCTCCTTCTAATTTGCGAGGAGTTGGGTATTTGCATCGGCTTCGCAAAAACAAAAGTTGCAGTTCTCGACGTCACGGCCCTAGAAGAGGTGACGGTCGAGGGAGGCTGACGAAGCTTGAGAAAACATTACTGAAAGAAAACAAAAAGCAGAGGAGTGCGAGAGGCGCGAGCAGGAGGCAGCGCAACGGCACGCTCCTATACGATGCCAGAGCTTGAGCGCGAAAGTCAGGTACTCAGATGGCAGATAGCGCGACGTCAGCTCCACACTTTCGAGGCAGGCGAAAGCATAGTTAATTTCTTCGCTCATTTCGAAAGTGTGCCCGAGAAAGATGGTGTCAGCCGGGACTTTTGGACCGAGAGATTACCCGCGCTAATCCCGTGGAGTGTCGCTAAGTGCTTCATGAACTGCTTGTCCGAGGAGAAAGCAAGAGACTACGATAGGGCTAACCCAGGCTTTGTTCAGACACTTTAGTCTGGAATTTCGCGCCGACATCGAAGGCTGAGAACAAAGGGTGGCAGAATTCGCCGAGGATAGACGCACGCGACAAAGTTTCCGCAGTGCGCCGCGACAATCGGAGAGAAGCGACAAAGCGCGATATGTTGCCGGGAAGCAAAAGGGTAGCAATTCTGTCCGTAGGAATTTCCAACCGGAGACTTTAAATTCCCCGGGGACGCATCTGGAGAAAGAGGACCTACGCACCTCAATCAGAGGAAATATGCAAGAAGGCGGCAATTTCGGCCAGCCTGCAAGAGCAAGTCAGCTATGGCTCTTCGAATGGTTCGGAGCAAACACTGACGGATCGAGGAGAACCCTTCTCCGATACGGAAGCTTTCAGGGCGAAAACACCGGAGGAGACTCAGAGACTGATGGGTTTGTCTCCTATTGAGCAGCGGTCAGAGGACCATGGAACGGTTTCCGAGGCAGTTGCGTGCAGTGACGAGTCAGACGTGTTAGTAGCCGGAAGCGAAGAGAATGCAGTAGAGAGCGGCGGTTTTCCCGCACAAGAAACGGAGGACTCGTTAGGGCCAAGTGTGTAAGGAGGTGGCAAGTGCGATCAGCCTGCCGCAATAGGTCACCTATGGCTGTTCGCATAGGTCAGAACAGATTGTGAATAGAAGGCGTAGGCACAGCAGGAGAAAGACGGACGTGGTCTAGGCGCCTAGAATCAAACGTGCGAAGCGCCAAGGCAACATAGACAAAGGCGCGAAAGTCAAGATCCAGCCGAAGACTGTGAAAAAGTGAAGGACGGTAACTTCCGAGCTTAGGCGTTTTCAGAGATCGGGGATCGGCGTGATGTCCGCCGTGAAAAAGAGAGTTTCGCGAAGATTCAGGCGTAGTAACCGTCTCTTAAACGCATTGAGGGCGCCTCGTTATAAGCAGAGGGCCAAAGGGAAGCGTCCTGGTGGCTGCTACAAGCGCTGGTCACTCGCGAGGGCAAAGAAAGTCCACTGCCTGGCACCTAGGGGAACAGTGCACGCGCGTGTCTTTGATTGTACCCCTCTACTAGTGCGTGGAGGCTCTTGTTCTAAAGTCGTAGGTACCAGGTGTGTCAGGCAAATAACGAGTTTTGCGGTCTTTGCGACCGCACTTTGCGAGAACTCTAGAAGGCGCGACTCTCTCGAGCTTGTCTGAATGGATGTGTTAAGGCCTAAAAAAACATCGGGAAGAAGCTTTGCAAGCTGTTTTGTTCTTTCGTATTCTTTTTGTAGGAGATTAGTTGCGCGCTGAGCGCTTGACAATTCGTAAAGAATAGCACAATCTCTTTAGCACAAGCACAATATAGCACAATCTCATTTTCGACTCAGGTTAGTTCCATAGTTTGAAGTGGAAAGTTTACGTGACAAGTGTAGAATTGCAGGGCAAACAGGGTCATTGCTGCATACAGTTTGGAAGGTCACGCGCAAGTTGCGCAAATGATATGTTATGCTTTAGCGGGACTTCATAACGAGTCATGTTTGATTTGGCAGGAGTGCTTCTGCAGGCACGTTTTTTAGATTGCGTTCATGATCTTTAAATTCTTCGATGACATTAATATTTTGGAACGTTTAAGTTTCAGGAATTTTTGTGAGACAAAAGACGTGATATGGCTGATTGTTTTTAGTTAATTTCTTTACTTCCATGAAAATGTGACAGCTGAATAACACTGGAGAAAGGAAAGCCGTCAGTGTTTTAGTTTCTTTCCTTACACGGAGATAGATGAAGGCTGAAGATAAAAAGCCTCAATGTGAGTTTAATCGCGATTTGTTTTGGATAATCGGCACAATTTTTTTGCTCTTGTTATTATTGGTCGGATTTGGTGATATAATCTAATCACGCTGCGTCTTTATTCTTTATTCTTTATTCAGAGATACCCCGCTTTGCCCGGGGGCGTGCAAGCAGGGGGGGGTTACAACTTCGAACAAAAGACATCTTCATTCGCACAGCACACTTGGTCACAAGATAATCGATTCCACTCTGTTACAGTTTGGACAAAGAATGAATTAGCATAAAGGTTCGTTCTAGCTCAGTATTCTCGAATTTTAAAGTCATGATATGTTCTCTTACATACATGGTGCGGTGGTTTAAAATAAGTGTCTCTATTAATACCGGTTTTGTTATTATATGTGCTCAATAGCAATTTTAGTCGCAGTTTCCTTCGGCGAGACGAGAGCGCTTCCCATCCGAGCTCACTTTTCATTGCAGTGCAGCTCTCCTCTCGCTTGTATCGCCCATGAACGAACCTTGCCGCTCTGTTTTGTATTCGCTCGATTTGGTCGATCAAGGTTTTCTGGCGAAGGTCCGAAACACAACACGCATACTCCAAGATCGGACGAACGAATGAAATATAAGCAGATTTTTAGGGCAAAAGGTAAAGATTTCAAATTTCGCTGAATAACATTTAGCATACTGGCACCATTTGCAACTACATTACTCACATGTGCGTTCCAAAAACAATTACTTGAAAGCGTGACACCCAAATATTTATACATAGATTGCTGGTCAATAATATCAGTGTTAAAAAAATAACGGGTTTCTATTATTTTCGTTTTTTTTCGTGATAGACACATGAAGACATTTGTTTTGTATTTAGTTGCATTTTCCACTTCTCACACCATGAAACAATGTTAGTAAGATCAGCTTGCATATCGATGGAGTCCTGTTCATTTTTTTATTTTTCTATACACTACGCAGTCGTCGGCAAACAAGCGTAAACGCGAAGATATCCCGGCAGGAATATCGCTAATATAAACTAAAAACAATAGCGGCCCTAAAACAGACCCTTGAGGAACACCCGATGTGACCACGACCCAAGGAGAAGTAACGCCATTCAGTATTACGCATTGCCGACGCTGCGACAAGTAATTGGCAATCCAGTTACACACTTCTTGATTGACATTTGCCTCATGAAGTTTTTGAAAGAGCAATGAGTGACAAACCGTCTCAAACGCCTTTCGAAAATCTAAGACACAATCTGTTTGCCCGTTCTGATCCACCTCAGCCACTAGGTCGTGATAGAATTCAATTAGCTGTGTTGTACAGGACAGTCCCTTGCGAAAACCATGTTGATTATCAATTATTAATGTTGTTGTAATAAATGTTTCATTATGTCTTCGTACAAAATATGCTCTAATATTTTAATCGGAATGGATGTTAAAGAGATAGGCGTATAATTGTTTGCGTATTTTTTCGGACCACCCTTATGAACCGGAGATACATGTGCCATTTTCCAGTCCTCCGGCAGCACTCCAGTAGAAACAGATTTAGTGTAGATTAGATAGAGGTAGGATGCGATTGGCCAGGCACAGCGCTTTCTCATGCACTTTCTCAGCACTTTCTCCCATGAAATTTTCCAAAGGTTGTTTTGGGCAAAAATACGGAATGAAAAAATCATTAAAGCAAGCTGCCTTAGCTGTATCATCGGATAGGACCTTATCGTGGTGAACAACTTCATTTACTTGCGTTGAGTCAGATCCGCATCCTTTTACGTATTTCCAAAAAGGCTCCGGATTTGTTTTCATATTATCATTAAGTCGATTGAAGTACTGGTCTTTCGCAAGGTGAACTTTAGTTTTATATTCATTTATGGACGCCCAATTCACTCTGATTAATAATGTGTCAATTCCTACTCGTCGGCGTGGCCACCCGCGCGCGCCGCCACACTCACCAGACTTGGTGGCTAGGAACGACGACCGTTTCAAGGTCATGTGAACCCGACTGCTGGAGTAGCGACCATCATCCGATTTACCTTGGCTTATCTTCGGGCGGAACAGGCCGCCTCCGCCGACTATGTCGAGTGGTGGACTGGGATCGATACAGGGCGGTATCAGAAAGCAATGTATCCAACTTCATGGTGGACCCGTCCCATTGTCTTAAGGCGGCATTAGTTGAGGCGACAGGTGCGTCGTGGGTTGATGAATCGCGAACCGCTCCTGATTTGCAACTTCTGCGTCTCTGGGCGTCGCGCCGCCAAGCAGAACTTGCATCAGCACGCGACCCTGCATCAAATACCCTTCCCTTAGAGGCCCAACGCCTTACTGCAGTAGCTCGGCGCCTTGAACACCGCTTAGAACGTGGCCGCTGGATGGACTGGTGCTCTTCTCTCGGACCTTCGTCATCCAATGCCTCCATTTGGCGCACCTTCCGAGTAATGGAACGTGGTCGGCGCCCTCCAGAGCCCGCAGCTTGCGCCTTGTTAGCATCGGGCCAGACACCAGCAGTATTCGCAGAAACTGTCGCCCACACCTTTTTCTCCGGCTTTGGACACAGCACCGCCTCCCTTCGTTGTTCAAAACTGCCTTCCCGCGGACGCAGGCACGCCGCCTACGCTCTCCGACATCGAGGGTATACAGGCTGTCTTCACCATGGCGGAATTTTTAGCGGCAATCGACCTGACGAAGCCATGCGAGGCACCAGGACCGGATGGCACACCGTATGAACTTTATAAAATCACGGAAGGCAAGGTTCTCGAAGTGCTGTTGGGGGCCATAAACGAAGCTTGGGCTACAGGAGTCATGCCCGATTCATGGCGGTATGCAGAAAAGGTCTATTCCCAAACTCGGAAAACCCCAAGATAATATCGTTCATATGCACCCAATAGCACTAACCTCAACGTTAGGCAAGCTGATGGAGTGTATGCTAGCGACACGTATTGCATGGTGGCTCGAGCGGTACTCATGGTATCACACTGGCCAAATCGGTTTCCATGCTCATTTAGGCGCAGAGGATGGCCTTGAGTACCTACCTTCTATGGTTCTCATCGGCGGCCGCTACCTAAAAATTCGCACCATTCTAGCAATAGATATTCGTAGAGCGTACGACCATCTGAGTCACAAAGCAATTGTCGGAATTCTCCATTGGCTTCAGTTCCATAGCCATGTCTGCACATTCGTCGAAGCCTTCCTGCGCGCTTGCACCTTCTCAATTCGCGTGGCTGGCCAAGCAACAGGTCAGTTCGTCGCACATCGGGGTGTCCCACAAGGATCTGCGCTCGCACCAGTCCTTTTCAATATTGCTCTCCTTCCACTAGCTTGGAAGCTAGCGACGATGCATAACGCACAGTACATAATGTAGGCAGATGGCATCACTGTCTGGTCAGTTGATCCTGAAATCTGCCACCAAGAACAAGCGCTCCAAGAGGCCCTGAACGTGACGCACAACTGGTGTGCTCAGATAGGCCTTGACATTTCCAAGGACAAGACGACGTACATGTCAGTAGCGAACAAGTATGGGCGCCGTCTACTGGCACTCCGGCCTCTTCAGTAAACTCTGGATCAGCAACCATAACACGAGGCAGGCACGTACCCAAGGGGGGGCCCGCGGGGGCCCGGCCCCCCCCCCCCTGAAATTAAGACGCATACCCCCCTCACCTCCCCCCCCCCCCACTGCCCGCCCATGCCACCACTTCTCACGCACATTCCTAAAGCGCCGCCAAATCAATGTTGAAACATGACAACTATTCGGCGGTCAACCTTTTGCTGCCTTTTTCACTCCTTTTAGATGGCGGTAGTTATATCGGCATCTCCTGGGATGTGAAGGACAGTTTTCTCAGATTCGGTGAGCGCGCAATCAGTTGTCACCGTCTTTTCGACAGTCACGCGCATAGCTGTTGCTTCGTTAGTTCAACCTTGTTTGTTTCGACTGACTCAGGGACCAGGAACTGGATTCGGTTCGTGGTCAGCTGGTCTGTATGCACGTGGAACGAGTTGCGGCCAGAGAAAACGCCAATTTCGTTTAAATTTTCCTTTTGCTTCATTATTTCCTCGATTGTAACCATTACCCGTGATACGGGTTAGGTAAAGCGGAAAATAAAATAATGCGAGACAGCGTCCATCATCAAACCCTGCAATAACTCTTAAACTCATAGGCAATGTGACTGTCACAACTTAACTCGTCTGGTTTTTCCCTAGTTGTAGACCTGTTCTCGTGCAAAATTGCCAACTGGAAACAAGAGTCGCAAGGAGTTGAGAAATTAGGTGAACTACTAAGGGAGAGAGCCAAGGCAACAACGAAACAGGAATGAAAAGCGAAAACTATCAAATTTCACCGTTGCTTATGAAAATATTTAGGGATCAACATTTTTTATTTAAAAAGGAAGTAGAACAGAAAAAGGAATAATAATAATAATATTTGGGGTTTAACGTGCCAAAACCACTTTCTGATTATGAGGCACGCCGTAGTGGAGGACTCCGGAAATTTTGACCACCTGGGGTTCTTTAACGTGCACCTAAATCGAAGCACACGGGTGTTTTCGCATTTCGCCCCCATCGAAATGCGGCCGCCGTGGCCGGGATTCGATCCCGCGACCTCGTGCTCAGCAGCCCAACACCAGAAAAAGGAAGTAGAGAACAATTCCGTGTGTTTTGAACGACGCTTCTACAGCTATCATTCGAGCCGCGTGACGTAGCCACTTCTCCGCTGTGCGTATGTAGGTGTTTTTCTAACCTTCCGCAGTGGGCGTAGTACGTCTAGAATCGTAGCGTCCTGCGCCCTACGTGGTTGTACGGGACTGGCAGCCACGCATCGTTACGCAACTTCGCTAATAAAAATACGAGTCGGTTGTGGCACTTGGTAGAGCATAAACGAGGGATCCAAAAGAACTGTGATTGTTCCACAAATATTTATTTCTGCATAACTCTTCCAGAGCTAATTAAAAAAACATTACTATAGTAGGATGCAAATTAAGCCTGCAGTGAAGCCCCACCCCCGCCCTCATAACCGCCAGCCCCTGTTCCTTCGCGAGGCTGCAAATAATTCGTACTTCAAACTTTTCCTGTTACCCAAATAAGGCGGTAACCACGAAAATACAATTATTAGTGCGTAATTTTATTCCTTTTCCCTCGCCTATTATAGTGGAATGGCCAAAGCCTAATTCTTTATTGAACTGAAATAACATGCTTGCTTTGCTGCAACTATTTATTGTCAAGTTTCACTTCAGTTCGCACTGAAGTTTCATGAGTAAAACGGGTACAGAAGTGAAATGAACGGCACCGCAGACTTTTGAAGAGGGAAATGCTCAGACTCCATACACTTTGTCCATGCCTGTTGCACACCTCATTGCGTCCGCAGATGAAGAATCTTCAAGAACAGCAGACGCTCCGGAGGGGTCAAGTACGACGCCATTTTGAAAAGGCCGCATGACGACGATTTTGTTTGCGTCTGTGATTGGCTGGCGAAGTAACACAACTCCGCGCGGGTTGTGTGCCTTGTTTGCCAACTGCTGTTTTTTCAGTTGCACTCTGCTAAAGTAATCTTTATTTTACACTTTGGGCTTCTTGTTCTTGGCAGTGTTCTTCCTGCGCTTCTTTCCTGCGCAAGTCCATTTGGCGTAGTTCCTTGTTTGGCAAGTAGAGGAGAGGTGTATCGCACAGGTGTACCTGTAAAATACACCTTATTTCATTTCAGTTTTGTGAGTTTACGCGTTTTTATAGCGAATGGTGGACGTTATTCACATTTGTACTAGTAAAAGTACCCCCCCCCCCTCATTTCCATAGAAGTTACCTTAGGTTGCCCCCCCTCCCCTGAAAAAAAATCCTGGGTACGTGCCTGACACGAGGCTTCAACTCTCCGTGTACTCGGCCTTGAAATGGATTTCTTCGGATCTGGGGGACCATGGGTCCAGAATTCAAAGCAACAGGGCGCAGAAACGATACAGTTGATACGTCGAATTGCGAAGAAATCTGGCGGAGCGAGCACCAACATGGCTCGCCTTCTTGTCCGTTCTGCATTGCAACCATGACTTGTCTACACAGCCCAGTTTCACCATCTCATGAAGGCACAATGGGCCCGCCTTGAGGCCATTAAGAACGAAGCCATGTGGGCCATAACGGGACTACCACGTCTCACTCGGTTGCCAACCTTACAGGCCGAGTCCCGACTAAACACTATCGACGAACTCGTGCACCAACGTCGACGCGTGCGCGCCCTAAAACAATCAAATTTCTGCTCGGCTGCTTCACTGGCCCGGTACATGGGGCACGAAATAGACAATCCAGCACCTACGAGACCCGATGTAGTTCCGTGGAAGAGGGTACAATTAAGTGACAATAAGCCTCTTGCTCGTCTGTAGTGCCCGGTTCCTCGCCAGGCGAATGTCCAAGTTTCCCTACTTCGTCGCGCCGATGATAACCAAGACGATGCGACTCTTGTAGCATACACTGATGCCTGGTTAATGGCACCATGATTCACACAGCTCTCGTGTGTCCATTGCTATCAGAGGCAGGCCAGACGTGCTCGTATGTTGCCGATCCTGCCCCACCGGCCTACCTTGCCGAGCTTGCTGCCATACGAAACGGCTTGGTCGCGTTGCTACCTACTGTTCAAGCTGCTCGATACTATCAACTCATCCATCGCACAGACTCTACTCAAGCCATCCACGACATAGGTAGGGTATCTCGGTCCACTCTATTCTCAGATAGCATTCACCCTCTTGCTGCCACTACGAATATCCTCATACGCGTCCAGTTGGTGCCTCGAGTAGCCCTGCCGGGTCTCCTTGAAGCAGATATGGCAACCCACCCACAGATTACAACATACCCACTTCCACATTTTCCTGAAGACGCCTGTGGACGACTGATCCGGGAAAAGGAAAACCTCCGACGTACCACATGAGCTCTCATACCTCCGTCTGAGTCAGACCTCCCTGGTGGGTTAACCTGCTGAGAGGAGGTTATGTTAAGGAGGCTACGTGTCGGGGTCGCGCACACCCCGTCTGTGACCGCTCTCTGGCCACAACAGTATCACGGTCCTTACGGCTAATCATGCCCATTTTGTAACACAGAAATCCAAAATGTGACAGTCACACACCTACTATGGACGTGCCCAGGACTTCATCTAAGCCGTCTCCGCCACCTCCGGGCAACAGGCCTTCAGCCTGGCCGCCCATCCGACCTTGAACGTTGGATTCATGGACCGCATCATCGTCCACTCCTAGATTTTTTGCACGAGTCGAATCTGTTCGTGTACTTTTAACATCCTTTGTATTATGCCTAAGGGCATGCTTGCGAAATAAAAAAAAAAGTCTGAAAGGTTGAAATCGCCGGCAAGATTTATTTGGTCCGATGTTTTAGAGACAATTTCATGCAGTTGCTGCAACGTAGTCGCATCAGAACTTGGCGGATGATAAAGTGCACCGGCAATGAATGAGGTATTATCGCAAATCATATTGACCGCAAAAAAGACGGGGACATAGGAAGAAAACACATAAACAGCACAGGCGGTAACTTTCAACTGTTTTATTCATAGCAGCCAGTGGGCATATATAGGCAAAAGGAACATGCGCAGATCGCGGCAAACAAGAATGCACATCAGCTTAGCGTGGCAACCAATTATCAAAAAAATCTATTTCCGCTTGAAACAACCTAATGGAGGTATCGCTAACACAATCTTCGCCTTTCTTATTTATATGGTAAGCCTCCATCAGTTCACGTGCAGTCTGGTCATGGCTTCTGCCCAGAATCTTTATCTCCTCAAAAAAAATCTCCTCAATTAAAAAGTCATCCATATACCTAAAAACTTTTAAAATGTTTAAAAGGCCCCCCCAAACGCCTGATCAAGCGCTTTGTCAATGGTAGCTAAAAAAATGTTACACAAAAGCGGCGCAAGGCACGAGCCGATGCAGATTCCACGTTTCTGCAAATAGAACTGTTCGTCATACCTGATAAAAGTGCTATTAAGATAGGTTTCTAAAAGGGCTAAAAAATCTTCCACCGAAATACCAACTGCGTTCTGGAAGTGAATGGTGCCGTTTTCTTCAATACACATCCTCACAGCATCAAACAAATCTCTATGAGGAACGGAGTAGAAAAGATCTTCCACATCAACCGAAAAAGCCGGACCTATGTCCTGGTTAGCCCTTAGAAACTCAACAACCTCGTCAGAGCTTTTTGCTACAAAGGGGTCAGATATAACAAGCGTCTTTAAACTCCTTAAAATGAAGCGGCTAACTTGAACCTGCCACGTTCCACGCTCGCTAACTATCGTCCTGAATGGGATGCCGGGTTTATGCGTCTTCGCAGTAAAGAAAACATTATATGGATGACTTTTTAATTGTTTTTAACGGGCAAGGAAGTCTAACTTCTTGTGACAGCATTTTAGCCGTTTTTAAACAACTTGGCAAAGGGCTTTCTTTTACTCGCGAACTTCCACTCGACAATTCCCTGCGCTTTTTAGACCTACGCATTTCCTTTGCTAAAGGTCACGCGTGCTGGCAGTACTTCCCTCGGGCACAAAAGGGCTTGGTGCCATACGATTCCTCCCAGTCAAAGATTGTTAAGCGAGGAGTAGCGATGCTCTGCTTAGAATCGGCTCTCCGCAAATCGTGTGTGCACAAGATGCAGCTTGCCTTTGACAATCAGATTTCCCGTCTTAAGACGGCAGGGTTCCCTGACTCGATGGTAACGCCAGTGGTGGAAACCCTCCTGCAGAAGGTAAAAGGATCTAGGGGCAAAGCAAGGGTGAGGACGACTTCTATGGCCATAAGACCTGAAGTAGTACCGTATATCCACAGGGTCGCTCACAACCTAAGGAAGGTGGCAGGCATGTTTGGAGTCCCCCTTGTCTTTTCAGCCCCTTTTAAGCTGGCGCGGCTCTGCCCCCGCACCTCCCGTGATCCTAAAGGAAGGCTAGGTTGTGGTAAGAACCACATCAAGCCGTATGCCAAATGCAATGTAGGAGTTGTGTATGAAATCCCCCTGGCCTGTGGCAAGTCCTACATAGGGCAGACTGGACGGTGCCTAAATGATCGAGCCAGGGAGCATGAGCAAAAGTTAAAGAAAGATGAGTTGGCGCACTTACCTGCGCACTGCAATGCCTGTCGCTGTGCACCTCTTTTTGAGGAGATAAAGATTCTGGGCAGAAGCCATGACCAGACTGCACGTGAACTGATGGAGGCTTACCATATAAATAAGAAAGGCGAAGATTGTGTTAGCGATACCTCCATTAGGTTGTTTCAAGCGGAAATAGATTTTTTTGATAATTGGTTGCCACGCTAAGCTGATGTGCATTCTTGTTTGCCGCGATCTGCGCATGTTCCTTTTGCCTATATATGCCCACTGGCTGCTATGAATAAAACAGTTGAAAGTTACCGCCTGTGCTGTTTATGTGTTTTCTTCCTATGTCCCCGTCTTTTTTGCGGTCAATATGATTTGCAGTAAATACCAACTAGGCCAAACTGAAGTTCTTCTGGAGGTATTATCAGCAAGGGTCACTTTCCTCCAGACTGATTCTACGTCATCGTGCCCAATACCAAGCAAAGTTGACCGTAAAAAAGAACAAACTAACAAGAACACCCCTCCGCCCGTTCGTGCCCTATCGTTTCAATAAGCGGTAAAGTTAGGAAACACGTCATTATCACCGATGGACGGGATCACCCACAATTCTGTCCCAAATACGACGTCAGCTTTTAAAATTCGATGAGGCCCGCTAATTTTGTTCACAATGCTTCTGCAGTTCACTACAACGGCTGTTAGATTGTGTGAGGCAGGGGCTGTCTTGTGGAGAGAGGGTGCCACTTTTCGCAGGATGTCACATCACGTCATATTAGCATAATTTAAAAGTGCGCTAGAAGAAGAACGGAATAAGTGAGGCCGTCTGAGCCAATTAAGGCACGTGATAAGGTTTTGAGATGGTTTTCCCTTTTGTTGATTTCGCAATTTGGCGTTATGTAATGATCATGTGGCTATCTGATGTTAAGTGATACGGACATGAGGTAATCAAGGCCAGTTCTCCCTTCGCCTTCCTGACCTGAGGAAACGCTAATTCATGATTACTTAGCCTGATTGCGTAAAGCCGTTTGCGTCTATTTGCAAGAACACATAAATGGAAGTTTTGGGGTACTTGTCCAAATCAACGTGAACCTTGTGTTTCAGGGTTTGTTTTGCGATAAGGGGGTTGTCAGATTTTTTAAAATTCATAGTCTGGTGATGAGAGTTGCGTGCACGTGGCGCATGAGCCATTGTGCATGGCTGACAACGGTCGCTCATTGGAGCTTGTCCCCTTGCAGTTATGCAGTCCAGTCAGAGCCCACCTACCAAGAGGTCTTGGGCCAGAGATCGTCATTTCTCAGAACCTGCTGCCCAGGGCTTCGAGACATGCAGGCATCAAGCCGGCCGAGCTGCATCGAACAACTCGGCCTCCCGATGCACTATCTGGTAGCGGGGGTCTTGTGCCCGGCGGCCGTTAAGAGGGGGTTGATGATATGTAGTGTTTATTGGCGCAAGGGCCAAGTGTGGCCAAAGAGCGCCAAGGCAGTGGTGACGAGTACTGAATGAACTAATGGCTGATGTGTTGTGGCTGTAGAGAGGCCTAAAACTAAGAGCTATAAGTTGCATAAAATACACAAGGAATAAAAGTATGAGAATGGCTGAAGTAGGGTATGCTATAAGTATAGGATGTACAAGAGTGGTGTAATAGTGTTACATGAATAAAAATGGAAAGGTGATTGTTGTTGACGAATAGCACAACAGCCTCCGCTGATCCCTTGAGTACAAGGGCCTGGAGGCATGTGCTAGAGCAAATTAAGGTTCACATCGCAACAGTGGCTTCTCGCAAGAGGCCGTGTTACGAATTTCTTGCACAGAAAACGTGCAGCGTGTCAACGTCGTTTAAATAGGCTATGGTAGATTGCATGTGAAATAGTGGTTCTCTGCCTAGAAACAGTGCCAGGTGAAGTGGTATACACTGACTATATGCTAAAGGGAAGTGTTTTTTCCTCTCGACTAGTGTTTCGCGGCATTCTAGGAAGACATGCTGAACACTGAGTGTCTCCCCGCATCTACTACATATTGGACGTTCACCGCCACTCAACAGAAAGTTATGTGTACCGTAAGTGTGCCCTATTCTGAGACGACAGAATAGGACATCACTTCGTCTGGACTTGGTCAGTGATGGCCAGTATCCTAAATGTGGCTTAACTGTGTGGAGTTTATTATGGGTTTCAGAGTCCCATTTATGCTGCCAGTAGGTTCTGAGTTTTTTCCGTAAGTATGGCTTTAGGTCTGAGACCGGAACGGCTGCGGACATGTTGGAATCTTTTGTATCTAAGGAGGTAGCAATTCGGTCTGCCAGGACATTACCTTCAATACCTCTGTGTCCAGGCACCCAGCATATCGTTACATGTTGGCCAGAGGCATAAATGGTACAGAGGAGAGAGAAAAGATCTGCAATTACTGGATTTGTGTGGTTGAAGCATGACATCAATGTTTTCACAACGCTTAATGAGTCTGTGTATATGACCGCCTTATGTAATTTTAACTGTTTAATGTGTTTCGCAGCCGACCACAGTGCATACGCCTCTGCTGTAAAGATGCTTGTTTGAGGGTGCAGAACATCAGACTCGGAAAAGGATGGGCCGACGGCTACGTATGACACGCCAGCGTGTGATTTAGACGCATCTGTGTAATACTCTGGACAAGGGTATTTAAATTGTAATTCCAGAAAATGCATATGAATGTGCGCCTCTGGAGCGTGCTTCGTTACCTCCACAAATGACGTGTCACAGTCAATGATTCGCCACAACCACGGTGGAAACGGCTTGGCAGAAGCCATTAGACTATTTTCGCGGATACGAACATCCATCTCCTCGCTCAGCTTTGTCGCACGGATCGAGAATGGCTCTGTGGCTGTAGGTTTGTTATGAAAGAGTGTTGCAGAGGTCATATCGTTTATGGTGGGATAACAATGATGGTTTTTGTTAGAATGTACTTTCAGGAAATAATTAAATGTTGAATATGACCGCTGCAGATCGAGCGACCATTCATTCGATTCGACGTAGAGGCTTTGAATCGGACTCGTCCTAAAGGCGCCGGTGGCGAGGCGGATACCAAGATGATGCACAGGGTCCAGCATCTTAAGAGCACTGGGTGTAGCTGAGTGATACACAACGGCACCGTAGTCTAACCGTGATCGTACAAGGCTCCTGTAGAGGTTCATGAGGCATTTCCTGTCGCTTCCCCATGTTGTATGTGAAAGTATTTTCAGGATGTTCATTGTTTTGAAGCATTTAGCTTTCAAATACTTGATATGAGGAATGAAGGTTAGTTTTGAGTCGAGTAATATGCCTAAAAATTTATGTTCAGTGTTGAGTGGTATGTGTTGTCCATCTAGCATAATATCAGGATCTTGTATCAAACCTCTCTTTCTAGAAAAAAGTACACAGTAGCTTTTGAGGGGGTTTAGCTTGAAGCCATTTTCATTTGCCCATTGTGAGACCTTGTTCAGTCCGAGTTGTACTTGGCGCTCGCAGACAGCAAGATTACAAGACTTAAATCCTAATTGTACATCGTCTACATATATTGAATAAAACATTGAGGATGGAATGACTTTGTGGAGGGAATTCATTTTCACAATGAAGAGGGTGCAGCTAAGCACGCCTCCTTGTGGCACACCAGTCTCTTGAGTGAATAGCTTGGACAGGGCATTGCCCACTCTAACACGGAACGTGCGGTTAGTCAAGTAGTTTTCTATCGTATTTAGCATGTTGCCGCGTACGCCCATCGCAGATAGGTCTCGAAGGATTCCGAATCGCCATGTTGTGTCATAAGCTTTCTCCAAGTCAAGAAATACAGAGAGAAAAAATTGTTTGTGTATATAAGCCTCTCTAATATTTGCCTCAATGCGAACAAGATGGTCTATTGTTGACCTACCCTCCCTGAAACCACATTGAAGGGGATCAAGTAGACGGTTGCTTTCGAGGAAATAGATTAGACGCCAATTTACCATTTTTTCATATAATTTACACATGCAGCTTGTTAGTGCTATTGGCCTATAACTACTAGCTAATGCGGGGTCTTTGCCTTGCTTATGAATTGGGATGACAATCGCTTCTTTCCATGAGGATGGAATATGCCCAGATACCCACATGGAGTTGTAAAGGGACAGAAGTGTGTTCAATGTTTCTGGATGCATATTCCTGATCATTGCATACATTATGCGGTCACCACCTGGTGCTGAGTTGCCGCAGGAATTTAGAGCAGCCTTCAGTTCAGCGAGACTAAACGGACGGTTGTAAGGTTCATCTGGTGCGCATTTTCGTTCAAGGCGTTCTCGCTCTATGCGTTCCTTGAATTTTAGGAAAGTTGGCGCATATAGTGTGATGCACTAGAAATATTTTGAAAATGCTTGCCCAGGAAATCTGCCTGATCTTTCATGGTGTCGCCTTGAGCGTTTACTAAAGGAAGCGGTTGTGTTTCCCTGCCCTTAAATCTGTTTACCCTGTTCCATACCTTACCCTCATCCTTGTACGAATTGATACTACATATGTACCTTTCCCCGCTTTCTCGCTTAGCACGTCGTCGTGTTCTCCTGCCCTGTGATTTTGCCTTCTTGAAATTAATGAGGTTCTCCGCAGTTGGAGAGTCACGAAGCAGGCTCCAAGCTTTATTTTGTTTTTTCCGTGCTTCTTTGCATGCGTCGTTCCACCAAGGCAAACGACGCTTATTAGCAAGTCCGTTAGTTTGTTTTACGCATTTTTCAGCGGTGTCAATAATAAAAACTGTTAAATATGCCACAGCATCGTCTATGTTTAAAGAACTCAAATCGCCGTACTGTAAATATGTGATCTCCTGAAACAGTTCCCAATCCGACGAGTCGATTTTCCATCGGGGAATCTGTGGACGGCATTCAGCGCGTTTTGTTAAATTTAAGAGAATAGGAAAGTGGTCACTTCCGTAAGGGTTTTTCAGGACCTTCCAATCAACGTACGGCATTAGAGATGGAGAGGCTATGGTTAGGTCTATTGAAGAATATGATTTGTGTGTAGTGCTATAAAAGGTGGGTTCTTTTTTGTTCAGAAGAACTGCACCGGTACATAAAAGAAAGTCTTCTATAGTACGCCCTCTTGCATCACAGCGCAAGTCGCCCCATAGCGTATTATGGGCGTTCACATCACCTGTTAAAATGAATGGTTCCGGAAGCTGATTGACTAGAGTTTCAAGATCTCTTAGTTGCAAGCGATGTTCAGGTGGTATGTAGAGGGAACAGACCGTAACCAACCTGTCGAATAGAATCGCCCTAACTGCTACTGCCTCAAAATTAGTTTTAAGGTGGAGGTGTTGGCAAGCAACTGACTTCTGGGCTATAATAGCCACGCCACCAGACGCGGCATGGCCATCATCGCGATCTTTCCGGAATAATGTGTGTTGTGTTAAGAAATTTGTATTTGATGTTTTCAAGTGTGTTTCCTGAACGCAGAACAGCCTAGGATTAAACTCTTGTATTATTTCTTTTATGTCATCTAAGTTGTTTAGAATGCCACGGACATTCCAATCAATAATTTGCACAGCCATTTTATTAGGATGAGAAATGTTCCGTGTTCAGGTGTGTAGTAGTGTACTTTAGGTGACAGGACCGTCGTCTGGCCCTGTTATGGGTTTTTTGTTTGTTTTGGCAAGCTCGAGAGAGCCATGCCGGTGTTTCGGCACCAAACGTGCCGGTGTCGTGTCCATTGCCTCCTGAGAAGCGCTGGACGCCCGCGCGTGCGGGCTTCTAGTTTGTTTGTCAGACCTCGCCTGGCGAGGCGTGGTCTTGAGGCCCGACGTACTCGGGGTAGCCGGCCTCTGTGTCTTGGTAGGTGGCGCAGGTTTAACTGCTTCCACCTCGGGGGCGGGCGATGCCACAGCCAACAGCTCGCTGTGTGCGGGCCGGGCAGGTGGCGCAGGCCGGTGCGGCGCTGCCCCCTGACGCGTCGCATCGGCGTATGTTGTGGTGTGGAATGGCGAGCACCTTTTTCGTGCTTCCTTGAAAGAGATGTTTTCTTTTACTTTTAGGGTGATTATTTCCTTTTCTTTTTTCCAGTTGGGACAAGATCGGGAGTATGCTGGATGTTCACCCTCACAGTTTACACAGTGAGGCGTTGCTTCACATTTATCTGAGGCGTGGCCTTGGACTCCACATTTCGCACACGTGAGTTTACCACGGCAGCTCTGCGATCCGTGGCCAAATCTTTGACATTGGAAGCATCTTCTTGGATTAGGGATGTATGGTCTGACAGCTATCTTTGTGTATCCAGTTTCTATTGTTTGTGGCAGATCGCAAGTGGCAAATGTGAGGATCAGGTGCTTAGTAGGAATTTCTTTATTTTCTCTTCGGATGATGATTCGTTGTACGTTAGTGACATTTTGCTCTTTCCAGCCCTCTAACAGCTCTGTTTCGGACAAATCAATGAGATCTGCATCAGATACTACACCGCGTGCTGTGTTCATAGATCGATGAGGGGAAACGGTAACAGGAATATCTCCAAATGCCACGAGTTTGTTTAGTTTGCTGTGCTGGTCCTTATCATGGATTTCAAGGAGGAGGTCCCCGCTCGACATTTTGGTGACCTTATAGCCTGGGCCAAGTGCATCAGTCAAGCCTTTAGCAACAAGGAAAGGAGATACTGTTCTAGCTGGTTTTTCTGTTTTTTCGCTGTGAACGACTTGGAATCGGGGGAAAATTTCTTTTGGTTTGAAGAGGCTTAGAATTTCATCGGTGCGTCCCCTCTTTTGAGGGTGACGATCAAGCAGACGTGGAAAAGCAGGTGTTCCCATAATATTACGGACATTTTCGGCGGCAATGGCGGCCACCCACCATGGAGCCCAACAGGGGGACGCTGTAGCACTTAACCTGTAAGGCTTCAGACGCCAGCCGTGCATTGCTGCTATAACCTAATATAACATACCCAAGGGAGGGCACATACACAAGGTTAACCCTAGCCGCCTAGAGAAATTAGGAAGTGACGGAAGAGAAGAGATGATAGGACAGTAAAAATTGGAGGACGCTTAAGCTTCGCCTTCAAGAGTGGAACGCGATAGCGTTCCCGTCGACCCGCCAATGGGTGTAAGACAATGGGCTACAGGGCAGCCATCACTTACGAGGCGCCCCGCATCAGACGCGGTGAGCGTCGAGCCATATGGTCGAGCAACGCGGCGTTCGGCGCAGCAATGAAACGTGCGCCTGAGCAAGCGGAGCGAACCAAAGAACTCGGTATCCCGGAGGGGGAAATGATGCACGCCAGCCAAACGCCGTGATCGGCACGGGCAGAGAGATAGAGAGATAGTGATCTAAAGAAAGGAAGGACGCTTGATTCTGCGGAGGGAGCGAGGCGAAGCGTTGTCAGGGGAGAGAGTCCGAACCGCGACAGCTCCAATGCGCGCGTGGCGCGCCATCTGTCGGGGCAGCGCCGTACATGGAGAGGAGGGGCTCTTCTGTGTTTGCCGCAAGATGGCTCTCCGTGTGCGGAAAGCGCAGAAGAAATGCAGCGAAACGCACTTCGCTACTCGTGTAATTGCGACTTCTGTAAGTTACATGTTCATAATTACCTATATACACCACAGTATAACTTTCCACGGCTCGTTTCGAAGGCAACACCGCATTCACTAGAGGCGCGTTTGTACCTTTTGGAAGCATCGAAATCGTGGCTGAGTGGTAGCGTCTCCGTCTCACACTCCGGAGACCCTGGTTCGATTCCCACCCAGACCATCTTGGAAGTTGCTTTTTATTTATGGAGTGCCTGCCGTGATTTATCGCTCACGGTCAACGCCGCAAAAACGCTGACGCCGACGCCGACACCCGACGCCGACGACACCGGCTTTTCTGCGACACGAGCTCCTTAACGCTATCGCGTTAAAAGAAAGAAGATACGAAAGAAAAAGATTGAAGAGGGGGACAGGAAAAGGCGACTGTGCCGTCTACGTGAAGCAGAGGCCAAAGAGGTGTGTTGCCTCCGCCGGGGGGCCTTAAAGGTCCGAGCACCCGGCATCGGCTCAACCTCCAGGATCCCCCTTTCCCCGGACACGGCTAAGCCGCGCACGGCTACACGCGGGAGGGTCCAACCCTCATGTGCTAGGGTCCGTGGTGGCGCAACGCACCAAACGCCTGCTGACGCAGACGCCCCTGCGGGGGTTAAGAGGGGGTATGCCACCCCTACGAAATGCAGTTGTCACGCTTAACGCTACGATTCCTCGCACTTGTCAGCAGCCCAAATTGGCCTGTCCACGCCGGAGATGAGTCATGTGGCTGCGTTTCCGACCAAACTCCCTTCGGAGGAAAAGGGAAACCGACCTCTTGATGCCATCAGTCGCCCGACGCCTGACTTGGGTAGGTGACTGGGCAGTGACGACGCAGGGTATAAACGCGGACCGAGATGGCTGGGGGTAGGAGGGCGCTCGGAAACAGTGTGACATTCGGACATGCTAAGACGCTACCATAGTGTGCTCCGTTAGTTGGAGCCGTTTTGTAAATCTCAACCATGTACCTTCTTGAATATATTCGTTTTTCTTCATTCTCTTAAGCGTCGCTCGGAAATCTTTCTCCCGGCACCTGCACGGCACCATCGATGGAAACTTCGGTGGCCGCACGGACCCCCGACTTCACAACACCGTATACGGTGCATTGTGCACATCGGGGAGGGCGCCATACGCAGTAAGTTTAATTGGGAAGCGCGATAGAGGAGCTCAGTTGCACGACACATCTCATACATGGCGTGTTTCGGCATTCGCCATAGGATAGTAAGCGTAAATTAGTTTCGCCCGAGCTTTTTACCCTTCTTTGCGCAAATAAAACTGACATAATGTCCATCAATAAATAAGTGAGTGAGTGAGTAAAAAGTTTATTTAAAAACAAGGTATTGACGGATCACGTTGTTGTTAGGCATCCACGAGACCCTGGGCCCGGGCGGCTTCTTCAGCTATCTCGATGACCTTGGCCTGCAGGTCAGGGTCGCAGCTGAGAAACACGGCCTCCCTCTGCTCAGTATTACTTATTCCGTGATTCGTGTGATTTTCGGCTGGACACGACCAAATAATATGGAATGGATCCGCTTTTTGCTTACAATGCTTACATTCGAGCCATTAACGTGTGAAATAAGCTTGCTGATGCTCACTAAAAGAAACTCACAGTTTCGTCCGAAAGGCGAAGGATTGGTTGCAATAGAAAATTATTAGACAGCTATACAAAGTAAGGATAGTAGTTTTATCGGCCGTATAAACTCGTTAAAATTCGCTTACTAACTAAATTAACAAGCATATGTTGTCATACGTGAACAAGCATATGTTGTCACACGTGAACAAGCAAACGTGAACACATCTCACTCGACCCCAGTACGCTATCGCTGTCAAGACGCTGGAGTGAGGAAGCGCGGCAGCAGCAGCGAGCGAACTGACTTTCGGGCTGCCTCTCGCTACAACGCTAAGTGGTGAAAACATAGCGCATACGAAGCTATCAGCAGGCAGCACACTCTGTATCCATCGCAGATCGCTTTCAACATAGGGTCCACGCGGCCGCGCCATACGCAGCAACCGCCAGAGTAGAACATACCACCACCACCTTCCCCTCCAGCCGGTGACTTGCGCGAGACGGAAGACGGTACGCTTCCTCCCCTCTTTCCTCCTTTGCACGCGAGAGATAACGCCGCCATCGTCGGCTCACCCTCACTCGCTTTCACTCGCACACACAGCATAAGGAGCGCGGCGACGATCTTATCGCTCTTGAACTTTATACAGAACACCACGGCGATGGGGTTTACGTCAGGAATTCGACCGAAGTGTCCATAGAATTGCTATCGCAATAAAATGACTTTCAAATGCAGGAGCGGTGTGGCACCTGAAGGACTGATATGGTGCACTACAGCCTGCAAGACGTGAAACTCTAGCTTCAAACGATCAACGAGTTATCGTACCTCGAATGTTCACCGTATTTGGTCACGTGTGCAGTAGCCGCACCTCTTGCTTCACATGCTTTCTCATGCATGTTTCTTCCCAGCACTAAAAGGATGAATAAATGACGCCTATGACACGCGTCTTAAACGACGACGAAAAAAAATTACCGACGATTACGTTACTTCCTAATGCGAAATTTGAGCGCAGCAAATAAGCTGTTTCACCTTTTCGATAGATTGAGGCAAAGAAATCGAGCAACACATGTATGCGCTATCACAGAATTTTTTTTTTAATTTTTCACACGTATTCCTTTAACAAAGACTCCACTAACAGTTCTTGACAGTCATGAAGGAAGCTTTGTGGTCAGAGAAATAGACTGATATATGTTCGACTTGGTACACCAATGCTTGATTCTCAAAGACGAGATCTATACAAGTGCCTCGCGAGGTTGTCACAGCCGTGGGACGCGTTACGAGCGAGAGGAACGGGATGTTCTCCCGCATAAGTGTTGTAACGGGATGGTCGTCTCGCTCATGGCTCAGAAAGAACTGGCGGATAATTTCGCAGTGGCGAACGGCAGCGGCAATTTCGGCTCGGGCGGTGCACATATACAGATCCGCCGCCACCGATCTGGCTCTCTGATTGCCACCGCACAGGGCGAACGGCAGCGGCAATTTCGGCTCGGGCGGTGCACATATACAGATCCGCCGCCACCGATCTGGCTCTCTGATTGCCACCGCACAGGGGTTGCATTGGAGGAGGAGCGAAGAAAGGAATTAAGTTCGAGCCGGCGCTTTGACAACCGGAGACTCGCAGGAAGAGGGGGGAGGGGGGCGGCGTGTACACCCAGCGGCAAACGATGGGGGCAGAAGCGCGCGCAGCAAGCGGACAACACGATAAAGGGAGGAGGGAAGAGATAGCAGCGACTGACTGATGCCGCTGACGCCGATAGTGAGTCAACCCCAGCTGCGGAGTTGGTTTCAGGGACAACGCCGCCGATGCCGACACAAACAATATGATACCCTCGCTTCCGCAGCGCTAAGAACCAGGTCTAGCCGTGGGAAGGTGGTCACGTATTCGTCGACGTGGCGGGGCCTACGTGAAATAACCGGCGCGTCGGCAACTGAAGAGCACCCTATCCGCCACACAAGAACAGTGGGGGGGGACCCTTTCCTCCTCTTTCTGCATGGCGGCGACGGTGTTCTATGCAGTCACGTTATCTTGACTCTCTAGCGGCGTCAGCGGCATCCAGCGGTATCAATCGGTCGCTGCTAGCGCTGGGGGGATGAAAGGGGGGCGGAGCTGGTTACGAGGCCGACGACAACGCCGACGACGACGCGAAACCCAGGAACGGACGCCAAAGAGCTGCGCTCTAAAAGCGAGGCGTCAACCTGCACGTGGCGAAAGCACAGACGAAACTGCAGAAATGTGAACTCGGGTTGTTTTTGCTCGCGACCGCTCTTTTACATGGCTCCATATTACCAACGTTATGATTCGCTCCCTGGTTATTTTTATTCCGTGTTTGATCAAAGTTTGTTGAACAGAAATAATGGAGGTGAACGTAGACAACATCGTCCTCTTTTTCATAGAAGGTAGTTTAGAACAGTTATAAAGAAGGAAGTCATGAGAGGATATATGGTATGGTATGGTATGATGAACTTTATTTAATGTCCTGAAGATCAACCCTTAGGTTGACGCAGGCGGCTCCCACGTCGGGACAGTAAGGTTCAACCTTACCGCCGTATCATGGGCCTTCTGGACGGCCTGTACTTGATCGGAAAGAACTCCACTGTGTAGGACTCGCTGCCACCAGTCTCTCTCCTTGTCACAGTCTGTGAAAGTCACAGGACACTGCCAAAGCATGTGATCCAGAGTAATGATGCCATTACACTTCTCGCAATTGATTGGTATCTCTCTTTCAGGATATATCTTGTTAATAAAGTTTGGACTTGGATAAGTTCTTGTTTGCAACAATCTCAGAGTCACCGCTTGAGCTCTATTGAGCTTAGCGTGTGGCACTGGGAATTCCCTTCTGTTCATGTAGCAATGCCTTGTGATTTCATTATATGTAAGTAATTGGTCCCTGTTCTCCACCTGTATATTATTAAGGTCCTGGTCGCGTAGTGCACGGATAGTAAGCCCTCGTGCAGCTGCGTTAGCCATCTCGTTTAAATTCTTCCGAGATGGATCGACAGACCCCATGTGCGCAGGAAACCAGCGGATTTCGATCTCTTGGCTGTCCAACTCACCGATCAGCTGGGCAGCCCTTTTGGTTACAAAGCCATTGGTAAAGTGTCTAATAGCCATCTTAGAGTCGCTGTAAATCTTCGTCCACTTATTATTCCTTAAAGCCAATGCTATCGCTACTTGTTCCGCGACTGTCGTGTCTTTAGTCATGATTGTAATAGCATCCCGAGTGAGACCATCTGCATCTACTACTACTGCCGTAAAGGCTTTCTTTCCTCTGACCCACGCAGCATCTACAAATGCCGCATGTTCTCTGTCGTGTTCTATCTCTTGCAGGAGAGCTTTGGCCCTTGCCTTTCGTCTTTCCAGGTTGTGCACTGGGTGCATATTTCTGGGGAAAGGAGTCGTCTTGATTATCTCTCTTATGCTATCTTTTAGTTCTACTGTGCCTTCACCTGAAATTTTGGATTCGGTTGGGCACCATCCTACCTCTTCTAGTATTGCTCTACCTGGCCTTGTTCCAGAGAGCCTCTCTCTGTGGGCAATTTGCTGAGCTTCAATTATCTCGTCTATTGTGTTGTGGAGCCCCAGTTTCATTAATTTGTTATCCGGGGTGTTAATCGGTAGCCCCACTGTTGTTTTGACAAGCCTTTTAATTAATCTGTTCAACTTGTTTAGCTCTGTCTGTGTCCAACTGAGCATCCCAGCTACATATGAGAAGTGGCACAAGGCGAAAGCGTGGACCAGTCTCATGGCGCTCTCCTCTCCCAGCCCTCTTTGTCTGTTAGTGATTCTCCTTAGCAGTCTTATTACCTCCACAGTCTTGCTTGTGATGTGTCGTATTGTTCTTCCATTTGCCCCGTTTGCCTCCAGGAATAACCCTAAGACTCTTATGGATTCTACTTGCTTAATAGATTCGCCTGCCTTCGTGGTTAGTACTAACCGGGGTTCTTCCTCGGGAACGTATCCCCTCGGTTTTCTACCCCTTCTTCTGTTCTTGAGTACAAGGAGTTCAGACTTACTAGCAGAGCATTTGAGTCCCATGTCTTCTAAAATAGACTCTACCTCATAAATGCTCTTCTGAAGTCTGCTTTCCGCATGTCCCATACTTCCTTCAGCGGTCCATATCGTCACATCGTCTGCATAAATGGTAAAGTGAATGCCCTCTATCCTTTTTAGTCCCTTTGCCACTTTTGACATGGCCAGGTTGAAAAGCATAGGTGACAAGACCGACCCTTGTGGCGTCCCTCTGTCACCGAGATCCATCTTCTTTGATATAATATCCCCGAATTTAAGATGAGCTGAACGATTGCCAAGAAAGGCTTTAACCACTTCATAGAGTTTTCTCCCCAATCCCAGTTCGGAAATCACTTCAAGTATTGCTCTATGCTTAATTCTGTCAAAAGCTTTTTCGACATCCAACCCCAAGAGAGCTCGAGTGTTTTTTGGTTTAGCCAATAGCAGTTGATGTTTGATTAACAACATGGCATCTTGTGTGGACAAGCCTGATCTGAAACCAATCAGATTGTACGGTAGGATGTCATTGTCCTCCACATATTTCGTTAACCTGTTCAATATGACATGCTCCATTGTCTTCCCTAGACATCATGTTAAAGAAATTGGCCTCAGATTATCCAAGTTGAGTTGCTTGCCCGGCTTTGGTATTAAGATAGTACTGACCGTCCTCCATTCTTCTGGATATACCCCATCTTTCCATAGGTCATTAATGTATGTGGTCAGATATTTTATTGATTCGTCGTCCAAATTCTTAAGCAATCTGTTAGAGATTCCATCCGGGCCAGCTGCTGACCTACTATTCAGATCATACAGTGCCGTGCGTACCTCACTTTCGGTGAATTCCTGATCCATATATTTGCATTCTAACCCTAAGTAATCGGGATAACTCACATCGTGATCTTTCCTGAGAGGCAAGTATTTAGTAGCCAGTCGCTCCATTATGCTCTCTGCGCTTGCAGTCTGACTTTCCTGGTGTACCAGTTTCGCCACTGCCGTGCGTCTATTCGATTTAGTGCCTTTTTCGTTGAGCAGATGCCTGAGCAGACTCCAATTGCCTCCACGTTTCATCCTTCCGTCTACACAATTACACACCTCATCCCATTTTTGTTTCTGCAAGTATCGTGCGTGTTCCTCTATATTCTTATTGAGCTGAGCAATTCGCTTCCTAAGTCTCCTGTTTAAGCGTTGTGATTTCCATCTTTGTAAAATCGATTGCTTGGCTTCGATCAAATGCGCCAATCTACTATCAATTTGTTCGACCTCTTCCTCTGTCTCTATAGCCTTAGTTGCTGCATTCAAGTCGTCCCTAAGCTGAGCTACCCACTCTTGTAGTCTGATGCGCCCCTTTTTATCTGTGTCTGCTCTGTCTTTTCTGATTTTTCTAAAGTGATCCCAGTCTATGTAAGTGAAATGCTTTACATCCACCCCCGTCGTTTCTACCATTATGTGTAGTATATAATGGTCGCTTCCTAGGTCCGTGCCAGAGTTTATCCAGTCTGCCCTGGGTAAGTTATAAGTAAAGGATAAGTCCGGGGTAGTGTCCCTACACGTGGAACTGCCACACCTGGTAGGAAAGGCTGGGTCCGTGATAAGAGAAAGGCCTAAATCTGTGGCGAGATGCCAGATTCCATCCCCTTTCTTACTACTCCAGCGGTAACCCCAAGATTGGTGTGGGGCGTTGAAATCCCCTCCTATTATGAGTGGCGCAATTCTGGCTACCCTCATGGTCTTATTAAAGATGGCTCTGAAGCTCTGTCTCATCTCTCTGGGACTGCTATATATGTTGAGGCAGAACAAGCTTTGCGCTTTACCTCTGTGCCATTTTAGGACCAATTCTATAAATATGTATTCAATTTTACTCGCCCCTAATTTTAGATCGTGCACTATGTAAGGAATTTTCTTGTCAATTAGGGTGGCAATTCCTCTGCCTGGTTCTTTGCCTTTGCAGACCGAGTTGAAGCCGGACAGCCCGATCTCCTCCGCTAGAGTTTCCTGCAACATTATTAATTTTGGCCTATTTTCAACCGTTTTGATTATCTGTGCTAGTGACGCTCTTTTTTGCTGAAATCCTCTGCAGTTCCACTGTCACACACTAAGTCTATTTCTGTTATCCATTATTATTGTCGTTGCCTCCTGACTTGCTACCCCCTGTCACTGTTCGCTTGACTGTACCACCTGCCGCTCCTGGGGGTGTTCTTGCGCTTTCGGCTTCCAAGGGCATATATTCTTCATCTTCTCCTTGGGCCTCTAGCTTTTTCAACCTTTTCTCGGCTATTAACTTCCACTTCCATGTTTTATCCACCTTAAGGTTAACGCTGTCTACCGTGTCCTTTAGGTCCCTAATTGCATTCCTAATCTATTCGTTTTTATTATCACGTTCTAACTGGCTGCATGTTTTAAACAGATTGTATCAACCATAGTTGCATAGACGGTTCGTTAATATTGTCATGAATAGGTGACCTGCATGAAAACAAAATCAACAAGGCAACCGAGGCAGTGGGAGGGTGGCAATTACACTTGCAACTGAATCGCTGGAGCCCCATATGCGACCTTTGGCTTTCTTTGTGTTCGTTGGCTGCTTTAAAATGAAAGAGTAGTCTTTATGGGTGTCTTTTTTGTATGCGTAACTGTATTTAGAAAAGAAAACTACAGAAGCATCAATTACCTTATGGTTCACACATCTTTTATCTTAGTGCATATTGACAACAATAAAATGAAACTTCTCAGTGCAAAGTTCTGTATATACTTCTACATTTCTAAAATAGAGACCACCAACGTTGGAATAGTGTCTGTGTTTGGTGTGTGTGCGTTTGTTGTGTGTACGTGTGTGTTGTGCACGTTTTGCGTGCGTGTGTGCTGTGTGGGTGCATTTTGTCCCATGGCAGTGCTGTTTATTTCAAAGTGCATACGGTGCCACTGACTGGCCACGTACTAATACTTTGCCGTTCCATGAAAATATAGAATCGTCGGGCAAGTATAATAAACATGATTTGTAAGTGGCCTCACACGCGGTACTCGGATGCACACACACTGCATGGTTTTTTTTTTACCACTCTTCACAAAAAAGCATTGTGCGAGAGTGCTTCACTGAGCTCTGTACAATCATGCTGCTCCCATATGTATATCAAAGCAGCACTGGTGTTTTTCAGGTCAACCGCAGCATGACGCCCTGAGCGACGAGCGATGGTCCTGCACCCAAGCAAGCAGCACGGCCTTGCACCAAAAGTTGTCTCCATAAACACGCGTCTTCACGATTGAGTTGCAAAGCAAAATTCAACAATGTAACACCGAGGCCGCTTTGAGTAATTTTTCCGTACCAGTATGGTTTTATATGTAAGCTGGGTCTCTTGTACTGTAGTAAGTAGTTGGCTGTTTTGTTATGTTTCTTGTATCTTATTTAGCCATCAGTCTTTATTGCTTTAAAACATTTTTCTCTTTTCTTACGAAACGAACCGCAGCCCGGCTGTTCTTCGTAGCATCCTTTACCAGAGTGTTAGAACTGTCACATGCTTTTGTCAACCGCGGCGCCATGAAACCTCTGGTTCCTTGGCTTATAGAAAAAAAGCCCGCGCTAAAATGAAATTAGAGAAAACAATTTTCAGTTAAGAACAGTTTTCGTTTTTTTGCCAGTCACCGACGATGCCTTAAGCAATATCTGACTTTCTACAACAGTTTCCTTTCACGTGAAAAAAGCATTCGGTTGTATTTTCATTTGGAAAATACGCACATCTCTTCAATGTGCACTTCACAATATCTGGCCACTGTGACATAATGCACACTGCACACCTAGCATGACACCTTCACACGCTGCACACTCAGGCTGATCCTATTGTGTGTCGAAAATTTGTGCGTGAATACATGCGGTCACTAATTAAAAAAAAATAGCTGACGGGGTCGGCAGTTCAGTTAATGGGCTAGTATACACAAAGATGTGCGTATTCATTTACGTCGCTTACTTTGCTTTGAAAGGCCATGAACTGTTTTCTGTTCTTTCTACTTACGCTGCGATCCATGAAAAGCGGAAGCTTTTCTATAGTCAGAGAAATTGACTTTCAAACTGTTATAACAACTGGAGGAAAACCGATGCTGCCTGTTTTATGAATCTAGCGTGGAGGAGCAGTTCTTTTAATATTCTTGTTTTCATATTTATCTGACAAAGGATCTCTTGATGTAAAATAAATCAAAAACTTGTTTGCTTCTACAATATCCTAAATTACAAATTCTTTCTTATAGCCATTGAGAGAAAAAGTGTTGAATATTTTTAAGAGCAGCGCAACAAAGCTGAGTAAAGTAGAAACAAGAAACGGAGACACACACGAACTCTACGTGTGACTTTTGTCATTTTGCCCTACAGCAAAAAAAAAAAAAAATCCGTTTTGACCACACGGCCAAACTTTCATTTTGAGACACACTGAATATTTAGAGCATATCTGTTATTTTAAAATGTCTCTGTGAGGCACGATAGAAAATTCGAACAGCACAGAACTTCCCAGGAAAATGGAGGCTAGACGTGATAAACAGTAGTCGAACAAGGATTCTCGGCTGCAGCCAACGTTTCAACAAAGGAAATTCTCTTCGTGAGGGCGACAACTGCCCTCACAAATTTCACTATAAATTGAAAGAGAAAATGTCAATAAAGTAACCAAAATATTTTAAATAGAAAACAACTTCTTCTGTAACACCAAACAGCCGTATTTAAACACAAAATTATGTTAATGCAAAAGCGGAAAAATTGTTAAATACCAAAAAAGCAAATATAGAAAACAGCGCTTTAGCGAAATTTTATAACTAGACCGCATCCAGAAGGATTGTTTCCTTAAGGAAATTTTTTTTGCAGCGTATACTCTGGACGTGCTGTAGAATATAAAATTTTTATTAACTGGGGTGCATCTCGATGCTTGCCCCGGGACCAAAACCTTTGCTGTTTGCGAACTTAGCCAAACGAAACTTTTCCAGAAAGAAAGTCGACTTTATAGAGCAGGAATATGCTAGAGAAATTAATAATTCTAAATGATTGTTTTCTACCTACCGAGGAGCTACCTGCTCCTCGGGAGTACGTATGACGCGTGGCTACCAAACTGCTGCGCGCGCGCTCGGCTGCGACGGAGAGCAACGACCTCACTACTGACGCAGCCGCGCGCCTCTCCTCTTTCTTTTTTTCGCACATGCGCATTGGGTTGCGGCGGAAGGGTTTTCGGCGTACGGGCGACATACAGATGGACGGACGAATCTGGTTACCATATACAGCTTCGCTGTAAAGAAATAGCTATATCCACAGTATTCGGAGCCGCCTCCTTGCCGGGAATAGGTTGTCGCCGGGCCTCGCAGTCTCTCCGTCTCTACCTCTGTCTACCTCTACCTTCGTCTCTACCTCTCTAGAAGCGCAGGTAGACGTACCATGACCTAACGAATGCAAGTGCAGGTTAGCATGGTGGAATTTTCAGAAGTGGTCAAAGAAATTTTTCGTCCTAACACTTTCAAAATTTTAACATCGGAAGCCTATGGAAACGTTAATAGTTTACGTAGAAAAGTATTGATAACCGAGGAATCTATTTCGAGATGTAGTCTTTGGAAGTTGGTACGCATGTTGGATCAACAACTCCTGCGCCGAAGTAAGCTGCATTTCTTTTTCAATCCCAGTTTTCAGCGCATCTCGCACCAGCCATGATGGCTCAATGACTAAGCTGCTCTCCTGCAGAGTACGAATACTTGGGTTCCATTCACAGCGTGGTGGCGGCATTCGAACGGAGGTGGAATGCAGCCATGCTCTTGGACCTAGCTTTGGACATATATAACGCAGGTAGTCGACACTAATCCGGTGGCCTCGATCCACATCGTCTTAAAGCCTGTATTGCATCGGAACGTTATACCCCACAAGCATCCACCCGGCCATTATAGACATAGTCCTGCTCTATGCCGCGACGTCCTTGGCCACGTGGTCGTCAAGTGGTTTTGCGCTCGCAGATGCATAACTTGGCGGCAACACAGTGCTTGTCGACATATTCTTTATTTTGCTGCGTCGATTAATAAACTCACTGGCTGGTAACTCGATCTCGCTATTTGTGAATTCACTGGAATTTCTTATTTGGGAACCTTCGGGGTGATAGTGAAGGTCACGGTACACCTCGTGGTGGCGAAGCGAAATAATTGAACACAAATGTCCAGAGTTTCCTAATATGCTGGCCACTTCCATGGTAACTGAGCTCAAAGGAGAACGCTAGGGAATATTTATTAGCCGTGCTTAGGATATTGCAAGACTTCAGCAGTTTCCAGTCTTATTATGAAACTTTTGTGCGTATACCACGAACCTGATTCGTTCTGCCAATTCTCAAGCTCTTGACGCGGCTCTTCATCTTTGGAAAGACGGATCGTGAAACTATCTGCATCGGCATGGCCTCATCGTGAATTTCTCTACCCAACCAGTATCTCTGCTTTTCCTCAAATGAAACCTACTCCCTTCCCGGGAAGTCACCAGGATGGGTGCAAACCCGCCGTGGTTACCTAGCCATGGCTTTGGCGTTCCTCTGCTAAGCCCGGGTCACGCGGTCAAACCCCAGCCGGGGCGGCCGCTTTTCGGTGGGGGTCAAATGCAAAAACGCCTGTGTACCGTGCATCGGGTGCCGCGTTGAAAAACCCCAGTTGCCCAAAATTAGTGTGGAGCCCCGCCACCACGGTGTGCCTCGTAATCCGATCATGGTTTTGGCACGTGAAACCATGCAATTAATAATGAGTGCAGCCCATCAAGCAAGTGGTGCGTCGCAAGAATCTCTGCACCGAAATAGAAGTGTCGCAGTTTGTCCCGAAAGGCGAAGCGTCAATTGCGATAGAAAATTATGGCACAGGTATCCGAAGTATTGATAGTAGTTGTATCGTCCGTAAAACTTGTGAACGTTCGCTTATTAACTAAATTAACAAGCATGGTGTTACGCGCACACATGCAAGCATGGACGCAACTCACTCGATGACCGCGCGCAATCGCTGTCTGAACGCTGCCTGGAGAAGAGCCGCAGCAGTAGCAAGCGAATTGCCTTTCAACGCGAACACAGCGCAGTCGAAGCCATGAGATCTCGGAGCGCCTCGCCTTAGTACCCACCGTAAATTTATTTGAAGATGCGGCAGCGCGGCCGCGCCATACGCAGCCGCGGCCGGGATGCAACGCCCGGCCCCCCTCCTGCTGCCCTGGGGGCGATGGAAGATATCACTCCCCGCCTTTCTCCCATGCGCGCAAGCGAGATCAAGCCACTAGCCTTCTCGGCACACCTTCGCACGCTTTCACTCGCGCCTACGGCTTACGGCGCTCGGCCGAATTTTATTCGCACGTGGCCATCACGGCGACGGCGACGACGGCAAAAAAGGTGCCCTTTTGTTTTTCCTTTAGCGGGCTGTGTATTCGCAACCGAGCCCTCGCGTGTCACCTCGATGCACAGGCCTGTCAGCAGTCACTACGTATGGTGAGGAAAATCAGCCACGAAGACTTTCGACATGTTGCGCATTTTTAAAAGAAACCGACGCGCAGTGCGAAGCCGCACTGCTGCTCTCTGCACGTGAATCTCGCTTTGCTCCTTGTACCGTGCAGTCGCCCAGCGGTCAGCACCCGATGCCCACCATGACGGGGCACCCGAACGCTCCGGCGAACGCGGGCAGCGTCGTGGTGGCCACGCGGCACGCCGTCGCTGCCGCGTCCCACGGGCTGCGGCGGGGCACCGCGCAGAAGGTGTGGCCAAAGCGGAGGAAGAAGAGCTGCCTGAGCGACCTCTCCTGCGCGATGTTGGCGTCTCGGAAAGCGGCCGCCCTGAACGAGACCTCGGCGGCCCAACGGGCCTGGACCGCGTCCCGCCACCAAGGTTCGTCGCCGGACGCTTCGATGCCGGAGGTGTGTTTCGCGTAGGACGCCAGGCAGCGCGTGTGCTCAGTCAGGTCCCACGCCGAGGACGAGGTGCCGTGGCTGCGTCGAGAGGATGTTGTTACGGAAGCGAAGAACCGGCTGCATGACGTCGCACGAAGGCGGGCTGTGGTTCCCGAAATGACAAACGCAAATTGTCCGAAAATTTTACGCGAGGCGCCACCATTTTCGATCGAACACTTTCATACACTTCTGCACTGTCCCGTAGCGTTCGCCGTTGGAGTACATTTTAAGCAATGTTTCCACCCTTTGGGGAGCTTATCTTGTCCCCACAACTTTATTTAGAGTGCGCGATCTAAGGGTGTCCTCTGCATTTGCATATGGCACATGGTCGTTCGTACGAAACAAGCTAGAACCTTTTCCGGAGACCTGGTTCACCCGGTGGGCGAAGAAGAGCATACACCAGCAACCGCCTCACTTCATCTCCCGCCTCTGTGTGATACACGAGCGTCTGCATGCACAGTGCGAGGAGATTCACCTGTCTTTACCCTAGCCCTATCCTGGCCTGCCGCGTTAACGTGATTCGCCTTGCTTCGGGTTTTCGCCGTTTTCATGGATGCGATTCGCTATAAATGCAATGCGGTGCACCATTACCGATATCGTACAAACGCGGCTACAGCCTTCCGCTGAGGTAATCGGTATATTGGGGTATGTGGCACTTTGTATAAAAATTAAATTATGGAGTTTTACGTGCTAAATGCACTTTCTGATTATGAAGCACGCCGTAGTGGAGGACTCCGAAAATGTCGACCACCTAGGGATCTTTACCTTGCACCTAAACCTAAGTACACGGGTGTTTTCGCCTTTCGCCCCCATCGAAACGCGCCCGTCGGGGCTATGTGGCAATTCGTACAGCCGAAGGGAGTACTGAATATACTGCTGGCATATTTGTGGCGCAAAGGTAGTGAAGCGCAATGAAGCGGGCGTTCCATTATGCGCAGTACTGTAAATTTGTGAAAAGAAATCTTTGAAGATTTCGATACACCGGAAAAGTTGGCATAACAAGCTCGATTACACGTCCCACCACTCCGTTTCAAACGGATGCTCACGCTGTCATCGTTATCATCCAATGACATAAATCCCAGTGTTTCGTTTTATGCGGAACACTTTTTTTTATGAAGTGTCTAGGCTCCTGCCGTTTTTTTCTAATACGCTACACGTCTTGGTAGACATTAGCAACAATGATTATGTCGACGATAACTTTACTAATTAGGTGAGATTAGCTATTTTAGTTTTAAGTTATTCACCTGAGGAGTTATGAAATTGCGAAATTGAAGAGTAGTGAAGTCACGTCTTCTTATCATAAATCCTAATAACTGGCATCACTTCGGATATATGCAACCTTAATATGTGCTACGATATAATTGGGCGGTCCAGTTAGCAGCTTCCTAAAAGCGTGCCTCTAACAGTTCGGGACGGCCTTAAATGGCGAGGCATATTTAACATATTCTAGGGACGGGCATCACGAAAGTCGCGCTAGTTGTAGAATTTCTAATAACCAGACAGCACTTCAAGACTCTTCAGCTTCAGTTTCGCAATTGCAACACGCGTCGTGAAGATAGTAATGAGACAAATAATTTGCACGTGTTATTTCTTCAGCCAGATAACTGTTCCACTGTTTCCTGTTCCTATTGTACATCTGACCACATCACCTGCCTGCAAAAACGGTAGGGGCTTATATAGACGTGAGAGCTTACTTTAAAGAAACGGTGTTCCTCATAAAGAGAATGGTCTCGCATATAGGTTGAGCATTTACGAGACGGCGCGGGCGCTGCAAAGGAAACGCGGCGCAAACGCACGCAGACGACGAGCGGGCACGGGCAACGATGGCCGACGGCTCAGCGGAGCCGGCCAGCACGCGACGCTGCCCATCGTCGCGGCGTGTGCAGAGCTTGAGCCCGAGTGCGGCTCAAACATCTGCGCGCTCTCGTGTGGCGGCTCGCGGCGGCGAGTTTCGTGTCGGGAAAGCGGCGTGCACGGGTCTACGCGAGCGATGCGTCTAAAGGCAGCGGCAAGCGCTCCTTGGAGGCAGTCCGTTCATCAGCGCGCGCCCAGAGGGCGACGGGTCCGGACGTGGACGGTGACGCGCAAACAAAGGAGCTAACTTCGAGGTGACAGCAACCGGCGTCCTTCGTGAAAGCGGTGATTACCCGCCAAGACCCCTCTACCTGAACGTGACGCTGAGAAACTGAACCAATTGACGAAATGGGCAAACGTCGAAGACATACGGTCTGAACAGCGTCCACCTCGGTTTCCCAGATCACTACGCAGTTACGCAATATGCGGGGCCGAAGGTGCAGTATAGCAGGCGCAGTCCGGCGGAACAAATCGACGTCACGGGAGGGATGTTGCGACCGATTCGTCGGTCGTGATTGGCCGAGATACAGTCGTCAGATTCTCTAGTCTTCCAGGGAAGAAGGCTCCTTTAAAAGCGGAGATCGTTGGTGCAGTGAGAGGTGTCCTGCCGTCTGTAGACATGTGCGCACTGACTAGAGTCTGACTGCTTGTTTCAATATGTAAATATGGTAAAATAAACTCATCTTTCACTCCTACTCATGGACGTACTGATCGCTGTGCCCGAAGGATTCTATGCCTTAACGCTACCCCGAGTCCCAGCACCAGTCATACGTGTCGCGCGCTTCACAATCGCCTCATTTAAACTCTGATAGCCACTGATAAACACAGCGCATGTAAGACGACGCGCAGTCGAGCACCAGCGTGCGATCGCCAAAGAAAGTAGAGACGCATTGGAGTCGGATTGCGAAGGCGACGATGGCGTGATAATGGACTGCATACTGATGCCTGTTTTGGCTAAGAATATGGCGCGTATACAGGGATATGTTTTCCATTCAAAACGAACGATCTGCAACTGCGAACAGCACCCTCCGCGGTTGCTTAGCGCACATGGCTTCGGCGCTGCACTGCTAAGCACGAGGTCGCGGTATCAAATCCCGGCCGCGACAGCCGCATCAAGATGGGAGCGAAATGCAAGAACGCCCGTGCATTCGGCGCATGGTAAAGAACCCCAGGTGGTCATCATTATTCCTGCTCATCAGAACGTGGTTTCGGCATGTAAAACCTAAGAGTTTATTTTAATTGCGAACTGCAAACAGTCCACGTCTGGTAGCACACTTCTGGAACGCAAAGATACACGATGATCGCAGAGCTCCAATGATCGACGCTGATTGGCTCGCACATGTATTCTACACAAATACCTGAGGAGCTACTTTTGAAAGTTGCAAGTGGCTATATGTAGCCATAACGAGCTAGGCCTAAACGTCGCTGTCCTTTCTTGGGAAGCTACAATTTTTTTGTATTTGTCTCATTTATTTTTTTAAATTTCCTTAACAATTACATTGCTGTCGACGCCACGATGCCGCAGTTCTTGCAGAACTGGCGTATATATGTCAGCCAGGCAAACGCTGTTTCGTCAACGATTTCTGACAAGGCTCGCGATGCCGGTGAAAACACTGCGAGCGAAGCACTTGCGCATGGCAGTGCATAGTCAACGTGTATGAAAAAAAAATGACGAAGAAAAACCGCAGCCGTGACGTGCGACCCTGACGTCGTCTGACGCATTTCTGGAGGCGTGGACAAGGCACCGCACATGTAATAAGGGCGGAAAGGATGGCGACGCTTCCTTCGACGGCACCGTAGAGCCGACAGTGAAGAATTGTCGACAAAGCGCTGGTTAAGGCTCCTAGATCTTCTAATGCCATAGTACACTAGCTGCGAACACAACCTGTGAATAGTAACGTGGCTGGATTCTATAGCTAGGATTTAGAGCTTTTGCTTTAAAGCAAAAAAAAACAAAAGCGAAAGGAAAAGCAAGGCGACTTGACAACGGTTGACATCGAAGACAAGGTCTTCTGGGGCGCATTGGCGTACCACGCGGCTTTCTGAGACTGCACTAGCGTCGGGATCGGCCCAGATTAGAGACTGCACGATTTCCAGGATCGGCCCATCTGGAACATCTGGGTTTAATTTCGGCCTGCTCGCGCTAATTACGCATCATTACCATACCGTACATATCCTTAAGATAACATGGTCCGTCTTTTTTTTTATTAGAAGCTTTATTTGACGCCCTTTTCCTTGTCGTGCGTGCCTTAGAAGGCGTCAAATTGTCTAATTTACGACATGAAAGTGGCCAGAAATGTAAATCGTTCTGGACCCCAAATCGACTTGAAGTGACCAAGAAGGACGCGTCTTGAAAAAAAAAAAAGAAACGAAGGCAGTAGGCCAATTTCCTATTTCTTTTTTTTTCGGAATTCTCTTTTAAACGAAGCATGTCAATGAAACCAAATGTACCAGACAGCCCCAACGACGATTGGCGTGAAGTTGCGAGCCTGTATGCGTTTTGATGGCCCGACACTCGCAAGCTCAGCGTCGGGTTTCAGTGCGACACCCAAGCCATCTTTAATTTCTCCTTATCTTGCAACGATTTGCCTAGCCGCTGTGACAACGAATAGAAGCGGGACAAAACAGCAGGGAGGGCGGCAGCGCGGTTGCACACGAGGAGGGATCGGGGAAGGCATGGCCAGGGCCGTTCCAGTTTCTGCACAGCGGCCACTGCGTGGGACGAACAAGTTCAACGTGGTGTCGCGGGACCAAGCCCGCTTAGTCGACTTTAACAGCGGAGCTGTCTTGGGCTAGTTTCCAGAGTTTCGCGATGTCAGCAAAAAAAAAGAAGACGATGGCGGCGTCTATAGAGCTCAAATACCCCAAGGATAAGGCAAAATCGTGTCAGCGTACGTGTCCCAGCTGCGTTCGAGGCCAGGCGTGTCAAAGCCGGCTAGGTGCGTCGCGATCTGCGCAAACAGCGACAGCGCGGTCGTTGCGCGCCATGCCTAACCGACGCCGGGACAGGGCGTGTGTGTGTGCCGACGCGTGCGCCGCGCACAGACTGGGGACCGACGTCGTTGTCGCCGCCGGTGTGCGTTCACCGCGGCACGTCAGAGAGGGACCTTGGAAGTTTTGAGAGCGAAACGTTTGGGTGGATCGTGCCGCTGGGCCCCTGTCCCACCGTCATTGTGGGCGACTTTAACGCCGATCTGTCTCCTCCCGACGGAAAGCGGTTCTTGGCGTTCCCCTTCGAAAGGCTCGGCCTTCAACGCTACACCGTGACCGATGCCTGCACGACGCACCATCGGTTGTGCACAGACCTAACGTTCGCTAAGAACATCTCCAGTGTCGTCACAGAACCCACGGCCGTCTGTAATAGCGACCATAAAGACGCAATCACTGCGGTCGCGAGATAAACGTAAATACAAATAAACATAACAGTGGCAATTCTCATGGACTGACAACTGCCAAATAAACGCTCGCAAAACAGCTGGCAGCCGCGTTCTTCGGATCGTCACGGAGGCACACCTTTCTGTGATCACAAAGCGGCCTTCGCCTTTGACAAATCGCATCACCAGACAAATTCACAATCACATTTTACAACGAACGAGTTAAATATTTATATGTCCCATAATCACAAATCTATCCTTCATCTTAACGCACGAAGCACACGCAGACACTACGATGACCTTTCAAATCTGATTGGGACCCTTCAATTCTCATGCTCAATAATTGGGATCTCGGAAACTTGGCTTAGTGACCACGACAAGAACTTGCTTTGCTTTCCTGACTACGAAGCAGAATACTCGAATCGTCCGTACAGCTCTCGTGGCGGTGTCGCAGTCTATATCTTAAGCGCTCTTACGTACAAAAGAACGCACCACCTTCTTCTCAGCGTACGTGACTGTGAATCAGTATGGGTCGAGCTTACATGTGACTTTATTAATGTGGTCAACAAAAATCTAATAATAGCTTGGGTTTATCGAGAGTGATTTCTGCGCCGTGCTTCATGACGTACTGAATATCCTCGCAGACGAGAATTAAAACGCTATAACTATAGGCGACATCAACATTAACCTCGCAGACAGCTCCACCTGGCTACGCCTTACAATATTCAAATTGTTTCAGTAGCTTCGCTTACGAATGCCTAATAAAAGTGCCTACGCGGTGCACTAGCTATGAAGATAGTACAATAATCGATCATGCGCTTTCGAATTCGCTCTCTCCACAAGACGCAGGCGTCCTGTTACAAAATCTGACTGATAACTACCTGATATTTTTACACTTTCAGAATAACGAAAACTCTGTCTAAGCCACTTACACAAAGCTGACCCTTGACAAAGAAGCTTTCATTTATTCACTGAGCCAAGCTGACTGCAGATATGAAAGCTCCACAAACGGCCTCCTCATTTTTTATATCTGTACTAAAATTGCATTTTGACTGCCAAACCCGGAAAGTCAAATGAAAAAAAAAAGTTTGCGTCCCCACAGAATCCTTGGCTGTCAGATAAGATTCTAGCCTTGATGCGCAAAAAAGACTATCTGTATAAGAAAACAAAATTACGGCCATTTAACGGCAATTTCACTAGGCCGTAGAAAAAAAAATTTCCAACTCTCTTGCTATCAAACCAAAAAGAAAGCTGAAAAACCTTATTACGAGAAAAAATTATTAGAATGCGGAAAATACATTAATAACAAATGGGAGATAGTAAATGATTGTTTAAATAGGCGAAACAATCGCGATATTTTCAAGGAAATTATTCATAACGACAGAGCTTACACCTCCTCACAAGACATTGCTGATGCGTTTGCAGAATTTTTCTTTAGCAACGATTCGCATATACCCACGCACTATAACCATTTAATGCGACGCCTACCTGACTCATTCTTTTTTTTTTCCAACCACATCACAGGAAATAGAAAACATTAGAAGATATTTAAAAGCAACAAGTGCAGATCGTGATAAGATGCATTCGAATCAAATCAAGCTAATTGCGCACCTAATCTCCGATGTTTTCGCAAGTATTATTAATCTAATGTTCAAGACTGGAACCTTCCCACAAGAACTAAAGCAAGGTAGAATTACTCCTGTATTTAAAAAGGGTGACAGTGTCTTGATTACGAATTATAGGCCAATATGCATTCTATCCTACTTTAGCAAAGTTATTGAACGGCTGGTAAAAAAAGAAATTAAATTATGGGATTTTACGTGCCAAAACCACTTTCTGATTATGAGGCACGCCGTAGTGGAGGACTCCGGAAATTTCGACCGCCTGGGGTTCTTTAACGTGCACCTAAATCTACGTACACGGGTGTTTTCGCCCCCATCGAAACGCGGCCGCCGCGGCCGGGATTCAATCCCGCGACCTCGTGCTCAGCAGCCTAACACCATAGCCACTGAGCAACCACGGCGGGTATTGAACGGCTGGTAGAAAAGCGCCTAACTGCCCATCTAAATTTAGTATTCTTTCACCATTCCAATTCGGCTTCCGCAATGGCTATTCAACCGAACTTGCTCTTATCGCCATAATTGAACAATTAAAGATGGCAATCGATAAGGGCATGTATGCTGGATCAGTGTTCGTGGATCTAACTAAAGCCTTTGAAAAAATTAATCACCGCATTTTATCCTTTAAACTTGAATATATCGGAATAACAGGTCCTGCTTTAACTTTGATACGAATTACTTAAATATTGTACGCAAAGAGTCAGAATTATTGGTGTCCATTCTCTATCAATGATAACAAACATTTATGTACATCAGGGATACATACTTGGCCCGCTCTTGTTTAATATATGTTAACAACCTGCCTAATTGCCTGCTTTCTTCTAACTACATTCTTTATGCGGACGACACAACTATCTTTAACTCTGACATTTGTGTAGGGAACCTAGTATCAAAACTTAATGCCGAATTAAACAACGAATTAAATTGGTGCAATATTAACCAGCTCAATATAAACTCGTCTAAAACTAAATTTGTTTTATTCACGTTCCACCAACGCTCATTCGCATTCATTTTTTCGCTCCACCTTGGTAATAATCTTATCGCGCGTAGTACTTCGTGTAACTACTTGGGCGTAGAACTTGATTCTAACCTTAAATTCTATCAACACACATCCAACGTTAGGCAGAGAGCAACATACGGAATAAGGACACTTTTAAAAGCTCGGTATGTATTTAACCAGAAAACGCTACTCTCTTTATACTACTCCTTTATTCATTCACATTTAAACTATTGCAGTGCATGCTGGGGCAATACGCATCGTACCCACTTACAATCATTACAAGTATTACAAAACCAGGCTGTTAAAATAACTACATTTAGTCCTAACCATTTCAATTCCAAACAGTTATTACGTACCTATAACATTCTTACTGTGAATGAACTTATTAACTTCAGTATTGGTACGTTTTTATACCGAGGAATAGATAACGCTCACCGCAACAGTCTCATACCTCAATCTTGTCTAATGAATACTAATATCTTACGCGATTTGCGCTAAACGATAATTTTATTCTTCTCAAGGTATGCACAAATTACGGTAAGCAGAGTATCCATTTTTCGTCCGTTACTTTCTCAAACACACTACATCCTACTACTAAGTCATGTAAATCATTTCAATATAAACGAGAACTGAAAGACCACATTTTATCATATGCAACGAATCAGTTAAGTTTTTTTCCCCTTTTCTTCCTTCCAAATGTACATTTGGTTACGCTACACAAATAAAAGTTCGTTTGGTTGTTTCCTTATCCATTTGCTTTCATATTGGCGGTATAGTTCAGTAATTAGTCTAATAATAATTATTATACTTTTGTACTAGCACTTGTGCCGATGATTTGTATTAGTACTGCCAAACCTAAATCAATACTACGTTTGCTACATTTTTAATATTTCACATTATTTGTTCCAGCTGTTGTTTATATATTTACTTATACGATGTACTGGAGGTACCATTACAGTCTTTGACCTCGGGGCCTCCTGCTCTATAATGTTCCCTTGTACTGTATCGTGTCTACTAATAATAATACCTAATTCATTGAATTGTTAATAAAATTGTTATTTTTGTTTCTTTATATTTATTTACAGCTCCGCGGGTCATCTACCTTAACAGAGTGGAATGGCTCTGATATTTTCTTTTTATTCTTTGAGGCCATGTACCTGCCATGTACCTTTCGAGCATGTACATGCTCGAAATAAACTCATGTTATATTTTAGTGCGAACATGAAATGCCCTATTATTCCTGCATAGTCACACCACCGTATGACGTTGTGCCGTCGCTAGACTGCTTCTGGAAAAACCTTGTCATCCAATGCATTTGACTGGAACTAAGGCGTTGAGGAGCGGAAACAATGCCCTGCAGGACGTTTAAGAGTCTACAAAGCTAGTGAGCCTGATATTCACAGAAAGAAAGAAGAACACGGTACGCTTGATGCGAAACACTATCCATCGAAAGGAGGTCGGTGAAATTTCATATGGAAAAACATATTAACCAAATCAAGCCAAATTTTCGAGTGGAAGACAGGAAAGAAGTACGCCGAATTTCGGAAATTTAAGAGCCGAAAACTCTGAACCCCACTTATAACATGTACTTGATGATTAATCTTGAGCCTTATGCTTTCCAAGTTGGGGGTTACCTGTCGTTCCCAGCGCCGTGCCGCGGCGATCCTGCCCAAAAAGCTTGCCTGGCTAAGTAGTACCCGACAGTGCCGTAGTTGAGCACGACCTGCGCCGTATGCGCGTAGTAGAAGTCGGGTATCAGGAGGCGTTGAGCCACTTCTCGGTCACTCCAGTCGGCCGACAGCGCGTCAAAGTCCAGCAATGGTCTTGCTGGACTGGTCCCGCCGGCCGCGAAGAGGATGGCGTTAGCCACGAAGTCCGACCCATAGTTGGCCTCCACCGTTGTTATCGTGTCATTGTCCAGAGGATACACTATAAGGAGAAGAATGAGAGAGATTGCAAATCTGTCCTCGCTGTCACCCACAGGCAGTGTAAAATTTCAACTATTACTGGGCCTCATCAATCTTCTTTCTTGCGGGCGGACTTAAGCAAATGACGGACATATGATAATGCTAAGGGTTGAATGTGCCGCGGCCGATAGCTGCAGAGATACTATATATTCCAGGAGATGTTCAATTATATTCTGGGATTTCACGTGCCGAAACAACGACTTCACTATATGAGGAACGCCGCAGTGTGAGGCCTCCAAATTATTTTTGACCACCTGGGGTTCTTTAACGTGCACCCGATTCATGAGTTCCAATCAGTCAGCCGAAGTGAACGGACGTGTCGTCAGCGCGCTCCGCAACCACCGACACGACGCGACCTTGACCGACCGCCCTTGCCCGGGCCGCTATCGTCGGGAGTCGTATGGGAAGCGGCCTTCCCGCCGTTTCCCACTGACCGCCTTTTTGAATCGGACTCTGGTTACGTGGGAGCTGCGTTCCGCGCAACGCCTGCTGTCGATGCCGCCCAGTTTCGCCGCCTACATCGATACAGCTCACTCCCCCCTAGCCACCGACATGCAATAACAAGTCGCAGACGCCTTCATCAGCCCTGCCCAGGTTGAAGCTGACTCACGCTGGATCCGTGCCGTGAAAGCACTCCATGCCGCCGCGGCCCACCAGCCCATCTTCTCGCCACCACCTGCCTCGCCACCATGCAAGACTCCCTGCACTACCACTCTTCGTCGTCACGCTCCCCTACCTCGCCTCCAAGCGGAGGACTTCAAGATCATCTTCAGACCGGGAGGAGGGCTTGGCCTCCGCACAACCACTAACGGAGCCCTGCTCCAAATCCTTTTCACTCATGCCACCATCGACTATGCCACCGCATGCACAGCCGACCGGTACGGATAAATCCGTACAACTCCCTTACTGTCAGCACCCCATCTGAGCTATGCGCTCGCCTCTGCCTCCGGGTCTTGGAACTCCGCCTGGGTGCCATCGTTTACTCCCTGTCTGGTGCGGCCTACACGGCCGCACTCGACAACGCCCTTCGCGGCATCATATACAACGCAGTAGACTCCGAAAGCCAGGACGAGATCGTACAAGGCCTCCAATTATTGAACGTAAACACCCCCTACGCTATCGCTGACGCACGCCAGATGGGGCACTCCAAATCCATCCGCATCACCTTTGTCTGCGCTTCTACCCTCCCCTCCACCATCGTCTTCAACTGCGGGGTCTACCGCTGCCACCCGTTCCACCCGAGGCCTGCACGCACTGCTAGGCTCCTGGCCACCGCGCGGATGTGTGCACGAAGCCCAAGTCCGCCCTCTGTCACCGCTGCGGCCAGGCCCACAAGCCAGCCGAGCCCCCGACCTGCATCCCCTGCTGCATCCTGTGCAAGGGAGCCCACGTCGCGGGCTTCGGTTCGACCGGTATGGCCCGTCATCGTCCCCGGCCACCTCCAAGCACCAGCCTCCCCCACCAGCGCCACCCACCGGGCCCATCATCAATACTTCCCGGCCTTCCCGCCCTCGCCGCCACTCTGTCTCCTGTGGTGCCCAGTCTGCCAGCCGCCACCTCTCCGTCTCCTTCCCGCCTCTGCCTAGGTCCGAGGCGTCCACCGCCCCCGCCATCACCATCAAATCACCGGTTAGCTGTAAACCGCAGCCTCGGGCGTCGGACCCCCGAACCGCGGCTCTCGAGGCCACTATCGCTGCCTAGCAGCTCCAAACTCAGGAGCTGTCGCTGCCTAGCAGCTCCAAATTCAGAAGCTGTCGCGCCAGCTGCAGGCCGCGCTAGTGCGTCTGATCTCCCCCGCTCCTCCTCCTCCTTCCCCAGCTCCCCCACCCCCACAGCCGCCGGCGCTAGCTGAAGAGCCGATGAATACGGCATCCTCGGCTGCTTCATGGCGCGCCTCGTCTCCCAACCGCCGCCCCCCACTCGAAAGCCGATCTCCTTCCTCCGACCCCATCGCGCCCGAGCGTGACGTCATGTGCCAAACAACCTACTCCTTGGAGGCGTTTGAGCAGCGCGTCATGGCCCGCTTTGCGCAACTTGAGGAGCGCGTCGCCAGTATCGACACCCGTGTGGCCGCCATCGAATCCCACCTTGCCGCTCTAGAGACCCGCCAAAGCGCGACTGAGGCCACCGTCCCACACCTGTCTCTCCCTGCCCCACTCACCCCGGCACCTACCCCAACTCTGTCGGGGGACTCCGCCATCCATCATGGCCAGACACCCCACGCGCCTTAATTTCTGGAAGTAAAACTGTCGGGGGTTCCACAACAAGCGGAACACCGTGCAGCTCCACCTCCAGAATATCCCTCCCCACACTCTCCCCTCCATCCTAGCACTCCAGGAACGCCTAACTCCTGTGAAACTGCGCGACTACACCTCCTTCCATCCTCCTTCTGTGGTCCATCCAAACGTTGCCACACTCTTGCAGTGCAACCTTGCTGCCGTGCTGCACCAGTTGGACGTTTCGGACTGTGCACATCACCTCCATGAAATCCTTCCTCGCCGTCGTACTGAGACACGCCTCTTTGTTCTCAATGTATACAGTCCTCCCAAAGCCCTTCAGCTCCTCTCCTCCTGGTCCTCCGCAGAGCGCTCTCCTGCGCCGGCCGCAACGCCCTGCCCGTTCTGAGCGACTTCAATGCCCCCATACCAGCTGGGGCTACCCCCATAACACTCGCAAAGGCCACTCACTCTGGACTTACATCCACAACGAGTGCCTTTCTGTCCTTAATCACTTCGCTTGCCCCACCAGGATCGGATCCAGTGTTCAACAAGACACCAATCCGGGCCTTACCCTCGCCAAACATGTACCCAATCTGACCTGGACTAATACAGGGGTTTTAATCGGTAGCGATCACTACCGTACTCTGCACAACTTTCTCAAACCCCTCCCTTGCTCGCGCCTCTACTGGTCTGACCCAGATAGTCGACTGGGACCGCTTCCGCCACACTCGTCTCTCTACTTCCTCCTCTGCTCCTATCACCGATCTCTGCCTGGACCGAGACCCTTTTGGCATACGTCCGAACTGCCACATCCACACTCCCTACAGCACCACACTCCACTAAGGCAGACAGCCGTCTGGTCCACTTTGGGAGGCCTATCACGCTGTCCAACTCCGGCGACAGGCTCAGAAATACAATCGCCGCCTGGGCCTCCATTTGGGCCGACTCGCGTTGAACATGGAGGAGCACTGCACCTCTCTCCTTAGACAACAGTGGGGCCAGACCTGCGACCACATGGCAGGCAACCTGGGCCTCCACGACACGTGGTCGCTTCTCAGGGTGCTGCTAAACCCTACACACACTCATACTTGCCAGCGCAACGATATCTCCCATCTCCTCCATTCCTCCCCCCTCACCGATTCTGACTTCCTGGCAGCCCTCCGGGACCACTATCTATGGACAGACCTCCTTACTCCGCTTCCCACCTACTTCGGCTCCCCAAACCCTGATCTTGAGGCGGACGCCTCCGTGGGCGAGGTTCGTGCGGCGCTACTCACACCCCGCACCACCTCGGCCCCGGGGCGGACCACATCGCTAACAAGGCACTCCGCAACCTAGATACCCCATCCCTCGAAACCCTTACTGACCTCCTGAATACACATTGGCAAGCTGGTACTCTTCCATCCTCCTGGACCCATGCACGTGTCTCATTCATCCCCAAACCCGGCAAACCTATTCCCCTCGAACACCTACGCCCCACCTCTCTCACCCCCTGTCTCGGAAAGCTGTTCGAGCATGTCCTCCTGGCCTATCTGGATGAGCATGACTTATATCCAGACTCTATGTTCAGTTTTCGTCCCCAGCTGTCCACCCAGGATGTCATGCTCCAACTTTCCGAGGATGTCCTACACCCCTCCCACCACAAACACACTCGAGCTATCCTGGCACTGAAACTTACCAAAGCATTCGACAATGTACACCACACCGCCATCCTGGACGCTCTCTCCTCCCTCCATGTCGGACCCCGTGTCCATGCTTACGTCACCACGTTCCTCGCCCACCACACAGCCGAAATCTCATACGGCTCACTTTCTTCTTCCTTCTCCCTTGGCAACAAGGGTACCCCCCAAGGCTCTGTCTTGTCCCCTCTTCTGTTCCACATCACCCTATTCCCGCTGGCACGTGCTTAACGAGCTATCCCAGCTCTGTCTCATGCTTTCTACGCCGATGACATCACCCTCTGGGTGACCACCGGCAATCTTGGCGACATGGAGACTGCTCTACAAGCAGGTGTGGACGCGGTAGCGACTCACACCCGGGCTATCGGGTTGACCTGCTCCCCAACCAAATCGCAGCTTTTGCTCCTTTGGCCTGGCCGGATGGCCCCCCTGTCGCCTTCTCCACTCACCGTCTACCTTGACTGAACACCCATTCCTCTCGTCTCTACCCTCCACATCCCCGGACGCTTTCTTCAGCCCAATGGCAAGCACACCATCATCATCATCATCAGCCTGCTTACGTCCACTGCAGGGCAAAGGCCTCTCCCATACTTCTCCAACAACCCCGGTCATGTACTAATTGTGGCCATGTTGTCCCTGCAAACTTCTTCATCTCATCCGCCCACCTAACTTTCTGCCGCCCCCTGCTACGCTTCCCCTCCCTTAGAATCCAATCCGTAACCCTTAATGACCATCGGTTATCTTCCCTCCTCAGTACATGTCCTGCCAATGCCCATTTCTTTTTCTTGATTTCACCTAAGATGTCATTGGCTCGCGTTTGTTCCCTCACCCAAACTGCTCTTTTCTTATCCCTTAACGTTACAGCCATCATTCTTCTTTCCATAGCACGTTGCGTCGTCCTCAATTTAAGTAGAACCCTTTTCGTAAGCCTTCAGGTTTCTGCCCCGTAGGTGAGTACTGGTAAGACACAGCTATTATACACTTTTCTCTTGGGGGATAATGGCAACCGGCTGTTCACGATCTGAGAATGCCTGCCAAACGCACCGCTGCCCATTCTTATTCTTCTGATTATTTCACTCTCATGATCCGGATCCGCCGTCACTTCCTGTCTTAAGTAGAAGTATTCCTTTACCACTTCCAGTGCCTCGCTACCTATCGTAAACTGCTGTTCTCTTCCGAGACTGTTAAATATTACTTTAGTTTTCTGCAGATTAAATTTTAGACCCACCCTTCTGCTTTGCCTCTCCAGGTCAGTGAGCATGCACTGCAATTTGTTCCCTGAGTTACTAAGCCAGGCAATATCATCAGCGAATCGCAAGTTACTGAGGTATTCTCCATCAACTCTTATCCCCAATTTTTTTCCAATCCAGGTCTCTGAATACCTCCTGTATACACACGCTGTGAATAGCATTGGTGAGATCGTATCTCGCTGCCTGACGCCTTTCTTTATTGGGATTTTGTTGCTTTCTTTATTTAGGACTACGGTGGGTGTGGAGCCGCTATAGATATCTTTCAGTATTTTTACATACGGCTCGTCTACACCCTGATTCCGTAATTCCTCCATGACTGCTGAGGTTTCGACTGAATCGAACGCTTTCTCGTAATCAATGAAATCTACATATAAGGGTTGGTTATATTCCGCAGATTTCTGTATCACCTGATTGGTAGTGTGAATATGGTTTATTGTTGAGTAGCCTTTACGGAATCCTGCCTGGTCCTTTGGTTGACGGAAGACTAAGGTGTTTCTGATTCCATTTGCAATTACCTTAGTAAATACTTTGTAGGCAACGGACAGTAAACCGATCGGTCTATAATTTTTCGAGTCTTTGGCGTACCCTTCCTTATGGATTAGGATTATGTTGGCGTTCTTCCAAGATTCCGGTACGCTTGAAGTCATGAGGCATTGTGTATACAGGGTGGCCAGTTTTTCTAGAACAATCTGCCCACCATCCTTAAACAAATCTGCTGTTACCTGATCTTACCCAGCTGCCTTCCCCCTTTGCATAGCTCCTAAGGCTTTCTTTACTTCTTCCGGCGTTACTTGTGGAATTTCAAATTCCTCTAGACTATTCTCCTTTCCATTATCGGCGTGGGTGCCACTGGTATTGTATAAATCTCTATAGAACTCCTCAGCCACTTCAACGATCTCATCGATATTAGTAATGATATTGCTGGCTTTGTCTCTTAACGCATACATCTGATTCTTGCCCATTTCTAGTTTCTTCTTCACTGCTTTCAGGCTTCCTGCGTTCCTGAGAGCATGTTCAATTCTATCCATATTATACTTCCTTATGTCAGCTGTCTTACGCTTGTTGATTAACTTCAAAAGTTCTGCCAGTTCTATTCTAGCTGTAGGGTTAGAGGCCTTTATACATTGGCGTTTCTTAGATATTTCGTCTCCTGCGATAGCTTACTGGCATCCTGTCTAACGGAGTTACCATCGACTTCTATTGCACATTCCTTAATGACTCCCATAAGATTGTCGTTCATATCTTCATCACTATGGTCCTTTTCCTGAGTTAAGGCCGAATACCTGTTCTGTAGCTTGATCCGGAATTCCTCTATTTGCCTTCTTACCGCTAACTAATTGATCAGCTTCTTATGTACCAGTTTTTTCCGTTCCCTCCTCAAGTCTACGCTAATTCGAGTTCTTACCATCCTATGGTCACTGCATCGCACCTTGCCGAGCCCGTCCACATCTTGTATGATGCCAGGGTTAGCGCAGATTATAAAGTCTATTTCATTTCTAGTCTCGCCATTCGGGCTTCCGTCCACTTTCGGCTATCCCGCTTGCGGAAGAAGGTATTCATAATTCGCCTATTATTCTGTTCTGCAAACTCTACTAATAACTCTCCCCTGCTATTCCTAGAGCATATGCCATATTCCCCCACTGACTTGTCTCCAGCCTGCTTCTTGCCTACCCTGGCATTGAAGTCGCCCATCAGTATAGTGTACTTTGTTTTGACTTTACCCATCGCCGATTCCACGTCTTCATAGAAGCTTTCGACTTTCTGGTGATCATGACTGGATGTATGGGCGTAGACCTGTATGAACTTCAATTTGCACTTATTAAGTTTCACAACAAGGCCTGCCACCATCTCGGTAATTCTATAGAATCCATGTATGTTACCAGTTATAACCTTATTAATCAGGAATCCGAGTCCTAGTTCTCATCTCTCCGCTAAGCTCCGGTAGCACAGGACGTGTCCACTTTTCAGTACTGTATATGCTTCTTTTGTCGTCCTAACTTCACTGAGCCCTATTATATCCCATCTACTGCCCTCTAATTCCTCCAAAAGCACTGCTAGACTCGCCTCACTAGATAATGCTGTAGCGTTAAACGTTGCCAGGTTCATATTCCAATGGCGGGCGTTCCGGAGCCAGGGATTCTTAGCGCCCTCTGCTGCGTCGCAGGTCTGACCGCCACCGTGGTCAGTTGCTTCGCAGCTGCTGGGGACTGAGGGCCGGGGTTTGATTGTTGTGTTCATATAGGAGGACCCTCATCACTCACATCACCGCATCATGTATAGGACCCTTATCACTGGACTCACAAACACTGTACACTACACTGTCCGCCTCATACGCCGCATTGCAAACCGTCACCACGGCATGCGCGAACCGGACCTCGGCCGCCTGTTCCAGGCCTTTGTTCTCAGCCACTTCATTTATTCTCTTCCGTATCTCTACCTTTCTCGTACCGAGAAAGACAAAGTCAACAGCCTCGTTCGCCAGGCATATAAGTCAGCCCTGTCCCTTCTCACATTAACGTCTACGGCTCGGTCCCTGTCGATGGGCGTCCACAACTCCCTTACGGAGTTGACGGAGGCCCATCGCACGGCCCAGCTCCTCCGTCTCTCCCGCACCCGCCCGGGTCGCGCACTTCTCTGCGCCCTTAACCTCTCCGCTCTTATTCCTCTTCCCACATCATTGCCCATCTCTCCCATGTTTCCACCCTCCTAACCGTTAATCCCCTCCCTAAATATATGCATCCAGAACACAACCCCCCCCCCCCCCCCCGTAGAGCAGCGCGAGCCTCCGCGCTCTGGCGTCATTACGAACGGCAGGCCGCCCTTTCTTACGTAGATGCTGCCCCGTACCGCCGCTACCCAGTACATGCCCTTGCTGCCACCGACAACTCTCTCCGACCCACTCTTATTGCCTCAGTCTACACTTCTACCTCTGTCGAGGGCGAGGAGGCAGCTATTGCCTTTGCCATCACGCAAACCTTCGCGAAGTACATCTTCAGCTACTCCAAACCTGCGGTCGACAACTACGCGGTTGGACGCGTGGCACACCCGGCCATCGGAATATTGCGTTCCGATACCGTTCCCTCTCGCCCCATCCAAATCATATGGGTGCACACTCACGTGGCCCATCCTGGTAACGAGGCGGCCAATTCCATCGCTCGAGATTCGACTGACCGAGCAAGCCCGCCCCCACCGGGAATGGATACGCGCGAAGCGCTCCTCACGTACCGCGATATCACGTTGCACTATCGCCTCTCTCGTCTCACCTTCCCACCTCCGCATCAATCCCTTTCCCAGCACCACCAACACTTATGGGCCTGAAGGTGGCGCCATACCTATCTTACTCCCGCACGTCTTGCCCTCCTCCACCCCGGGAGGCACTCGCCGGTTTGCCGCTTATGTGACGGCTCCCTCGCCGATTACGCTCACGTCCTATTCTGCCCGGTACACTTGCCTCCCGCCTCTTGGCGCCTAAGCAATTCGCAGCAGTGGGAGGCTGCTTTGTCCAGCACCAAGCCGGATATCCAACTCCGGCTGGTGAACTGGGCGGAGGACGTCGCGACTAGGCATGGCCTGGACGCCACAACCGGCAGCCTGAAGGCCGCCCACAACGCTGCTTTTTAATTTGTTTTTACTTTTTGCCTTCTCATCAATAAACGTTTTAGAGCGCAGCTCTTTGGCGTCCGTTCCTGGGTTTCGCGTCGTCGTCGGCGTTGTCGGCCTCGTAACCAGCTCCGCCCCCCTTCGCTGGAGTGGGAGACGAAGGACGCGAGCCGCGAATGGCGGAGACCAATGAGAGCGGCCCCTTCAGTGACGTGCGCGCGCGATGCTGGTGTCATGCGGACCCTCCTTACGGCTCGATGCGCACTCGTGTCTGGTCTCAGCCGATCCGCTCGTTTCGTACTATCGTCTGCTCGCGCCAAAGCTCTCGCCCGCGCCTGTTTGGTTCTGTTGGGTCGGTCTCGTTCGCGCTTGTTTTGGTTGTTATTGTGTGAGATTGTTTCTTAATCTGATTGTATGCGCTATGCGAATTGTATAGTACTTTCTGGAAGCCATGCGGCACTAGCGATCACACTGGAACCTTTGACGAGTCATGTATAAACGCCGGCTCGCTTGATCCGCAGATAAGATTTTCGACCATTATCGACTCTGCTACATGTCTCTCTCAAATTCTTTGCTTCAAAATATCGCGAAATGGAAACACGTATAGAGCTGCGCTCAAATTTCGCATTAGGGAGTATCGTAATCGTCGGATAATTTTTTCCATTTACCATAAACCGAATCTCCAGCCTCAAAATATTCTCAGCGAACTAGTCTGGACTCTGGGCTTTTTCACCACCACCACCACCACCCGATTCACGGTACACGGGCGCTCTTGCATTTCAACCCATCATTATGCGGCCGGGATTCGATTCCTGCGCCATCAAGCTCAGCAGCGCAACGCCATAGCCATACACCACCGCGGTGGGTGGAAAATGTCGTTCTAACTTGTCCTTCATTAATGAGATTCGCTAAGTGACATGTTGTGCCTCTTCAACGGTATTGCTTACTTTGGGGGATGGTGTGGTTGTCTTTATAGTTTTTTAGAACAACAACGGGGCAAAAGGTGCCAGGCGAAGAAAAGGGGGATCTTGTAAGAAAGAAGAATAAAAAGTTAGTACAATAACATTACCGCCTACAGAAACACAGCATAGCGAAACGCAGTTATACAGAACATCAAAACAAGAAAAAACAAAATTTCAGCGCAATTCCGTCCTTACATACATGAGATCCGATTGTAAAATACTTAATTATATTTAATACTCACAACCTCCCCAGAAAATAAGTACCACTGAGATAGCGAGTGCCAAAGCAGCATTTTAGTAAATTGATTCTAGATATTATTTCCCGAAGTTTCAAGCCATGGTCTTGTCGTTGAGAGACGTAGTGTGGTCGGAACGTATATCTTGCTATGTTGATACCAGTGTGCTCGTAGTAGATATTGTTGAAAAAAACTTCATACGAAGGCTGCGCGTTCGCCGGCTTAGTAAAGGCTCATGCAAATTGGCCTTCATCACTGTGACGCGATAATTAGAGACGATAAATCTTGCAACACATTTTGTCTGCTTTGCGCAGAGTCGTTTATTTTCTGCTGATCAGAATCCCAAAGCACGCAGGCGTAACGAGGACTAAAGAAAGAAAGAAAGAAAGAAAGAAAGAAAGAAAGAAAGAAAGAAAGAAAGAAAGAAAGAAAGAAAGAAAGAAAGAAAGAAAGAAAGAAAGAAAGAAAGAAAATAGGCCTGTGTCTCTGAAGAAATTTCTACTTTCAACGCAGGAGATTCCACTCGATTCTAACCTTCCTCTATTCCTGCCCACATTGCCACATTATGTTTTTCTTCTACGCATTTCCCCGTACAATAGCGTCGAAGAATGTCTTAGTGACAATGTTCGCAAAGAGACAAAGTACTCACTTCGCGCTGGGTAGGTGGCCGCGACCATCTTGCCGTAGTCTAGGACGGCACTTCGGGTTATCTTTAGCACCTTGTCAGCCGCCTTCAGCACGCCGTAGAGTATACGCCTCAATTCAGCGCCAGAATTCGAGCCTGCCAACTCGGCCATCATCCAGCGCTGGTAGACATCTCCGAACATCGTCTCCACCGCCGTGACGCAGAGCTCGTTTCTGATGTCGTCCCTGGGCAGACGACGGTGGACTCTGGCCCGCTCTTCTAGTCCGAAGAACTTGGCGAACGGCGCCAGCATCAGGTAGATCTTGGTCGCCACCACGTCCTCTTGACTGGACAGCGAGTCCAAGATTGCCCACACACCGGCGATGTTTGTGACGCGCGCCTTAATAGGCAAAGCCATCAGCTGGTGGGAAGACTGCGCAGTAAACACTTCTGTCAAATTCCACTTGGACGAGTCCAACTCACTCAGCGCGATTTCCACTGGAGGCAAAGTATCCGTCTGGTTGAACACGACGTCGTCCAGTTTCACTATGGCGTCAACCAAATGGCTGCCGCCTACGACGCCATCGATCCCACCGGAGGGTTGATGGACGCTGTTGTTCGGGAGCAGTGTCTTGACGGCGCGCATGGCGATGGCGCGACGAAACCCTGCTTGGACGTGACGCAGCATGGCTGTGCCCGGTGAAATGTGCACAACCTGAGCGTCGTAGGTGACGTCGAGGACTGAGCCTAGCCGAAAATGCAGTAGGTGGGTAACAGCCAAGAAGAGGGAGTCCTGGAACGTCTTGGCCTCAAGCCAGAGGTTGGTGTAGATGTTGGCAGCTTGCCATGCAGTAGTCAAATTCAGCGGCTGCGATTGAAATAAAAGGGCATATTCGATAAGCGATACCACACCTTCAATTTTAAAACAGCAGATGGCGCCGTGATAATCGTACATTCTGGAACCATATAAGCTGGCTGGGTAAAGCTAATCACAGAAAACAGGAACAGATTCACGATACCGGAGGAAATTGTTTAGAGGGAGATGACGCTGTGAACTACATTGGTTCAGTTATAGCAGAGTCATTTAGGAAAGACGATAGGGTAATCGCCCAAAGTGAGGGAGTAACACAGAATAGCATAATAGAAAACAGCTTAGAACTGACCAATCTTAACTAGAAAAAGGCGGAAGCAAATGTTCCAAAATGCGCGTCCGCGGGGATAGACGAAATTCCAATCAAGTTAATTAACGAACTTGGCCCAAGAAGCAAGGAAACGCTGATAAAAGCATTGGAGGCAGTCATAACAAATAAGCAAATTCCGCACAGCTGGAAACAGAGGAAAATTAATTTGATTTATAAAGGGAAAGGTGATAAGAAGAACATACAATCCTTCCGACCAATTACGATAACATCAGTTATATATAGGCTGGCGATGCAGGCGGTGAAATTAAAAATTCAGTCATGGGTAGAAAGTAATAGAATACTCGGAGAACTTCAGAACGGGTTCAGAAGTGGTAGGCGCTTAGATAATAGTCTGTTTGTGCTTACCCAGTGCATAGAAATAGCTAAGGCGGAAAATAGACCTCTGTATTTAGCCTTCCTGGACATAAGTGGTGCATACGACAATGTGAACAGGGAAATTCTATGGAACATATTAAAAGCTGGAGGTATCAGTAATGAGGTAATTGATTTTCTACAGGAACGGTGGGCCTGGCCGAGGCATGTCACTCATCAAGCCGTTCTTCTGCTTTGTGCAGGGCTTGCTTCTCTGGGTCGCCGGAACGTCGGTTCATCGCCTACCCTATGGTGAAATGCCGGCACCGCTTCATCAACCTGACGAACATATCGAGGCACCCACATGGCACGAAGTCAAGCTATTGGAAAATACTGCCCCTCTCCAGCATGCTCCAACGCCCCCTGGTTTCTTGACGTCATCTAGCGTTGCCCGTATAAAACAATCTGCGCACAAATTTATCTTCAGTGGGCACGGTGGGCCTGGCCGAGGCATGTCACTCACCAAGCCGTTCTTCTGCTTTGTGCAGGTTAGTCCTTGCTATTGTACGTTTGGTAGTGACTGTCCTTTCTTGCTTATACTGCCGTGCCCACGACAGTGTTCTAAAATCTGTCGCGAGTGTTTTCATGTTCTAAAGCTTTTGTTGTGTGGGGATGTGTAAACTAATCCTGGACCCACTAACGCCGATTTATTGCATAAAGTTCTTGACGGTCAAAATTTGCTGCGAGAGGAATTAGCCGACTTGAAAACAAAGACAGAAAACATGATAGTTGAAACAAGAGAACTGTTTCAGCGGCTTCGAGTTCAAATATCGGAACTTAAATCTAATACGGCAAGCTTGGGCTGCCTTGAAAACACAGTAAAAACGTTTCAAGAGTCTGTGAATACTCACGCTAGCAAGCTCATTGATATTGAAGATAGAAGTAGGCGTTCGAACATAGTTATTCATGGTATCCCTGAAGAGCCAAATGAGACTGAATCTGATCTAAAGCGCAAAGTAATTACAGAAACGCTCGAGCATAAGCTAGGTGTTAAGTGTGTTTCCATTGGCCGTATTCACAGACTTGGTAAGGCTGTCCCTAAAAGACCGGTCATAATGTTTCTTCAGGATTATAATGAGAAAGTAACAATATTTAAAAATGTTTCTAAACTGAAGGGAACCAACATTTTCGTTCAAAATGACTATTCGCAGGTCACTTTGAAGAAGCGCAAGCTATTATGGGAAAGTGCCAAACATGACAAATCGCTCGGGAAGAAGGTTTCACTTCACCATGATAAGCTACGCATTAACAATATCTTCATCTGGAATGACAAAACAAAGCAACGCGAGATAGCCTCTAATTCACGTACTGGTCAACATTCTGATTGACCAGTCAACGAGAAACTTATCAGATTACTGAACATTAACGCACGAAGCATCGTGAATAAGACAATTCAACTAGAATCAATTCTTTTGTCGCACTCGCCACACGTTGCAGTTATAACGGAAACCTGGCTTCATAGCGAAATCAGTGACAAGGACGTAATCCCGCCTGCCTACAAAATAATTCGTAGAGACAGGACTACTAGGGGTGGTGGGGTAGCTGTTATTGTAAAGTCGTCCGTGGAGGCCATTTTGTTATCAGAGTCAAGCAACACCGAAAGTCTGTTCGTAAAACTGAATATTTATGGTCATGTTTTTATTTTATGTGCGGTGTACAGACCACCTGACTCTTCCCCCGATTATTTATTTACGATAAGTGAACAGATGGCACAGTTCAATAGAAATAAGCTTTTAGTGGTTGGGGATTTTAACTTGCCGGGCATTGACTGGGATCGTATTATGTGTAGTGCCGGTTCTGTTACCGACGCAAATGTGCTTTTTGATATGATGCTCGACCACAACCTTGTACAAGTAGTTCGTGAACCTACCAGATTTGGTAATGGCCCTGGTTCGCTCCTTGACCTTGTCTTTCTTGAACGCTCCTTTTCCGATTATTCTGTATCTATCGAACCTGGGCTGTCTGACCATGCTCTTATTGTTGCATCATTTCCCTTGAATGTTACCCGCGCGCATGGCACGCATGCGCTTACAATTGTGAAAAATTTTGCGCAGGCTGATGATGTGCGGATAACAGATTATCTGGACTCATGTCTTTCTGAATTTCGCCAGAATGACGTTCTGCAGCTTTGGGAAAAGTTTGAAGCAATGTGTTTATTCTGCATTGATCAATTTATACCTAACAAACTTAAAAAGCCTGCTAAACATACACCATGGATGAATAGACGCACTATTCAATTAAAACGTAAAGCCAAACGCCTAAGAAAGAAAGGCCCAGCTACTGACAATTTAACCAGTGTTCGTGTCGCCCTTTCAGAGGCCATTTCAGCAACACTTTACCAAATTTTATTAAGGACGATCCCCAGAAGTTCTGGAACTTTATTAAGGAACGGAATAAATCCATAACGAACATTATCCATGATAACATTCCAATAACTGATCCCAAGGCTGTTGCTAACCTTTTAAATGACCACTTCCACAGTGTCTTCTCACCACCAACTGAACCCTCTTTCCAAACTTCACCATCCTGCTCTTCTGACGTTAACATTTCTCATGAAGGTGTACTTAACATGCTCCTCCGGTTAAAAGTAAAATCATCTGTTGGTCCAGACGGCATTCCCAACACCTTCTTTCGGCGTTATGCGGAACATTTAAGTAAATTCCTTGTAGTAATCTTTCAGGCCTCTCTACATTCCGTGGTACTTCCCCTCGATTGGAAAGTAGCACGTGTTGTCCCTATATTAAAAAAAGGTGACCCAAGCTCAGTCCTAAATTACCGTCCGATTTCCATATTATCCTCTTCTTGTAAATTAATTGAACACATTGTTGCTGACTACATTAATGATTTCTTAAACAAGCGTAACATTTTACCCCCTTTCCAACATGGCTTCAGGAAGGGGCTCTCGACAGTCACCCAATTAAGCACAGTCATTCACTCGTTTGCTTCTGTCCTTGACAAGGCTGGCCAAGTGGATGTGATATTTTTGGATTTTCAAAAAGCATTTGATGTAGTTCCTCACGACAAATTAATTTATAAATTAGAATTCCTTGGTCTTCCTGCCTTTATCCTGTCCTGGGTCTCAGCTTACTTGACGCGTCGCAAACAGTACGTAGTGATTGATGGGCAGCAGTCCGATTCTCTTTCGGTAACCTCTGGCGTGCCTCAAGGCAGCGTCCTTGGCCCGCTACTATTTCTTATTTATTGTAACGACATAGTTGATGTAATAGAGGCCCCTGTCAATATTCGTCTGTTCGCAGACGACTGTATCATTTTTAACGATATTAATACAGTTCATGTTCAACTATCTCTTCATTTAGCCTTAAACAACATTCTTGAGTGGAGCAACAAGTGGGGAATGAAACTTAACTCAGACAAATTTGTGCTTCTACGTATAACAAACAAAAAACTACCCCTAAAATTTTCTTATTCTATTGGCCAAGATCCCTTGGCCGAAGTGAGCGAGTACAAGTATCTTGGAATTACAATTACTAACAACCTAAATTGGAATAGCCATATTGCTGCTACCGCCTCCGCTGCTTTCAGAAAGCTATGTCTACGTTGCCATAAGCTTAAACATGCATCCCATGAAGTAAAATACTTAGCCTATACCACATTTATTCGACCGAAATTGGAATACTCGTGCGTTATTTGGGACCCCATTTACCAAAAGCAACATTTACGCCCTTGAAAGGATACAGAGAAGAGCCATACGTTTTATTTTTTCCAAATACGGCCGAGAAGAGTCTGTTTCTGAATTACTGCGTACAAATGGCTTTCACACCCTTCAAACGAGGAGAAAAATAATACGCCTGCATTTCCTCTACTCCTTGATAAACCGTAAATTTTCTTTAGATCCTACTCCATACATAACACTTTCCGCATCCAGGAAAACCCGTCATTCTCACCCCCTCGCTCTCTCCCCTTACGTTGCCAGGACAAACCTCTTTAAATTTTCATTCTTTCCTCGAACCATAGAAGAATGGAACCTCATCCCTTTCCATCATCTCAACTCACCTGAATCAATCCAAACTCATATTATTAATATTTCCTAACTAACATTGCTGTTTCGTGTTATATTGTTTCATTTCCTGAATTTCATATTTTTGCAATTCTGCCTTTTATACATGTACTTTTATTTGTTACCATGCCCCTCCTGCTTGGGCCACACGGCCTGCAGTATGCTGTAAATAAAAATAAAATAACATGGGAAGGAATTAAGAGAACGACAGCTGTCGAGGTTCACAAAGGATTAAGGCAAGGTTGTCCTCTATCACCGCTGCTGTTCATGCTTTATATGATAAGCATGGAAAGGAGGTTAGAACGAAGCAATCTAGGGTATAATCTGTCGTACGGATTAGGCGAAAAGGTTGTTAAGCAGCGACTACCAGGTTTAATGTATGCGGACGATATTGTACTGTTAGCAGATAGCCAGGAAGATTTGCAAACCCTGGTAAATTACTGTGGGGACGAAGGAGACAGTTTAGGTTTCAGATTTAGTGCAGCTAAGTACGGTGGGATGTTTTTCAACGATACCACTGATCAGGAGCTTACAATACAAGGCCATGAAATACCCCGAGTGGCCGAATACAAATATCTCGGGGTATGGATAAACAAAGGGCAGATGTACACGGAAAAGCGCGAACAGTCTCTCATAGCAAAAGGGCGAAGAGATGCCGCGATAATGAAACATAAGGCATTGTGGGGGTACAAGTATGAGGTACTGAGAGGCATTTGGAAGGGAGTAATGGTGATGGGGCTTACTTTCGGGAATGCGGTGCTGTGTTTAAGGGCAGAGGTTCAGTCGAGATTAGAAGTAAATCAGAGAGCTGTGGGAAGGTTAGCACTAGGTGCCCACGGGAAAACCACAAACGAAGCAGTACAGGGAGATATGGGCTGGGCATCGCTCGAAGCATGGGAAGCTCAGAGTAAAATCCTATACGAAAAACGTCGGAGGAAATTGGACGATAACAGGTGGGCAGCTAAGGTGTTCAAATACCTATACAGAAAGAACGTTGACTCACAATGGCGGAAAAGAACTAGGAAGCTAACCAGTAAGTATGCCAGACACGAGGACGAAGAAAGACAGAACATTAAACGACAGGTTAAAAATCCGGAAGGTAAAAATTGGATAAATTCAATGGAAAAGAAGCATAGTGTGGAACTATATCGATACTGGAAACAGCAGATCAGGAAGGAAGCGTTTTATGATAACTCAAGAGGCCGTGCCCTACTCATTGAAGCTAGATCAGGATGTCTTAGAACGCGGAGCTATAAAAAGAAATTTAACGAAGAAGACACATGTACTGTGTGCGGTAAATATGTAGAAACAATGGAACACCTCATACTAATATGTGATGGTATCAATCCCGATGTCGATGCGGCCACAGTCACCCTTCCTGAGGCCCTAGGGTTCAGAGATAATGATAGTCATGCAAATAAATATGCGGTGGAAATTCGCAAAAGGCGATTGGAGGATTGGTGGCTCAAAAGCAGAGAGGTGACGTAAGGTTAAAAGGGTAGAAAGACGTACTTAAAGAAAATCGATAAATTCAATAACACACAACACAGATAAAAAATGGCTGTGGCTTACCTAACGTTAAGCCCAGGATGCGAAGCATACTAGCCTTTATTTTAGTTGTTGAACCACTCTTTAGCCTTGTTAACTGCTGTTGCTTGGCTATGTTTGGTTCGGCTAGACGAAGAAACAACTCATGCAGGCGAGCGCACGAGCTGAGACCCGGCTATGTAGCTACGCGGCCGCAAGCGAGCGCACGAGTTGAGCCTCCGCTTTTGCAGCTGTTATGACGTCATATGGTAGCTACGCGGCCGCGCGCGGCACAGCAAGGAAGAGCGTGGTTGTGCGGCTAGTATGCTTCGCATAAAATAAAAGGCAAAATAAAAATCTGAGCATGGTGGCAACTGCCATCGCCCCGCTTCAAAGGGGACGCTCCTACCTTCCATCCATCCATCCACGTTGCTTTGTTTACAATGGTCGTCCGAATGGGACGACTTCCGTGAGATGGACCCCTTTCTAACAGGGTGACGCATGCGGGAGTTCCGCCCTTGCATCGCGGCTTTTGCAAGAGGTGGTTACCTTGCGGGTAGCCGTCAGTGCCTTATTAATTAGAAATGGTCACGGTACTACCAGTGGCGTAGCCAGAAATATCGTTCAGGGGGGGTCTCACGTTGCAGCTCGGCCTCCTCCTTATTGAATTTGTCGATGGATCAAATGAACAAATAACTGCATTGCCATTGCAAAAGATGCTGCAAACGAATTCTTGAACGCTACGCAGTGTCAAGAGAAGTAAAATATGTACTTATTTTTATAAAAGAAGGTACGCGTATGTCCGAAAAATTGCGTCCGAAATAACTGATATCAATGCTTCCATGTTTTATTTTTCTCTATTTAATTAGTAAAGAAAATTTCACTCGAACTAGATATATCAGTTCGAAACCAGCAAAGCAGTGCATGTTGCTGATATGAAAAATGTAAAGGCCATAAAATGAACAAGTTGAGGACAAATGTTTTGATGAAACTTTGTCATTGAGCAACTTTGCTTACATATTTGTACATATGCAATGGCCAGGGAAAAAATCGCAATGACGCTTTCCTTAGTTCCAATGTACTGCGCAGGAAAAGCTGTCACCTGTCGTGTATTGTGAGTAATTGCACCGAAATTATAGTCTCAACAGAGAGAATATATAAAAAGCAGAAGTTCTGCAACATATACGAGGGCGAGGCAATAGAAAGTGAACCAATTCGAATATATGACAAACGGGGTACTTTATTTAAAAGTAGCCTCCATGAGCATAGAGACATTTGTCCCACTGACTAACGCGTCGCATGATTCCTGTATTATGAAAGTGCTTGGGTTACTGCTTCAACAAGCCTGTAACTGAGTATTTCACGTCATCGTCCGACACGAATTCAGGTTCCCTTGAGCTGTTTTTTCAATTGCCCCAAAATGTAGAAGTCCCAAGGCGACAAGTCTGGGCTGTAAAGCGGATGTCGCAGCGTTTCCCACTTGAAATTCACCAGTTTTTTGTTAACCACATCAGCGACGTGGGGACGGACGCTTTCGTGGAGCAAGATGACCCCATTCGTCAATTTTCCACGTCTTTTGTTCTTGATTGTGACACGCAGCCGATCCTGCGTTTCACAATAACAGAAACGATTGATAGTATCTCCAGGTTTAGCAATTTCGATCAGTAATGGCCCCTGACGATCTAAAAAAAAATCAACACCTTTTCGGTGGAAATTATGGCCTTTGCTTTCTTTGGGGTTGGTGAATTCGAATGTTTCCACTGTAAGCAGTTTCAGGCTCGTAGTAGTGGTACCATGATTTGTCCCCGGCCACAGTTGCAGACAAGAAGTCGTCACACTCATTGTGACACCGGATGTGATGAGTAAAGGCAGCGCCGAACCTCTCAGTCTTCTGGTGGCGGTTCAAAACGTTGGGCATCCATTGCGTACACACGAGCCGAAGCATGACTGATGTTCACACGCTCTGCCAGTTTTTCGATGCTTATCCTCCCTTCTTGTCTAATCAGCTCATCAACCTTAGCAATTGTGTCGGGGGTGATTGCACGGTGGCTTTGGCCCGGTCTTGGATCGTCTCTGCAACTTTCACGTCCTTTTTTGAGCCGTTCGATGCAAGGCTTCACAGTGGCTAATGAAGTGCAATGTTCAACGTAAAAGCCAGTCATATGGCTACTAATTCCTTTTTGGGAAACACCTTCAGCTGTCAACCTCACGACACCCTTTTTTTTTACTTTTTGAGCGCTAATTATGTCACGTGACCATGTTCAAGCCAGTGTATGAGAGAATTAAAGAATATTTATCCTCACACCTGCATGTCACTTTTGTAAGAGAGATGCCTGTGTGCTACGCGCATGCCTCGTAGATACTCACCCGAACCATTATTGCACGGGGTGGGCTGGCTCACATTCATTTAACTCGCCTTCGTACATTCGAAATCGGAAAATACAATGGAATATACAAATGCGAAGATACAGCTCGATGAAGCGAAAAAGAGTGCCAGTCGAAACAAAGTTCACTGCACTTTTACACAAAACCTCGCAACAACAAAAAATTAATTCATAAGTCTCCAATAGATCTAGGTATTTAAGAAAAAGTCATTATATATACTGCATCAAACAAGGCAAGTAAACACATTGCGAAATCACAGATTCACACATCACAAGAACCTAAGGGCTGCCTCCCCCACTCCACTTCCCCTGATAACCGCGCGCGACGGAAGGCGGCGCGCTTCCTCCCCGCTTTTCTCCCATGCGCACAGAAGACTGAACCACCATCGTCGGCTCACCCTTGCCACCTCCCCTCCTCCTCCCCTACGCTTTCACTCGGCCATGCAGCATGCCGCGCACGTTCACGATGTTAGTGCCCGTGCACATTATAGGGAACATGAGGGAGACGGCGACGGCAGGAAAGCGCCTCGAGTGTCCACATAATTGCTATCGCAATAATATAATACGAGTATACGGCAGCTGAAGCATCCGTGTGGCCCATTACTTTCCGTAAAAGAAGAAGCAGTAAGAAAATCGAACTTTCACCATGCGACAATTCACTGCGCCGCAACCATGTCTTTACTTTTTCTTTTGTTGGGTGATGGCACCGAAACGAAAAAAAAACATGAAGGAAAGCATGTTGACCACAGTCGAATGCCTACTTTGGGCACCTACTGATGAAATATCGAAGAAAACGTGAGACTCTTTGTCCACAGAGAACCATACACATACTGTTCGGTATATGCTACACCGGCGAGACAAGACTTTCCAGAGAGGTTGCGCTCAAGCGAACGCATTGCAATCCGTCGAGTCCCCACAGTGATGGTGGGGAGCGACCATTGTTTCTTTCACTCGTCTGCTAGCTAGAAAGCGTCCAAAACTCTGCCAGGCGAAAATCCAGTCGGCCAGATTAATAAGAACGCGCATCGAAGTGCGCCGCGCGGTGGTCGGCGCAACACGAGAGAAAACGCATGCGCTCTGGCTGGCTCTGGCAGCCCGCGGGCGGCGCGAACAAGAGAATTGAAGAGGCTAAATGTTTCCTCGCGAATAAGTCTAAGTAGAAAAATAAATAAATACCTTGGCTGGCTTTAGTGTCTTCACATGGATACTTAGGCGCAGGTGAAAAAAAATGTTAATATTCTTTTCTGTGGCATGACGGCACAAGTGAACCACCACAACGCTTTGTCTCATCGGACCTCTATGCGTCCTTTGTCAACTTGTCTGACAGTATGTTAATTTGGCTTGTCTTGTTATATGGTCCGATGTACTACTTTAGAGAAGTCAAGGCACCTTTGGAGTCATATGTTTATACGAGCGTTAAAGCCACAAAGTTCCGGAATTCGAAATGTAAGGCACGAATTCCACTGTATAAGCCCGCTCGCCATCGAAACGCCCTTGAAACTTTGTGCTTGGATGGCGCTCCTTGCGTTATGTTACTCCCGGCGCATGGGCTTTGCCACGAAATCCAGCCAGAGTTCGCAATGATCGCGCCCAAATGCCCTTTCGAGCGTAAAAAAGACATTCTAGACAAAATCCTGGTTGATTTCCCGCGACGGGGGCTCTTTTGGCCGGCAGTGGAACACAAAAGGAAAAATTTCGGGGGGGGACGGGAGGGGGGGGACGACTGAAGCCCCATAAGCCACTCCCCCCCCGGCTACGCCCCTGGGTACGACGGGTTCGTCCTTGACTCAGCAACATTACACGGCAATTTGACGTCACTCGTTACAGATTCCCGCATGACGTGTTGTCTAAGTGTTTTGAATGTGTGCTGTCGAAAGGTGTGCGCTTGAACAGGAGTACTACGAAACGCAAATAAATTCAAATTACTTCTGAACCATTGGGCTTAAAATGATTACTTAGTGCACTACGTACGTGCACATTTTCTCAAACAAACAACGCACCGTAGTGGCTTAGCGGCTATGGCATAGAACTAGTGCGCATGAGGACGAAGGGATACAATACCGGCCGCGGCGGCTGCATCTCGATTGGGGCAAAATAAAAATAAAGATACGTCCGTGTTCCGTGCATTGCGGGCACGTTAACGATCCCCTTGTGGTAAAATGAATCCAGAGTCCCAAACAACGACGTGCCTCATAATCAAATCGTGGTTTTGGCACGTAAAACCCCAGAATTCGATTAATTTCTGTATACGGTGTCCAGTCATAGCCCTGATAAGTGATAACAGGATTTGCCTGTTGAAAAAGTGTCAAAGCGAGTCCTCTTGGCACCAGAGCGCAGTAGCTCGAGTAAATGGAAGCTACGGTCACTGACCGTTCGCTGGCAGCAAGATTTAAATAGCTTGCCACCAGATTTGCACATTCCAACCAAGGAATTGCGGTGAGTAGATGGCGCAGTTAGATTCTCTGAGCAGGGCGCTACTCCGGTAAACGCGTCAAAATCAGCAGAGGTTTCAAAGTCCGCACGTGCTTCTTCTCGGCCCATCTGATTTCCTCATCACCTATAGATGGCGTAAAACATGCATTCTGCATGTCATAGACCAGAAGGCACCACACTGCATAATCATGGCCGTTTGCTTCTACAGCGGCTGAAGCCCGATTTCGGCAAAAGTCCAAATCCAGTTTCAGTTCCAGGCAAAAAATTCTTCAGCCACTGTGCGAAAGCTTACGTGTGGCACCGGTTTTCTGCTAAAGCTGAAAGACGGGCTGGTTCTTCGCTGTGCTTCCAGGCATTGCGCTACTGCAGCTAGAGACGACAAAAAACAGCGAGTAACGCAGGATTTCCGTTAGAAATCCTGTGTCGCCTTTCCTGTGGACGAGTTCTAAGCTATAGTCCATTTTATTGAGGTCGCCGCTATTTTGCGATCGCAGCGCCGCATATCGTCCGGCGCCATGCTCGTATGTGGCATCGCACTGGAGTGTGCACGGCGAACGTGATGTTGACGACGAGTGGCAAGTTTTCGCGTTTACTTGAGAGGTGTCAACAAGTGTTTCGGACTGGTAAACTTCTTAGCGCGTCTTTACTAAGCTTCGATATAGCCACAATATCGAAAGGCGACGGGCCTAGTGGCATTGCCGCAGCTCTGCCTGCAATTGAAGTAGGAGGCGAGTGAAGTCTGAACGTTGTCGATAAGTAACAAAAGTGCAACGTGTTATTATTTTATGTCTAGCCTTTCACTCTGTTAAGGTATCACCAAGGTGACAACAATCAGAGGTGCCTCCCTGTGCAGCGGTTTGCCGCAATAGCGCACATCCCCATACAGCACACGCTTTGCTAGCTTTCGTGCCCTTAAAATTTTCGCGGTACGGTTTTCTAAGCACTAATTACTTGGTGCCCGGGCATCATGCCTTGCAAAATGAAGAAATGTAAATAACTCAGCCGGAAGGGCCGTTATCATGGACAAACCGACCTCATCACAACAGCCACGAATGGGCCATGAGGAACCCGACGCACCCGAACGGTTGAAAGAATATGCACCCATTTATAGGTCCACAGTGGTGCTTGTGCAAGGGCACCTCGACTACTTGAGAGAGCTGAACAACGAACTACTCTTGACAACAGCAGATTAATTTTCTGACGGTAATAGAGCGTGCGATGCTCCGCGTCGGTCGAACAGCTTTGTCAAGATCGCGTTTTTTTTTTCTGTCTTCGTTGTCGGCAAAATTCAGTGCACATCAATACACTCAAGCGGAAATGCCAAAGTAATTACAACATACCTCGGATGGCAGCCCAACATGAGTTGAAGTTGTTGAAATAAGAAAGGCTTCGTATGCAGTAAGATTTTCACACGTCGCACTCACTCCGGAATACCGCTGTAGCGCGTTTTGTGCCTTTAAGCCGCCATCGCACGCACATTTCTCTCGTTCCCAAGCCAGCCAGCTCGTTGAAATGCTCGGTCGTGGCGCTCCGTGCCACACTATACTTCGTCTTATGTCCTTGTAAATGTTCGTGCTTTGAATCGCCCTCTCAGATTGTAATATCTCAGGGACTGGCTCACATTGATCAGTACTTTCCTTGTAGCATGCTACGTAGAAACTGTGCCAGGTTTTACGGCCTTCGCGATCGCCCAAGTTAATCATGCCTGAACATTTCCTCACCGGGGTACGCATGTAATCGTCGTTTTACATACACCACATGACACAGTCCTAGACACGCACAATTGTATATCACGGATTTGCTGATGACCTCACATTCTCTGTTTCTACCATTTACGCTCCTCCACTAACATGTAGAAACCAACAAATGCCCTGTAATATCGCGTCGAACGGCGGGCGCAGTAATCATGCCATTGTCGCCATACGATGGTCTTCAACAGGACCGTCGTCGTGCTGCTGTATTCTAAGCACGTACGCTCACGACCTTCAAACACGACTACTCAATTTACACGCACATTCATTCACGTGGTATTGCTTTGCGATACCGAAGGCAATGCTGGATAACCTGCAAAATGCTTCGCAAAACGTCGATTTCCACATTGCGTGGCATCTGCAATTTTTTTTAGAGTGACTAACATATCGGTCGGTGAGAAGGGGAGAGAGGGAGGAGGGGCGCCTTGAAGGGTGGAACCAAATGAAGGAGGAGGAGAAGTGGTCGCTCGCTCATTCGTCGCACACCTCGCTGGCCGCCCGGCTGTGGCCAGCGGAACCGCCGGGCGAGTCCGCCGCGTCGTCACCACGCGGTGAAAGGCAGTCCTTAGTGCATTCTCGCGAACGAAGTATACACCGGAAGCGCAGGCGAGCGTTCCATCGAAAGCTGACGGCGTTGGCGTTGACACGACAAGGAGAGCAAATAATTCACCGACGATATTCCCTAGTGCGAAATTTGAGCGCAGCTGTATACGTGTTTTCCTTTCGCGATATACAGACTGGCGCGGACAATCTGTCTCGTGCAGCATGTTGCAAGTGGGGTGCGACGTCCCCGCTAATCGGGAGATGGCGAGAGGCATGCAGCGCGTGGGTGACGCGTGAGGGCGATTCACAGCAGCAGCCGCAGACAGACTTCTGCTCATGCAGTGCTTTGTTTCCATATATGGTATCGGTGGCGTCATCGGTGAACAGACGACGCGCGTTACTCTGGCTTCACCTCGTAGCCATCATCGACGCAGAGCCTGCCTTACGCGGCACTACGCTTTCCTTCTCACACATTTGTTATACCCTCCTTCGCTTTCCGCCTCATGGATCCGCTGCACGCTCCTCCTCACGCTCTCTTCGCTATCGCCGCCTTTCATTCCTTGCTGCGCTCCGCATTCGGTCTGTCATCCTTCGCTGTGTTCGTTCGCTCAGTTACGCCGAGGACTCCGAGGGACGACACGGACGCGGAACGCAGAAACGCGTGTCTAAGAGCTGCGCCCTAAAATGGATGCGCTCACTCGCCACAGCTGTCACGAAGGAACTGCGGGAAAGCGAAGGAAGGCGCCGATGGGTATGGCACCTGCTCTGGGGCAAGAGTTGCGGGGAAGGGCTGCTAGGAGGGGGGACACAGTGGCTAGATCGCTCGTTCGTCTTTCCTTTCGGGCTATTCGCTTACACTGACAGTCATCGTCGATGGCTTCTGCATTTTTTTTCCTTCTCTGCCTGTGTAGCTGCGCGACGCATTTTCAGTGCGACAGTGCGCGTTCCGTGTGGTTTAGTTAACCAAAGTAACGTGCCATGGTCATGACGTTGCAAGCAGTGCGTCTTACGTAGAAACATTTTTTGCGTGTGACCTCGAGGACCTTTGAATCTCTCGCTCGAAGCGCGGCTACCTCGAGAGAAGGACGCACGACCTCCTGTTTCAAATTTCGGACGTTTTCACTGCCACTCAGCTATTTCTTCCTTTGCAGATACGATCGACAACGAGTGATCTACGCTTCGATCTTGATTGTTTGCAATGTTCAAACCTCGTCAGGGGCCTTTTCAAGGAGCAGTTATGTGAATTTCCTTTATGTCCTGACAGATCCATTGCATCATTCAGCCTCACTTTTTTATCTTTGCCTTTTGCAAATTAAGTTCACCGTAATTGCATTTCATCTCAATGCTTCAGCCCTGTATCTCTATGCTTCTTTCGTATATAAGTGACTGAAGGTAACTACAGGGAAAACACGGGGAATGCGGACTGACTGTGGCGAGGAAAGCACACGTCGCCTTGAAGAAGACAAGTCAACTTGTCGAAACGTTGGCTCCTGCTTTCACCTTGTTCACGTTTTGCTGAAGGTAACTACGCCTTATTAATTTGAAGATATCGAAATCTGAAATTTAAATAAAGAAATTGATGTGCTTCTCAAAACAGCTGTTTATCATGGCAAATAAGTTCTGAGGAAGCCCGCAAGCAACTCTACCATCTGAGCTAACCTAGAGGCTAGCACATCACAGGGCGAGGTCGAATTAATCAACAACTCTAACCGCAGGGCACTGAATATGGCAAATCTGAAATCACTACGACCTACCGGCCTCCTGCAGGGTTCACTAAAATGGCGAAGCAAACGCCCCAGAAAGCGTTGGTCCCGGCAAGGTTTGGGTACGGGCTAGTTAATATTCCATGGTATCAATCCTCACTTACAGCGCATACGTAGACGAGGGAGAAAAAGGACGACGAAGACAAGCGCTTGTCTTCGTCGTCCTTTTTGTCCCTCGTCTACGTATGCGCTGTAAGTGACGATCGGTCCCGGGTTTGGTGATTCGACCAGCACGAATGTTTCGACGGCGATGCTTTTCCCTGAAAAGTCATACTCAGTTTCCTTTGTGAATATAGGCCACCCTTGGGTAGATGAGTACTTCCCTCTCATGAAATTGATGTTCGGCCAGATTCCGACATTTATGTAAACAAAATGTACAAGACAGGAATCCGCTTTCATATCATTTCCACGTGTGAAAAAAAGCAAGAAGATATAAAAAGTAAATGGAGGACTTATGCCACTGTTGAGGAAACAAGACAAGACTTATGGTGAGGCTTAGTGAAGAGTTCGATAATTATAGCGGAAGAAAGAAGGGCGTTATGGCGCGGATACGTAATGAATAAAGAGCGCGGTGAGAAACCAGTTAACGAGGTTCGGACGGGTTGCAGTGAATGACCGCGGCAAGAAAACTATCGTGTGACTGCACACAAAAAGAACGATCACGTTAAGGGACTGACAACGACCTTTCCTGGTACCCATTTGCTTTTAGTGCAACGGAAAGCGCACTGATCAGTGTCTAATCAGGAAGTGATAACGTGGCAAACGTCTTGGAACAATTTTCAGCAGAATTTTTCGATCTGCAGTGAGGTTGTAGTCGTTCACTGGAAGCATGCCGAGAACAGCGATAGGTGAGTCAGATAGCGATTACACACCGGCATTGTTGGGAAGCAGACGACAAGTTCGGCCGTATCTGTAAGAAAGTATATATTTTGTTTATCAAGCCGATGTTACCGCGATTCATGCTTTCCGAAGTGTTGTCCGTAGCCCATGTGGTGTTTGTTTCTTTGTTTAGTGTCTCTGAAAGTATTTGCGCTGCCTACCATCATTATATCTGGGACGCGGACTGCATCACAATAAATACAATGCACTCTACGGCGTGATTCTTCGACGGCTGGTACCGATTCTCGCGTAATAAGGATGCGCACAACTGATCTCATTTGCCGACTGTCGCTCCACTCGACCTGCCAATATTCCTTAATAATGTAGTTGACAGTCGCAGAACTAATGAATACAAGTAAGTGTGAAGAGTTGTGCGCAAGGCCTTTGAGATGTGGGCAGCCATTTTGGCCTTCAATATCTCCAGCCCACACTGCAGCTGAAATATTAAGGCGGAACGGCAACATTGTTGACAATATGAAGAACAGACGAATTCTGCATGTATTACTGCACAATAATCATAAATAGCGGCCTTCCTTCACGGACCTGGATAACCCGGACAAAACAGTACTTTGACAACTAAATGCAAGTATTGTATATGGCATTCCCAAAGGTGTACGTGGTCCGGTGGCCAGTAAATGTGACGTATTATTGTGAGCAGCTTCGGCCATAACAAGCTAACAGTCGACGACACAGAGAGAGTTTGCAGAATTATTGTTTTGTGCCTTTTGCCTCAAGGCGCAGAACTAACTTCTTCACGTTTGCATCTTAATACGTCAGTTCATCTTTTTTCGATTTGCAGCTGTTGCGGTTGCCCATGAGTGCGGATAAGAATACCGATAGGGAAATAATTGGGGCGCCTTAATAATACCGATAGGTTAAAATAAAAAGCCGTGCATGACGGTGTCTCTCGTAGACGCTGTGCGACATCCGAACGCTAAGAATGTGTTCCGATTAAAAAAAAAGCAGTCGCAGAGTGCCCCCGACGATTATTTGACCCGTTGACTCCGAAGCATTAGAAAATAATGGGTGCGTTAAGTTAAGGCACTCGAGCGCGCTCTAGCCAGCAGAGTGCGCTCCTTTAAACTTAACGGCTAAAAAGCGACTTCCGGTGCGCGATTACGGAGTGCGCTCTACGCGCCCCGTCCTGGAAACGGCGCGCGCCTGCTACGGCTTCCGGCAAGATGACGTGTTTCCTACTCTTTCCACTGATGCAAGTCCGCTCTCTTGCCCACTCGTTCCTCCCGCCGCCGCGCAGCCGGGCGGCTGAAGCTGCTCTCAGGCGAGATCGGGAACGAGTTGGCGCGCTTTGAGCTTGGCACAAACGTTGAGCCTGCATCGCATACGTAAGCCGCTGTTGTTGTTGTTGTCCTGAGTGGCCGTGGCACATACCCACAGTGGGGATTGGCCAATAATCGTGTGGTTCAATTAGGTGCATAAAAATAATAATAATAGAGTTTTAGAATAGGGGCCCCAATAGTTTGGGGCTCCAAAGAGCTTTGCGGGTGTTAGCGTTGGGGCACGTTGGAGTGAAGAGTTTTAGAATAGGGTTTTACGTTTGCGAATAGCGTCTTGCGCTGACAACGGCGTCAAAGAAAAGCCATTAGAAATAATTAAAAATATATACCATTTTATGATAGGAATATTAATTTTGACTTCCGTGTATACGCGTTTAATTACAATTTAGAGGTTATTCTGTAAGCAGCAAACAATTAGTTGCGCTTAGTTTTGAGCAAACCAACTTTACTAGCCTTCACCAGCCAAGCTTAGCCATGTTAGGCCTACGAGCCATAAAATCCACAATCGAATTCAAAATCAGCGGCGTCTGAGTCAATCTTCATAACACACGCTAGTTGAGAGAAAGCGATAACCGCAGTCACTTCTCCTAGCTTGCGAACTTCACGCGTTACCGCGAATCGAAACCAGTTTGGTGCTAGGTTAGAGCCGTGGCTTCGATGGGTGCCGCCATGTTTGCCGACGCAAAGCTTTTAGGGCCGCTATTTGGGCTCCCGCTAAATCGGTGAAAGCGTTCCCAACACAAAACCCAAAGACAGTTTGCGTCTTGCGCATGCGCAGTGGCTTCGACGCTATTTCTTTGGGGCCCCAAAATGTTTCGGGCCCCTATTCTAAAACTCTCTAATAACAAGGGCGTTAACAATTTGAGCATTGGAGTTTAAAAGTAAACGTTTTGTGTTTGGAGAAAAAAGGAAATAATCAGACCCAACGCCCACCCCTTCTCAATCATATCGAGTTCATATACGGCCCCTTTCATGCTGCGACATAACTTCAGTAGCCACAAAATATGTCCAAAGGGTCATCGACCAATCTCTTGAAACCACCGGATACAAAGGGTTGGCAGCATATAAATCTACCAACTCGATCACTGTGCACTTGGCATCTCTCAGTGATGTGCAGAAAATGTGCACTTTAACATCTATCCCGCTGTCAGAAGATCAACACCTGCCTGTGCAGTGCTACTTTGCATCGGGTCCTAATATACCGAGGTGTGTTGTCTATGGCATTGACCCAGAAGACACCCCTGAGATAATATGTCGTGAATTGACCTCCACGACACACAAGGTGCTCGCAGCTAGATTTATGGGCAAAAGCCGTACATGCTTAGTGACGGTGCAGGGCCCTCAATGTATCCCAGAGCGGTTTTATTACTATGGTTGCATATTGCGACCTAAACCCTACCTCCCTCGGGCAATATTCTGCTACCGCTGCTTTCAACGTGGACACATGCAGGCACTTTGCCCACCGCGTACTATTGATCCAGAAAAGCTCACACCAGAAGGACAACCACGATATCAATGTGGCTTATGTAAATCTAATGAGCACGATCTGACAAGCATAAATTGTCCGACTAAACAGAAGGCCACAATACGGATACGAAAGGCTATACTAAAAACGACTATAGTAACAACACACAATCGTTATGCGGTTCTTGCAGAAGAGCCAGAGATGATCCTGGCAGAAGACGCAAAAGCCCCAGAAAGACAACTGTATTCTTCTGTTCTTAAACGTGGCAAGCAGTCGCAGACAAAGAAACAGAAATTACCGGAACCTCTGCATCAGTCAGATGATGACCATGATGACATTGACGCTCGGATAGACGCACTGGCCAGAGAGATTGAGCGACTACGCAAACATAAAGAATTGGTAATTCTCCGTCGTCAGAAAATAGGACCGCCACGTGACGCATTAACCACTGCTAATGCCACCGTTACGCCTGGATCCCGTCCGGCACCACAGGTCAACCAAGCTGTTTGGACAGCAGTTTTAGATCAACTTGCTCAACTAACGTTGCTCATTCAGAATTGCCTGCATCATGGCTAATTCTCTGCAGCAGCTGTCACAGGATGGAATTCTACAGTGGAATTGTCGGGGCCTAAACTCCAAGTTAGGAGAAATTAAAACCAAGCTTCAATACAATAAGCTACATGTGTGGGCACTGCTCATTCAAGAGTATAATAAGCTATGCTCCCTATCCAATTTTACTGGGTACCATAACCCATCGATTAGAGATAGACGTGCTACATCAATGGCTTCAGCTCCGGGAAAAGCTGCAGTTTATATATCATCGCATATTGCTCACACAGTGATTGACCTGGAGCCATGGTGTAGTGGTAATCAAGAAGTTGTCGGGGTCCTGACACGACCAGTGAAGACTCCTGTCATTCTAGTGTCATTCTACGCCAGACCGCAGCGCACACGTTTGAACTTGGGGTTGTTTGATCCGCACCGATGGCACCGGCTGTTGGAATCTCAGCGCTGCCACCAGCTATTGGAACCTCAGTGCTGACACCCGTTGTTGCAACCGGACCGTTGGCGCCCGTTGTTGCAAATGGGTCGCAAGCCCCAAGGGTAGCGTTGGCCTGGCGGCCTGGGGCACACTGGAAGCATCCGAAGGTCCCAGCAAAGCATGAGGCGACTGCTAACAGAACAACTTGTTTATTCTAGCATCGCAAAGAGCGGGCGGTCAGGTCGACCGAAGTAGAGAGACGGGAGAGCACGTTACTCAACAGAAGAAATCGGAGCCTCTCTCCTGGCGTCCGGGAGCAGCTGCTTTTATACTCTTGGCGTCGCGGGCAAGAAGGAAGGTCACGAGATGACACCACGTGACAGCGAGGCACGGACGGACTGAGGGACATGTAGAGACAAGAAGGTGACGCATCAGCCGGGCCGGCGCCGGTCAGACCTCCTCGCTTCACACTGGGGGAGCTCCTCTCCCCGGCTGCCGCGCTTTGACAAGCGTGGGCACACACACACACACACACACACACACACACAAAGACACGTGGCACTGAACATGCCGGGACGCGCTCGGCGGGGATGCGTCGCAGCCGCTCCGAACGGGCCAAAATGTCCGCCGCTTTGAACGAAGCCCCGACGTCCGTTGCATCCGCGCCGGCCATATCGCGCGTCGTAGGCGAAACGTAACAGGGTGAATAGCCCATCTCCGGTCTATGTACCCGGGAATTCCTATTCTCGTGGGTGGAGACTTCAATGCCCCACATACAGAATGGGGGTACAAGTACAACTCCCGATGAGGATACCAAGTTAAACACATCATGAGCGATGCCACTTTTACACTGCTGAACCATCATGCTGTGGCTACCTGTGCAGTACCCGCAGTATCTAGAACAAACGCTCCGGACCTCACGTGGTTGTTGGGTCCTGGAATGCCGCAGTGGCGGGTGGAACCAGATACATGGGGCAGTGATCATATGCCAATAATGATTGGTTTGCACAGAACGAGCATAAAGAAAATTCGACGACGAGTAACAGTCACGCATTGGGATAAGTTTCGGAAATCATCGATTAAAGTACCCTCAGAGCCCTCAGAAATTCTTCCCGCTTTGAAAGAACTGCTACGGAGGAACACCGCTGTAACCACAGTTGACGAGGAACAACCTCAACCGGACCTCACCCTTTTGCAACTTTGGGCAAAGCGACGTCAGGCAGAATTGTATGCGTCGAGGAATCCCGATGCACCAGGTAGCCATGCACGTGCTAACCATATTGCGGCGAAGGCGCGTCAGCACGAAAAGCAACTTTCTCGACGACGATGGTATGAGTGGTGCGAGAATCTTGGATCGGGCATTGGAAATAGAGCACTTAGGCGTACTTTCCGGTTAATGGAACGCGGTCATAAGCAACCTGACCCTGCAGCGAGCGTTAGGTTAGCGATGCAGAGTTCACCGCATCAATTTGCAGAACACGCTGCTAGAGCGTTTTTCCCGAAATACGATCAAGCGTCACCTATAAACTGCCCCGAAATTGATGAGTCTGACACAACCTCCAAATCCGATATCTCCAGCCCTTTCAGCATGGCCGAACTAATAGCGGCGATTGAAACTTCGCAGCAACGAACAACACCTGGTCCCGATGGTATTCCTTATGAGGTTTTCAAAAACATGGAAGGAGCAGCTCTCGACGCACTTCTTCAGGCTATTAATAAAGTATGGGAGACTGGAAACGTTCCACCTGATTGGAAGCATTCAATTGTTGTCGCGATTCCGAAACCAGGAAAGTTTCCAAATAGCCTGCAGTCTTTACGCCCAATTTCACTAACCTCAACTGTCTGCAAACTCGCTGAAAAGATGCTGGCCACAGGAGTTTCCTGGTGGCTTGAACGCCACGATAGGTATCGTCCTGCTCAAATTGGATTCTGTTCTTACTTCGGAACTGAAGACGGACTTTCTATGTTATCAGACGATGTTTTACAGGTTTCTCCACACAGTCACGCTGTACGCACGGTAGTAGCAACAGACATAACGAAAGCTTATGACAATATAGACCATGAAATCATTATAGCCAACCTCATCGACCTGGGACTTCCACCGCGAGTGATAAGATTCATCTACTCATTCCTTCAGAATCGCACATTTGCGATTAGAGTAGATGGAAGGCAAGAAGGATACTTCAAATCGAACAGAGGAGTCCTACAAGGTTCGGTTCTGGCTCCTCTTCTCTTCAACGTTGCTCTAATACCTCTAGCCTGGCAACTACATCGGATTCCAGATGTGAGGTTCTTAATCTATGCGGATGACGTCACTTTGTGGTCCGTGCATAAAGATATATCTAGACAAACTCAACAGCTTCAAGAAGCCCTTGATGTGCTGAACAACTACGCTCGGAAAGCAGGATTGGAAATTTCCGCCCAAAAATCAAGCTATGTTGTGGTGGCCAACAAGAAAGGACGCACAAGAATCACGCAGCACCCCTTTACATTTAGACTCGGCACAGTGACAATCCCCGAGGCTTCTGACGTCCGCATACTGGGTCTCGATATTCACCAATCCGGCAGTGGTGCACACTGGCTCCGTAAAACCAGACAGAGTTCGACAAAAACACTTCACCTTATTCGTCACATTGCAGCAAAAGGAGCTGGAGCTCGTACTGACGTAGCTCGACGGTTGGTGCGTGCAGTCTTGCAGCCACGAATTTTATATCAAGCACAATTTCAACGGCTGACTTTGGCACAGCTGGCACAGTTGGAGACGATTAATCGCGATGCTATGCGCACAATCACAGTACTGCCCCGCATCACTCCCATACCAACCTTACAGGAACATGCCCAGCTCAAAACAACTGCAGAGCTAATTTGCAACGTGAAAAAGCACGTGAAATAAAAAAGCAACTTATTCCGGCTGTCGCTGCGTTGCATGCTCATTTTCACCGCCATGGTTGCTCAGTGGCTATGGTGTTGGGCTGCTGAGCACGAGGTCGCGGGATCGAATCCCGGCCACGGCGGCCGCATTTCGATGGGGGCGAAATGCGAAAACACCCGTGTGCTTAGATTTAGGTGCACGTTAAAGAACCACAGGTGGTCAAAATTTCCGGAGTCCTCCACTACGGCGTGCCTCATAATCAGAAAGTGGTTTTGGCACGTAAAACCCCAAATATTATTTTAATTATTATTCATTTTCACCGCGGCTCTCGGATTGACAATCAGCCCTACCCAATGCCTCCCTGGGAATTCACCAGCATCACAACTAATAAGCCAACGAAATTACGACGCAGCGATACAACAGGTACTATTGACGAACACAGCATCGTCGATGCATCATGCGTTAACACCTGCAAAGTGTATACGGATGCTGCCATTCTCCCAGACGGTGGAAGGACATCATTCCTGAGTACTACGCATAATTTCATCAGCGGCCACCAGCGCTATTTATCTACGGAAGCCAGCGCTCTAGTAATGGAACTTCAAGCCATCCACGACGCTGTGCAAGATGCGACATCTAAGCTGCCTACCATCAAGAAACTAGATATCTTCACGGATTCTTTAGCGGCTATTCAGGAACTCAAGAAGGTTGATAAGGCGATGGAAATCTGCGAGAGAATACACACTATGAATAGTAAGACAGCTACTTGCGTCAAGGTACACTGGATTCAAGGCCATTCAGCGAACCCTCACAACATTGCTGCTGACCAACAGGCACACTGCCCTCCTAATCCTGATCCTCCACCTGTTCCCCTCCCACCCCAACCCCGTAACTCGCTGCGAGCCCGTAAAAAAGTTCTCCGGCAGGACACACGCGCTCTTATCCCACCGTTGGTCTGCTCCCTCCCCCTTCACCTTACTATGGCGGAGGAAGTGGTGCTTAGGAGGCTTCGGGCCGGGGTGGCCCTTACACCAGCTGTTGTCTCAAGGTGGAACTGGTCGCATTTACCACTGGGTGCTACATGTCTATACTGCTCCGTTCCTGTGGTGGAATCAGATGCATACCACCTAATATGGACATGTACGGGTTTACAATCGGAACGCTCGTGTCTCCTACTGCACGCCGGCCTCCGCTACAGTGTGACAACCAGCTATGACCGCTGGATACATGATAACAGATTTCACAAAACACTGCATCAATTCATACACAACACAGGCCTCACAGCACACATATAATACACATATACGCTCCAAGAATTATGCCTTAAGGGCAAGCCTTCATCGCAATAAAAAACAAAGATGAAAACCGGGTATAACATAATAACAACAATAATTATTAATAATAGATAAGAAATAAAAGAAAGCTATGGTTGGGAGGGAGAACGATCAATCTAACATGGAAATTGATTGGTTTCAATGAGGTAATTTTACTGCTGCTGACTCCGTCGCCGCGCGTCAAGTTCTTCTACCTCTTCTACAAGAGCTGCAGGAGTACGGTCGGCGGGGCCATTTTTGAAAAGCGCGCGAAGTGCGATAGCCAGGCACGTACCCAGGAGGGGGCACGGGGGGGCCCGCCCCCCCCCCCCCCCCCGAAATCAAGTGGCCTACCGCTCCTCTCCCCACCCACGCCACCACTCCTCACACATTCCTAAAGCGCCGCCAGATTCATGTTGAGACTTGGCACCTGTTCATCGGTCAGCCTTATGCTGCCTTTTTCACTCCTTTTAGATGGCGGTAGTTATCGGCATTTCTTGTAATGTGAAGGACAGTTTTCTCATAGATTCCGCACCCGCGCGATTAACTCGAGATGCGCTCAGTTGTCACCATCTATTGAACCGTCACGCGCATAGCTGTTGCTTTTGTTAGTTCAACCTGGTTTGTTTAGGCTGATCCTGGGACCAGGAGAGGGATGCGGCTGTTACTCAGCTGGTCTGTACTCTCAAGGAACGAGTTGCGGCCGGAGTAAACGCCAATTGCGTTTAACTTTTCCCTTTGCTTCATTATTTCCTTGAGTTACGGCTCGCCGCGACGCTGGCAGATGCCCGAAACCATATACACGTGATATGGGTTAGATAAGGTGGGAAATTAAATGATGTGAAAGAGCGTCCATCATGAAACCCTGCAATAACCCTTAAACGCATAAGCAACATGACTGTCGCCAGTTACCTCGTCTGTTTTTCCTTAATTGTACAGCACTTTTCGTGCAAAATTGAAAAACGGAAACAAAAATCGCAAGTTGAGAAATTAAGCGATCTACTAAGGGAGAGAGCCAACGCAACAACCAAACTGCAAGCAAAAGCGAATAATAAAAATGTTAACCGTTGTTTATGAGAATATTTATGGATCAACATCTTTTTATTTAAAAAGCAAGTAGAGAAAACGCCGCCGGAAGTGGAGAATAATTACTTGCTTTGAATGACGCTTCTACAGTTATCGGTCGAACCACCTCACGTAGCCACTTCTCTGCTGTGCTTATGTGGGTGTTCATCTAACTTTTCTCGGTGAGCGCAGTACGTCTAGAATCGCAGAGTCCTGCGCTCAACGCGGTTGTGTGCGACTGGCGGCCGCACAGCGCTACGCAATTCGCGGAACTGTCAAAACTGATCCACATGGCGAAAATAACTGATATTCGAAACTATAACATGTGAAAGACTGAAGAAGCCGTAAAAAAATGAACGCAGCCTGAAATCAGTAAAGAAGAAACCTGGCATTGGATAAACCATGATGTAAGCACTAAAAGATAAGAGGGACAATACCATAAGCAATCTCGAAGATACAGTAAAAACAGCGGAAAAATTCTAACCTGACCTGTATACAGTACCCAGAGGAGTCACGATACCTCACTTATAAACAGTAATCAACAGGATACAGAAACTCTCCTATATATAGCGATGAGGTCAGAAGGGTGCTGCAAGACATGAAACAATGAAGAGCGGGAGCAGAAGGTGGAATAACAGTCCATTTAATCAAAGATGGAGGAAACATAATGCTTAGAAAACTGGCGGCTCTTTATACGAAGCGTATATCGACTGCAAGGGTCCCAGAAAACTGGAAGAATGCAGACATTATACTAATCCACAAAAAAGGAGACGTTAAAGAATTGAAAAATTATAGGACCATCAGCTTGCTCCCAGTATTATATAAGATAATTACCAAAATAATCTCCAATATAATAAGGGCAACACTGGATTTTGTCAACCAAGGGAACAGGCTGGCTTCGGGAAGAGATACCTTTTAATGGATCACATCCATGTCATCAATCAGGTTATCGCGAAATATGCAGAGTACAATAAGCCTCTCTATGTGGCTTATATAGATTACGAAAATGCATTTGATTCAGTAGAGATACCAGCAGCCTAGAGGCACTACGTAATCAAGGACTACAGAATCTTACGTAAAAAGCTTGAAAAATATTGCTACATGCGTGTGGTATTTGTTTGTTTGAACGTGGTGCGTGGGCGCCATCACTCCAGAAAAGAGGAGGAAGAACGAACTGCATGGGCTCGCGCTGTGAATCTAACCGGTCAGCGCTGCAACCGTTGTTGTAAATATAATCTGTAAATAGTTTCTCGTCTTACTGGCTCGTCCTTCGCGTAAGAATATATAAAGAGGTTCTACAGCTTCCTTAATTCTGCACAAGAAAAGCAGGGAGATACCTATAGGGAAATGGGTCAGACAGGGAGACACAATTTCTCCAAAGCTATTCACTGCGTGCTTAGAAGAAGTCAAGCTATTAAACTGGGAAGGCTTAGTAGTAAAGATCGACGGCAAATATCTCAGCAACCTTCGGTTTGCCGATGAGATTGTTCTATTCAACAACAATGCAGACTTGTTACAACAAATGATTGGAGACCTTAACAGAGAGAGTGTAAGAATGGGGTTTAATATTAATATGCAAAAGATGACGACAATGATAAATAGCCGGGCAAAGGAGCAAGAGATCAGGATCGCCAGTCGGCCACTAGAGACTGTGAAGGACTTCGTTTACCTAGGTCAATTAATCACAGGAAACCCTGATCATGAGAAGGAAATTCACAGAAGAATAAAAATAGGTTGGATCGCATACGCCAGACATTGCCAGCTCCTTACTGGAAGCTTACCATTATTATTGAAAAGTAAGGTGTGCAATCAGTGCATTTTGCCAGTGCTGACATATGGGGCCGAGACTTGAGAATGAGTTAAGGACCGCGCAAAGAGCGATCGAACGAAGATTGCTAGGCATAACGTTAAGAGTGAGAAAGAGAGCGGTTTGGATCAGAGAGCGAACGGGTATAGACGATATTCTAATTGACATCAAGAGGACAAAATGTAGCTGGGCAGGTCATGTAATGCGCCGGTTAGATAAGCGTTGGACCATTAGGGTTACAGAATGGGTACCAAGAGAAGGGAAGCGCAGTAGAAGACGGCAGAAAACTATAGATGGTGCGATGAAATTAGGAACTTCGCGGGTGCTAGTTGGAATCGGTTGGCGGCAGGACAGGGGTAATTGGAGATCGCAGGGAGAGGCCTTCTTCCTGCAGTGGACATAAAACATGATGATGATGATGATGATGATGATGATGGTGGTGCCCCCCCCCCCCCGCGAGAAAATATCCTGGGTACGTGCCTGGCGATAGCGGATGCGAAAGCAACATAACGTTAGCCAGACGGCGCGTTCGTGCACCCGAAAGCAGTCGGCGAAAATCGCCGTTAAGTTAATCTCCGAAGGCATCGCACTCGAGCGCACTCGAGCGTGCTCCTTTGGAGTTCGGAGCGCGCTAACTCAACGCGCCCAATAATAACTGTGGCTGCCTTTTCAGAAGCCCCTGCAAAGCCTGGATTCAATCAACACTGGGTTTTCCTTGGTCGCGAATGAACCCTCTTAGCATTATACGTCACTTCCAGCCAACGAGCGGCAACTACTTATGAAGGAAACTGATAACGCCGGCCGGATAAGCTTCGTAATGATGTTCTGTGCGCAGTGATAGCTTTTATAGCTCATTTTTGTTTTGTTGACGTCATCTCTACGTCAATACGGGAATATTGAAAAGCTTAAAGTCAATACGCCACGTGGTAGACCTCACGCAAACTAAACGCTGACATTTAGGAATGCTGGATATACTTCTTCCGTAGCTTAGTATTCACTAGCTTGAGGCCTCCGAATGATTGCTCCACTTCGGCATTTCAGTGGTACATCGTAAGTATCATCAACGTAAAATTCGCCAGGTACTCATTGGGCTCTGTTCAGACGACACGTGTAAACGCCATCACCTCAGGCCAAAATGTTTTTGGTGTGTGCGTGTTTGTCGATTTAACGCAGGTAGTGACCTCTCATTGACTTTCTATTTTTTCTATGTGAGAAGCGTCCGTGCTCATAGATACGAGTACCGGAATGAGAGGCGGCTTTAACATAGACAGTGTTTTCGTAAACAACTAAACATAGCAGCTCCTCAAAATTTTAATACTGTCAGGAAGCTATAGGCATATATATTGCACAAGGGACGTCAGAAACTGCACACACTGTGTCCGCAGTGTCTCCTGATCAGGCACGTACCCAAGGGGGGCCCAGGGGGGCCCGGGCACCCCCCCCCCCCCCCCCGAAATTAAGACGCATACCTACCCCCCCCTCCTCCTCTTCGCCTACGCGACCACTTCTCACACACATTCATAAAGCACCGCCAAATCAATGTTGAGACTTGACAGCTATTCGGTGGTCAACATTTTGTTGCCTTTTTCAGTGCTTTTGGATGGCGGTAGTTATCGGCGTCTCCTGGGACGTGAAAGCCAGTTTCCTCATCAATTCGGTGCCCGCGCGATTAACTCGAGATGCATTCAGTTGTCACCATTTATTCAACCGTCACGCGCATCGTTGTTGCTTCGTTAGTTCAACCTTCTTCGTCTAGTCTGATCCAGGGACCAGGAAAGGGATTCAGTTCGTGGTCAGCTGGTCTGTATGCACGTGGAACGAGTTGCGGCCAGAGAAAAGGCCAATTGCGTTTAACTTTTCTTGTTGTTTGATTATTTCCTCGAGTGACGGCTCGCCGCGACGCTGGCAGATCCTCGGAACCATATACCCGTGATAAGGGTTAGATAAGGTGGAAAATAAAATAATGTGAGACAGAATCCATCATCAAACCCTGTAATAACCCTTAAATTCATAGGCAATATGACTGTCGTCCGTTAACTCATCTGGTGTTTCCCTAATTGTACAGCACTTTTCGTGCTGTACAATTGGCAAATGGAAACACGAGTCTCAAGGAGTTGAGGAATTAAGCGATCTTCTAAGGGAGAGGGCCGAGACAACAGCCAAACAGGAAGAAAACGTGAAAATTAACAAATTTAGCCATTGTTTATTAAACTATTCATGAATCAACACCTGTTTGTTTAAGAAGGAAACACAGAAAACGCCGCCAGAAGTGGAGGACAATTCTGCAGTTATCATTAGAGCCGCCCAACGTAGCCACTTCTCTGCGGTGCTTATGTAGGTGTTTTTCTAACCTTCCGCGGTGGGCGCAGTACGTCTAGAATCGCAGTTTCCTGCGCTCAACGCGGTTGTACGCGACTGGCGGTCACGCATCGTTACGTAAATTCCCTAATAACAATACGAGTCGGTTGTGGCACTTGTTAGAGCAGTAAACGAGGGATCCAAATGAACTGCGAGTGTTCCGCAAATACATATTTTTGTATAATTATTCCAGAGCTAATTCGAGAAACGCTGCTATAGTCGCATACAAATTAAGTCTGCAATGAAGCCCCGCCCACACCCTCATAACCGCCAGCCACTGTTCCTCCACGAGGCTGCAAATACTTCGTACTTGAAACTTTTCCTGTTACCCAAATAAGGCGGTAACTACAAAAATAAAAGTATTAGCGGGTAATTTTATACCTTTTCCCTCGCCTATTATAGTGGAATGGCGAATTCCAAATTCTTTATTGAACTGAAATAACATGCTTGCTTCGCTACAACTATCTGTTGTGAAGTTTCACTTCAGTTGGCAGTGAAGTTTCATGCGTGAAACGGGTGCAGTAGTGAAATAAACAGCACCGCAGACTTTTGAAGACTCCATACAATTTGTCCATGTCTGTTGCACAGCTCATTGCTTCTGCTGATGAAAAGACTCTTCAAGAGCAGCAGATGCTCCGGAGGTATCAAGTACGACGCCGTTTTGAAAAGACCGCATGACGACGATTTTGTTTCCTTCTGTGATTGGCTGGCGGAGTAACCTAACTCCGCGCGGTCAGTGTGCCTTTGTTGCCAACTGCTGCTTTTTTAGTTCTATTTTACCAACGTAATCTTTATTTTACACTTTTGCTTCTGTATTTGTTCTTGGTGCTTCTTTCCTGTGCGTGTTCATTTAACATGGTTCTACGTTTGCCAAGTAAAGGAGAGGTGAATCGCACAGGCGCACGTGTAAAATACAACTTATTTCAGTTATCTTCTGTGGGTTTAGGCGTTTTTATGACCGATGGTGGGTGTCATTCACATTTGTACTAGTAAAGGCAACCCCCCCCCCCCCTCATTTGCATAGAAAGGTTACCTCGGGGTTGCCCCCCCCCCCGAAAAAAAATCCTGCGTACGTGCCTGCTCCTGATATTCAGCTTTGTTCGACCAGCACCTTTCACCTCAAACTACTTATTCACCGCTAGCACGTCCGCGAGCGGAGGCTTCAGGATGAGAAGGTACGCCTGGTTTAGGTCGTTTGAATGCATTGCGTATAGAATATCCGCGTTGTTGCACCTGTCAGCTGACCTTACAACCTGAAACTGCGTCCTATGTTCCAGCCAATGATGAAAAATTCTTGACACAGCTTGCTTTATTGACAGCCACCGCGCACAGATTTCAGTGGGTAGTGACCCTCGTTCAGGTTGTTAAAGAGTTTCTTGTAAGCCACCTGTTGAGCAGGTGTCCTCGAAAACCAATTATATGCGTGATCAATCAGGTATGTAAGCTACCCAGGAAAATCGCCCGCCACACTGCAGTTGCAGATACGGCTAGCTGTAGTGAATGACAGACTCCAGTCAATACACTTGCATTGTCCATGCTGACTCCTACCAGACTGCGCAGCTCATGGTTGAAGTGATTGCGAGAGCTCCTGATTCCCTTAACAATGCCGTCCGCATTACAGGCCTCAAACGCTCAAAAAGAAAGCTCTTCATTATTTTCGCGTCAACTGCGCTGTTATAAATAGCTGACATACGCAAGTGCTTTGTCACGCTACTGTCAGCAGACTCATCTATAATTAAGCTGCACTTGCTCAGTCCGAAGACTTCAGCAAAATCCGCTTCAAATTGAAGGTAAATTCTGCAAGACTGCCGCGTTGCAGTGTCTTCATGCGCTTCATCTTTTTAGTCCGTCGATGCAGATCTGTCGTAAAAGGATTCCTTTATCACATGCGATAGATGATCAGCTGTAGCCATGCTGCAGCGTTAAGCGATAAGGAGCGGCACTCCACGTTCAACTACACTACAAGAAGCGGCGTGGGCTTTTGGAAACATCATCTGCGGCTGCTTCGACGCGCCAGGTGCGGCAGCATCTTGATGCTTCTTGATGCAAGCGTTCCATTATATAAGTTGGTCCTTGAGCCACTGGTCTCTGAATTTCTGAGCATGCTTCAATTTCGGCACCATGCCCAGCGTGCTATCACATGCACGAAAGCTCCACAGTAGCTCTCGCCGTTAAGTGATATTACAGAAGCGAAAATATGATCTTCCAGCGAAACGTAGTGTGTGGTGACATCATCATCATCATCATCATCATCATCATCATCATCATCCTCCTGTTTTATGTCCACTGCAAAGCGAAGGCCTCTCTCTGCGATCTCCAATTACCCCTGTCCTGCGCCAACCGATTCCAACTAGCGCCCGCGAATTTCCTAATTTCATCGCTCCACCTAGTCTTTTGTCGTCCTCGATTGCGTTTTCTTTCTCTTGGTACCAATTCTGTAACCCTAATAGTCCAATGGTTATCTAACCGGCGCATTACATGACCCACTTAGTCCATTTTTTTTCTCTTCACGTCAATACGAATATCGTCTGTACGGTTTGCTCTCTGATTCGAACCGCTCTCTTTCTATCTCTTAACGTTATGTCTAGCAATCTTCGCTATGTTGCTCTTTGCGCGGCCCTTAACTTGTTCTCAAGCTTCTTTGTCAGTCTCCAAATCTCTGCCCTATATGTCAGCACTGGTGAAATTTACTGATTGTCCACCTTCCTTTTTAATGATAATGGTGAGCTTCCAGTCAGGAGCTGACAGTGTTTGCCGTATGCGATCCAACCCATTTTTATTCTTCTATGAATTTCTGTCTCATGATCAAGGTGCCCTGTGATTAATTGACCTAGGTAAACGTACTCCTTCACAGACTCTAGTGGCTGACTGGTGATCCTGAACTCTTGTTCCTTTGCCTGGTTATTCCTCATTATCTTTGTCTTCTGCATAATAATATTCAACCCCACTCTTACACTCTCTCTGTTAAGGTCCTCAATCATTTGTTTTAACTCGTCTGCATTGTTGCTGAATAGAACAATGTCATCGGCAAAGCGAAGGTTGCCGAGATATTGGCCGTCGGTCCTTACTCCTAAGCCTTCCCAGTTTAGTAGCTTGAACACTTCTTCTAAGTACGCAGTGAATAGCATTGGAGAGATTGTGTCTTACTGTCTGACCCCTTTCATTATAGGTACCTTTCTGCTTTTCTTGTGCAGAATTAAGGTAGCTGTAGAACCTCTGTTGATATTTTCCAAGGCAATTACATAAGCGTTCTGTACTCCTTGATTACGCAGTGCCTCTATGTCTGCTGGTATCTTAACTGAATCAAATGCCTTCTCGTAACCTACGAAAGCCATATACAGAGGCTTATTGTATTCTGCGTATTTCTCGATAACCTGATTAATGACATGGATGTGATCCACTGAAGATTATCCCTTCCTAAAGCCAGCCTGTTCCCTGAGTTGACTAAAGTCCAGTGTTGCCTTTATACTATTGGAGATTATTTTGGTAAATATTTTATATAATACTGGAAGTAAGCTAAGGAGCCTATTACTTTTCAATTCTTTAACGTCTTCCTTTTTGTGGATTAGTATAATGTTTGCATTCTTCCAGTTTTCTGGGATCCTTGCAGTCGATAGACACTTCGTATAAAGAGCCGCCAGTTTTCCAAGCATAATGTCTCCTCCATCTTTGAATAAATCAACTGTTATTCCATTTTGTCCTGCCGATCTTCCTCGTTTCATCTCTAGAAGGCCCTTCTGACCTCATCGCTAGTTATAGGAGGCGTTTCTGTATCCTGTTCATTAGTGTTTCTAATTGAGGTATCCTGACTCCTCTGGGTACTGTGCAGGTCAGTATAGAATTCTACCGCTGCTTTTACTATATAACATCGAGATTGCTGATGATATTACCCTGCTTATCTTTTAGTGCATACATCTTGGTTTGTCCTGTGACAAGTTTCTTCCTCACTGATTTCAGGCTGCGTCCATTTTTACGGCTTCTTCAGTCTTTCTCACGTTATAGATTCGAATATCACTTATTTCCACCTTGTTGATCAGTTTTGACAGTTACGCGAATTTTATCTTAGCTCTTGAGTTGGACGCTTTCATTCTTTGTCGTTTCTTTTTTGGGTGCTTTGTTACTTGGGAGAGCTTGCCTACTGGTTACCTCGGTGCCTTGCCTCTCACTTCAATTGCTGCCTCTGAAGCCAGCCTAGTTACCGTTTCGTTCATTATCTGTATGTCATCTTCATTTCTCTGTTCTAGGGCTGCTTATTTGTTTGAAAGTACCAGCCCGAATTTGTCTGCTTTTACCCTAACTGCCTTTAGGTTGACCTGTTTCTTCTTACCAATTTTACTCTTTCTATCTTCAAATTGAAGTGAATCCTAGCCCTCACTCACCTCTAATCATTGCTCTTTACACTACCCATCACAACAGGTACGTCAAATCAAAATAATGGACGCCCGCGTACAGTCTCCGTTAGTGGAGGCGTTGTAGAATCATTGTGGTCTTAGAGCATACGACTATAACTCCCAATTTCGGCCGCCTACCTGCAGCCATTAATGAAAAATTGCGTTAAAAAAATTGTTTTTCAAACGAACATTCTTAACCTTGAACTTGCTAAAATGTCGCAAAATTATCCGGTCGTGTCGCTACAAAATTCGTTAGGCGCTAAAAGAATGTTGCTAAAATAAAAGACCAAGAGCTCACTACATCTAGCGACAATATCGCTAAAATTGCAACACTGGTAACTTTATTAGCCTTAAACGTCCAGCTTTCGCTCTGAAGTGTCCCCTGTAAGCGTCACGAGTGTCGTGCATGATCTTTGCGGAGCGTGAGCTTAATTAATTAATTAAATTATGGGGTTTTACGTGCCAAAGCTTTGGCAAAGAAAGCGGTTCTTCGCTCACTCGCTGGGTGGTTTTCTTGTTAGTTTGTTCTTTCACTCGCTCCTTCACTTGTCCGTTCGCTCTCTCGCTCGTTAGTTCATGCTATTCGCTTACATTAGCAATCATTGTCGATGGTTTCTTCACAATATGTTTTTTTTCTTCAGAGTAATTCATCCAATTTATGTCAGTACAAGCAATTCTGAGGAAAATGGTAAAGTAAAGCTAGCGACACCTAGACACTGTGGCAGCCATAACTTTGTTGGTGAGTCTTCCAGGGAGCGTGAAGTTGTCATTCACAGTATTTTTACATTGTCTTTTTGCCTCTTTCGCCTCCCTCGATGCAGGGCAGCCGACTAGGCACAATCATAGTGAACCAACCTTCTAAACTCTTTCTCCCGCTAAACTGAACCTTAGCATAAACTAACGAGCTGATTAAGGAAATGAAGGCATCCTGTGATGCTCACCTACATCATTCATAAACCACCGAGTAAATAAACAGCCCGCAAATTGATCTGTTGATTCCACTTCGATTGCTGGGATTATCTGGTTGGCAAAGCCTTCCCGGGCGAGTCAGCAGACTGGGTCAATACTACAGGACACTTCGAAAGAAACCTTTGGCATTTGTTTTATCACAAGGGGGTTCTCAACACTTCACAACAACACACCCACCGTTGCTAATATTTTGCTGCCTTCACCAAGGGCCAAGGAAGCGCCACCCGTCTCTGAGCTCGGCTTCCGGCCGCTTTAGTGGAACAAGCGCAGCTGCGTACAGTGTTGCGACTCGGAGGAACTAACTTGCACCGTGCTTGTACTCACCTTGTCAACGAAGAACGCCAGGCACGATGCGTAGACCTTGCCCATGTGACTGACCTGCTCGTCAGAGGACCCCGATCCCTGCAACAGGCTCTCGTTGGCGGCGGCCACGTAGTCGCTCCTCAGGGACGCCATGTAGGAGACGTTGCGATCGGCGGGCCACGTCCAGTCTGGCTCATTCTTCGTGACCGGTGCGGACGACCGCCAGTGACCACAGGCAAACGCGTAGAAGTTGGTGCAAGGGTCGGCCGAAACGTTCATGGCGGCGGCGATGAACTTCACGGCAGTAAGGCAGCCGGAAGAGTTACACTGCTTGTCCATTTCCTGAACAGTAGTTGCAGAAGATGCCGTTTAGCTTACTGAGTTCTCAAAGATATGAATAAAAGTAAACCAAGCCGGTATCACCGTCATTACACGGCGACCGATCGGTACAGTCTCTAAAATATTCGTCACGTTTCACATCTCAAAGCAACACAGAAGCCATGGGAAACGTCGTAGTAGAGGGATCACCGGATTAAATTTCGCCAAGTAGTCTTTTTATTAGGTGCCCCAAAAGTTTGATAAACTGATCTCCGCATATCGCTCCCACGTGATTCCGGTCGCTGTGGCACCCGGGAATGGAACCAGGGACATCGTGCTCCGAAGCTGAGCTTCGTAGCCACTACTGAGCCACTGTGGCGGGCCAGTCACATAGCCATCGCGAATTCGTAGAGTCGCCCGAGGCGATCATTGCGAGGAAGGCAGTGAACTCGTTATGTACGAAGCCTGCACCGTGTAAAATTAATGACTGCGCGTGCAGATTCCGATAAGTTGCAGTGAAAAATTAAAGAGCGACGTGCACATGCTGAACCAGTTCAGGGAGTGTAAATAGACATATCCCAGGTCACTTTGACCCACCCGAAAGGAAACGTTCTAGCCAGTTCGCGTATGGAACAAAACCAACCTTCAAGTGCTCTACAATTGTAAGGAGTATGTATATAATATACTACAGCAATGGCAGAAACAAGCAGGAACTTTAACCCGGAAATCTCGCGCTACAGTCTTGGCAGTTCGTTCAGTTATCTTGGCGCTGCATGGGCGTCATCGCGTAATTCGTTGTATACGCGTTGTCGCGCACCTTGAGCCAGGCAGAAGCCCTGAAGGTGGCGCCATCCGACCTGTGCATCACGACGTGCCGCGCAAGGAGTGCCACGATGACCACGAACGCCGCACACAGGACGGCGACGAAGACGGTGGGGCTCATGTCCGTGCGGTCAAGGCCTGTGGTTTCCGTCGATTGGCCGCCCTTGCGAGCTCCGTCAGCCGAGATGCTGGAGCCGCCTTCGTCCGACAACACCTCGGCCGCACTCCGAGAAGCCTTGACAGTGGCCGGACTCTCCACCTCCGTGGCCGCCTTGTGCTGCACGACCCGAGTTTGGCAATTCCGTTACGCTACTTTCAAATGGGAAAAGCCGAGGACATTTCAGTAAAATACAGCGTTTGGCTAGTTTGCTCCCGATCACTTAAAAAAAAGAAAAGCGGGACGAACACCCGTATGTTTTCCTTTCGAACATATACATATATATTATTCAATTCACATGAACCATACATAGCAATCTAGGCCTTCAGGTGGATTGCATGAAAATGCAGGCATTACATGCACGAGTCCCAGTATGTAGGTAGCTAATTAATTACGTTCAGGAATCACGTTTTTATTATTCCCTTTGAGGCACGATTAGCGATTGCGAACCTTATCCTGAGCAGTCGTGAAGTGATGTTGGCTTAGGGAAAATTGTGACTCTAGCACGCCTTCCCGGGTAGCCCCTCCCACAGTCTGCGTAAGAATACATCAACTGGCGTTTCACTTAAGATCGTCGCGAACTGCTAGAGGGATCGATATCTCCGAAGTGGTGATTTCTTCTGAAGGCATACACGACTTCCTAACTGTTCGGCTTAAATATCACAATAGCAGCATGCGCCCCAAAATGAATAAATAAAAGGTAACGATAGTGAGTAGTTTTTTTTATTCACTTATTTACAATATTGTCACTCTCGATCGATAGCATAAGAAGTGCGCATATTGTATCATGCGTACATCGTACAATCATATATATATCTGCACTATCTGTCCCGGACAACTGAAAAAGTTAGTTTGAATTGAAGAAACAAGGGGTGTTGCCCATTATACTGGAGCAGTGGTTGTGTCAGGTTTTCTTTTACTTTTCTGTACGTGGGTTCACAATGGTTTTAAAGGTGAAAGCATTAATTGGTTCATTGCAATACTTTATATCTATAAAACGTGGCTAGTGGAGTGGTACAAAAATATCATCATCAGCAATGGCTCATACCCCTGCAAGAAAGCAAAGATGCAATGACTGCGATTCCTCGACTTAAAACTGACGTTCAGTGCAACTCGCACTGGTTGAGAGTACAAAAATTGAGGACTGAAAAAAAGTCTGCTCCTTTACAATTCTGGGCATTATAAGCTAATGAAAAGTGCAATTGACAACTCAAGCATTAACCAAGCCATCAGAAAGTCATGTGACCATAGGATCAACGATAGTATGCGGCGGAAGGTCACGAAGCTTAAGGACAGTGGTTATCCTATCACCCTTGTAACGTCGATCGCCGAAAAAGTCTTGAGAGGTTCAAGCAACAAAAAACGTGGCTATGGTGTTGGGCTGCTGAGCACGAGGTCACGGGATCGAATCCCGGCCACGGAGGCCGCATTTCGATGGGGGCGCAATGCGAAAACACCCGTGTACTTAGATTTAGGTGCACGTTAAAGAACCCCAGGTGGTCGAAATTTCCGGAGTCCTCCACTATACGTCGTGCCTCATAATCAGAAAGTGGTTTTGGCACGTAAAGCCCCACAATTTTAAAAGTAACGAAAAGAAAGCAGCTGCAAAGGACGGCGATCATAAGAAGGTAACTGTGATATGACCTTATATGCAGAGAATTTCGCATCGGCTCCAACAGATTGGTGAAAGGCACGGGGCGAAGGCGGTTTTTTCGTCTCATCTAAAGATGAAAGTTCGATGTAAAAAAAAGGTACTTAACGACACAGACACACACACACACACACACACACACACACACGAAATATCAGCCAGAAGCAAATGCCAACTAAAGTGCGCAAGAAAAAACAGGGATTCGGTATGTGTCGACAGCCTTGACTAAAACATACATTTCACGTGCGGAAAATCACACGTTGGCCAGTCAGGCTGCTGTGTTAATATTGGGTTAAGAAAGCGCGGGTATGCGACAGGAATACTCCAGTCAACAAGACATTTGGCAACATATAGTGAGCACGATGCGGCTGCAAGCCCATCGTATTTCATGCTCAAAAATTACCCGGGAAACCACGTTAGCACACCTGTGGTGGCGCTGGGAGAAACAGCTTTTAAATTCACAGACGGATGCCAGATCAAGCTATGGATGTCATTGTTAAATCAAATGTGCTTAGAGTAGCTTGTTTTTCGTCTTACATTTTATGGTTTCTACTTGCTTTCAGTCACCCCACCGTGCATATATTTGACGTGCGCTAGTGAATAATAAACAGTTGAAAGTTTGCGCAAATGTGTGCCAGTCTTCTTTTGTCCTTTGTATAACAGTATAGCGCAGTAAACAGAACGATGGCATATAACAACTAACCCCAGTCGAAGCCGCATTGCACGCTGGCGCATGGTTGCACCAATTGTTACGACTACTCATTCGCCAACAGCACGTTGCCGAGTTCGAATGCGCGGTCACCTGTCTTCATCATAATTATATGCAGTGTCCCTTCGTGAGAGTTTTTCGCGGTAAATCTTGTCAAAATTACCTAGCACGCAAGGGTTTCGCTCATGGCGACATTAAAGTGCTTTTCTGGGGGATTCCAAAATCAAGAAAGGGGCTGACAGATGGAATAGCACACTGTGGTATAAAGTTTGTATACAGGGTTAAGGTGCCTCAGAAAGGCTGGCCAACGTTTCGATAGGAGGACCTATATATCTTCGTCAAAGGCAGCCTTTTCTAATGCCGGCTCTTCTAATGCCACAAGAACATGCCGTCAATGCTTCCTAACCTCTCGCCTCCCCAACGCGCTCCCAGGCCTCCCGTCTTTCTTAAAATTTTTTTTCTTCTCTTTCTTGTTCTTTCTCTCTCTCTCGGTCTTTTTTTTTTGTCTTGGTGTCGCCCTGTTTTTTTTTCTCTGCTTTTCTTTCTTGTCTTTCCTCCCCGCGTTCCCACTCTCCCGCTCTTGTCCCCTCGTTTGGGAACGAAGCTCACAGACGTCGGACGACAGCGCTCGTTACCTCTGAAGTCTCTCCCTTTAAAACCAGCCGCCAGCGACAATACCCGCACGTGACGTCACTGCACTAACCCTTTAATACTAACATGCCGAGGATGACGACGCCGCCTTTGACCAAGATAGGTCCTGCTATCGAAACGTTGGCCAGCCCTTCTGAGGCATCTTATTCCTGTTTACAAACTTTATACCCCTTTCTGGGGGATTATCATTCATGTAAATCGTCTCCTATTAGTAATTATATAGTTTAGTATGAAAGAGTTGCGAAATAACATCGATTGAAAACATGCAATTTTTTAGCCAGTGAATCAACATATTGTCACGGGTATATTGTATTTCTTAAACAGAGAGTTGATTCTGAACTGATATTCTTAGCAGTGTTTGCTTCTTATCCATCACCAGAATGCGACAATACGAGTAGATGGAGCGACAAATTAAGTCAACAGACATAGCCTAGGCCGGAGGCACCGAAATGATTAGGCATGGCCATGTTCTAAATGACGGTGAGACATGTCCTCCAGGAGTACTTGCGTATCCTGTCCACAGCTCTGTCCTGGGATATGTCGAGTGATTGATAAACGATTTGAACGCAGGTTTCATCGCGAGTGACATTTCATCAGTTAATCGTACGAAGTGAAGTCAATCAACGAAGCATGCGAGAGGGACAGCATAGAATGTCGTGTGCGGGTTGGATAGTTTCCTCGTAGAAATGTCTCCACTTATTCCATTGCTTTCGCCAGAATATTAGTTCACCTATGCCGTGCACGCCGAGAAAGTACAGATAGAAACCACAAGCCGAAATCTGCCCTACGGCGGTGATCTTTAAGTGCTTAAAAACGAAGGCATATAATAGGAAATGTGGTAAACGGATTTCTTTTTTTTTTCTTTCCTCTTTTTTTGTGGTCAGCCGCAGTCCTATTCGGAATGCTTACCTGCTCGGAATAATTATCTTTCTCAGTCGCTGAGCTGAGCAGCTCCATTTCGGCAGTTTGTACCTCCTGATCCTGCAGCTGAGGGACGAGCGATCGCCTGTGCCTCAGTGGCGTTGCGACTGCGCCAGGCGCGTCGCGGGCAGCCCCTCGGTCAGAAGGGTGGAAGCCGGGCACAGTTCGCTTGCCACGGGACTTGGTTCTACGGGACATCTCGGAGTGGCGCCTGCCTCGGCCTTCGGACCGCCGCTCGTCGTTCTCCGAGGTTTGTTTCTTCCGCGGCAGTAAATCGGGTTGCTCCGCGGGGCGCTTGATTGCAGACCCGGGTTCTGCATCGTCCGGTGAGGATACTTTGTCGCCGGTCGTGAGGCGGGCGTGGCGGCCACGCCTCTTGACTCGTTCGCGGGACGCTTCGGGCTTTCCCGATGGCTCGGGTTGGTGTGCGGAAGGCGCGGGCGTTGCCTTCCGACGTGGTTCCTCCTCTACACCTGGCTCGTGTCCGACAGCACTTCCCTTGCTTTTCTCGGACGGGCCGTCGTGGACGTACCTTTCATCTTTGTCATCCGAAGCATTGGATGTCTTCGCAGGGACGGCGGTTTGCTTTTGGGCCCGCATCGTTCACTTCGCTTCTCTTCTTTGGGCGCTCGTGTTAGAACCAACGTGTGCGGCGAACCCTACGTTCTCCGCAGCTCCTAACGCCTGAATTCTGGTATGATCATGATGATTATGATCATTATGAGAGTTAGATATGGCATGTACCCATAATGTGTGATGAGCCAAGATTGGGGTGGTTTTAGAAAACGGAATGATGATAATAATAATAATAATAATAATTGTAGACATCAAACGAAGACGAAGAAAAACGTAAAAATAGTACCAAGAGTACACCCAAGTCATCCATTATTAAATTGACATAAATGGACTTTAACGACAAAGATGGAGAAGGCTCACTCAAAGATTCAGAGAGAAAGTAATTCGGAAGAGAGATAACAGGGACACCTAATGAAGAAGAAAGTAGCATGGTAAACAAAAACACAGTAAACATGGAATGGAACGCCTTTTCCAAATGTATGCACAGCTCCGTCACGGCTGTCTAGAGCGCGGGAGCGATGCAAATGTGCGGCCCTTAATGCAACAGGGGTCCTAGTTCCACCCTCCTGGAAGCTTCAACGCGCATAGGCACTCCTGAACATGCGCTCAGAAGTAGGAGCGGCGAATTCACAGCTCCCCCCCTTTTTTTTATAATTATGCCCGGCGGACAGGGGGTCTGGGGGGGGGGGGGGGGGCGCCACATGCGGCTCTATATAATTTAATTATGGGGTTTTGCGTGCGAAAACCACTTTCTGATTATGAGGCACGCCGTAGTGGAGGACTCCGGAAAGTTCGACCACCTGGGGTTCTTTAACGTGGACCTAAATCTAAGTACACGGGTGTTTTCGCATTTCGCCCCCATCGAAATGCGGCCGCCGTGGTCGGGATTCGATCCCGCGACCTCGTGCTCAGCAGCCCAACACCATAGCCACTGAGCAACCACGGCGGGTATGCGGGTCTATGGGTTGAGCCAGAAGAATGTCAGGATGAAAGGGACTACACTTTGGGGCTACAGTAATCTTTTCAGGGTACTAAGTTGACCCAAATGTCGGTGGGTCATTGCGAATGGGGGCCCAAGGAAAAACCACAAGTAAAGCAGTGCTGGGAGATATGGCTCGGGTCTTATTTTTTTTTTTTGAAGCCCCGGAGAAAAACCCGGAGAAAAAATTATTTTTGAAGGAACTCTCAAGAATATGAACGAAAATGATTATACAGGTAAAGTGCACACATATCTGCACCTGAAAGCGTAGACACGGAATGGGGAAAGAGGCCAAGAAAATTGGCAACAAAGTACAGAGCAAGTTTCATCCTGACACAAGTACGTGAAATTAAGAAAAGTAGACAACTAGGAGTCATCAAAAAGAAAGTGAGAGAAACAGATATAGTAAATTGGATGCAAAGGATGGAGAACAAAAAAGTCCACGAAGATTTACAAATACTAAACAAATAAATCGGCAGAGAAAGTATGCACGAAACTTCAGAAATTGCGGATAGCGTTTCTACTTCGCCTCTCTTACCATACGTGGCGTGCTGCTTCAGGTTTCAATATTCGCGTGATGACGCACGCAGTGCACTGAGTAAAAATAGAATACACATAAAAAAGTACGACCACAACACCGCCGGTCTAGAATCGGGAATCACAGATCCGATAACCGCCACTCGTATGAGGCGAGCGGCCGGTGGGTCGACTGTGAATCAGCAGTTTGGCCACAACAAATAGGCGTACAAGAGGCTCGGTTGCGCGTCGAGAATGCGGGTGCGGAATGTCAAAAAAGCGACCCCCCCCCCCTCATCCCACTCTGTGCATCCCATGCCTCGTCCAACTTTTTTGTCCGATCGGATTGTCGCGCAGCTTGAGCTGATGTCCCACACTCTACACTCTTAGAAAAATGTACAACCTTTGGGGTTTATCTTGTCCCACAACAATAATCGTCATCTGTCTTGCCCGTGTTTCCTTCCTTTAACGCTGCGAGTCCGGTACTTCCCAGTCACGAACGGCATGCGCGTTATCAGTGTGACGCAGCATTCTCGACAGGAAAGTAGCGAGCGCCGCGTTTTCAGGAAAGGAAACGCAAGCAAGCCAGATGACGATTATTGTTGTGGGACAAATATACACCCCAAAGGGTGCAACCGTTTTAAGAGTGTAAGAAAAGTTTACACCCTTTGGGCCATGCATTGCTACACAACGATGTGCGCATTTCCTTTCTTTAACGCGGAGAGCCCAGTACTTCCCAGTAATGAACGGTATGCGCGTTATCGGCATGACATAGCATTCCCGACAGGAAAGTCAATTCCCGACAGGAAACGCAAGTATATGGCAGATGACGATTATCGTTGTGTGGCAGATATACACCCCAAAGGGTGTAACTTCGCCTAAGAGTGTATAAAAGCAAAAACGCCCTTTTGTCGCTGCAGTTGTTCCAATCTGAAAAAAGTGGTTATAAAAGAATAATGCAAGCTCAACCGCGGCTGGGGTAGAGGGGCGACGCGCGCGCTTTGTTGCGGCCTGCGCTTCGGGACTAGTTCCCGCCTTTCACCGCCACCAGTTCGTCGCGCTGTTACTCAACCCTGGCCAGTTCAGCTGGTTGAACCGGACGCCCGCCAACAGATGATACCCCTTTACACTGATTTACATTCCCTTTATCATGGGCGGCTCGGAAATGGGTGATTCCTTTCCCCCCCCCCTTTTTTTTTCCTGGAATTCCTGGCTTATAGGGCTGAACAGCCTTTAATTATCTTTGAGAAGCTTCCAATCATCAAAATTTGGAAGAAACACTTAACGCAAAGGATATCCCGCATGCGATGCGAATTACTCCTCTGTATACTTTCTACTGAATAGTACTTGCTGCTTTTCAAGCGTTTACTTGAGCTAAGTTTGTTACAAACTCCGATTAAAAATAATCATTCAGAAGAGGCATTCAATGCTGCGTAAACAGGCAATTTGTAGTGGGATATTTTCTTCCTCGTCAAAAATTCTGAGTTCATATGTGTCAAGGTCATAGTCTGATTAATTTCCTGGACGGACTGTTCACATATTTGGAAGGCTTACCTTGTGCGTCAGTGATTTTGTTTGTGTGGCTGATCAGAAGTATTTGCATGAATTTTTCGGCAATTAAGGCCGCTGATCGCTTTGCGTGTTTGTCGTCAACACACTCTGGACAGCGTACTCGCACGCGTTCGTGCCGACCCTCGAAGAGTAGTTGAACTTTGAGCTTATTCGTTCTTGGCAAGGCCTTTGCAGCTCGCTCAAAAAAAAATATTGACTACATTGTTCAAAAGAGCAAGAAACTCTGGCCTTGGGTAGCATAGCCCGCTCCTGTCTTGGCCAATTGCAACAGAGCGTACAGGAGGATTATTTTTGTGGCACGTTGTTGTTACAAGCATTTCACAGGACTCGCAAACAAAATATGTTATTAACGTAGCAATGTAGCCACCAACATACGACAAGCCCGAGTAAGTCCCCTACCTTGGTGTAGCGGCTTGACATTCCTTTAGGTCCTCCTGCTCATCGAGAAACTTTTCAGACAGTGTGGCAACCACTTGCTCAACATCAATACCGGACGTCTCGGCTTCCTTCGGGCTTAATGGCTTGGCCTCGTGAACCATTTTTGCTCGCATTGCAGCACTCATTCCGGACGTGGTTGGGCTTGGGCTCACGTATTTCTGGAGGATGCATTTTGCTGGCCATTTCAGGTGCCTTGGCGTTCAAGCATGATCCTTCGGTGAGAGAAATCGCCATATGACGCATTCTAGATTAACCTCTTCAGGATACGTGTGATGTTGCTTTATCGTATCGCTCTACACTCCTAAATAAAATTACGCCCTTGGGGTCGTAGCTTGCCATGCAACAATAATTGTAATCTGTCTTGTCTGCATTTTTTTTTCTTTAACGCTGCGAGACCAGTACTTCCAAGTCCCGAACGGCATGCGCGTTATCAGCATGACAGAGCATTCTAGACAGAAAAGTAGTGAGCGCAGCGTTTTCAAGAGAGGCAACGCAAGCAAGACAGATGACGATTATTGTTTTTTTTTGTTTTTTGCAAATATACATCCCAAAGGGTGCACATTTATTTAAGAGTGTATTTAGTGGAGCAGGAATACGGCGTTTTTGTCTCCATTCTGTGAGTCCACCACAATTCTCCCGACTGAAGCATGATGTTTGCTTTTGCGATAGAATACAGTGCGTTGTTCTTCCGTCGTGAGTTTTTCCAGAAACTTCTGGCTCTTGGAACGGTGAGGTGAAACTTGAGAGCGAAGCTTTGGGATCACAGAGAGGTGCCGGCTTGCTCGCTGGCCATCGTTTATGGTTTGCGTGCCGACGCTTTTGGTGTGTTCATCGAGGCAGTCTGACAAATTGCATTCCACAGGCAGCGATTCAAGCGGCTCAGCTTACCGCTTGGCTTGTTTTGGAGCAAGAACAGCCCGAGCAGGGGGTCATTTGCGAGGCTTTTTCGCGGGAGGGGCCAGGTAGATTGGATAGCCTTCGAAAACGGTGGGGACAGTGCCAGGTGAAAGTTCTTTGATGCGGCACTGTGCAGCGTAGTCGGTCGAAGGAAAGTGCTGGCTACACATGACAGTAGACGGCGACTTATCGTTGATAGTTAAATCCTTCCTTGCAATGCTCTTTTTTTTTTGCTATTTGGCCCACAACTGTCCGTCGCTTGGAAAGTGATTAAATGTCAGTCCTGGGCATTTCCCAGAGCGTGAGCGGCAAAACGGAACGCAGCAGTGCACCATTTGGTTGCCGATCAGTCCACGTGCAACAATTTAACACGAAGCACTCTGAAAAATGTTTAACAACGTAACCAGCAATCAATTGAGGAAGTCACATAAAAATAAAGACCCATGTCCTCTATACTTGGTAGAACGCGGCAGCAGCGAATGTGTGCATGGGTGAACGTTCGTGCTACCTCTAAAACACGTGCGGTGAACCCTGTCCATCCATTCTTACCGGAAGGAGGCGAGGCGTCTACAGAGAAGAGGTGGATGGATGGATTTGATGAGCCTCTCCTTTGGAACAGGGTGGTGGGTTGCGCCACGAAGCTATTGCTATACTGCTTAATGTTCTACCCAGGGTAAAAAAATGAAGAAAACGAAGAAAAAAACCCACGATGAATTACCCTAACCAAATTTTCTGACTCCCTACTGTGAAGTTTGTTTTTGTACATCTTCGTTTTTTGTCGTTTCCCTATTTTCTTCCACCAATCTTCTAATCGCCTCTTACTAATGCGGATATGTTTACTTTTCCCCTGCCTTCGCTGAACCCAAGGGCTTCAAGGAGGCCAATGGTGCCTAAATGGACCGCTGGATTTTACATTCTTTACATTCTAATAAAACATGCTCCATGGTTTCCCCAGCTTTACCGCAGCAAGCAAGCACATGCATCTTCTTCCTTCTTATATCTAGCTTTAGAGGTGCGTGTTGTAAGGCACACTGATCTCGATTCTAAAAGTAATGAGCTGCCCTTTGAGTTACCATGAAGTGTTTCTCTCCTGGGGCCGTATAACGTAAAACTATGCCAATATGTTTTTTATTCCAATCTCTTGACGTCAAATTTCCGTAACCGCCGACGCAAGCATTGGGCGGTCACCCGCAGCGCTGCCTGAACAGACTAATCAAATGCTCCCCTTGTTCATAGGAGGTCACCTTTGTTTCCTTGAAAAACGAATAACATTGCCTGCAGTGAGCGGCTCGTCTTATCTAATTGGCTCACAAGAGGCGAGCAGCATGCTCAAGTGGAGAGGGATTCGATGGGCCGAGCCACTGCGCTGAATACCGATACACACATGAAGAGGGTGGTGCCGGAGCCTGCGATTGGTCCACTTTCTCTTACTTAGCTTGCGGTGGCTCGTCGACTACCGCGGCGGCATGCAACGGAAGCTTAAGAATGACGCTAAAACGGATCCTCAGCAAAGAAGAGTTGGCAGAACGAGGTCGTAAACGTGCCGAAATTTCTGGAAAATGTTACACGGCCACGCAAAAAGTTTTTTACACGCAAATGCTCTCCGGCAGGAGCGAGTAGCCAGTGCCGGAGCGATCGGCGGCAGTCATCTTTTATTCCTTTCGGAACGGGGCAGCTTCCGGCTATTCAGAAGAACATTCAGTTTTGTTCGGCATATTAAAGCATCTTTAACGCGTACGCGTCACTTTGACGTGTACGCGACAGGCATCCTTAACAAGAACTAGATATCATAGTGAATAGTCACACGATGGCACTATAACTTGATTCTATTGTTTGTAACTGTTAGTGCTTGTATATTACGTGTTATACTTTATTTTTGTATTCTGCACGTGCATTACTTTAACTCTGTGTGATTCCTCATCTGTTTATATGCTAATCGCAGTCGACATCACGGCCGCTTGTGTGTGTTTTGACTTTATTTACAAACTCATTGTGGTGCAACTTGAATTTCACTTTTATATTGATATGTTCATGGGTGTATGGGACTCTGTGCTTTGGATTTCTGACCTCATGACGTGGTTTTATTTCAGACGACTTCTGCAAGATGATTGTGGGCACAACTCAGCCAGCCTCAATCCAATTTGAAGTTTTTTTGCGCCACCTTCCCCAAGTGACCATTACGACTTGCTCTTTACGATGACTGAGTTAGAAGCTGCTGTCGCGTCGTGTCGGCATTCATCTGCCCCTGGCCCTGACGGGATCTCGTACTCGTCCCTCTCTCACCTTGGCAGGGCTGGTCGCACTGCGCTGCTCAATTATTAGAATGACACATGGGTCTCCGGTATTTTTCCGGAGCAGTGGAAGATCAGCCGCCTGGCAGCTCTCTTGAAGCCTCGAAAGACTCCTTATGAGCTTACCTCATACCGGCCAGTTGCATTAGGCAGCTGTGTTGGAAAAGTTATGGAACGAAAGGTCGTGGCGAGGCTCGAATGGTTTTAGATGGAGAGAAATGATCGTTATCCGAACATGATGACCGGTTTTCAGCGGGGTCGTTCTTCGATTGACAGCGTCCTTGACCTCGTTACGACAGTGGAACATGAAAAACGTCGACGCCGACTCGTCGCCGCTGTTTTCTTAGATATCAAAGGGGCTTATGACAACATGCTTCATGAAGCCATTCTCGATGCCCTAGATGATTTGGGTATTGGCGGACGGCTCTACCTGTGGATTGTGAGCTACCTCAGCGGCCGTTTCGTTTACATGTCCACGCCTGACGGAGAGACTAATCGTCATCAGGTACGCCGTGGAGTTCCTCAGGGAGGAGTTCTCAGCCCAACATTATTTAATGTGGCACTGATTGGCCTGGTGAGCAAACTTCCAGCTCACATCCACATCAGTGCATATGCAGATGAAATCTGCATCTGGGCTTCTAGTACAACACGCCCGCAACAACCTGCGAGATTACAACGTGCTGTGTCATCTACTTTACAATACATACGGCGCCAGGGTTTGCTCTTAGCTGCTGGAAAATGTGCTGTGATTGCATTCATGCGCAAATCCGCCTGCCGCTACCCGATCTCCATTAGTGGTGTTATAATATCTTATGTCTCCCAACCCAGATTCTTGGGCATTATCATTGACCGCGGTCTGTCATGGTCGAAGCATGCTAATCTGTTGAAGCAAAACTTAATCTGTTTTGCCATGTTCTTCGCTTCGTGGCAGGCATAAAATGGGGCCCCACGGAAGGCTCATTACTATGACTTTATGAGTCTCTATTCGTAGGCTACATTCCATACAGCCTCCCGATACTCTCAAACTTGAGCATTTCCTGCTTACGGACATTAGAGGCGTTGAAGCACAGGCACTCAAAATATGCCTCGTGTTGCCACGGCGTGCCTCCAACAAAGGCACAATTGAGGAAGCCCGCGTATGCCCATTATCAGTATACCTGTCCCACGAATCACTTCGTGTATATTTACGCTTACTGACACGACACCATTGCCATCCATTGACGTTGATTCTACATGAGCGGCCGGACAGCAGTTTCACAAGTGCACTCCGCTGTCATCTATCCAACATAACATCAGGCTATGCCCTTCCATATCACCCCGTCAAACCACCGTGAGTGATGGTTCAACCTTTCGTATGCGTGCATGTCCCCGGCATACTGCGTGAATGCCCCCGGCATTGTCCCGTTAGCGGACTACAACTACTTGTTCTGGCACACATCTGGTCAAAATACCAGACATATGTTCATGTTTACACAGACGAATCCGGGTCACCAAAGGCATCAACAGCAGCTGTGGTGATACACGCGCCCAACAGATAACTCGAGGTTTCATTCTAGATTATAATTCTACATCAACCGTTGCAGAGCTTGTGGCTATTCGGGAAGCAATTCACCACATCTGCGGAGAAAGACCTCAAGAGTGGTGCATTTTAGCGGACTCGAAACCCGCGCTGCAAATTTTGGGATGCTTCCGGCCCCACACCGCATATCAGGTTCTGGCACTGCAGATCACCGAGCTACTTTCATGCGCTCAATAAAAGCACCACCGCAGTGTTCCAATGGATCCCGGGACACTGTGGGCTCAATGGTAATGAGACGGCCGATGCTGCAGCAAGGCGCGCCCTCAGCAATGGCCTGCGAGCTGTAGTGCCATTCTCCAGACCGGACGTCACATGCCTCCTGTCGGAATTAATGAGTGCGACAAGAGGATACTGGGCCCAGCCAGACGCTCGTCCCGTCCGGCTTAAAAGGCTGGATACCGATGTGCAATTTCCTATTTCCTTAAATTGTTGAAGGATGGTGGGCAGATTGTTCTAGAAAAACTGGCCGCCCTGTTTACGCAATGCCTCATGACTTCGAGCGAACCGGAACCTTGGAAGAACGCTAAAATAATCTTAATCCATAAGAAAGGGGACACCAAGGACTTCAAAAATTATAGACCGATCGGTTTACTGTCCGTTGCCTACAAAGTATTTACTAAGGTAATTGAATATAGAATCCGGAACACCTTAGACTTCCGTCAACCAAAGGACCGGGCAGGATTCCGTAAAGGCTACTCAACAATAGACCATATTCACACTATCAATCAGGTGATAGAGGAATGTGCGGAATATAACCAATCCTTATATATAGCTTTCATTGGTTACGAGAAAGCGTTTGATTCAGTCGAAACCGCAGCAGTCATGGAGGCATTACGGAATCAGGGTGTAGACGAGCCGTATGTAAAAATACTGAAAGATATCTATAGCGGCTCTACAGCCACCGTAGTCCTCCATAAAGAAAGCAACAAAATCCCAATAAAGAAAGGCGTCAGGCAGGGAGATACGATCTCTCCAATGCTATTCACAGCGTGTTTACAGGAGGTATTCAGAGACCTGGATTGGGAAGAATTGAGGATAAGAGTTAATGGAGAATATCTTAGTAACTTGCGATTCGCTGATGATATTGCGTTGCTTAGTAACTCAGGGCACCAATTGCAATGCATGCTCACTGACCTAGGGAGGCAAAGCAGAAGGGTGGGTCTAAAATTTAATCTGCAGAAAACTAAAGTAATGTTTAACAGTCTCGGAAGAGAACAGCAGTTTACGATAGGTAGCGAGGCACTGGAAGTGGTAGGTGAATACATCTACTTAGGACAGGTAGTGACTGCGGATCCGGAGCATGAGACTGAAATAATCAGAACAACAAGAATGGTCTAGGGTGCGTTTGGCAGGCATTCTCAGATCATGAACAGCATGTTGCCATTATCCCTCAAGAGAAAAAGGAAAACAGCTGTGTCTTAACAGTACTCAAGTACGGGGCAGAAACCTGGAATCTTACGAAAAGGGTTCTACTCAAATTGTGGACGACGCAACGAGCTATGGAAAGAAGAATGATAGGTGTACCGTTAAGGGATAAGAAAAGAGCAGATTGGGTGAGGGAACAAACGCGAGTTAATGACATCTTAGTTGAAATCAAGAAAAAGAAATTAGAATGGGCAGGACATGTAATGAGGAGGGGAGGTAACTGATGGTCATTAAGGATAACGGACTGAATTCCAAGGGAAGGGAAGCATAGCAGGGGGCGGCAGAAAGGTTCGCAGATGAGATTAAGAAGTTTGCAGGGACAACATGGCCACAATTAGTACATGACCGGGGTAGTTGGAGTAGTATGGGAGAGGCCTTTGCCCTGCAGTGGGCGTTACCAGGCTGATGATGATGATGATGATGATGATGATGCAATTTCCTGTTCTGCGTGCAATTACACGCCCTCATACATGCCTGATACACAAACTGCGATTAGGCGTGGCCTAATCGCAGTCTGTGGACGGACATCATTGGACGGACAGACTCCCCGGACTGTTCAGTGTGTGGCGTTGTAGTGACCATGTGCACGTGGTGTGCCCTGAATATGCGCGCGTAAGACTGACAATGGCAGCTACCTTGAGACATGCGGACGGGTGTAAAATAGGGGGAAGGAACGAAAATAGGTAACTGCATGTGACCTCCAGTAAACCGCTGTGGCTCACGCTTCTGCTGTTACTTAGATGTCATCTGACGGAGAATGTCAGGTTCACGCTGCAGGCTGGCGTACGGGTGCTATTTGCGGCGCAAGTTGCCCGTCCACTCGGCTGGCGCAACGCTAAGCGAAACGGAAAACTTATGCGTGCCGTATATCAGTCGCGTTCACCTACTGTCGGAGGACGTGTTGCTAGGCGCATGGCCACAGAGTTGGCAGACGATAGAAACAATGCGTGCTCTTTCCCGTTTCTTATGCGACACGGGCCTGGACTCACACTTGTGATAACATCTATGCAATGTGTCCTTCACCTCGTTCCTCCCATTATCATCCCCCATTGTCATCCCTTTTCTTCTCCTCTTCCTCTTCCCTTACGTAGAGTAGCAGGCCAGATGCTCCATTTCCCGGCCGACTTCTCTCCATTTTCCAATCATTAAACTACTTCTTTTTCTTTCTTCTCACATATATTGTTATATTGTTGTTTCCGCTATGCGAAAAGAAGTAGCCGTCTCCATTGTAAGGTGACTACGTCTCTGTCTTTTATTTTCATTTCGATAAAAAAAAGTAATCCACTATTAAACTCCACGCGGCTCATCCGCGTAGGATTATTGTCGGCCCTGGACAAAGATGTGCAAGTGTCTGCGACTCCCGCTTGCGTGCTCAAGAACCCGGCTTACCTTTGAAAGAGGGAGAGCACCGTCGTTCGCACGACCCGTGTGCCTTCGAGAGCGCGCAAGTGGGAAATCGGGCTCACCCACAAGTGGTGGTGGTGCGCATCACCGAGAGGTGGCGGTGGAGCCAGCGTGCGTGGCGCCCCGGTCTCGTGCGGGAGCCCGTCTGCGGTGACGGTGTGCAATTTTGCGCGTCAAAGAAGCCCCTACGGTTGCGAAACACCGGCGCAACGAATGAAACTGAGATACAATCGTGCCCTTGGCACAACACAACTTGATGTATGGTCGTAATGGCACGGTGTGTGTAGAGTTACTGTATGTGCTACCTGCGGTAGCACATACAGTAACTCTAGGTGTGTGGGATGACGTGCGCCACGCTGCGGCAGATGGGGGACTTCCGGCGGAAATGCGCCAACAGCGGAGATAAAGCTCACGAAACAAACGCCCGGCTTCAGCGTAATGGAGATGCACTTGAGGACCAGCGGACAGCGGGAAAGGTTATACAAACCCTCATCCTGTGATCGTAACCTATGAAACACTTTGTTTTTTTTTTCACACTGTGGTTATCCGACCTCCATAAACTTCGTCGTAGCTAAGGGAGCAAGCAGGTAGACACCGGTCTGGAGATGGGTCATTGACTACCAGTGTTTTTATAGGAATATTACCCAACACAGGTATTTCCAACGAGATAGACAGCGTGGCCGTTTTTATTCGGGAAAAACGAAACCCCGCAGAGTTTAAAAAATACTACGTCACAGCGCGCTCTGTGCGCCTGAATGCGCCGCGATTACAGCGCTCGCATGAGTGATTTGTAAAAACATTGCCAGCGCCGCGCCTTCTCTTCACTTACGAGCACAGAGTTTGATAGTAGTATAACTAGAGGGAAATCTGGCGCTGCGATCGTTCACCCATCATGGGAATGATGGGAAGTATAGGCTACGGATTGGCATTCTGTTGACTGGCAAACTAGTCTACAAGTATTTTTTAGCAGTTTTGGTTTCGCTCCAAGCGCAATTGCTGTAACCTGCGGTGGGACAGTGCAACGCAAAGCTCTGTGCCTTTGTTCTGTTGCTCGAAGTGGCGATAGCGCGCTGGGCCAGCGGCTGGGACGATGTTTGTGTCGTGGTGTGGTGTCGATCCCTGACGAGAAAGCGACGGCATCGTAAACGTTGAAAGAACATGATTTAACCGTTTGGAACTTGGTTTGTTAAGTGTGTTAGGTTGGCGCTGTAGCGTTACGTGCTTTATGAAACTTCAGAATAAGAAAACGAGGGCACTACTGATAGAAGACATAGACATTTGTACTTCCAGTGGCTCGATAATCAAAATTTTTAGGGATTCATTATGCATTGCTCGTTTATGTGCTCATTGAAATGCCTGTTTTAGGACTTTGAGAACACAAACTTACTTGTGGTAGGAATGGTTGCTGCTTCCTGGCTGCAGTCTAGTTCCGCAAAATGAGTAAGTGCGAAGCCACGCCGTAAGGCTTCTAAAGCGGTACACCAACATAAAATAAAATGAAGCATACTCGTAGGAGGCCTCAAGCATCCCTGCTAGCAGTGCAGCAGATGTGCTTAAAAGTACTTGAAGACGTTCAGCAATCGTGACAACCGACGCAGCCTTTCGAAAGAACGAGAGAGTTCGCAAGATCCTGTCGTCTGCGAGAAGTCTTGTGTTTATAGCGAGCAGGCGTCGGAGAAGACGACACTTGTAGCATTCCTCTCAAGGGCGCAACATTTTCTCACAATACAAAATTGCTATTTAAATAAATACCTGATGAGCATTTTTATATAAGTACATGCACGTTTGTCATTGCTGTTGTAAAAATAAATAAATATTCTCTGGCGTTTAATCTGGAACAGGATTGCACAAGAATGCATAGTCCTGGTGTAAACCATAATAAAGCGTGCTTCAATCTGAAAGTCATACAAAGTTTATGTAACGTGTTGTGCATTATATAAGATACTGCAGA